>NC_140590.1:1079446938-1080065805 GCF_964204655.1 Triturus cristatus | reverse complement strand
ATCCGCGCCCACGATCTCGCGTATCTAATCGAGGGGGTGGTGGGAATGGGTTTCTCAGTGAACCAGGTGAAGGGCACCAAGGAGTGATCGGTCCATGGGAGGGGAAGAGGGGGGTCGGTTAAAAGTTCTGCGCAATTGCTGAACACTGGGTCCAACAGGTGTCCCTTTGTGTGGGTGGGAGTGTTCACTCGTTGACTGAGTTGTAGTGCGGCCAGGTCGTCAGTTAAGATAGTGGCCGTTACATCTGCTGGAGAGTCAAAGTGTAGATTGAGGTCGCCTATCACGACGAAGTTGGCAGCAGCGCAGATACGGGGTGCTATCGTTGCTGGAAGACTGCTGTGAAAGAGTTTTGGAGGGCCGGGTGGGCGGTATATCAAGGTGCCCGAGAGACAGTGGTTGGGGGAAAACTCCAGCGCAAAAGCTAAGTTTTCACAGTCTGGAATGTTTTCCGTTATGGGCCGGCAGCGATATTGATCTTTTACTATAATTGCAAGTCCTCCCCCTCTGCCATCTGGGCGATCTTGACGAGTGATTTGGTAGCCGGCGGGAAGGGCGGCAACCACATCGGGGTCAGAGTCAGACGTTAACCATGTTTCTGTGAGAAACAGTGCGTCTGGCTTACGTTCTTCTAGTAAAAGGGATATTTCCAGCCTGTGTTTGGGGAGGGATCGGCAGTTTAAGAGAAGCATACGGTATTCGTGGCGTGGGAGTTTTCTGTGCCTTGTGGAGAGGGGTGCAGTGCATTTTGGACAGTTGGCAGGGAGGGGTGTGGTATCAAGAGCATACCTTCGACAGTCATGTTCCGTAGGTCTCAAGTCATGGAGGGCAGCCGAGCTGTAGGCCAGGGTCTGGATTGCCTGGGTGGTAGGAGGTATGGCCCCTGGCCCGGACTCGGCGCGGACGAGCGCAGACGAGCTTGCCTTGTGCGCGCCTTCGGCGCGCATTCGTCGCGCCCGCTGCGCTCGTCCGCTGCGCTTCCTGAAGAGACACATTTTTATAGGCTGTAGTCAGGATGTATACGTGGGGGGGGTGTGGCCTGTCCGGTGGGCGTGGCCAAGGTCAATGGCGTCGAGAGTAAACAAACCCTCTCCGGTGGCAGCGTATTGATCAGCTGTCCTCCCGGGGGTTTGTGCAGCGCGAGGTGCTCAGGAGGGGGATGAGTGCAGCGGAGGTGAGTTAAAACACAACAGTTTCAATTTTTAAAAATTCGTCAGCGCTTCCGCTTCTACTCCCGGCTCAAGCCTCAGGAGGTTCCGATTTTAATGCTAACGGCGCTAGACTTCAGCGCGCTTTTATAGCGTCTGAGCGAGTGAGGGGCGTGGCCTGTCCGGTGGGCGTGGCCAAGGTCAATGGCGTCGAGAGTAAACAAACCCTCTCCGGTGGCAGCGTATTGATCAGCTGTCCTCCCGGGGGTTTGTGCAGCGCGAGGTGCTCAGGAGGGGGATGAGTGCAGCGGAGGTGGGTTAAACACAACAGTTTCAATTTTTAAAAATTCGTCAGCGCTTCCGCTTCTACTCCCGGCTCAAGCCTCAGGAGGTTCCGATTTTAATGCTAACGGCGCTAGACTTCAGCGCGCTTTTATAGCGTCTGAGCGAGTGAGGGGGTGTGGCCTGTCCGGTGGGCGTGGCCAAGGTCAATGGCGTCGAGAGTAAACAAACCCTCTCCGGTGGCAGCGTATTGATCAGCTGTCCTCCCGGGGGTTTGTGCAGCGCGAGGTGCTCAGGAGGGGGATGAGTGCAGCGGAGGTGGGTTAAAACACAACAGTTTCAATTTTTAAAAATTCGTCAGCGCTTCCGCTTCTACTCCCGGCTCATGCCTCAGGAGGTTCCGATTTTAATGCTAACGGCGCTAGACTTCAGCGCGCTTTTATAGCGTCTGAGCGAGTGAGGGGGCGTGGCCTGTCCGGTGGGCGTGGCCAAGGTCAATGGCGTCGAGAGTAAACAAACCCTCTCCGGTGGCAGCGTATTGATCAGCTGTCCTCCCGGGGGTTTGTGCAGCGCGAGGTGCTCAGGAGGGGGATGAGTGCAGCGGAGGTGGGTTAAAACACAACAGTTTCAATTTTTAAAAATTCGTCAGCGCTTCCGCTTCTACTCCCGGCTCAAGCCTCAGGAGGTTCCGATTTTAATGCACTGGATGATGTCATCAGTGATGTCATCAGTGATGTCATTTGAGATGTCATGAGTGATGTCATGAGTGATGTCAGTGACCATGTCATGAGTGATGTAATATGTGACGTCATCAGTAGTGCATTGGGGGCGCGTGAGTTATAGTTAGCTGAACTAACTATAACGGGGAAATTTCATTGGTTTTTTTACGAGTGAAATGTCCAGCTAACTATAACATTTGTGAAACCTTTGGTTTTTTCATTGAATATATATATATATATTATATATATATATATATATATATATATATATATATATATATATATATATATCCAGTACTCGTCCTGCAATCCCGAATGTTGGAAAGGACGATATATATATATATATCCTCCAACTTGGTTCCCACTCGTCTGGTTGTGGCAGCGCTCATCATGGGTGCGATACCCCGCTGCAGAACCATGCCAGTTAATACTTCTACATGATCCTTCTGCAACAGACGAATAGATGGGTCGCACTCCTGTAGATTTTGCAATTTTTATTTTATGTTTCTCTCCTTCTCATTAACAGGGATTTTATTTTTCTCTCCTTCTCATTAAGAGGGATACAGGCGAGATAGACCAATGCGTTTCGGTATTACCTAATACCTTGATAAATCAAAAGATTCAAACGAAGAAAATACAATAAAAGCATAATCAAAAGATGTTGGGACAAGACAAATGAAAAGTCATGAGAAGAATGTCTCATTCCTAAGAACAAGGAAGAGAAATCTGACTCTGAACCCATCAGGCTAATGAAGGATTATTCACATGAAAGTAAGGAAATAATAAAAATCCTGAGAACATTTTTTAAAGATCTTGCCGCTGGACAACACTGTGAGCAAAATAGTAGGGAAACCTCCAACTATAAGGTAAGGTAAGGTAAGGTAATTTTATTAAGCATTATTAATTAAAACCGCTGCATACATTAAATGGTCATTAAAATCAAAATACACTATTACAAAAGAGTTAACCAGTTTTAAAATTATTCACTATTACAAAAGAATTAACCAGTTTTAAAACAATCCACATTGGATCTTACATAAAACTGTATAAAACTGTATTTACTGACCTTCCTGCTGTGCTTTGAAGCTGCCCTGCACCCGGTCCGTCGCGGCAAGTGTTTTGGGCCCTTGCCTGTCGCGGGTACTTGGGCCTCCCACACAAGTGAGGCACCATTTTTACCGGGAGACCCAGGGCAACGCTGGGAGGTGGGAAATTTGAGTGAGCCCGGTGATGCCACAACTTTCCCACACAAAAAAGTGTGAAAAAAGTGATTTTTTCAGCTAAAATTGAGGTTTGCAGGGGATTCTGGGTAAGGAAATGTTGGGGATCCATGCAAGTCATACCTCCCTGGAAGCCCCCGGGTGTCTAGTTTTCAGAAATGTATGGGTTTGGTAGGTTTCCCTAGATGGCCGCCGAGCACCGGGCCAAAAACCCAGGTGACCCCCCTTGCAAAACCAGGTGGTTTTGAGATAGGCAATTTTGATGTCACCAGCCACACTACGCTTTGGGCCCTTGCCTGTCGCGGGTACTTGGGCCTCCCACACAAGTGATGCACCATTTTTACCGGGAGACCCAGGGGAACGCTGGGAGGTGGGAAATTTGAGTGAGCCCGGTGATGCCTCAACTTTCCTACACAAAAATGTGTGAAAAAAGTGATTTTTTCAGCTAAAATTGAGGTTTGCAGGGGATTATGGGTAAGGAAACGTTGGGGGATCCACTCAAGCCATACCTCCCTGGAAGCCCCCGGGTGTCTAGTTTACATAAATGTATGTGTTTGGTAGGTTTCCCTAGATGGCCGCCGAGCACGGGCCAAAAAGACAGTTGACCCCCTTGCAAAACCAGATCGTTTTGACATTGTTTGTTTCTACAGCGTGAGAATTTCGGAACAATATTGCATGGAAAATGTGACAGACATTTTGAGGTTTGCAGGACATTGTGGATTAAATAACTTTTTGGAATTCACAAGAGAGACATCACCATGAACTCCTGTGGGTTTACAACAATATCTACAGTTGGTGGGTTATTCTTACATGGAACATACACCTTGGCAGAGAAACTAAAAAGACAAAGATTCCTGCACAGCCATCTATTCCTCAAATGCACACACATACTGGTTGGATTTGGCACAAGGGCGAGTGATGTTTCAGTATAATAAATTTTATTAACAAGAGATTTCACAAAAATGAAATGCACTGTCAATAATGAAATGGAGAAAAAACTGAACCAATGACTCGCAGCTTGTGAGCTGTAAAGCCACGGCAAGGGACCAACCCCTTTACAGGCCATTCACACACCTTTCATACGTGAAACACACAAGACCATTCGCACCACCAGGCACAAAAACAACACATTACAAAATTCACAAAAGGGACAAGGTACACCCTGCTTCAGAAAGGCAAATATTACTGCACAGCCATCTAATCCTCAAGCACACACACATACTGGTTGGATTTGGCATGAGGGTGAGTGATGGTTCAGTATATATAATTGTATTAGCAAGTGATTTCACAAAAATGAAATGCACTGTTAATAATTGAAAGGGCGAGAAACTGAACCATTGACTCACAGCTCGTGAGCTGTAAAGCCACGACAAGACACCAGCCTCTTTACAGGCCATTCATACACCTTTCATACATGTGAGACAAAACCATTCACACCGCCAGCCGCGGGCCCATCACATAACAAAACTCACACCAGCACACAGCGCCATTCAAGGGCCCATCACTTTCACACGCCCACATTCCTGACACAGCAACTACACAAGCTGATGGATTGCGTGGAGTGGCACTCAGCTAGCAGTGTGTGTAGTGACCAGCATCAAGTCACTACTCACACACAGCCAGCCGAGCCGCAGTCCACGCACACCGCTAGCCGAGCGCCAGTCCACGCACACCGCTAGCTAAACACCAGTCCACGCACACCGCTAGCCAAGCGCCAGTCCAGGCACACCGCCAGCCAATCGCCAGTCCAGGCACACCGGCAGCCAAGTACCAGTCCACGCACACCGCCAACCAAGTGCCAGTCCACACACACCGCCAACACATTTAGGATTTTTTTAGACAAAAATAAAAACACAAACAAATCGCAAATAGATACAAATCTACAAACACAAAATCAGAAACTAAGCACATTGCACTAACGCCAACCTTGAAACAGAATCAAATTTTTCAAAGAATACAGACCAGGCAGTTCACTTTACCACTCATGAATGCTCCCAAAAATTATTTTGCGTGTGGTACGCTCTAAAACAAGCAGGGACACACAGCCCAGGTTTAGATGGACAGTCGGGGCAGTACATACGAATCTCCTTCCGCGAACCTCTCCGCCAACAGACTCTGCATCTCCTAGTGGGAAAATCTTTTGCCGGTGTGGGAGGGATGAAATCAGGAAAAGTGGCGATCTTTCAATCGAACCACATCCTCCACTACTCCAAATCTAGGAACACTTGCCTGTTCCACAACAACAAGGCTAGCTATCACAGAGTGCTGAAACTGAAGAAATGTCAACTTTGACGCAGGAGAACACTCCTTGAACACAATAAAAGCATTGAATATTGCTAATTCGAAGAAATGGATGGCCAACTTCTTATACCAAACATAAGCCTTCCGAATAGCAGAGTAAGGTTCCAACCTCTGATCTACTCTGTCAACACCACCCATGTGCTTATTGTAGTCTAGAATGCACACAGGTTTGCGCACTTCAGCAACCTGACCCCAAACAGCCACAGGTGAGGTACTCTCATCATGGATGGTAGTCAGCATGTACACATCCCTCCTGTCCACAAATTTTACAGCTAGTAGTTTATCACTACGCAAGGAACTGCACTGCCCCCTCTGAAGTTTTTTGCAAACAAGCTCTTTCGGATAACCTTTACGGTTAGAGCGGATTGTGCCACATGCAAAAGTGTCCACTTTATACAATTCCTTAAATAATTGCACAGCAGTATAGAAGTTATCAAGGTACAAATGGTGGCCTCTGTTAAACAGTCTTCTAGCAAGATCCCACACAATTTTCTCTGAAACTCCAAAAGTGGACGGACAACCTGGGGGGTCAATAGTAGAATCTCTACCAGTGTACACACGAAAATTAAAAACATATCCTGTCCTACTCTCAGACAACAAATACAGCTTAATTCCATAGCGTGCCCTCTTGCTAGGGATGTACTGCCTAAAAACCAAACGGCCCTTGAACAAGACCAAAGACTCATCAATAGATATTTCTTTCCCTGGAGTATAGATCTCAGAAAATCGATCTACAAAGTGATCAAGAACGGGCCGAATCTTAAAAAGATGGTCACAGTCAGGGTGATCTCGTGGCAACGCCATAGAATTATCTAAAAAATGCAGCATACGTAGCAAAAGTAAATACCGATTACGAGTCATAACTGCAGGAAATATGGCAGTTGCCAACAAGGGGCTAGTAGACCAATATGAAGCCAAGGTTGGCTTCCTTACCACACCCATCAATAAAGTCAAACCCAAAAACTTCTTAATCTCTTCCAGATATGTGGGAGTCCACCGGGTAGCTCTAGACTGGGGCCTAAGTTTGTCGCTGTTGTCCCTCAAAAACTGTTCAGCATACAAATTCGTCTGCTCAACAATCTCACCCAAAAATACATCATCCATAAACAACTGAAAAAACTGTATAGGCAAAAAGTTTTGACAAAGCACTGTACACCCTGCATCACCGCTAAATCAGGCAACACCGGCTGCACCATGTTTGGATCAACCCAAAGTCCAGCACTTCCAGTAGGAAGCCTAGCAGCCTCAGACTGCAATCCAGATGCCTCTTGCACCATCGGCACAGCAGCTTCCTCCTCTAAGACAGGCACTTCATCCGCACTGAGAGTTGCTTCATCCACACCAAGAGTACCTTCATCTGCACTGAGAGTACCTTCATCATCCGATGATTCCATGTTGAGTGAAAACTCACTGCCAGAATCTTTCCCTCCCTCCTCTCCCTCAGACGCACTGTCAGTCTCATAATCATGCTCAGAGGAAGATTCAAGAAGCATACCGACCACCTGTTGAGCAGTCATTCTATGGCTAGCCATATTGCTTACTAATAAAGGAAACTTGTCAAACAAGTCAACAACAACAAACACTTTATAAAATAAGTAATAAACAAAAAGCACCTTTATCAAAAACTCATATATACTCAAACAATACCACTCACTTGCCAGAGGCAGCTAAACTACTCACCACCACCTACTCTGTACAGACACAGTATGGATCAACAATATCCCACTAAAAAAGAAAGAGAAAAGCAATTACACATAAGACTATGCAAAACACATCGCAAAGAATTTCATGTTCAAGCCACTAACTAAATATGCCGCCATTATGACATCACTTACAAAAAAAATCATTCAGACATTATAATATTACTCATTTGGAGTAAATACAACAAAAAAAAAATTCTTACCAAAACAATGCAACTACACAGAACTGCAGAACAACCACTGTCGAAAAGCTTTAGACTAGAATAAAAAGGAGAAAAAAACGTTATTGTCACATATGCATATAATGCTCTAGAACATCACGTTCTGCGCAAAATGTATTACTAGAACCTCCCACTTTCAAGAAGGAAAGATCGATGGCCCAATCCTTTACAAGCAACGCGGCAAGAATCTGGAACTGAGCCTCAGCTCCGGACCACCCCCTCCCTCTTCCCAGTCCTTCAAAACTGACCTCAAAGTTCTCCTCCTGCAAAGACACTTCCAAACTTAATTCACACCCTCTCTATTGTCTGAAGGAAGTCTTTACATTATAGGAAATTCTGTTCTCCATGCCCGTAGAAGTGCCTTCCCAGTGTGTTCCTGTGTTTTGCTTGTCTGCCATTTATTGCACTTTTATACCTCTACTTGTACTTTGTACTCTTTTGTAAGTTGCACACATGTCACTTTTCCTCTTGTAACGTTTTGTTTGCTTTTGATACATGCACAATGACCACCATTGCCTCATGTAACATAACGTTTGCTCTTGTTTTCAGAGTGTCTGCCATTTATTGCAGTATTTTACCTCATGTGACATCCATCAGAGAGCTACGTGAATAATTACCTGGTAATCCCCTCATCACAATGCAAACACCCACCCGAAATAGGTACCCAGTGAGGTCACACCGTTTGCATCGCCCTAACCTGCTCAAGGTTCATGTGACCTTAGTGACAGTCACAGCGACTGGATCACTGTTGCTCTAGGGTGTGCTGCTTCGTAGGCCTGCCCGCAAGACTGGAGATGAACTTCAGTATGGATTGTGGTGGACAGGCCTTCAAGGTTAACCCACAATTGACACCACTAGGGTACACCTGCTTGTGCTAAGACATCAAGCCTTCTAAGGTCTAGTAGGGCCTTCTACGGTCTAGCATGGGAATGTGCTCCCTCAGTACAGCGGTGTGGTGGACTGGTCATGAATGCGGAACCCGGTTCCCCAGTTCCAAATTCCACAGCTCTGGCCATAGTGCCACATCCCCACTGAACACCATACTTGCCCACTGAGAGAAACTCGCACTGCCTTCAGCTATAACCTAATTGTGCCCTTGGATGTGGCTCAATTCAAATTATGCATTTGATAAGAGTAATAAGCTGCCTAAAAAAAAAAAAAAAAAGCAACCACTCAAAGGGAATGCAAAGCATGTGAAATGTAAGCAGAAACAACATGGTTACCTAAATGATCTCTCACTAACTATTCAGAAATCAGCAAGTGGTTTCACCTGAAAAGTTATGGACATGACTAGAGGGCCCTGAAGGGAACCGTTTCACTGTCCATTGCTTACATCCTTACAAAACGTAAGCAGTAAGGTATAAAAAGACCACATCCATAAACACAGAGCCATGGTACACATTGTGTTTTCCAATCCACCCATCAACCAGGTATTGCAGTACCTCCAGGAATGGTACACTCTCCCAACCTGGAAACAACAATGCTTTTCAAAGAAAGACGAGAAAATGAAAGTAGCACTTCACTGGCAAACTCTGTAAAGTGATGCTGGTGTATTTGGATGTAAAAAAAAACAATCAGGCCACTTTGCAACCCCTCTGTCTTGCTATTAGTTAGGCATTTAATTCTCATATAAGAAATTCTATTTCTCTACATGCTGCTGCACTTTGGATTTGAAAAAGTAAAAAGAAGGGCATTTCTCTGCATTTTTGGATCCATTTCACAGGGAAGCAACTAGAAAGACGAGCGTTTTTAAACTTTGGAAACAATTTACAGGGAAGCAACAACAGGCACACACGAACGAAGCCGAGCCTCGTGGCATGCCTTAGCATACCAAAGTCCCCCCACCCTAACCCAAACCCACCGATGCAAAAAAAAACCCTCCCCAGCCCCAAAACTCACCTTTACTCTCCGTGGCGCAGGAAGCAAATGGCTTCCTGCGCCTCGGAGAGCAAAGGGAAACCTCCAATGACGTCAGCGCGGCTCGCGCGCTGACGTCATTGATGACGCGGGGGGGCGGGGGGAGGCAGGGGAAGGTCTTCCCCTGCCTTCCCAGTAAAGAAAAAAAAGATCGACCACTCATGGGGGGAGCGCCAGCGCTTCCCCCGTGGGTGGGTGTCATGACGAGATGGTCTCATCATGGGCACAGCGCGACTGTGCTCCATGACGAGACCATCTCGTCATGGGCACAGAAGGGGTTAAGAACAAATCAAAGTTCTACCCATCATTACATCTGGGAAATCGAATCGATACATTCCAAGACCTAGTTGTGGCAGAACTAGAAGCCTTGGAAAACACAATCAATTCTAGAAAAGAAAACTTGTCCCTACAAGAGCGTCAAGCATTGCAAGCATTAAGAACCAACAATGCGATAGAAATAAAACCTGCGGACAAGGGTGGGAACATTGTCATCCTCGACAAACTAGCATATGTTGAAGAGGCAAACCGTCAACTAAAAGATGAAAACAACTACACACGGCTAAACTCCAATCCCATTCCAACAATGACTAGAGACATACATAATCGAATAAACGATTGGCATGAAAATGGCCTATTAACTGTAGAGGAAAAAAACTTCCTAACGGTAACTAATCCAGTAACACCAACGATATACTTTTTACCTAAGGTTCATAAAACCCTGCACAAACCCCCAGGTCGTCCTATAATGTCCAGTTGTGGATCGCTATATGAGAACATAGCGGACTATGTTGATCACTTTCTGGCACCAATCGTTCCAACTCTAAATTCATACATTAGAGACACTGGCGATTTTTTAAGAATCCTAATGGAAACAGAATGGCAACCCGACTACCTATTAGCAACAATTGATGTTGTCTCATTATATACATCCATTAATCATGACGTAGGGTTGACAGCCACAGCATACTTCTTGAAACAAAGATCACTTGGGGAACTGCAACATACCAACATGTTGATGGAAATGATTCAACTGTGCTTAATGAATAATGTATTTCTATTTGACAAACAAATATATGCTCAAAAGCGCGGTACAGCTATGGGAGTTTCCTTTTCTCCAAGCTATGCCAATCTCACCATGGGTTGGTGGGAGAAACACATAGCTTGGAGGGAGGAAAACGACCCATACACTACAGATGTAGTACTATGGCTACGCTTCATTGATGACCTCTTCCTCTTATGGAGGGGGACTAAAGAAAAATTGGTGGAATATATTACAATATTGAATCAAAATGATGTAGGTCTAAAATTCACTTTCAATATACAATCTAGTGAGATTGAGTTTTTGGACACTGTGGTAAATAATTTTCCTTTACCTGGACATAATTTGATACAGAAACATAATTAAATAGCTCAGTAAAATGAGAGGCAGAATCCGTGGTATTAGAGGTTCGGAATGGACTTTATTCCAATGATCGATTATAATCGGTTGCTCCAAGTTCCATCACCACGGAGGTTCAGGAAGTGAAGTACATACTTTATTGACAAGAAGTAACCTTTATAGTACATACATTACAGTGAAGCGAATGCAATAGGCGTAACAATTGATAAGGAAAATGACGATTGTCTGCGTAACCGAAAATGGGTGTAATAAGGAGTAAAAAGGAACATAATTGGTTATGATGTCACCTATAGGCGGATCTATAAGATAATACTTGGCATAGATGCGCGCGCAGCAGTATGACGTGTGATTGACGTGCAACTAGGGGGTGAAGGGGACTTGACATTTAGCTCTACATGTGGAGACAAAAAGTCTGGGGGGTCAAGTCAACCTAATCCCAAATCATATCTAACATCCTATGTTTAAAGAACTATGTTATCCGCAAAAGAAGGACTCTCGGACAGAATCTATTCTATACTGACTGTGCGTGCGTGTACAAGCGTCTAAATGTCTACACTGAAAGCGAGGGGGTAGGAATATTTCATGGTAACAGGGCTATGAATTACTTGCATGAGGACAGAGAAGTCGAGCCTTTTGCTCGGTAGCTGGAAGAATGTTTACTTAAACTACTAGACAGGAATGCATCGGCTGAGGGGGAAGCAGATAACTCGAAGGCGAAATACAGTTCTTGGCAGAGAATAGGCTGATGTCAGGCTTCGTGAGCCGCGCAGAGAATGAGACAAAGTTCATGGTCACAGATGCAGGCTCGAACTGGAGTTTTCAGAGGCAGAAAGCAAGAGGAGTTTGATGACAGAATCAGGGCCTACTTGCCTGGACTGTAAAATGGCATAAGTGAACCATACAAAGCCGGTGGCCTTTCATACTTAGGAATGGAATATCCGGCCTATTCATGGCGGATCTGACAGAGGACATGTTGACGGTGGACGCACATGTATTTGCGTCTTCATAACTGGAACTGGAGGGAACATACATGTACTTGTGACATGCACATAGAACCGTTGGGGTCCAAGATAGGGGACATAACTGATCGGGAAAATCCATATTTCCACATTCCCTCCTTGTCCCCTACTTGCCCGTTAAGAGATATCAATCTTCATCAATCCATTGATCTGTTAATATAACATCATTTGTTCTTCTTTCTTCTTCCGGGACGAACAAAATCTCGGTGGTGGAATACACGATGTGGTACACAGACCACAAATCGCTGGTCCACATTGCAGACATAGACAGCAACTGAATAGTATGAGAAGGCCAATACCTAGGAAGGATAAAACTCTCCATCCCCAGGCCGATATCACACCCCAAAACCAACTGGACCAAGTCCAAGTGCCTGGGTTCTGGTGTATCTGGTTTACAATCTTATGAAGGCGAGTGATGGCTTTATATACAGATGGCGAATTTTCTGGTATGAATACGCAGCAGCTCGATCCGATGACCCTACAAGCTCCGCCCTATCAGCCAGGATGACGTCAAGAACAAGACGATTTTGAAGCACAACAATCCGCATAGCAGACTGCTCTTCCGTTAAATTGCCTAAGGCGGAAATAGTCTCATTCACTACTGCTTCAAGGGTTCTAGTTAGTCTACGTATCAGTTTACTATTAGTAACAGTACCTATATAAGGAAAGATGCCTTTATTGAAATCTGTGTATTTTTCCCATGCTGTTTCAGTGTAATCGACAATTGGGAGATCTCTCCGCTCTCTGTTGTGTACTAAATGAATATTTCTGTAGTAATCAGGAGGAGCTAGGAAAACAGGTGGCAAAAGGAATGCAATGTAGCAGGTACCATCCCAGTCTAGAGGTAGACGCATATATGCAGTCTGACCACATATAAAGTAGGAGTGGCGATAAGCTCTAAACGAAGATTTGCCTTGATCACTGAATTCTACTGTAGTGGTGCATTTACTATGGCCCATATGTATGGAACCAACCTTTCTTACACATAATTCACCCTTCGCTGGGAATACTGACATGGTGGGCAAGACTAGTTCAACTTCGGATATGACATTTAGAATCATAAGATTAGGTGTAAAATTACCTAATCCATATACTTCATTTTCTAGATCAGTTCCTGTTCTCTTGGGGCGACCCTCCTTGTCAGGGTAGCAGACCTTGAGTAAAACTAGGTTCAGATTTCCCCATACCCAATGATCTTGGTAAACTGCTGTGTCTGAGTCTATGGAATTGATTAAACTAAACCATGCTCCACAGGATCCATTATGTGTAAACGGATGTGGAAAGAAAGGCAGGACTCCTTCATAATTCTGATAGGGAGGGAGTCGGCCACACACCCAACAATTAGTGGCATTACTAGTCTGATGGGAATGATGTAACATACTAATGAAAGTGTTATTGCGCAGCGCAAGTCTATAAGACAATTCATGCGGAGGTAAGTCACTAAAAGAATGTTCAGCAGTAACATTATAAACATGTCTAGAAATAGGGTAATATATGTGCAACAATATGCTTGCAGTAATTATTAAAAGACTCAAGAAAAACAAGATTATTAATGTCACTATGCAATGGCTACGCAGTGATTTACAATACGCCTGTCGTTTCATCATTTTTCGCGACTGTCCATGATTCAGGTCTAGAGGATACATGTCAGAGACAGATTCAACCGCTTCACCTAGGAGAGGACTTAAACAATCAAATCGTCTGACGTTCTAGGCCTCAATTTAACTTTGTAGAGTTCAGTTTCAGTCTTTTCAACCAAAGGAAGTTTTGAATCAGTCTGTGAGGGAGTACAGGGCACAATGTCTATATCCGAGGATTGTCCATGAAATTTCTTGATATGACTTGAATGAATCCAGCCCTTGCGGCCCTCGATCTTCACGGCTGTTCTTGTGGTCAGCAGAACCAACTTGGGTGTCTTCCACCTGGGCTCCAGCTAAGTCTTTCGGTCGAAATTTTTCACAAACACGAAATCACCCGGAACTACGTCATGGGGTTTCACCTCAGTGTTGTCGGGAAATGCTGCAGCAACCTGTGAACGACAAGATTGTAGTGCAGACATCAAGGAAGCCAAGTAATCTGTCAGCATATTACAGTCAATATCAGTTATTTTGCGTGGTATGGGCGTCCCCCACATATTTGGTGGTCTGCCGAAGATCACCTCATACGGGGATAGCCCTGTTCGAGAGTGTGCTACCATTCTCATGTAAAAGAGTGCAACTGGTAATGCTACCATCCAGTCGACACCTTTCTCTCTGCATATTTTGGACAGTCTGATTTTCAGTATCTGATTATGTCTTTCTACGAGACCTGCTGCCTCGGGGTGTCGAACACAGTGGAATTTCCACTGATATCCTAGCAGAAGTGAAACATGTTTCATTAATTTGGATGAGAACGGCTGGCCGTTATCTGAGTAGACAACACGTGGTAAACCGTATCGTGGGAAGAATTCTCGAACCAACTGTTTGGCAGTAGTCGGGGCAGTGTAATCTGAAACCGGGTATGCCTCCGTCCAGCGGGACAGAGCGCAGACAACTACGAGAACATATTTGAATCCTCGACATCGTTCCATCTGGATATAATCCATCTGGAGGACTTCAAAAGGGTGGTCAGGAGGATGAAATCCACCCTGTTCTACGGGAACGCTTTTTCCTGGGTTGAACTGGCAACAGATCATACAGGTACGGACCTTTTGTTTGGCTGCTGCTCGTAAATGTTTATTGAACCAAATGTGTTGAATGCTGTCTAGCATAGCCTTTTCTCCTAGATGCGCTGGACTATGTATAGTGTTAATTATAACTTGGACCATTGAATCAGGAAGGAACCATACAGACTTTTCCTTCATCATCCATCCTTGGTCCGTTTGGATCCCTCCTAATTCAGTCCATTTCTTTATTTCGTCTGGTGTAGCA
Source organism: Triturus cristatus (assembly GCF_964204655.1). Classification (NCBI taxonomy): domain Eukaryota; kingdom Metazoa; phylum Chordata; class Amphibia; order Caudata; family Salamandridae; genus Triturus; species Triturus cristatus. The sequence goes on along the minus strand of NC_140590.1, from coordinate 1,080,050,973 downwards.
TGTGTCTGTATGTCAATTACGTCAAGGGTAGGATCTTTAACTGTCATACAATGTGTTGGTGTCGGGACTATTGTCTTTGTCATGTCGGGGGTTTGAGTTTGAGCAGTCTGTTTAGCTGTTCTGTCGGCTAGATCATTGCCTTGGGAAATGATATCAGTAACCTTCGTATGAGCCTTACATTTCATAATTGATATCGCAGTAGGTAGATGTATTGCATCTAATAAGGCATGAATGAGGGGTCCGTGCTGAATGTGGGCACCGTGGGAAGTTAAATAACCTCTCTCTCGCCACAGCACGCCGAAGTCATGTACGACTCCGAATGCATAACGTGAATCAGTGTATATGTTGACTTTTTTATTTGTGGCTTGAATACAGGCTTGTGTCAGAGCGATGAGCTCGGCGGCTTGAGCTGACAAAGTATTTATACGATTTGTTTCAATGACTTCAGTATCTGTGGTGACTGCGTAAGCAGCCACTAACTCTCCTGTATTTGTTCTCATACATGAACCATCTACATACAACGTCAGGTCTGGATCTGACAATGGGACATCTGTCAAGTCTTGTCTGGGTTTTGTCGTTATAGTAATAACTTCAATACAGTCATGGGCTAGTGGGTCTGCTCCGGTTACTGGCAAAAGTGTGGCAGGATTCAATGTGTTACAGCGTCTGATTTCTATATGTGGCTGAAACAATGTAAGTTCATACCCTGTAAGTCGCGCTATAGTCAAGTGTTGTGTTTGCGTTCTATTTACAAGGACCTCTACTGTGTGTGGTACTTGAACTGTCAATGGGTGTCCTAACACTATGGCATCGCTTTGTCTGATTGCTAAAGCTGTCGCTGCTACTGATTTCAGGCATGCAGGCAAAGCCTGAGCTACTGGATCTAATGTACTAGAAAAATAAGCACATGGTTTGTGTGCTCCTGCTTGTTCCTGTGTGAGTACTGACAAGGCAGTACCTTCGCGTTCTGTAACAAAAAGTGTAAACTGTTTTCTGTAACATGGTATTGCTAAAACAGGTGCTTGACATAGAGCTTTCTTTAGGTTTTCAAAAGCTTGTGTATGTTCTTGAGTCCAAGGGAGAACAGTCGATGTGGCTGCCTCCTGTGTTGTCAACTGAATGAGTGGTTTTGCTAGAAATGCATACTGAGGGATCCACTGCCTACAATATGAAGTGAGGCCTATGAAAGCCCATACCTCCTTTTGTGTCTTGGGTATTGGCATGTTAGCTATTAATTGAATGCGGTCGGGTGTAAGCTGCCTTCCCTCCTTGGACAGCGAGTGTCCAAGATAAACAACTCGCTGGACACAGAATTGCAGCTTAGAAGGGGACACCTTGTGCCCCTTTTCGGCTAGAAATTGTAAAACTGTCAGTGATGCTTTTTCACATTCCGGTTCGCTTCTTGCGGTGATCAACAGATCATCGACATATTGAAGCAGAGCAGTGTTAACTGGCATGTGGATACTATCGAGTTCTCGTTTCAGTGCTTGGCTATAGATGCTGGGGCTTTCTGTAAATCCTTGAGGTGCGCGTGAGAATTTAAAACTACGTCCATTTAAACTAAATCCGAACAAATATTGGCTTTCCGGATCTATTGGGACGCTGAAAAAGGCATTCTTGAGATCGATTACAGTAAAGAATGTTGCTTCGGAATCAATAGCTGTCAGTAATGACGAGATATCTGGGACCACAGGGAATTGTGGCACAATGCACTTGTTTAATTCGCGCAGATCAATAACCAATCGATATACTGGCGGGGCCTTGGGATCTGTTCGTTTAAGAATCGGAATTATCGGTGAATTACATACATTGGAGTCTGTTTCTACAACTACTCCTTGGGCAATGAGCTCGTCAATGATTTGTAGCAAAGCCACTACAGCATCTGGTGGTAACTTGTATTGTCGCATTCGTGGTAGCACCACTCCTGCCTTTAGCGTGACTCTATATGGTGTAATATTCATGCAACCAACATCAGTAGGGCCTTGTGCCCATAGACGTGTAGGTAAAGTCTGCAGTCGGGGATCCATGTCTCTAGACACATAGTGACCTTTGAAATCTCGTAAAAACAACCTTACTCCTTCCGGAGAACAACATATTATGGCTCCTAGAGCTTTCAATGTTTTTATTCCCAGCAAGTTTTCTGGACATGATTTAGTAAGCAATAAATCTGTAGTTCGGGTCAGAGGTCCTATCGTAAGTGGCAGAGGTTGTGACACTTCATTAACAATAGGTTTTCCTGAAAAACCAAGGGAAATATTCTGTGAGCCTGAGAGGGGTGCCCCTGGAACTTCACTACGTTTTATAGTTGTTCGACTTGCCCCTGTATCGAGTAAAAATTTCCTATCTTGGCCTAATAATTCACTATGTACATAAGGTCCTTCTTGATCTACAGGAATCTCGATAAGGGGTAAATCAACTTCCCTCTCTAGGCTAGTTCATGCGTAACGCTGATACTCAGGATATTCATACTGTGCGGTCTGATACATTTGTCGTGTTGTTGTCTGTGTGGCAGCAACAGGCAACGGTGGTGCAGCTGGCACAAACTGTATTGGCTGTTGTGCGGCTGGCATGGCCTGGGCATGCTGTAGAGCTCCTTGTTCATTCTGCTCTTGTCTAAATGGCCGTGATCTTTCTTGTGTTTTACCTATGGCGATATTATGTTTTAAAACTGGACAATCGTGTACATAATGACCTGGCTTTTTACAATAATTGCATGTCCCTTTTACAGGTCCTGCTGAATCGGAATGTGTCATACCCTTTTTATGTCCTTCAGCTGGAACTGTCTGGGAAACTAACATTTTCATTTTCGTGTCTTTCATGCGTCTGTGTTCATGTTCTTGTTCCTCTCTAATTCTATTGTGATGGTACTGTAACATTTGTAACATTTGTGATGGAGTGTTACCTTGCCAGGTACTCTCGAATTTTAATACTCTATTCTTTACTGGTGGCAGGGCATTTTCTACTAATTTTGTTACAAACAGATGTGGGTATGATTCGCTACTTGCTTTTATGCCACTATTTATACCAAAACATTTCTCAAATCGGGCATAGTAATCACTAGTGTCTTCATCTTGCTTCTGTTTACAGGCTGAAATTGTACCCCAATCTTCCTTTTTCGTAGTTAATAAACGTGGCAGTACCTGTACTAATAAACCTGGCAGTGCTTTAGTTTTATCCCCAAGTCCTGCTCCTGCAGTTCGGGCCTTTTCTTCCGCTTCTAACACTGACCATTCTATCTTTTGGTCTCCTACCTCCCACTCTTTTTCCTTGAGTTTCTCATAAATACCAGCAGGCATCAATACCTTTAATATTGTCATAATGTCGGGATAGGTATACTCTCCCATGAGTGACATGTCTTTAATTTCTCGGTGAAAACCCGCTGGATCTTTATCATGACTGGGTACCACTTTCTTCATTTGTAACAATTCTATTTTCGATATGGGCGTATATACAAATACGCGCTTGAACTCGTTGTCCTCGCCTTTTATTGGGTGCACTTCTCGTAAGGGATTCTGTCTATCCATGTGATACGTGGTTCTTTCCTTGACGGGCAATGAGACATGCTCTGCGCATACAAAAAGAATATACTGCTTTCTTGATTCTAGAATTTCTTTAATTAATTTAGTACCTGCACCTCTCCATTTATTCATAAGCAATTCAGTCAGTATGTCAGGTAAGGGACCAGGGTCCGAATGCTGACTTCGATATAGTATAATGAGTTGTTGAATCATATAAATCCCAGCTAACCTCTGTTCATCTGGGGTAAGATTCAAAAATGTGCGTACTACTGTATCATCACTATATTTTCCGGGACTGTCCACCCAATGGACAGCTGCCCTGGCTAAATCTTGTTCATCCATAGAATCGAGAAAATGATAACCCCTTCGTTCTCGGAGTAGTTGGTCGGCGGTTTGGAACGAATGCTCGTTAGACCTTATATTAATTATAGGTATTTGGAAATTCCTGTTATTATCTGGACATATCGGACGTATCGAGTCAGTAAGACGTCTATTATTATTACAAGATCTTCCTCTACCTACATAGGCTATGGTGTCTGACTGTCCTGTGGGCAGTCCTGACCCTTCTTCCTCGCTTTGTTCGGACTCGTCTACCTCTAATCTCTCTTCGTGTAGGCGTTCTATTTCTTTACGGATCTTTCGGCACATGGCTATTATACAATTTTGTTTATCATGTCTCCCTTCTGATATATTCTGGCTCCATCTTGTAAGAATTCTCATTGCTTCCGGGTCTACCCCCGGTCGGTCTTGATTTCTGATCACACAGTTTATGAGGAAACGTAACAGTTCCCCCTGTATCTCTACTTTCTGGTATTCCATAGCTCTGTTAATACATTCTGGATCTCGCCCTGTTTGGACAAAATGATATATTTTATCTAGATGCTCAGTCATTCCTGGTAACTTTCCTAAATACACTGCGGCTCGTCTGATACGCAATGAGGCCAGGGTCATTTCGTCCTCTTTACCGGGCACAGGGTCATATCTGCAATCATTAAGAAGTTCCTTCAGCGTACGGGCACTTATGAGTTTGGGTGTACGTGAATGTGCTGACTCTTGAAAAGTAAGTTTATTTATTCTGGGTGGCGTAGAAAAGATATTGGTAGCACCTCCCGTGGCCCCATCTGGGGTGTCGGGTGTGAAAGGATTCGTTGAACGTGACACAGCAACTACAGGTGTGGACACAGCTATAGAAGTAGCTGTAGGAGCGGATGCAGAAACAGATGTGCTTGCCGGAACTTGTGACTCGATTTGTTGCTGTAGGGATACGGGTGCTGGATCTTGGCGTTGGACCTCCCTGGTATGCGGTCTATGCGGGGCGGAATTAGCATATTCGGGAGCCGCGTCATCTAAATATGAGGAAAGAAAAACATCTTCTGCGGTTCTAGGATGCCCCTTAGGATGTACCTTTATTGGGAACAATGGGGGTGGCAAGTCTTTCGGTATTTCTGGAGTGGCCTTAGGTAATCCTTCGGCCAGAAGGGGATACATACCATTCATAAGGGCGTTTCTTTGTCTGTCTACTTGTTCTGATTTCACTCGGATACCTTCCTCAATTAATAGATTTTCTCGAACTTTATTTGAACTTTCTTTATTCTTTTCTTCCTGCCTACGTGCTTTTTCTGTGCGTCTATGAGATTCTTTACGCCATAACTCAACGGCGTCTTTCTGTGACTGTCTAACTTTCCTTTTCCATAACTCTTCCTCGACTTTCATGATGCACTCTGCGTCCCAGGTTCCCGCTGCGGGCCACCTCTGACTCTCTGGTAATCCCTTGGTGTAGTCTACCCATAAATCAAGAAATAATATAGCGTCTAAGCCATGTTTGTGATACATGAAGTGCCCTGGAGTGTCCCTAGGAGGAATAGGGACGGCTTCTTCGAGAACCCCTTTTCTAGTAGTGATCTGTCTTAATTTCGAGAAGAGCGGCATATTGACAACTGATCCGATACTTAATCTTGAACACACTTAATACAAAAAGCACAATAATGAACAACCATTCATACCACAATATGCAGGACGTTTAACACATTAAACATTAAACATTAAAACATTTTTAACCTTTAAAATAACCAACAATGATGATCGTCTGCATAACTAATCACCAAGCTTAATTCTTGACAATAACTAGATACTTCGGAATACTTGATATACTGCTAAACAGTACAGATACACTGCTAAAACAGTGCAGACCGGGTTTGTGTACCCAAACCCGTCTTGACCGGCACAACCTATGTGCACGTCAGAAAATGCCTCCCCAGCAATGGTACTCACCGGGTAGCTTCGGAAACGGAAGGCCTCGGTAACTTGAACTTGAACCGGACTGGACTCGACTCGACTCGTCGGACACTGGGCTTGACTTCGAACTGGTGGGTCTCTGTATACCTCGGATCTTGCTCTCTCAGCTAGGCTCTGGTCGGGATACTTCGCACTTCTCACCGCCTCGTCTGGGTGTTGATCGCAGTCTCAGTCGCCCCCGCTTGACCGGAGGGAGATACAGGAAATCCTGCTGGTACGCGTTATTGTCCGTCCAGCTGTGGCAGGAGACCGGGCCTGCAACGCACCGCCGGCGCGTGAGATGAGAAAGTGTCCCTGTTCGGGCGCCATTCTTGTGGTAAATAATTTTCCTTTACCTGGACATAATTTGATACAGAAACATAATTAAATAGCTCAGTAAAATGAGAGGCAGAATCCGTGGTATTAGAGGTTCGGAATGGACTTTATTCCAATGATCGATTATAATCGGTTGCTCCAAGTTCCATCACCACGGAGGTTCAGGAAGTGAAGTACATACTTTATTGACAAGAAGTAACCTTTATAGTACATACATTACAGTGAAGCGAATGCAATAGGCGTAACAATTGATAAGGAAAATGACGATTGTCTGCGTAACCGAAAATGGGTGTAATAAGGAGTAAAAAGGAACATAATTGGTTATGATGTCACCTATAGGCGGATCTATAAGATAATACTTGGCATAGATGCGCGCGCAGCAGTATGACGTGTGATTGACGTGCAACTAGGGGGTGAAGGGGACTTGACATTTAGCTCTACATGTGGAGACAAAAAGTCTGGGGGGTCAAGTCAACCTAATCCCAAATCATATCTAACATCCTATGTTTAAAGAACTATGTTATCCGCAAAAGAAGGACTCTCGGACAGAATCTATTCTATACTGACTGTGCATGCGTGTACAAGCGTCTAAATGTCTACACTGAAAGCGAGGGGGTAGGAATATTTCATGGTAACAGGGCTATGAATTACTTGCATGAGGACAGAGAAGTCGAGCCTTTTGCTCGGTAGCTGGAAGAATGTTTACTTAAACTACTAGACAGGAATGCATCGGCTGAGGGGGAAGCAGATAACTCGAAGGCGAAATACAGTTCTTGGCAGAGAATAGGCTGATGTCAGGCTTCGTGAGCCGCGCAGAGAATGAGACAAAGTTCATGGTCACAGATGCAGGCTCGAACTGGAGTTTTCAGAGGCAGAAAGCAAGAGGAGTTTGATGACAGAATCAGGGCCTACTTGCCTGGACTGTAAAATGGCATAAGTGAACCATACAAAGCCGGTGGCCTTTCATACTTAGGAATGGAATATCCGGCCTATTCATGGCGGATCTGACAGAGGACATGTTGACGGTGGACGCACATGTATTTGCGTCTTCATAACTGGAACTGGAGGGAACATACATGTACTTGTGACATGCACATAGAACCGTTGGGGTCCAAGATAGGGGACATAACTGATCGGGAAAATCCATATTTCCACAACACCAAAATTTACATCAAATCCAACAAGATTCACTCAACGGTGTTTCGGAAGAAAACATCCACTAATAGCATTCTGCATGGAACTAGCTTTCATCCACAATCCTTGAAGCAAAGTATTCCATATGGGGAATTACTACGGATGAAAAGGAATTGCTCTGAGCCAGAAGAGATGGAGAAAAAATTTCTGGATACTAAAAAAAGATTTATATCACGTGGATATAAACACAGTGCGCCCGATTCACAGAATTAACTTAAGACAAAATCCTAAACTTACTACTTTTCGTATTCACAGACTGCACTTACTACTTTTGGTATTCACAGAATGCACTTACTACTTTTGGTATTCACAGAATGGATTTACGACTACTAACTTTACGTCCGCACTCGGGCCGGAAATTCCGGCCCGGAGGCGGAGCTTCCGGCCCGGAGGCGGGGCTTCCGGCCCAGAGGCGGAGCTTCCGGCCCGGAGGCGGATCTTCCGGCCCGGAGGCGGAGCTTCCGGCCCAGAGGTGGCGATTCCGGCCAGTGGCGGAGATTTAGCCATGGCCAAAATCTCCACCTCTGGGCTGGAAGCTCCGCCTCCGGCCCGGAAGCCCCGCCTCCGGGCCAGGAGCTCCGCCTCCGGGCCGGAAGCTCCGCCTCCGGGCCGGAATTTCCGGCCCGAGTGCGGACGTAAAGTTAGTAGTCGTAAATCCATTCTGTGAATACCAAAAGTAGTAAGTGCATTCTGTGAATACCAAAAGCAGTAAGTGCATTCTGTGAATACCAAAATGGTAGTAAGTTTAGGATTTTGTCTTAAGTTAGTTCTGTGAATCGGGCCCAGTGATGTTGTGCATGGAGAGAACAAAGCCAGACAAAAAACAAGAGCTGAAACTCTTACTGTAAAAAAGAAAGACACAACGACCAACGAAGAAACACCGCCTCTAATCTTGACATACTCAAAGGAAAGTTTCAAAATTCGAAAAATCCTATTGAAGTATTGGAATATCATCAAGAAAGATACAGACATTGGACCCACAATAGGGAATCAACCACTAATTACATATAGAAAGGCACCATCACTCCGCGACACATTGGTCAATAGCCACTTTGAAAACAAAAGAACCAAGACATGGCTTGAAAAAAGACATCAAGGATTTACAAAATGCATGACATGCAAAGCATGTAAAATAGGCAAAAATCTCAAGACCATCAAAGATTCACAAGGTCGAACATTTGTAATTCAAAACACAATTACCTGTGAAACGCAATTTGTGGTCTATATGATTGAGTGTTTCTGTGGCAAAAGATATATAGGGTCAACAATCTGTCCATTGAAAAAGCGCATTTTAGAACATATACGCGCAATTCAAAATGAAGACATGACATATGCAATGACAAAACATCTACAGAACCACGCTGGTAAAACTTGGAAAGACATCAAATATTCAGGCATTGCATGTATTGTGGAACATGAAAGAGGCGGTAACAGGATTCAAAAACTCAGGCGATTAGAATCCAAGCTAATAATCCGATTCAAAACCAGGATTCCTGGAGGATTGAACGGAGATGATGAACTTTATGTACACTTGTAAGAACATTAAGTACAATTGGAGACATATGTCAGACTATAACAGTGACCAAAAATGGCCTCTTTGTCACATATTAGAATCAATTTAGCAAAAATGAATGTATGATTTGATCACTAAGATTATTACGTTTGTAACAAGAAAAGCAGAGTGTTTTCGGTGTCTGATCTGCTGTGAAGTCATTGCACCACGATTTGGCAAACTAAGATATATAAGGCACTCAGCCAAAAATACTTAATATTAAGTCCTCATTTTTGTTGTACATACACGAAGGTTTCGCGTATGGTAAATTGCGACTGAACGCTAAGCTTAGGAATGTACACACTGTTTCTAAACAAACAACATATGCATAGAATGTATCTAATGCAACTTTGGACTCATTCCCATATCGTGGTATAAATGTCAACACAGCAATTCAGACGAGATTTAAACCTCGATGTAATCGTACATATTTTGAGCATCAAACTACCACACCCACAATACCTCATTGTCGGTAAAGTGGAGAGTTGGTATAAATAATGAAAAGGAGAAGGGACGTATGTATACTACCGTGACCAAGAACTGCCATAGTTCGAAACGCGTAGGTGAAGAGTAAATTAAATCTTATCTTCAAACATTCAGGAAGAGTGCAGCGTTTTGTTTTTTCAAAACTTGATTCCTGATATGCATATACATATATGCATACATATGCATGGTACGTACATGAAAGTTTGAAAAACTCTAATACAAGCAAAGTTAAAAAGCCACCTAATTACAAACAGAATTCTTTTAACTTAAACGAGGGCGAGGCCTATTGCATTTTCAATGCTTGTTTACTTTGATTCCATCAAGAAGGCATTCAGATGGGTCACATATTTTCCATAAATTCTGAATGGTGGCACTCTAGTTGCTCATTAGATCACTGTAGTAAAGCTACTGCTCACCAGGGAAGTCTGCTGCTGGTATTCAAAGTGCATGTTTCACTCTGCATGTCAGAATTTTTTAATGAAATGGAAGAGGATTTGAGAAGTCAAAATGTGCCCTAATCTTTCTTTCTGCAGCACTAATCATAATTTCTATGGCAAAATGAACCCCCTCATTTTGTTCCTTTGCAAATTAAATGTTTTAGGTGTTACCACTTTAATCCAATCAAGATGGATTCAGGTGTGCCATACTTTTGTCATAAGTAAGACTGTTAGTGCTCTAGTTGTTCTTTAAAACACTCTGAGACATTCTGTCATTGGGCTATACTTGGGCTACTTCTCGGTGATATTTGTGCTACATTTGGGCTCTTTTGTCTCTGGTGGCCATCTTGGGAGATTTATTTGTTTTGAAGTTTCCTAATTTCATCACGTACAAAAGTCTCCTCAGTAGGAAATACTTTCAGGTTTTTTACTTTCATTCCATCAAGAAGGCATTCAGATGTGTCACACATTTGCCATGAATTCGGAATGTTAGCACTCTAGTTGCTTATTAGATCACTGTAGTAAAGCTACTGCTCACCAGGGAAGTCTGCTGCTGGTATTGAAAGTGCATGTTTCAGAAGGCATTTCAGAATTTTTTAATGAAATAGAAGAGAATTTGAGAAGTCACTCAAAATGTGCCTTAATTTTTCTTTTTTCCGCACTAATCATAATTTCTATGGCAAAATGAACCTCCTCATTGTGTTCCTTTTAAATTAAACTACTCACTCTCTACTACTCACTCTCTACTACTTTCTACTACTCACTCTCTACTACTCACTCTCTACTACTCTCTACTACTGTCTACTACTACTCTCTACTATTCACTCTCTACTACTCACTCTCTACTACTCTCTACTACTCACTCTACTGCTCTCTACTACTCTCTACCACTCACTCTCTACTACTCTACTACTTACTCTCTACTACTCACTACTACTCTCTCTCTACTACTCCCTCTCTACTACTCACTCTACTACTCTCTACTACTCACTCTCTACTACTCACTCTCTACTACTCTACTACTCTCTACTTCTCTACTACTCTCTACTACTCACTCTCAACTACTCACTCTCTACTACTCTCTCTACTACTCACTCTCTACTACTCTCTACTACTCACTCTACTACTCTCTACCACTCACTCTCTACTACTCTACTACTCACTCTCTACTACTCTCTACTACTCTCTCTCTACTACTCACTCTCTACTACTCACTCTACTACTCTCTACTACTCTCTCTCTACTACTCACTCTCTACTACTCTACTACTCACTCTCCACTACTCACTCTCTACTACTCGCTCTCTACTACTCTCTACTACTCACTCTACTACTCACTCTCTACTACTCTACTACTCTCTACAACTCTCTCTGCTACTCACTCTCTACTACTCTCTACTACTCACTCTCTACTACTCACTCTCTACTACTCTACTACTCTCTACTACTCTCTCTACTACTCACTCTCTACTACTCACTCTCTACTACTTTCTACTACTCTCTCTCTACTACACACTCTCTACTACTTGCTCTCTACTACTCACTCTACTACTCACTCTACTACTCCCTACTACTCACTCTACTACTCACGCTCTACTACTCTCTACTACTGACTCTCTACTACTCCACTACTCTCTACTAATCACTCTCTACTACTCACTCTGTACTACTCTCTACTACTCACTCTCTACTACTCACTCTCTACTACTCACGCTCTACTACTCACTCTCTACTACTCTCTCTCTACTACTCTCTACTACTCTCTACTACTCACTCTCTACTACTCTCTACTACTCACTCTCTACTACTCTCTCTCTACTACTCTCTACTACTCACTCTACTACTCATTCTCTACTACTCATTCTCTACTACTCTCTCTCTGCTACTCAGTCTCCACTACTCACTCTCTACTACTCACTCTACTACTCTCTACTATTCACTCTCTAATACTCACTCTCTACTACTCTCTACTACTCACTCTCTACTACTCACTCTACACTACTCTCTACTACTCTCTACTTCTCACTCTCTACTACTCTCTACTACTCACTCTCTACTACTCACTCTACTACTCTCTCTACTACTCTCTACTACTCTCTCTCTACTCTCTACTCTCTACTCTCTATTACTCATCCTCTACTCTCTACCTCTCTACCTCTCTCTACCTCTCTCTCTACTACTCTCTACCTCTCTACCTCTATCTCTACGTCTCTACCTCTACACCTCTACCTCTCTACCTCTCTCTCCCTCTCTCTACACTCACACATATGCACATATATGCATATGCATTTATATATATGTATGTGTATATATATATATATATACATACATATATAAAAATATAAATAATCTGCATATCTATATAAATACAAATATAAATGCATGCATACATATACATATATGCATGTTATGTACATGAAAGTTTGAAAAACACTAATAAAAGCAAAGCTAAAAAGCCACCTAATTACAAACAGAATTGCTTTAACTTAAACGAGGGCGAGACCTATTGCATATTCAATGCTTGTTTACTTTGGTTCCATCAAGAAGGCATTCAGATGTGACATATTTGCCATAAATTCTGAATGGTAGCACTCTAGTTCCTCATTCGATCACTGTAGTAAAGCTACTGCTCACCAGGGAAGTCTGCTGCTGGTATTCAAAGTGTATGTTTCAGTTTGCATGTCAGAACTTTTTAATGAAATAGAAAAGGATTTGAGAAGTCACAATATGCCCTAATTTTTCTTTCTGCAGCACTAATCATAATTTCTATGGCAAAATGAACCCCCTCATTTTGTTCCTTTGCAAATTAAATGTTTTAAGTGTTACCACTTTATTCCAATTAAAGATGGCTTCAGGTGTGCCATACGTTTGTCATAACTAAGACTGTTAGCGCTCTAGTTGTTCTTTAAAACACTCTGGGATTTCTGTCATTGGGCTATACTTGGGCTACATCTCGGTGATATTTGTGCTACATTTGGGCTCTTTTGTCTCTGGTGGCCATCTTGGGAGACTTGTTATGAAGTTTCCTAATTTCCTCATTTACTACAGTCTCCTCAGTAGACATACTGTCAGTTTTTTACTTTGATTCAATGAAATAGGCATTCAGATGTGTCACACATTTCCCATAAATTCAGAATGTTAGCACTCTAGTTGCTCATTAGATCACTGTAGTAAAGCTACTGCTCACCAGGGAAGTCTGCTGCTGATATTGAAAGTGCATGTTTCAGTCTGCATGTCAGAATTCTTTAATGAAATAGAAGAGGATTTGAGAAGTCACTCAAAATGTGCCCTAATTTTTCTTTCTGCAGCACTAATCATACATTCTATGGCAAAATGAACCCCCTCATTTTGTTCCTTTTTAAATTAAATGTTTTAAGAGTTACCACTTTATTCCAATCAAGATGGCTTCAGGTGTGCCATACGTTTATCATAAGTAGGAGTGATAGCGCTCTAGTTGTTCTTTGAAACACTCTGGGAAGCTGCAGTAGAACACAAAAGAATCAACTGACAGTCTCTGCCCTTGTTGGATGTACATGTTTTACTGAGAATGTCAGACTTCATTTTCACATGACTAAGTAAGATAATGTGAATTTACAGAAAATATGCTCTCAGTTTCGCTTATAGATCACCATCCAAACCTCTGTGGGAAAAGCATGTGAAAATAGTTTTCTCTCAAACATGATTCATGATATCCCAGCAGAAGGCTTTTTCACATGGTAAAATCACCTTAGAACATACCATAATTCCTAAAATGAGTATGGTACCATCAACAAATGATTTATAATGTAACTAAAGTCTTATAACCTTCTATTAACTGCAAAGCTTTTTAATGAGGTGCTTTCATGTATTTTGGTCCCAAGATGGCTGCCAACACTTCTTGGATGAAGTGCTGACAGCCAATCAGATCTCACGATGAGATGTGTGGTTAGGCTCCGCCCAGATATATATGTGATTTTACTTTTGATTTTCTCAGGAACTACTGAACGGATTTACACCATTTAAGCAAAAGGCACGACTCTGAACCAAGGTATACCTATCTGCCAAATTTGGTGTAATTCCGTTCAGCATTTCGGGCTGTAGCTGCGTCAACAGGTCCTATGGGAAATTGCATGGGGAAAACGCGTTTTGGGACCCCCCTTTTTTCTATATATATACTTCGTATCCCAACCTTCTTCTCCAGTTTCGGAAAGATGAGCCACACCGATTGATTATTTTTGCATATATTTACTTGGCAGTAACGCAGAGAAAACACCTGTGTTACTGCCAAGTAAATATTTGCAAAAGCAATCCGTCGGTGTGGCTCATCTTTCTGAAACCGGAAAAGAATGTTGGGAAACGGAGCATTTATGAACGGCGTGGTGCAGTTGACGCCCGGACCTCAGGCTGGGTGAGTCCAGGGGCGTAACAAACACCCCCGCAGCCCCCTCAGCTCTTCGATAGAGAGCTGTGAGAGAGAGGCTTGCTCTAAATCAAGCCTCTCTCCTTCTAAAGCAACCTCTAAAGCAGCCTGCACTGAGCTCCTCAGGGCTGACCCAGGACTCAAGAGAAACAAAGTAACAAGTTACATTGTTTCTCTTCAGACAGAGCCACCAGCCAGTCCCTGGACAAGGATGGGGTGGGGGCCCCAGAGAGAGCAGGAGTCAGCATGCGTTCCAGACAGGGCACTGCCTCTGAGAAGGGAGAGGACAAGGATGGGGGTTGGGGCCCAGAGACAGCAGGAGGCAGCACAGAGGAGAGCTGACAGGGGAAAGGATGGGAGTGGGGGCCCCAGAGACAGCATTCACCACAGGGCACTGCTCCTCTGAGACAGCACAGAGCTGACTTCAGCCAGAAAGTTTGCAGCTCCAGAAACAGGATCTGCTGGGACACATTAGAAGGTGAGAGTTAGAGCTATTGATGTTGTAATGGACAATGTATTTTACCTATGCATTTTCTGTTTGGAGTGGAGGGGAATGTGTGTGGTGTCAAGTGGACATATATGGTTTGGATTGGAATTGTTAGTTATGGAATTGTGTTGTGTGGATTGGATCTGTGTAGTGAAATAATGTGGCATGGTGTGCAGTGTAATTATGTGGTATTGAGTGGAGTGGGATTGTGTGTCTTGGAGTGGGATTATCTGGAATGGTATTTTGTGTTGTGGAGTGGTATGTAGTGGAGTTTACTTATGTGGTGTGCTGTTAAATATTGTAGCATGATGTGGAATTTTGTGGTGTAGATTGGATGTATGTGGTGTGTTGTGCATTTGTGGTGTTAGTCTGAATTATGTAGTTTGTTGTGAATTATGTGATGTGGAATGGAAATGCTTAGAGTTGAATTGTGTGACGTGGAAGTTGCGGTGTTGAGTGAAATTATGTTGAGTGGTATTATGAGGCATGGTGTGAAGTGTAGCTATGTGGAGTGTTGCTATGTAGCATAGACTGGATTTATGTGGAGTGTATGTATGCAGTATGGAGTAGAGCATAATTATGTGGAGGTTAATTATGTGGAGCTGAGTGGTATTATGTGGCGTGTTATGCTGTGTGATAAATTGTGTGGGGATGAATTGTGGAATTGTGTGACGTGTGGAATTATGTGGCATGGTGTGGTGTATAATTATGCAGAGTGGAATTATGCAACATGTTGCTGAGTTGTATTTTGTGGAGGGTAATTATGTGTTTTAGAGTTGAGTGTAAATATGTTGTGTGAAGTGTAATTATATAGGTTGAAGTGTAATTATGTGTAGTTGAGTTGTGTGGAGTGTAATTATGTGGTTGGGAGTGGTATTAAGTTGTGTGGAATGTTATTCTGTGATGTGGAATTATGTGGTATGGAGTGAAGTGGAAATATGTTTATTTTTAGGATTGTAATTATGTGGTATGGAATGTTGTAGGGTTAAATTATTTATAGTTGAATTGTGTGGTATGGAATTATAAGCAGGGGCGTAACACAGGCCCCAGGGGCGTAACACAGGCCCCCGCAGCTCCCGCATTGCGGGGGGCCCCAGCGCTCCAGAGGCCCCCTCAGCGGTGCCAGCAAGCACTACACATCCGTGACTGTCTGGAATAGGTAATTAATTCATATAGGTAGGTTATGTAAATTACGCTCGCTCTAGACTTTTCTTTATAACTTAAATGGTAAAATTTAAAAAATGGTAATGGTGCACACTGCGCAGCGTGCAGATGTCTCCGCCGCCGCGTCTGCGCGGTCTTATTCTTCACCCTAAGGGTGGGGCTGGTGACCAATTGTCATGCGCATTGCTGACTGGTGAAGTGAGGAGGCATCCCAGAGGCCAGAGTGGAGACAATTGAGAGGTAACGTGCGACGGCGATTACCTGCCATAATTTAATTATTTCTCTGGCTAGCCATGTTTGCCCTGTCTTCTGCGGCCCGCGCAGGTGAGTCTGTCTGTTCGCCCAGTCTATGCCACCCCCCTGCAGACAAGTGCACCCCACCCAAAATTCATTGCGACGGCCACTTGTGTGCGTAAGGTCTCCAGTTTAGAGTGAAGGCATTTAGTAAAAGAAAGGCGCCTTTGGTACATGAAGGTTGTTTGGAAAAGAGGGGGGGTTATGTTACACATTAAAGATAAAAAGTGCGTGTCATCAGTTTCACCTGCGATTTATGTTGATTTGCAGATTTTACAGAAAACACAAAAATTGTCATTGAAGTTTGTGGGCGCATGAAAATGCACCTTTCACCTACGAATTTACACCTTCGTCTGTGACTTTGTGAGAAGTTTCCCGATTTCGCCCGACTTTGTCAAGGCAAAACCGACCCGATTTCTTGTTGCTGATTTCTAGTTGTCGAGTGATGTCGGTTCGGAAGGGGCGGGTCCAGCTGAACTGGACATCAGGGTGTGAGTGGGTGGAGTGGGGGGAGGGTTGGGGCAGAGAGGGGGAGGGTTGGGGCTGTGGTGGCAGTGATGCTACATAAATTGCAGCTTGCAGAAAAAATGGTTTCTAGCTGAAACAGATGAAAGTTACTAAAATACAGCAACATGCATTGCTGCACAGTCGAATGCCCTTTGCTAAAATTGACAGGCCACCTTTCAGTTACTCTTTGCTGTTTGGTTGTTAAACTGAGACTGAGGTGAAACATTTGCCAGAACAGTCTTAAAAAGTGCAAAAATTACAAAAAATTAAGTATAAGTATCCCAAAATGTGCGGCATTGGACCGCATAATTTGTCTTTTCCTGCTGCATAATTGAGTACCTGCAGCATAATTCTCATGGCACGGCATACCGTGTACTTCTCTGTTTACTGCTGTTGCAAAGAGCCCCAAACCTACCCCATTGAAATGAAAGATAAAAAATAACATTTACAGCCTTTCTACGTTACGAAGCATGTTCTACCAGAGGTTGCACGTGACTTCTGTGGAAACAGGCACCAGCGTGTGTAACTCTCTTCTCTTTCTGGACTTTTTTGTTTTAACACCAGCACAACCTACCTCACTTGCAACCTTTGAACTGTGGGGCTCTCCGTGCACCTTTCCGCCCTTAAGCCGTCATACTCCACTCAGTAGCAGTAAAAGGATCAATGTTTCTGGTCCATAAATGGCTCCAAATCCCTGACTCTGTGGGTGTGACAAGATCACCCAGCATCCTGCCCCAGAAACCTGCCAGCCCCACAGACCTCTCCAGGCAGAGAAACCTGCCAGCCCCACAGACCTCTCTGGGCACAGAAACCTGCCAGACTCACAGACTTCCCCAAGCAGAGCAACCAACCAGCCCCACAGACCTCCCCAGGAACAGAAACCTGCCAGTCCCACAGACCTCTCTGGGCACAGAAACCTGCCAGCCTCACAGACCTCCTATGGCAGAGAAACCAGCCAGCCCCACAGACCCCCCCAGGCACAGAAACCTGCCAGCCCCACAGACCTCCCCAAACACAGAAACCTGCCAGCTCCACAGACCTCCCCAAGCACAGAAACCTGCCAGTCCCACAGAACTCAAGCAGAGAAACATGCCAGTCCCATAGACCTCCCCAGGCAGAGAAACCTGCCAGTCCCACATACCTCTCCAGGCAGAGAATCCTGCCAGACCCACAAATCTCCCCGGGCAGAGAAACCTGCCAGCCCCACAGATCTCTCCAGGCACAGAATCTGTCATCCCCTCAGACCATTCCAGGCAGAGAAACCTGCCAGCCCCATAGACCTCCCCAGAGACAAAAACCTGCCATTCCCACAGACCTCCTTGGGCAGAGAATCCAGCCAGTCCCACAGATCTCCCCAGGTACAGAAATGTGCTAGCCCCACAGACCTCCCCGGGCACAGAAACCTGCCAGTCTCACAGACCTCCCCGGGCATAGAAACCTGCCAGTCCCACAGACCTCCCCAAGCACAGAAACCTGCCGGTTCCACAGACCTAAACAGGCACAGAAACCTGCCATCCCCACAGACCTCCCCAGGAAGAGAATCCTGCCAGCCTCACAGACCTCCACAGGCAGAGAAACTTCCAGTCCCACAGACCTCTCCAGGCAGAGAAACCTGCCAGTCCCACATACCTCTCCAGGCAGAGAATCCTGCCAGACCCACAAACCTCCCCGGGCAGAGAAACCTGCCAGCCCCACAGACCTCTCCAGGCACAGAATCTGTCATCCCCTCAGACCATTCCAGGCAGAGAAACCTGCCAGCCCCACAGACCTCCCCAGAGACAAAAACCTGCCATTCCCACAGACCTCCTTGGGCAGAGAATCCAGCCAGTCCCACAGATCTCCCCAGGTACAGAAATGTGCTAGCCCCACAGACCTCCCGGGGCACAGAAACCTGCCAGTCTCACAGACCTCCCCGGGCATAGAAACCTGCCAGCCCCACAGACCTCCCCAAGCACAGAAACCTGCCGATTCCACAGACCTAAACAGGCACAGAAACCTGCCATCCCCACAGACCTCCCCAGGAAGAGAATCCTGCCAGCCTCACAGACCTCCACACGCAGAGAAACCTTCCAGTCCCACAGACCTCCTCAGGCAGAGAAACCTGCCAGTCCCACAGACCTCTCCAGGCAGAGAATCCTGCCAGTCTCACAGACCTCTCCTGGCAGAGAAACCTGCCAGCCCCACAGAGCTCCCCAAGCACAGAATCCTCCCAGCCCCACAGACCTCCCCAGGCAGAGAAACCTGCCAGTCCCACAGACCTCCCCAGGCAGAGAAACCTGCCTGTCCGACAGACCTCCCCAGGCAGAGAAACCTGCCAGTCCCACAGCCCTCTCCAGGCAGAGACACCTGCCAGTCTCACAGACCTCCCCAGGCAGAGAAACCTGACAGTCCACAGACCTCTCTGGGCACAGAAACCTGCCAGTCCCACAGACCTCTCCAGGCAGAGAATCCTGCCAGTCCCACAGACCTCCCCAGGCACAGAAACCTGTCAGTCCCACTGACCTCCCCAAGCACAGAATCCTGCCAGTCCCACTGACCTTTCCAGGCACAGAAACCTGTTAGCCCCACAGACCTCCCAGGGCGCAGAAACCTGCCAGTCCCACAGACCTCCCCGGGCACAGAAACCTGCCAGCCCCATAGACCTCACCAAGCAGAGAAACCTGCCAGCCCCACAGACCTCCCCAAGCACAGAAACCTGCCAGTCCCACAGACCTCTGCAGGCACAGAATCTGCCAGCCCCACAGACCTCCCCAAGCACAGTAACCTGGCAGTCCCACAGACCTCCACAGGCACAGAATCTGCCAGCCCCACAGACTTCACCAAGCACAGAAACCTTCCTGCCCCACAGACCTCCCTGGGCACGGAAACCAGCCAGCCCCACAGACCTCACCTAGCAGAGGAACCTGCCAGCCCCACAGACCTCCCCAAGCACAGAATCCTGCCAGCCCCACAGACCTCCCCAGGCAGAGAAACTTGCCAGTCCCACAGACCTCCCCAGGTAGAGAAACCTGCCAGCGCCATAGACCTCCCCAGGCACAGAAACCAGTCACTTCCACAGACCTCCCCAGGCATAGAAACCTGTTAGCCCCACAGACCTCCCAGGGTACAGAAACCTGCCAGTCCCACAGACCTCCCCAGGCACAGAAACCTCCCAGTCCCACAGACCTCCCCAGGCACAGAAACCTGCCGGCCCCACAGACCTCCCCAAGCACAGAAACCTGCCAGCCGCACAGACCTCCCAGAGCACAGAAACCTGCCAGTCCCACAGACCTCCACAGGCACATAATCTGCCATCTCCACAGACCACTCCTGGCATAGAAACCTGCCAGCCCCACAGACCTCCCCAAGCACAGAATCTTGCCAGCCCCACAGACCTCCCCAGGCAGAGAAACCTGCCTGTCTGACAGACCTCCCCAGGCAGAGAAACCTGCCAGTCCCACAGACCTCTCCAGGCAGAAACACCTGCCAGTCCCACAGACCTCCCCAGGCAGAGAAACCTGACAGTCCACAGACCTCTCTGGGCACAAAAACCTGCCAGTCCCACAGACCTCTCCAGGCAGAGAATCCTGCCAGTCCCACAGACCTCCCCGGGCACAGAAACCTGCCAGTCCCACTGACCTCTCCAGACAGAGAAACCTGTTTGTCCCACAGACCTCCCAGGGCACAGAAACCTGCCAGTCCCACAGGCTTCCCCAGGCACAGAAACCTGTTAGCCCCACAGACCTCCCAGGGCACAGAAACCTGCCAGTCCCACAGACCTCCCCGGGCACAGAAACCTGCCAGCCCCACAGATCTCCCCAAGCAAAGAAACCTGCCAGTCCCACAGACCTCCACAGGCACTGAATCTTCCAGCCCCACAGACCTCCCCAAGCACAGAAACCTGGCAGTCCCACAGACCTCCGCAGGCACAGAATCTGCCAGCCACACAGACCTCACCAAGCACAGAAACCTGCCTGCCCCACAGACCTCCCTGGGCACGGAAACCTGCCAGCTCCATAGACCTCACCTAGCAGAGAAACCTGCCAGCCCCACAGACCTCTCTAGGCAGAGAAACCTGCCAGCCCCACAGACCTCCCCAAGCACAGAATCCTGCCAGCCCCACAGACCTCCCCAGGCAGAGAATCCTTCCAGTCCCACAGACCTCCCCAGGCAGAGAAACCTGCCAGCACCATAGACCTCCCCAGGCACAGAAACCAGTCACTTCCACAGACCTCCCCAGGCATAGAATCCTGTTAGCCCCACAGACCTCCCAGGGTACAGAAACCTGCCAGTCTCACAGACCTCCACAGGCACAGAAACCTGCCAGTCTCACAGACCTCCACAGGCACAGAAACCTGCCAGTCCCACAGACCTCCCAGGGCACAGAAACCTGCCGGCCCCACAGACCTCCCCAAGCACAGAAACCTGCCAGCCCCACAGCCCTCCCAGAGCACAGAAACCTGCCAGTCCCACAGACCTCCACAGGCACATAATCTGCCATCTCCACAGACCACTCCAGGCATAGAAACCTGCCAGCCCCACAGACCTCCCCAAGCACAGAATCTTGCCAGCCCCACAGACCTCCCCAGGCAGAGAAACCTGCCAGTCCCACAGACCTCCGCAGGCAGAGAAACCTGCCAGCCACACAGACCTCCCCAGGCACAGAATCCTGCCAGTCCCACAGACCTCCCCAAGCACAGAAACCTGCCAGTTCCATTGACCTCCCCGGGCACAGAAACCTGCCAGCCCCACAGACCTCCACGGGCACAGAAACCTGCCAGCCCCACAGACCTCCCTAAGCACAGAAACCTGCCAGTCCCAGAGACATCCCCAGGCAGAGAAACCTGCGGGTCCCACAGACCTCCCCGGGCACAGAAACATGCCAGTCCCACAGACCTCTCTGGGCACAGAAACCTGCCAGTCCCAAGGACCTCCCCAGGCAGAGAAACCTGCCAGTCCCACAGACCTCCCCGGGCACAGAAATCTGCCAGTCCCACAGACCTCACCTCCGGGGCATATGAGAATCTTTTTCTATTTTTGTGCTGTGGCCAAAATAGAATAAGCTTACTATGGGCTAATTATTGTTGCTATGTCAGTGCAAAATGAATTAGTTCTGTTTTTTACCTGGTGTTAAAGTGGATGTCTTATGGCCCGAAGTTGTAGGTCTGTTGTTTTTCTAATGAGATAGGTTCATAACTGAAATAAGAGGCATTTCTGGCATCTTCACAGTGGTGTAAGATAATCCCCCGCAGCCCCCTTGGTGCAGGGTGGGCCCTCAAGCTCCAGGGGGACCTCCTCTGCAAAAGTGGCAGGTGGTGGCCCGGGGAGAGGGCCCCCTCTGTGTACTTTGCAGGGGGGCCCCCTCAACTTTCGTTACGCCACTGGGTGAGTCTCTTCGTTGGTATATACGAAGGCTTTCTGCCTTCCCTCATAATAGTGGTCACCTTTCACAGTGCACATGGACTACTTCATCAACCACACAGCAACCATTCAGGGGCTAGTGAAAGTGGAGGAGTGGTGGAGTGGTGGAGTTAAACTTTGGATGCACTCCAAGGGCAGAATAACCTAGGATCCAATATACGCAGCTCTTTGGTAACCAGTCACAAACCGATTACTCACTGCAGCAGTGGACTTTTCAGATGTACAAAAGAAATTCGCTTTGTAATTTTTCCAAACCGACACATTTCCAAATTGGTACCTAGTCACGTTTTATGATTTCATATTAACGATTTGCAAATTAAATATATGAAACAGTTTCAAATTGAGACTGGCCACAGAATGCTAATTTTGCACGTGCAATTTAGTACCAACTCAATCAGGTGGTAACCAGGCTCAACATATATGATCAACCTCAGAATGCATCGGTGTTTTTCACCGTGGCAGCTTTGTATGAGATTGGAAGGAGGATGCAGAGTTTGGTTGGTTTGCAGAGAAGGAGGAGGAGGTGGGAGCGGATTTTTAGACTGAGAGTTACACTTTTCCAACAGACAGAGAAGGGAATTTATGAGAAATACAGGCTTAGTAATGCACTTATTTTAGATATACTAGCTGAAATTAGGTCTGAGCTTTAGAGAAACACTTTTAAGAGCAAATTTATACCCACCTATGTGCAGGCATTCTGCTAATTGCACCTCTTAGCCCCTGGGAGTTACCACTGTGTCATTGCTGCTGTAGTTGGGGTTTCACAGAGTGCCCTTTCCAGGTTTCATTTGTGATTTTCTGGATGCTATGTTACAGAGAATTAATTAACATTAGCCAAATTGAAATTTTACCAGATAGTCCAATTTCCACACATCATAGGGTGTATTGATGGGACACATGTTCCCATATGTCCTCTCTCTGAAAATGAGCATCTATTTGGAAATAGAAACACACCTCATTCCCTTAACATTCAAGTCATTTTAGATGCCTCAAATATAATTGCAGATATTGTAGCAATATTCCAAGCAGCATACATGACTCCTTCATGTTCAGACATAGTGGCATATACTCACATCTTCTTAAAGTAGATTTTGGAGAAGGTTATTTACTTGGTAAATTTACTCTATCTACTTTTAATATATGACCCAAATATGACTTATATGTGAATGCTGTTATGTCTGTCATTGAGACAACTTTTGGCGAACTCAAAAGTAGATTTCTCTGTCTTCATAAGAGTAGTGGCGCCCTACAATATTCCCTAGAGACACATTGCAAGAACATCGCAACATGCACAATATTTTCTTAATTTTGCAACTTGAAAGGGATGGCCAGAAATTATGACAGACCCACAGCGAGATGATGAAAGAAAAACTTCCAGCAGAACAGCGAACAAAGGATGCCTCGAGGACAGCAGAAGGGAGAGCAAGACATGCTTTTAATTTAGGTCCAAGATGTAACTGTTCAATATGAAATCACGCTGTGCAAATGTTTTAGTTTATCAAACAAAATACCCTTCATTTTCAATCATGCATTTGGATGGTTTAAGATAATTTTATAATATTGTATTTGTTTTAAATGAACCTAGAATAAAACGCAGGCTTTATCATTTTCAACTTTAGTAATATTTAGTGTTTGCTTTTAACATGATGCCTCGCTTTGTTTTTCGGTTGTGGTGAACCCTTCAGTACCAACAACCCCACCTCTACTTCCACTGCCACCTCTACTCCCATTGCAACGCAGATCTGTAACCTCTGTCCCTGATACACTACTAACACATGATAACTGTGAACTTTTCCTCAGGCCCAACTTGTACGCCACTTGCAATTTGACTGGTTTGCATGCTTTCAACTGTAGTAATAACATGTACTAGGCCACGTACAATATCCCCACTATTGTAAGCCATTTCAACCTGCAAACTTACTGTACGGCGTGATAATTTAGAAGCAACCTGTGCAAGCGATGTATAGAGCGACTCCATACATCAATGATTGATAAATTATTATGTTGCCTATGCCTTTGTGTTACGTTTTCCTGTTGTAACTGCTCACATACATTATTCATTGCCTGTGTCATAGAGTCCACTTTCTCTGCCAAGGACATTTGGCTATCATCCTTGGCGGTAGATAAAGGCAGTAGTGATGGTTTGTTCTAGTCTCTACAATTTGTTATTAATAAGTTTAACTTGTTTGTGTTTTAGGCAATAGACCATCAACATTGAGGCCTTGCATTACCTTCAATAATTCCTGTGGAAACAAATCTTGGTTTTGTCGATTCACAACACTGCGATGCCACACTCTGTTTCTCCTGCGCTGTTGTCTGGGCTTCGCTGCTGGTTCTTTAAAATCATTTTGTGTGCCAGCATCAACTGTTTTCTCAAAAGACTGTGTGTGGCTTCTATGTCCTGGAGTGGACCAGTGCCCACGGTGGTGTACTCTGAGTGTTAGAATCGTTTTCTTCGTCCAAGAACATTAGAGTCTCCCTGCCTCTCGCAAATTGAATCATGATCTCTTTCTGCAGGGAGACCTTTCTGAAACTTTTGTTTATAATTAGGTTTATGGTGCACAAACAATATGTAGGTCCTGGATTTTTTAATAAAAACTTAAAAAACAATTACTGTCTTCTAAAAGTGCTTTCCATGTAGAACTACATCTCCCAAAAAGCACAACTAAGGCAAATTTAAAATGTGCAACATGGTGCAAAATGTGCAACAGCGTAATCACAGATTAAGAGCTTTTAGGCCAACAACATTACAAACTAAATTCAAAAATGCAACCAATATGTTAGTAAAAGTGAAAGGATATGTATGAGATGTGCCTTTGGATTTCGCTGGAGCTGCAGACGTATCTATGTTGTTGAAGCGAGACACACTGTCTGGCTCCAGGATAGACTCCACAAGTGGGGTCGGTGGGTTGGGGAGCCTCCTCCTGTTGCACATGCCTCACTTAGGCAGGTTTCCACCTTCTCTTTGGTCCTTGACCGGGAATCATACCATCTATTTCTGATGTCAGGTATAGATATCTGTGCCCCTCTGAGTTAGTTTGCTCCTTTATGTTAAGACAAATGTTCTGTTTTTTGGGAATCTGGCATGGGGTGATGTTTTATCAAGCAACTCATCATGGTGAGTTTTAGACCTGTCAGCCTTAGGGTGGTCCCCCCCCCCCAATGTATTGACTTCCTCGTCCATTTTTGCTGTTTCTTTTTGTTGACCTTGGGACTCTGCACACTTTCCCACTACTAACCAGTGCTAAAGTGTTTGTGATCTCCCTCCTAAAAAATGGTAATATACCCCATTGGTATATTTCATTTACTTATAAGTCCCTAGTAAAAAGATACTACATGTACCCAGGGCCTGTAAATTAAATGCCACTAGTGGGCCTGCAGCACTGATTGTGCCACCCAATTGAGTAACATTTTTAACACGTCTCAGGCCTGCTATGGCAGCTTGTCAGTGCAGTTTGTAACTGCCATTTCAACTTGGCAAAGTAAACCTTTTTGTCAGGCTCAAATTTCCCATTTTAATACATTTAAGTCACTCAAGGGTTGGCCCTGGACTGTCACGAGGGCAGGGTGAAATGTATTTTAAAAGGTAGGACATGTGCTTTTAAGTTTTACATACTCTGGTAGTGAAAAACTCTTACATTAGTTTTCACTACTGCAAGGCCTACATCTCCCATAGGATAACATTTGAGTTATCTTGTTGCATTTTATAAGTGTAATTTACAAATGGGAATAGGTAACCAGTTCATGTTTGGTGTCTATGTAATCCTAATAAAAAATCCTGATTTATGATGAAGTTGGATTTTAAATCCCAATTTTGAAAAAAAGCCCACTGTTTGAAAGTTGGCATTTTCCTGCCTTAACCATTTAGTGTCTGTAGCCTGTCTCTGTTCATATGACTGGGTGTAGCTGACAGTTGGGCTTTGTGCATTCCTCTTAAACATACACACACAATATAGAGCTTAGGTGTGCCTGGAAGGACCACTGTTGGCAGGATTGGATTGAGGAGCTGGGCACAGCTCCACTTACACCTGAATAGGCGCTGTCCTGTTTCCACAGGGCTGCATATCCACTGGAGTTTGTCTGGATTTAAGACAGGATAGGCAGGATGCCTGGGGACGTCAAAGGGAAACCTCCAGAAGCTTCTCTCCACTTCAAAGGCACAGCTGGGTATAAATACTGGACCTCAGACACCACCGCCTTATTACACTTCTGGACCTGTGGATACTCTGCCAGGAAAAAGGACTGTGGTGCTGATGAAAGACTACCACTCTGCTGGACTGCACCCTGCTGGGCTACTGCTTTGTTGGGCTGCTGCTTTGCTGTGCTTACCTGTTGACTGCTGACCTCCTGCCTTGGGGGAGAAGGACTGGACCTACATCTCTTGAACCCAGAACCCAGAGTAACTCCAAGGGGCTAGTTGGCTGGCCTCCTGACTTGAGCCTTGGGGACAGAAGGCTCCAACAACCTTGTACCTGCACCTGGACTTTGCCATTTGTGAGCCTACCCAGCCAAGTTGTGCCACCCCAGCCTTGGACCCTTGGAAGTGGGATTAAATAAGGTGGTGTGCCAGCCTCTGTAAATCCAGCAAAACTGGCTCATCTTCTCTGCTGTGCAGCACAACTCATAGCAGAACTGACGTATCTCCGCTGCTGCATGGATTAGACCTGTCTCAGAGACCCACATCGCCGCCCGGCCGGTATCACATTCGGAACTGCTGCTGTGTGAAGCATGCTCAGCACAGGCCCTCAGATCACTCGTTAGCTGTGGCCTCGACAATGACACTGGACTCCACATAGCACCCGTGCAGCTCCTCGGAACTGATGCATGGCCCTGACTGCATAAACCATCCCTGACTTCAGACTTCGCATCACAAGTGTTAGGAGTAACCTTTCTGCACACCTGTTTAGTGTATTTTACATCACCTGTTGTCACCTGAGAAGCCTCTCCTTGGGTCCTTTATTGCCATTTTGCTTTTTATTTGTACATGAATGAGCCCCACAATATGCCCCAAACTATTCACCTTGCCATAACTCCTGAAGTGAGATCTCAGCCACCCAGCACCGCCAGGTATGGAAATGTGTTTACTGTGATATCGCTGTGGAATATTGTGGCATATGTTATTGTTGTACTGCTATTCAGACTTAACTCCATGCTCTTCTAGGTTTCAGAACATTAATCTCAGATACACATGGAAGTTGCTAGACACTTGCCGAAGAATAGCAAATCCTGGCGGCCATGTTGGGTGTGGTTGGGCGTAGCTTGGTATTTAAACCACGCCCAAGCCTGACACAAGCACTTTGGCTCATAAACGTTTGGAGAGAACAGATAACTCTCTTACTTCCACATTGAACCTAACTGCTCTGCTTGGCTGACGCCTCTCTTCATGCAAGATCCTCACTTCGGATTTCACAATGATCCTGCAGCACTGCACAGCTGAACTCCGCGACACACTAGCACCTAAAGTAAAGTGCATACGAAACAACAGTAACCGCTTACCAACAAAAAGACTGCACAACAGTTATAAACAACCTATTTATATCTAGAAACCTCATTAGGATTTAACCTTTGGATTGAAACTCCATAATCACAGTTAATTACGAACAAGAATTCTAAACAATGATATTTGTTGTTTGTGAAATATAACACGGAAAATATATTAGTAATCTATGGTTAACTCTTGTCAAGGACTGAAACCTAATGAGAAAGGCGTGAAGGAGCCCCACGACCATAAAAACTCTCAAGTGAGTGTGAAGATAGTACTTACGAGAATTTGATGTTGTGTGTTAAGCATTGCAAAAGTAATACTGTGTAATCGCATTGTTGATTGCCAAACCCCAGAATGTGCATTGTATGCCCGTATGTGCTCTGAACCATTCCTTGTCTCATAGTGTTTCCCACTTCCTAGAAGACTGAAGGGTTCAGTATTCTCCATTTCAGGGGTGCTTCTGTCACAGGAGACTCTTTCTTCTTTCTATATATGCTGCAGAATGCCTTCCTGGGGAGGCGTACGTTTTTGGTGCTGCCTCAAATTTACGATTTCTCGTAAATCTGGGGCAGTGTCAATAAGCCATGGATGTTGCTGGGAACGCCCCCAGCAACACCCATTGCAGGCCCCTTTAACACTGGAAACTGTGTTAAAGAGAACGATATGTACGAGGCAGCATTAAGCCAAACAAAGTGGCTTAGCACTGTCCTGTAAATATGGAGCAGGCTCCTACGCCACGGAACGTCACAAAAAGTGATGTTCCAGCGGCACAGGGGGCCACATAAACAAGGTCCCATATTTGAGAAATATTTTTTGATTTAATTTTTGCTTTTTCTGCAGATGCAATGATCGCCAACTTTCTCTCTTTGGGCTAAGTTGATTCATTGTAGGTTGGTTGAAATAGGAAAGGTCTATGTCATTTGCTGTCTTTCAATAATTTCTCATACTGCTGAGGTCCATATTTTCCTATTCCTTTCTCCTTTCTTCCCCGTGTCTGCTGTCAACTAAGGAGTCATGTCTTTTATGTTTGTTTTTGGCAAGTTGCTCCTTTCGTCCTGGCCTGTCAAGATGAGGACTAGTTCCATAGCATACTCAACAGGCAAGAGAGTGAGATGTGCTGACAACATTAGGAATGGTGGTGGTGGTAGTGTGGGTACATGGGGGTAACAAAACAAGTGTTGATTTGCTGGGAAGATCCAAGATTTGTTAGAGTTGCGCCAAAGAGTATCCCATACAAGACAGATAAAACACCTCTTCATACTTACATAAGGGTGCAGCTTATTGTAAGATAGATATTGTTGTCAATACCAAAAATTCCTTTCCCCTTCTGAAGGGTGAGCAAACTAAATGCTCTCCATCACCTCTCCTGTCATCTGAGCGTGTCTGTCATTTGATACTGATATTGTTCTTTTACCTATGTAATACTAGTAGACAAATGTATGGTGAAGTATTTTTCATTACACCTATCATGAATATCACATTCACACATAAATGCTCATGGTAAGTTGAAATCAATGTAGGCAAGGCATAAGCGTCTGATCTTACATGTGTCACGGAATCTTTGCAGTGGAAACTGCAGTATGAATCTAAAATAGTGGATATTATGCCTCCTGGTACAGTACAAAATAACTCAAGGATATCATTTTGTAAGAATGGAGGTGTCATGAGATAATTTGGGGTAAACCAAATAGGAACCAAAAATTAAGAGAAAAATCTACAAGGTCAGTTTATACTTAAAATAAAACCATTAATCAACCCTACTAAAAAGCATGTCAAACAAATAATGTTTTAACAATATGATTCTTGTACACCAGAAGAAAACACAAGTTAGGCAAGATAAACACATGTATTACCCAATCAGATACTTTCATCAATTGTCTCAAACATAAATGAAAACAAATACAAACTTTGAATTAGACATGAAGAAACAAATGCCACACTGGAGTTGTGTCCCATATTTCCATATTGGAATCTTGACTCCAAACTCACTAGCACAATAAAGATTACCTGCAAAAGTGGCATACATTCCTCCATGAACATGATGGAATCCAGGTAACACAGTATACCAATTAGCAGGAGACTTTTCTTCAGGGGTTTTGTAGGAGTATGGGGTGGTTGGGGAAGGAGTAGGAATGTTGCATGGAGTGGGGATAGAAGATGTGTGTGAAGTGGAAGGTGTAGGAGTAGGTGCATTGCTGGTGTGTGGGTGTTGTTTTGTGGGTGAGTGTGTGTCTGTAATGCAAATGTGATGTGTTGCTGTGTGTTTGCTGCAATGTTGGTGCACTTTTTGATGTGATGAATGTGTTGGGTGTTGTGAATGTTGGGTGTGTGATTTGGAGTTGTTTGTTTGGCAGATGGTGTTTGCTTGTCTGTAGATTTGTGTTTTGGTGGTGTTTGTTTTCCTAATGTTGTTTGCTTGTCTGCTGGTTTGCTTTTTTGAGGTGTACGTGTTATAGATGTGTGCTTGTCTGTGGGGTTGGCCTTTTGTGATGTATACTTTGCAGATGTGGGCTTGTCTGTGGGTTTGTGTTACTCTGGTGGTGATGGTTTATATGATGCATGTTTTGTGAAAGTGTGAATTTGGATGTGGTGATGGGTGTGGTGGTTGATGTGGTGGTGGATATGGTTATGGGTATGGCTGTGTGTGTGGTGGGAGTAGTTAAGAGTGTGGTGTTAGGTGAGTGTGTGGTGCTTGTGGGTTTGGTGGTAGCTGTGGGTATGGTAGGTATAGTTGTGGTGGTGGTTGTAGATGTGGTGGTAGAGGAGGGGGGCTTGTTGCATGTTGTTCTGATGGTGGATGTGGTGTTGGTGGTGGTTGAGGTGGTGGTTGTAGATGTGGTGGTTGTAGTAGTAGTGTTGGTACCAGCACGTTTATGTTTGTGTGTGTGTTTAGGATGTTTAATAGGAATATCTGTGTGGGTGTCTGTGTGTTTGGGAGAGTGGTAGAGTGGGTGGATGAGAGTGTGGATAAGGTGGAAAAAGGAAGGAGGAAACAGAGGTGGTTGGTGGTGGTATGGGATGGAGGAGGTATTACGTGAAAGGAAGGGTCTTGAAAGGAAGGAGCAAGGGTTGGTGAGTGAGAGGGGGTGAAGTCTGAGAGGGCTCTCAGACATGCCATTCCCCTTTATATGGCACACACTGCACGTTGAATGCCATCCTGGAAGGTCAGTAATTGGGCCAACTGTTGACTGACCCCTGGAAGGCAAACACAGTGCAGTCTGCACAACAAAAACACCGCGCAGCATGTCAATAAACTTCTCCGACATTGTAGTGGAGACGGGGTTCTATGTGCACACATTGCTATGTTAGCATAAGCGCTTTAGATGTAAAACGCCATCTAGCCACTTTGCTGGCTTTGCACACGACACTGCAGGTAGCTGTTATTACAAGAAAACTGCGTGCTTGCTTTTTCTTCAAATGAGAACTATCTGTTATTCACATACGTAGACGTGCACCGCAACCTTAGTCTGAACACTGTGTGCAGAAGCCGTCAAAGTCAAATAACAACGTATGCTTTTGAATTCAGATTGATCGGTCCACGCTCTAGCCATAACACTCATACAGCTGCAAATATCTGAAACTCAGGTGCCTTTAATATTGCATTTGCTTGCATGGTTCAGGAACTTGGAGAAAACCTTTTCCAGACATAGAGCAGAGCTGATCCTGTGATGTGATTCACCTAAGCTGATATTTACGGTATCGGGTTCCCCATTCAAGCCTAGAGACCTTCTATTAGTTTCATAAAACTAGCTTACTAGCAAAGGGAGGGTGGTTGTTTTCCATTATCATTTGTAATATGATTTCTCCCTTCATTTTCTATGGTATTGTAACAATGCTGATGGTTTTTATCTTTAATCATTTGTCTGCTTATGTTGGCCAAAGTACTGCTCCTTAGAATACTTAGTTAAAAATAAACATTTTAAACTTTACCGTGTCTCTGATTACTCTTGTTGTGGACTGATATGAGAATAAGAACGAAAAGGTGTTTCTAATTCCCACCATTCCTGAGAGTACTCTAAGTCGCTTGTTCTGGGTTGTCTAATTATTGGTAGCTTTGAGATGATACGGAGAACGAATGAGACGCTGATGCTAGTCGGATAGGGGTTCTGGGTACTGAGGTGAGTTTTTGGTACACCGCAATTCACTGAGGTCCTGGTTGCCTGCGCATAGTTCTGTGCATGAGCAGAATCCCTGCAACATGGCGCACCTAATGTTTGGTCTTATGATTGAGACGCCTTAGTAGTGCTTATATTAGTCCACAATACCCTCACTCTTGTTTCCGGTTGACGGGAGTGACGCTTTAAACCTACCTACATAGTTAATATATAGGATCTCTCAAGCTTGACAATTAAAAAGGTTTCGTTTTATCTTATACCCTTTTTGTGCTACAGGTTATATAGATTGTTTTTCTTCTATGTGTCCTTATGGCTGAAGTCGCTATTGCAGCGCATAGTCGCGCTCCTCTCCGGCGTCATTTGATGCAGTTCGGGGTGCCTGACAATGGGATGTCTATTATCTTTGTAGTGAATGTCGATGCATCGCATCCCTATGAGCTGTTTTACTCTTGGGTTACTTTGCCGGAGGTGAATGCAGATGATAATGCGTTTCACTCATACAATCCTACGGCAGTCCCGGCTAATTACATGCCAAATAGGACGCAGGAAATTCCAATTTCTGCTTGGCAGCATCGTATTTTGTTCAATGGCGCCCTCCCCCACACGGTTACACCGGTTCGTTTAGGTCCCTTGTCCATTCCAGGGGCCACTTGGCCAGTCTTGGCCCGGTTTACACCACATCCACGTTATTTGCAAGCCCCTGGTGGATGAGTTACGTCAACTCCATACCGCCCTAATTACGGTACATAGGGCTTTAGTGCAATACGTTTCACGCAATGTCCAGGTGGGGGCACCTGGGGTTGCGGCGCAACCAGCTGGCCTGGCTGGGATTACTATTAGTCCCGTCATGGTTAATTCGGTAATAGGCAATCGCTCCCAGAATAAGGACGATATGCCTTATTGGCTTGCTGAGAAATTTGACCAGCTGGAAGCAGTTTTTCCAAATTCTACTCCTGTGGAAAAACCCACAATACCTCACCATTAGTTTGCAGAAAGACTTAGTCCCAGAGGTAGCTGATTGTGATAACTGGGGTAAAGTGTTTGCAGCAGTCTACTCGAAGTGTTTCGGCACCCCGTCTATGGCTGTCATGCCCTCCGTGATCAAACGTGTTCAGGATCAACATGGTCCGGAGGCGGCGGTCGAGTTAGGAATGAGACGTAGTTGCCACGCTCATCCTTGCTAACATCAAGGGAGATGCGTTTAACTTTCAAGTTAACTTTCAAGTGTCGAATGAGCTGCGCCTCGTCGCCGACATCGATAAACCCCGGCAGTTACCAAGGATTATTGCGGAGGCTTATAAGATCATTGGCTGCAATAGTTTAGGGGTTAAGCCTTTTGTTCAGACAACAACTACACAACAGCAAACTAAGGCAGGGACGTCGTCTAAAGACAACCGTCCAGCTTTTCCTAAACAAAATTGGAAAGCTAAAAAACCGGGGAAGCAGCAACAGAAACAGGGGTCTTGCCCTGCGTGGCCGGTCCAAGCGACTACTGAACGCACATATGATTTGCGCGCTAGGATTAGGTCTCCTGATAGATTTCAGGTTCCTGAACAACGTTCTCCTCGTTCTTCACAGGAAACATCGGTCTCACAGTCCGGTGGAGGAGAACGTGGCAAGGGTCGGGGTGCCCAACAAGGACGTGAGCAGCCCCGCCAGACTGACGGTAAAGGCAAGCAGGACAAATTTGCACGACAATGACCCCCGTTTCAAAAGAAGAAAGTTGCTGCACTAACAGCGGGGTATGCCACAGATAGTGAGAACGCAGCTTCGGAACCTGACATGGGCACTAACACTGCTAGACAGTGCAGAGGAGGTTACAGTAGTGCGGCAAGCACGCGTCCATATCTGAAGGCGACAGCAACTGACACTTTCATTACTGTAGAAACTGCTGATACTAGAGTGGCTCCCCCTGACTGACTATATGACATAGTCCTTTTAATTGAAGGTGACATACAACGTACCGTAAAATGGATTTTTGGGGAAAATCTGACCTCTACATATGACATTCTGTTAGCAGAGTCAGACTGGCCCCCAGCTTTCATTTTGGC
The DNA here is from genome assembly GCF_964204655.1 of Triturus cristatus. Taxonomy (NCBI): domain Eukaryota; kingdom Metazoa; phylum Chordata; class Amphibia; order Caudata; family Salamandridae; genus Triturus; species Triturus cristatus. Next base: position 1,080,017,275 of record NC_140590.1, on the reverse strand, counting down.
CGCTCCTAGAGGGGAGGAGGTAATCCTCCCATCTTTCGCGCACACTGTGCCGAAGGATCAGGCTCAGAACTTACCTGAAGAGTGGGCTCAGGTACTTGCTCCGGCGTTGTACCGTACTCAGGTTGGGTGGGATAAGTTGTCGCCAAGCCATGAGATTCCATTACGGTCTATGCCCCAGCCGCAACCCCAATATCCAATGCGCTGCAAAGCTAGATCTCACGTCGCTGAAATCCTTGAACAATTGGAATATCAAGGTGTTATTGAAACATGTGTGTCACCCAAGAATAATCCTTTATTCACTGTAACAAACCTGATGGGTCGTACCGCCTAGTTTTGGATTACCGGCATTTGAACTCTCATTGTCGGACGTGTGCGGTACAGAATACCCACAGTTCTGCCCTCGTTGATAGTCTCGTGAGAAAAGGGTTTAAGACCACACTTGACATCTCCAATGGCTTTTATAGCCATAATCTGTCCTCGATTAGTAGTCAATGGGCAGCATTTACTTCTGGTGGCAAACAGAAACAGTTTAAAAGATTAGCCATGGGCTACAAAAACAGTCTGGGAGTCTTTGCCGCTGGTGTTGTCTCTCTGTTAGAGAGCATTGACCCTGATGCATACTCGTATGTTGATGATATTTATCTCACAGACGACGAATTATGGCCACATCTGTGTCGCGTTGACCGCATCATTGTCATGTTTGCGGACTTCGGTTACAAATTCAACTTTGCAAAGTTGCACATTGCAGAGTATACAGTGTTGTTTTTGGGCTATGAACTCAACAACGAAGGTCGAGGTTTAGCACCTCACTTCCTGGAAAAGTGTGCATGTTTGTGTGCTCCTACAACACTGAAGAAACTACAATCTTTGCTGGGTTTTTTTAATTTCGGGTGTACATACATTCCCGATTATGCCCAGCGTATCAAGCCGCTATATGTCTTGGTACAACCTGCTTTTTCCAAATTGAGCTGTCTGCCAGAACATTCAGCTATCCTGCAATCTTTGCAGGCTGATCTTCTTGCTTCGAAATACTTACTGACGCGTGATAATCACATTAACCTGGCAATAAGAATTGTGCCTGGAGCGGTGGGTTTCACGTAGTTAACGTTCAATGTGGGCGACACAGTCCCCATTGCTTACAAATCGCACTTGTACACATCAGCTGAAATGCGTTTTTCCACTGTCGAGAAAGTTTTGACTGCAGTGCAGATGGCGATTCTGAAGGAGAGAGCGCTGTCGCAAGGGAAACGCATGTTGGTTGTCACACCGTATACTGCCCTAGATGCAGTTACGAAGGCCAGTGTACCTAATTCTAAAGCTTTGCATCCACGTTTGATACAATGGGCCACTTCTTTGACATCGCAGGATGTCACTTACATCTTTGATGCCTCATTGCAGACTCAGGAGTATTTGCAGTATGAATTTGTTCCTCCAGCTCCTCCGTCCTTGCGCCCGCTTGAGGATTACCATTGTGTCATCTACACTGACGGTTCGGCGCAACCGGCGACGGAATCTAAGCATGCTTATTCAGTGGCCTGCGCAACAGTGGCTGGTACTTTCGTGAATGGTGAATTCAAGTCTGATTTTGTGCACACGCAGACATTGGGTGATTGTACAGCCCAGTCGGCAGAGCTACGAGCTCTGGTGCTTGCACTGGAGTTTGCTGATCCTCGAGTTACTACTCTTATTGTGAGTGACTCTTTTTACTGTGTTCAGTCTTTCAACAACAATTTATTCTTTTGGTCTCAAAATGAGTATCGTGATTCCAAAGGTAGCACAATCAAGCATAAAATGCTTTGGGTTCGGGTCGCAGACCTTAAACAACGTCTGCCGCTCATGAATGTAATTCATACTCTTGGACTTCAGCGAGTAGGTGTCCAGGCTGTCGGAAACAGCTTAGCTGACGAAGCAGCGAAAATAGTTGTGGCAACATATCTAGTAGCAGCAGTTACAAGATCCAAAAGTAAGATTGATGATGACATCTTGGCAGCTATTGCTGCGACAGAGAAGGGAAGTGATTACCTTAGAGGTTTCCCTTCTAAATACTCTTATCATTTAAGTCCTGATAAAGTTCCCTATGTGAGAATTAACTACGTTGGTGACAGGTTGATTCCCAATGTGGACTGCAGACTCTCCTTGATAACAGCAGCTCACGAAGGTATGGCTTCTGCCCATGCCGGCCTTTCGGCGACTGTTACTATCTTACAACAACGTTACTGGTGGTGCGGATTATATAAACAGATTCGTGCTTATGTTCCTAATTGTGACATCTGCCAGCAGATAAAACCTTCGACTGCTACACGCCCACCTCAAACTCAGTTGTACATATCTAATAAACCACTTGGGTGCGTTTATTTAGATCACTGCGGTCCTTCCTCCTCTGATACTGCGTATAAGTATATCTTAGTGTCATTGTGAGAATTTTTGCATGTGGTACCCTTCATTCTGACCAAGGTCCTGCGTTCGCCTCTACGGCGTACAAAGAAGCCATGAGGTCTTTGGGGGTCCAAGTCAAATTTTGGTCTCCATACCGGCCTGAGGGCAATAGTTTTGTGGAGCGAATGAACCGTGACTTAAAGCAATCCCTGACAGCTTGAGTTTTAGGTACTGTCAGGATCTGGTTGGACCATCTGTATAGCGTTCAACGTGAACTTAATAATCTCCCTAGAAGGTCTCTGGGTGGGCGGACCCCATACGAAATGCTCTTTGGCATAAAGATGTTTGTCCCGGACCTTGATGGTCTAGACATGGAGGCGTCAGCCGCACCCTTTGACGTAGATGATCACTGTGCTGTATTACAGAATCTACAAGAGACCACAGACAGTCTTGCAAAGGAACACTTGCCCTCCACAACTGATGCTGCGCTTCAGATTCCGGTAGTTGCCTGACTACCTCGAGTTGGTGACCTGGTCCATGAGAAGGTGGAGAACAAGAAGGAGTTCGGCCCCTCTTATCGTGCTCCAGTACCAGTGCTTGATGTGCAGGGTACAAGAACAGCCATTTTACCTCCACTTCCTGGTCGCAAGTATTACAGGTACATCTCCATTGACAATGTCAAACTACAACGAGTGGCTGATTCTTCTTAGTATGACTCCAGCGGTCTCTTGTCCAGCAATGCTGAGAAAATCTGTTTTGGCTCCAGCAACTACCAACAGGCCTGACATTGCCATTGCGATGCATACAGTTACTAATCCTTTATTGCCTCCACCGGCTGGTGGTCCAACTGAAGATACTGAGTATACTTATCCCACAGATGTGTCATTGCCTGGTTTACATTCAACTGCAGTTGACCAGTCACGTTTTTCATTTGACACTAACTCTATGACTTCCAATGCCCCATCGAAAATTTCTATTTTTGCTGCTTCGTTTAAAAGACATTTTTTAATTCACCCTTGGACTTACATTTGGCTGGTGCTCATAATTTTTTGTTTTGTTTATGTCCATTGGATTTGTGGTTGTATTTTATCGTTTAGTAAATGGACACTATCTCACCGAAAGATCTACAATTAGATTAATTGATGGAACTTTGACCCCCCCCTCCTCATCACACATCATGAAAAGGGACCAGACTTTTGTGAATATTACTACCTGGCCTGTGTTGGATGGGATTGTATGGGATGCTGTTAAATTTCAAATTCATGGTCCCACAGAGGTGATTAATGTCCCCAATGTACTTTGTGTTTCTATGGGTGATGTTGTTAAACAAAACATCCGCTCTGATGATTGGGATGTCCAAGCCGTAGAGGCTCTTTTTTCTGATTTGAAATATTATGCTGCTTTTGATGCTGAAGATTTGTATTTAGACACAGCAAATTATGGGGAGTTGTTTTGCTACCAACACTATGGCAATCATTTCCTGCATAAAGGAAATACATTTAGAAATGTTGTCAATTATAAGCAATGGGAACATTGTCCAGCACCAATTGAAGGCAGCTCCAAAACTCTATTGAGCAAATTTACATATTTTACTGACTTCAGCGTATCCAAACATGAAGCCTTTTATTTTAAAATGGCTGCTGAGTCAGCCTCCAAAGTTAGACTGACCCACACTAAATTGTTGTATTCAAAATCCTTTATGGATGAATTGGCTCTAGGGGGCTCTGAGCTGTGGAAAGATATCATTGATCTTAAATCTGTTTGGGGTTCTAAGGCATGGCAGGTACAAGGTACAGAAGCTCTGCATCGTGCATGCCTTATCCTAAACAACATGTTGTTTTTGAATTCTACCATTTTTCAAACCACCTGCTTTGGATTGGCTACTTCTAAAAAGATGAATTCCCCAACTATTCCTGATCTGCGCGCTTATCCAAAATGGGATAATCACACAGATCTGTCCCTTGATGCTTTGCAATCATTTATTACTAATACATCCTTCAATATTTACAACTTAGATCCTGAAGGATGGTTAATATGGCAGAAAAGTTCGGATTCCTGTCAACATCGTTTTCTGGGTCTGTACCCCGGCTATACACAGGTTAGGGCGGACCCACGTTTTGAATCTTCCCATTCTGTTACTACCTATTCTGTAGGGAAGTTATGTCAGACCTGGCTGCAACATTCCACCTTGGCATCTGTTAGACTTCCTTTATCCAAATTAAATGACAAAGTAGATTTGAATGATTTTGTTGAGGGCCCTGTGGGGGGCAGGCCCAAAAGATGGGTGTATGCTATTTACAACAAAGTTTGGAAATTATCTCAAATTGAAGCTGCATCTAGATTACGGGCAACTGATCAAGCAAATTTAGAAAAAGTGCCAGCTGTCATCGATAATAGCATTAACACCCTTTCTTCCAGAATTTACACATTAGATAATATTGTTTCATCTGTTGTGGATATTGTACAGGATGATATGTCTGTTTTATACCATGGACAAAATCAATTGCGTTCTATAATGCAGTTTGCATGGACTTTACAAACATTGAAGGCTGGGATAGTTCCCTGGGACTTCATGAACACATCGTCTTTATTCCTGCCATTTAATCTGACTGATAAACAACAGTTCATGTCCATGAAAGATGCAACATACTCATTATTGCATATTAAAAAGTTGGAACCTTTACCTTTCTCTGTGGCCGAATCGAACTCAGCTGTGTGGCTTATCCACGGTCTAATCACCTTACCATTTCCATTGTTTAAGTTCAATTTATGTATGAAACATTATGCCCTAGGCAGATATGAACCATTAGGTACTGCTTTCTTGCATGAAGTTTGGTCGCTCCCATTTACATACAGGTGCATGAGAGAGGGTAAAGAAGTTTACTTAAAAGAAGAGGAATGCACTTCCACACCTGATCACTCAGCAGTCTGTAGGAACATCCAATTGCATGGCGCCTGCAACGTTCAAGCACCGAATTTAGCATGCATTCTGAAGCGAAATCCTGTGCCAGCAATTACACCCACTTTTACATTATTAGCTAACGGTAGCTATTTGCTTTTAAATAATGAGACGTGCTGTGGGATGCTAGTGGCGATTCCGTACATTGTAACTGTCTCACAGCGCGTAGTCTGTTGTAAAAATGTCCCTTTCCCGCCCCCGCATGGGAGACTGGATGTATCCATCTGGTCTTCCATCCCAACCTTGAAAGTGGAGTTCAACAAGATGAGCAGAATAAGGGCACTATTGTCTCAAAAAGAAGTCGCTCTGACTTCCTCCCGTGAAACATTGTTCCTTCACGTGGCAAACACCCACACCGAGGTGCAAGCGCTTTTGAAAACTGATCTCCCCCTTCACTTCGGTGCTCTGAATCATACTATATTCAACGCCTCGTCAACAACTGGCTTGGTGCATTTTTTCAAAGTTGTGGGCTCTGGCCTCGTGACCTCCTTCCAAACTTTGGGGCAGATTTACAAGAAAGTGACGCATCTGTACAGATGCATCACTTTCCTTGCGCCACCCTTAGAAACCCTTGCACCACCATAGATACGCCGTATTTACAATACAGCGCACTATGGCGCAAGGATTGACAGATGCGTCAGAAATTCTGACGCATCTGTTGGCGGAAAAGTCACGCATTTGCTGGAGTCGTGTCGCAAGTACGATGCACTCCAGCAATGCATGTTAAGGCCTATTCCCACTACACTGCGTCACTACTTACGCCTGCTTGAAGCAAGCGTAAGGTTTTGAGGCAGTGGCGTCCTAAAAGTGGTGCAGTGAAATATTGTAGATTTCACGGAGTCACTTTTACGAGGCCTTCCTGCGTGGGAACGCCCACCCTGCATACATTATACCTGATGCAGGTATAATGTGATGCAGGGCTTTACAACATGACACATCTCCCTAGATGCGTCATGTTGTAAATAGGATGCATTGTTTGCTTCACTGTTGCGTCAAAAAAGTAACGCAACTGCGGCGCAAAAGTCACGCAAGGGGCTTGTAAATCTGCCCCAATATTTGGTGTGATACCGTCATTTTTTCATTCTATTTTTTTCCAGCGTCTTCGGCGGGCTACCACTGATTCTCGCCCTGACTGCTGGTGTGCTCCTGTTGGTTTGTTTGATTCACAATGGCTGCACGGTCTGAATCACAAGACAGACTGCCCCGACTGCTTCAACTGCGCAACCGGATGCTTGAATACTATGGAACATTACCACTGGCCACTTTAAGCGTAGCCTATGTATTATACTTCTGGTACTCTTACTTTACTTGCGTGCAACCTGTTTTCCATTGCCTAGATTGTCCATTCGAATGGGCTCTGGATTTGTGCCTGTCGAACACGGCGTCTCCTGCCCCGGATTATGATCGACTAATGAGTTCCTTTGTGGCTCATGAGTTAGACTGTTCTGGCATCGGGATTATGGCCCGTGTAGCGGCACATGGAGTCCTAGGGAATTGGGATATATATTCTGCAGCATATGACTTCTTGGCAAGAAGTTATCTTGAAGAACACGCAAGTTGTCCTCTGATTGTGCTAGAGGCTCCAGTTATTGAAGAACATGTATTCTCATTTACTTTACTTGCCTGGATGGCAGACTCTTTTACTGAACATCATAATGACTTCCTCTTGGAGACGGTTGCTACTTATTGTGCCTACACGTTGATGGATTAAATTGGCAGTTGTCTGTCTTCCGCACGTCCTAATCCAGATTTTTAATTTTTTACTCCACATTGGGCTGTGTCATGCCCCTGCAAGATGTTTTATTTTTTCCTTTTTCCAACAAATCTTTCGAACTATCACTGCCAATTATATGGATTGGCAATACATGAACTTGGTTCCGTCTCAATCGAACTTGAACTCTGCTTTCCTACATTGCTACCCTATTTTGTTCGTGGTCCGATCAAGGGAGGGTGTAGTGGAGACGGGGTTCTATGTGCACACATTGCTATGTTAGCATAAGCGCTTTAGATGTAAAACGCCATCTTACCACTTTGCTGCCTTTGCACACGACACTGCAGGTAGCTGCTATTACAAGAAAACTGCTTGCTTGCTTTTTCTTCACATGAGAACGGTCTGTTGTTCACATCCCTAGACGTGCACCGCGACTTTAGTCTGAACACTGTGTGCAGAAGCCGACAAGGTCAAATAACAACATATGCTTTTCAATTCAGGTTGATCGGCCCACGCTCTAGCCATAATACGCACACAGCTGCAAATATCTGAAACTCGGGTGCCTTTAATATTGCATTTGCATGCATGATTCAGGCACTTGGAGAAAATCTTTTCCAGACACAGAGCAGAGCTGATCCTGTGATGTGATTCACCTAAGCTGAAATTTACGGTATGGGGTTCCTCATTCAAGCCTGGAGACCTTCTATCAGTTTCATAAAACTAGCTTACTAGCAAAGGGAGGGTGGTTGTTTTCCACTGTCATTTGTAATATGATTTCTCCCTTCATTTTCTATGGTATTGTTACAATGCTGATGGTTTTATTTTTAATCGTTTATCTGCTTATGTTGGCCAAAGTACTGCTCCTTAGAACACGTAGTTAAAAATAAACATTTTAAACTTTACAGTGTCTCTGATTACTCTTGTTGTGGACTGATATGAGAATAAGAACGAAAAGGTGTTTCTAATTCCCACCATTCCTGAGAGTACTCTAAGTCGCTTGTTCTGGGATGTCTAATCATTGGTAGCTTCGAGATGATACGGAGAACGAATGAGACACTGATGCTAGTCGAATAGGGGTTCTGGGTACTGAGGTGAGTTTTTGGTACACCGCAATTCACTGAGGTCCTGGTTTCCTGCGCATAGTTCTGTGCATGAGCAGAATCCCTGCAACAACATCACTGCAGGATGAACTTTGGCAGGAGCAGAGGTGCCAGGGGCAAAGGAGACCGAACCCTTTTAGGGCTTGGGTGTTGGCCAACATAGAGAGCAACAGTAGGAAGGGTGTTCCTGGTGGTGATAGATGCTGCTGAGGGTGCAGTGATGCAGTTGAGTCTACCACCACCACTTGAGGCTGGTTCACTGTTGAGGCCTCTGAGTCTGAGGAGGTTAAGTCCTCCTCTCAGCCCCATCAGCCTCTATGATGTTGGGGCTTCTATTTCGGTTTTGCCATCTTTAGACTCACAGTGGACATCTGCTTCCCCATTTTTACTGGCCAACGCCTCCCTCGCTTGTCTTGGAGGACAGTGCTATGTAAAACAAAAAAAAGAGGACTGCACATGTAGTGGATGTTGATAAGCTCATAGCATTATTAAAAACAAAATTACAGTTGTTACATTTATCTGCTGTGCATAGCACTAAATCCCATTCATACCATGTGTCTGTGGACTGCATAACCACTGACCATTGCAAACAGTCTAACATTAATATCTGAGAAATCTGAAAATATGCCTAAACATGCTCATCACATTATGAGCATTGATTTAGCTGTTAAAGTACAGCCAGTGTACATATATGAACACAGTCCTTGACTTCATGTCAGAATGCCCCTCCAACATTTCAGATGTATCATCTCAGATGAATTGCTATCAGTGTGTTTGAACAAACATGGTGAAGGCTCTATACTGCATGTAAAAATGTTTAAATATAGCAACTGGTAAACATTACCTAAACCGTGATGTAATCCAATACTTCCCATAAGTCATACATACTCACTACAAAATGCAGGTGATAGTAGACAGTCATACATGCTGCCCAATGTTAACATTCAACTATGACTGTGAAGTACCGCTGGATGTCACACTAAGGAAAAGGTCATGTGTACTACAACTATAACCAGAGGTGACACATACCCATTTAGTTATCTGCAGGGCTTGTCCTAGAACATCTGACTCGCAACAGTAGGATAGCTCTAATATCTTTAATATCTACATGAGGTTTGGGTTCAATGCTCATGGATATTAGTCAAGTGTCCATCCTGGTCGTGTGTGTGTTTGAAATGTAAATGGCACAATATGTTTCACATATAGTGAAGACACATAGGGTCTGATTTAGATCTTGGCGGTCGGGTTACTCTGTCACAACTGTGACGGATATCGCTTCCGCCTAAATATAAATTCCATTATTTCCTATGCTTCTTTCTGCTTGCTTCACAATATGAACAATCCAATATGTAACTAAAAACATTACTTTGTTTTTGTTAAATATGCCCTCAGGGAAGATTTGTGGCAAACATGATAGTCAATCACTCCTAAGGAATAGTCTACCAGGAAATCATATTGCACAACATATGATAATTCTATATTGCATCTTTTCACATATGTCAAAGTTTCACTTGTTTGGCAAATGTACATCAAATTTCAGACATATAATTTTGGTAATTGTCAACCAGATGATTGACTTTGTTAAACAAAAGTGGAACCTACTAATCATTGCACTGATCTGCACATCAACAGTTATAGGCTAAAAGGCAAAACATGGACATTTGCCCATACTGAGGTGATTATTTGCATAAAAAGGAACAACACAGCATATATATGTAGAGGAAAGCCCTACGTCGTCTATTATACAACTTATTAAAATGTATTTATCTGTTGGATCCATGTAACCAAACATTCCTTGATTAAGGTTAATGATGTTGGACTGATTGAATACTTTGAAAAATCTAGATATACAGAACATACTCACATATTATATACTTACTCAAGCATACGTTTCTGTAAGAACAGTATAGGTCTTCCTACACATATGTACCTACTTATGTATTCCACCTACAACAGAAAAAGTTTTACAGGCAATAAACTTAACATCATCCTTACGCCCTTGTAGCTGGTCTAGGGCCTTCAACTCCCGATCAAGGCGTGGATAGGCACCAGCAGTATGCGGGCCATTAGGAGGATCAGGGTGCACGGCACCAGCTTCATCTCCCAGGACGACTTCTCCAGCTGAACCTCTGCCACAATCTTGGTTCAGTGATATAGGGTCTCCCAAAGCTTACTGCAGTGCAGGCTACAGCACCTATGGACCCCCATGGTCCGCGCTTTAGCAGAAATGGCACTCCACAGTTTCTTCTTCATATGGGGGCTGACCTAAGATATGGGAAACACAAAATGTTTGCCAAAATAGTTAGATATGTCACCATTCAACATTTCCAACTCAAAAAAATCTGAATCTAATGCTGTTTCTTTTTGTTAGAAGCAATTGAATATTATCAGCAAAGATATGCATTGCACATAACGTGCAACATGATGTTTAAAACACAATTTATTTGGTATATTCACAATCACAGATGTTCATTCTTTTTTTAAGCATGCAAGAAAGTATTTTCAGACAAATAATATTCATTATCCATATATAAAAAAGAATATATATATATGGGTAAAGCGACATCCTATATAAGTTATGTATGTGTTATGAATCATAGGTGAAACTGAAAGTATCTGCATATCTGATTAACCAATATAATTTCCACCATCATCTAGAATATAACATCAATATACTGGTCATCATGGGAATATGTTGAACCTTCACAAATATGTAAGTCTGTAAATTATACCAATGCAATCCATTCCTGTGTGTAAGCACATGAAACACAATCTCAAATAAGTATGGCTGCATATCATTTGCAAAACATATCTAAGGGCCTGATTTAAATTTCAGCGGAAGGGTTACTCAGTCACAACGATGAAAGATATCCTGTCCACCGAAATATAAATCCCATAGGATATTAAGAGATTTATGTTTCGGCAGACATGTTATCCGTCACCGTTGTGATGGAGTGGTCCATCTGCCGAAATCTAAATAAGGCCCTAAGACTCCCTAATGGAAGGAAGTACCAAGTCCAAAGTGAAATTAACAGAGATAAAGAAGTATGAATAAAAAGTAAAACATATGAATTTCAGCATAACTGCATGACAAACCTTTCAGATATATCCAATATATTTGTATTTTAAATTATAGTGCTATCTGTGATATTAAAAAACAGTTTGATAAGTCAGAACATTACAGCTATAATTTGCTTGCTTATTGATGTAACATAGCAACGAGCAGTGTATACTGGGACAGGAGTGCATTCAGCCATTGTTGCTAACAGCTCAGGTGAAGCAGCCTACTCTGATGAGGTCTGACCTGTACTAAAGCTAGGAGGCAAGTGAGAATCCATTGGAAAATGTGATGGTCATTGACATATGTACCTCTGCCAGCAGACGTATTCCAAAACTATTGGACATTTTACAAGGAATCACTCCCCGTTAACCAATGGGCATGTGCTACTTTGCCAGAGGTTAAATGTACGAGACATACTATTTCCATTTTTCCTGACATAGAGATCAGGCGCTCCATATTTAAAGTTATAATAGTGGTTTACAAACTTCACATTTTGTACCACACCTAATATGTTTCAATATATTAAAAAACACCATTCAATGATTGCATATATATATTTTGTTATTAAAATGGCTTATATGTGCAAGGCGGACAGTAGACTCTAAACATATACTGTGCACATACAAATTAAACTTCCATTGAGGAATCTCAAATCTGATTTTTTTTTTTTTATATAATTTAAAATACACTTGTAAAATCCTTCATCATTTTACATTTCAAATATTCCATGCCAGATGTATATTCACAATTAAAACGTACATATGTATATATGTGAGTATTAGTTGATACACTCTTGCAAATCACAATATATGGTAACCGCCCATTGAAAGGACTGTTTAATGTAAGGTTAATACAAAGCTAGGAGACAAATGTATTAATATATGTGTTCTGATTTGCGTTTATACATATAAGTTAGCATGATGACTAAGACTGCACAAATAATATATGTGAATTCTCAAGTATGACATTTGTAAAACATTGTCCCTTTAAAATTATATTTTTACTCTTTCTCTTTCAGAGACATCCTCAAACCACAAGTCAACAACCCTGCAAGAGTGCATAGACACCAACCCAAGATGTTCTGTCCTTTCCCAGACCTTGCCACCATGAAAGAAAGAGAAATCATTGAAAAATACTGTCTAAACTAACAGACATTGCTAGATTTATACCATCAGCTTGATCCACAACTTTAGTCACTGAACCAGAATCCTACTTCCATACCACCAACTGTTAAAACCATGTCAGGTCTCTATTGTGCTGGGACAGAATTGTTGCAGCACACCATAGGTAATTGAAATGGTGTGTCGCAAGCTACTTTTAGTGGTGTGCTATGGGAATTCATGGAAACAATTCTGAGCCACCGTAATAGTTTCATTCAATTCCTAAAGACTGGAGATGAACTAACCAATGTGAAGGGAGATTTTTATGATTTAGGTGGCAGTCCACATGTCATAGGTGCCATTGTTGAGACCCACCTTGCACTGGTGCCACAACACAACAGAGAACAAATGTACTGCCAGGAAAAACTTTCCTTCCATCAATGGTCAAGTGGTGTGTCTACCAGATTTGTACATCTCAAGTGTCTGCGTGCTGCTTCCTGGACAGACCCACGGTTATTTTGTACTATGCAATAGAAGCAAACGGCACAACTTGGAAATGTGAGTGCCTGGTTTGTTGGCATGTTTATTTTTCAAGCTATGTGGAAATCTAATTGTACGGTTATGCAAACCATGCTACGTCTATTTACTATTCCTAAAATATATATTGTTTTTTCTTTTTATGTATTCTAGAAGACTCTGCCTATCTTAATAGACCATGGTTGCTACCCCCACTGAGAAATCCAACAAAGCCAGGGGAGGTCTGCTTTAGTAAGGCACATGGTAGAACTTGTTTGACCTGTTTAGAGGCCTTTTGTGCTTGTAAAAGGCAAGATTCTGTCATGTGGATAAGTCCAGAGAAGCAGTCCTTTTCTCATCTGAGAAAGTGTGAGGGATAACAATGCTCTCTTGTATACTGCACAACATTGCCCTGTTGCGAAACATTCCTTTCATCCAAGATGATGACCACAATGAGGATGCCCAGGGTGATGTTGAAGGATTGCCAAATGAAAACTACAGTGGTGATGAAGAAGGAAATGAATTACGTCACGATCTCATAGACAACTTCTTCTCATATGGGTAAATATCATGAACAGAACATGTTTGTAAATGTTACTATCCTAATTTTGTTTTTCACTATTGCAAGGTCTATTTCTCCCACAGGGTGAGATTGGATTTGCCCTCTTATATTTATAAGAGAAATTTCCAAAGGGGAAGAGATAACCAGTTCAAGTTTGGTGTCTCTGGAATCACAATTTAAAATCCGAACTTATATTAAAGTCAGATTTTAAATAGCATTTCTGAAAATGCAACTTTTAGAAAGTTTGCATTTTATGGCCTTAGCCCTTTGGTGCTTTCAGCCGTCTCTGGTCGCATGACTGGGCGCAGCTGATAGTTGAGCTTTGTGTGTTCCTCCTAGAGAGCCACTCACAATAGGTAGCTTAGGTATGCCTGGATAGAGCATCACTGGAATGATGGGAAGGAGGAGCTGAGCACAGCCCCATTTACACCTGAATAGGCTGTGTCCTGCCTCCACACAAAGGGCTGCATATCCACTGCAGTTAGTCTGGAGGTATGGCAGGGAAGGCAGGATTCCTGGGGACTTCAAATGGGAACCTCTAGAAGCTTCTCCCCCACTTCAAAGGCATAACTGGGTATAAATAGTGGATCTCGGACATCACCTCTTCAGTACACTTCTGTACCTGTTGATACTCTTCCAGGAAGAAGCACTGATGTGCTGCTACAAGAACTGCCACTCTGCTCGACTGCAGCTCTAAAGGAACTGCTGCCCTGCTGTGGTGGACTGCTGCCTGCTGACCTCGTGCCTGGGAAAGAAGAACTGGACCTGCAACTTCATCTTGAACCCAGGACCCTAAAGTGACTCCAATGGCTAGTATGCAGGCCTCCTCATCTGAGTTTCAGTCACATAAAAGGCTCCCCAGCCAGCTTCTGGACCCAACTGCACCAAGTTCCTGACCCCAAAGTGGTGCTTCTCAGGCCCTGGACCCTTGGTGTGGCTCATAGGCCGTTAGATCAAGCTTCTGGAGTCTTCGCGATCCAACACGGACTCGTTTGCACCGAGACCTCACCACTCGTGGCGTAATCCAGTGCGAGCTGCTGCCAGCTTATCTCTTCGCACAGCAGCATTGACACCTCATGGGGAACCACCAATACGAAGCACCAGCCCATCTATCTGCGGTGCCCAGCCTGCCCTTCGTGCCATGCCAACAACAACCCATGGTGCTCTCCTTGCTCCCCGCAATCCTATCTAATGCGAATGGGACTCTTGGCGCAAAACTTGAAATGGTAAACCTTCAACAGGACAAATCTGGGACTGTATCTGACCTGATTTACATCGTGGCCAGCCTGATTTTTTTACTTTGACCCGGTCCAGTGAAATCATATAGCTGCGATTGGCACTTTCTACTAATTGGATTTTTGCCATTTTCACCTTGTTTTATTTATTATATTCTGCTCTATTTTGCTAATTTACTTTGGGAAATTTTTGTGTGTGGTGTTTTCACTCTTTTAATGTTTGAAGTTCTGCACAAGTACTTTACACATTGTCGCTAAGTTAAGCCTGACTGCTCTGTGCCAAGCTACCAGGGGGGTTGAGCACAGGTTCATTTGGGGTTTGCTTGTGCCTTACCCTGATAAGGATTGGGCTTGCTCTGCTTAACCAGGACTCATGCCGCAGTCACTTAGTAACCCAATTTCTTACAGGCATCAAATATACTTCTCAGTTTTTCAACAGATTAACAAAAGAACAAGAACGTGTGACATAGTGACATGTTTATTTTTGTACAACATGACAGCTACCTGTCATATGCAATCAGTCATATGCAGGCCTTTCACATTTAGAGATCAGTTTCTTAACCACAATTTGTAAGATTTGTACTAACATGTAAATTATTCAGTTGTCATTATAGTTTTACAAGCCATGAGATAGAAGTTGAACATCAAAGTGTTGCTAAATGTTACATACTCTATAGTCCCCCTGATAGCCATGCAGTTGTCAAAGTTCAGACATTCTGAGTGTCACACCACAGAGACAACTTACCCACATCAATATTTCTATATGTTGCAGGATATGGACATGCATTATTTGAAAAACCATACATTTGGTTGTATGTCTTCTGAGCTAAAGTTTGGCTATGCCTTGGGACACATGAAATGAAGGCATGTTATCTCTTAGAATGCATTACTGGAGTTGCTGTCATTAGCCACTATGGGGGTAGCTGTTGTTGATTCCTGCACCAATGGATGACTCTGTGTAGTTGTATTTCTTTGCTAAATAGTCAATTAACAGTACACCTATGGACTGCTATAGCCAGCCAAAAACATGTTTATAGGTCTACTGAAGTATGTGGCTAAAGGAGTGCTGCTGGCACACTACTAGCTTTTGATGTTTAGACCATTTATTCATCCAGTACATATTTTCAACATACATAAAAATGACTAGTTTGAACAAATAGTGTCAGAGCTACTTTTCCCACATTAAGGCACAATACACACAAGCACTATAGATTTGAGTAGCAGTGCTAACATTTTCTTTTTCCAAAGGGCCTCCTCCTACCAGGTAATGTGGATTGAATGAAGAAGGTAAAACAGTGTGAAAGACTTTTCATAGAGATGTTAATACAACACTTTGGCTATGATTTAGCAACTTACTTAGACAGAAATTGTTATTTTTCTTCTTTATGACACTCATATGTGTAGCAAGCATGTACAAGGAAGTGGAACTGCTTTACATTAGGTTGTGTACCTGCATGTAACAGTCCAGGCCAGACAATGGATACTTGTCATGTGATGTTTGGAAAACATTACTCATAAATTACATATTAATGGGAGTATGGATTGGATTCTGAAAAAGAAATTAGGTTAATTCCTACAGGGACATCACAATTATTAAGGTAGAGTGGCCTACACAGGGTGTTAACATTAGAATGTCTCCAGATTTTTGGGAAATGCCTCTGTTTCCTTGAAATCTTTCATGCTACAAAACACAATTGTAAGTAATTTACTGTGCTTAGAAAATATGTAATTTGTTGCTGCCTACTGTACTGTGCTTTTACTTACCTGTCTCCACTTCACGTAGGATTCCTGCAAAGCGTTCAGTGTGCAGGATCCACACCTTTCTTTTCCTCCCATGGGAAGAGCTGCATAGTCGTCTGAGAACCACCACTGGTCTGCTGGGCTGCTAGGCGTGCTTTTGAGGTCAGAGATCTGATCCTTGCCTGCAGATCGTTCCAGCGCATTGTAATGTCCTCCTGTGAATGCCTGGTTTAAGACACAGCATTAACTCTTGGGACAATGCTAATCCACATTTCCCTTTTCTGGGTTATAGTTGTAGATTCTACAAGGGCTCCAAACAAGTGTTGCACTTACCTAATGATTTCATCCACCATGACTGTCAATTCTGTGTTTGTAAACCTCCGGTTCCTTCTACCAGCTATAGTTAAAAAAATAAGGGAAGATATGGCAGGTGAAAAATAAATATTAGGACAAGGGGGAAACATATAAAATAGCAAAAGGAAAATCTAATGTTCTGACCTCAGTTTGGCTAGCTGCAGATGGGTGCTTCCGAGCAAAGGCAAAGGATCATGTTATAGAATGGGGTGTGCTTTATAGTGTGCTCATCAGGTGTTATTACTTAGAACATCACTACCAGGTGAATAAATTGAGCATCGGTCTTTCAGGTGCAACGTCGTACCACAGAAAAACCATTCTGCTACGTATTCCCTCTGACCTTACACCACTGCAAGCCAGCTATGCTGACAGACATATATAAATTTGGTGGGTGGAATGTCGCCACACCATCACCGACGGAGTGTTATCCGACAGCAGAGGATTATTCACGACAAGTGTGGTTGTTCCGCTAGGACCAACGGTCTCCCTCCTACACGACAGACAGCGGAATTCCTGTTCTGTATATATATTAGGTAGGAGGTACTCTACAAGGCCAGCAGGCAGAATTAAACCTCCATCACAGAGGACAGCTGGCCGGACCACCAAGATATAAATAGGACCCTAAGTGACTAGTATGCTCTTACATACATAAAATGGTACACACACATCCAGCAATTATTATTATAATACGAAGACCCATACTGGCCAACGTTTTGTCACCCATCTCTCTAATGGGTCCTATACCTTTAATTAAATGAAAAGATGCATCATGAGCTTCGGGGGAAATTTCTCTAGGGTACTAATGATGTCTTCTACAGCACACAGTGACCAATTAATTTTTTGTGCACTGGAGCACTGTGCCACAGTTTTTCTAACTTTTTGTGCAGGTGTTTGTGCCCCACTAGAAGCGCTCTGCGATGCAAATTGGTGAAATTGGCAGTGCTGATCAACTTTCATGTACAAAAGATATAATGTTCTGCAAGTTGAACATGAGCAGAGTGCTGAAATTGTTTTGCATGGGGAAGCACCAAACCAGGGCCAGCTTTAGGGCGGTGAGACCGGCGCAGCCGTACGTGGTGCTGAGGTGGGGGCGCTGTTTAGAAATTACTTTTAAAAAACACCTGTTGCAGAGTTCCTTCTGTACAGCAATTTTCAAGCAAAAATAAAAATGTCAAGATAACTCTGGTGATTAATGTTCCAGCTGGAAAGAGATCCCAGTTTTGTCTAGTGGCAGTTTTGACTCATTATATTAGGGCAGAGGGTAAATATGCCTGCTGCAAAGAAAGTGGACCTTGCAGCTCTCAGAACTGTATTTTTCGTGGATAGTTCTGTTGGTTACTGCTTTTGTCACAGAGATCCTTTTGTTACTTGCAATGCACACGCTACAATCCTGATATAGTACAATGAGCTGTAAACTTCCATCAATAGAGCCACATGCAAATTGTGTGGTATGGGTCAGACTGGGATGTTTTTCTGCAATATTTATTTATGCTAATGTTGCTAAAAAGGGGATAGTTTGGGTAGAAATATATTCTTATTAGTAAAGCCAACCCCAACCACTGTGGTAGATTTAAAATCCTGAGATTGTGTTTCTCCAGACAAAACACTCTCAAAATATACTGCCTAGTAGTAGGGATGATGCGCTCGCTGCACCTTGTAAACCTCATTCATTGTCTTATGCTGACATTTCCTATAGCCTGATTTACATATGTATGATTCATTGCCTCTGTATAATGTGTGTGTGCTGTAAAGTGTTCTGATACCCTACACAGGTATGGGTAGAGCTATAAAACAAATGAAATGCATGTGAGAGAGGGGCTGTGGAGAGATGAGGGACTCTGTTGGAGTGTTGTTTTGAGGCAAGCTGTGGTGGAGAGGGAGGTCAACAAAATTAATTGTCTCACCAGCGATAAAACCCAATCCTGCGCCAAATCCCGCTTTTATCTACGCAACAAGGGGCTTAGCAGGGAAGGAACAGCACAAACCTGCAGAAATTTTCATATGGAGCTAGATCAGCAGAACCTAAATATTATGAAATGACTGCATGTGGTTCCAATGAAACCAGGCACAAAAATTAAACAAGCATAAATCACATAATATTCCTGCATGTAAGCTGTATGTGGAAAGTGGTCCTCAATGAACTTGGTACTGGAAGTTGTTCCTCAAGGACAAAATCCATGCAAGGCATCATCGGCTCGTCTTTGGACTATACAATAGTAAATCAGGGCTTGTGCTTCACTGGAGGAGCCATCGTTCTAAAAAGAGTGAAAAACAATGGATCTCGAAATGCAGGCTACAAATGTCTCCATCTTCATATTCTTTTACTAACCATGTCCACAGAGCCAAAAATGATGGGAATACAGTGAAGGGAGCACGTGCAATGGCATGCAGAATAGTCAATGACCACTTAAGGTTCCTCCCCTTGCTATGTATATTATCTTAATGATATTTTAGCTTATGAGTTCTGTTAATAACAAACTGCATTTTTAAGCATTGCTGTGACACCTCGATAAGCTGGTGCTTTTCTTCACCCACATTCGTCTGGAGGAAAACCAAGAACAGGACCGTGAAACTGCAAGCTTTTTACTGCGATAGAGTCTGCCGCCTCGGGCTGAGTAGAGCAAGAGCATGCATACCAATATTTGGGAACAATTTAGAGAGATACAGTGAAAAAAATTGAGTGGAATTAATTTTCCCACTGAGGTGTGTGAAGTAGTAGGCAGGAGAAAGCTAAAAACAACTTAAATTGTTAGTTTAAACATCAGTCTCCAATATAAAACCTCGATTTTGAGTGCCATGGAACAATTCCTGTTTTCCTCCGCCCCAGACGTACCCTAATCGTGCTCAAGATAATTAAATGGGTGCAGAAATAACATTAATTATTCATTTTGGAAGGAATAACATGAAGAAATTGTTGTTTAGGGCCTATTTCCACATATTTTTACTGGTTTTTCAAATGAAAATCGAGGCTGCTTTCAGCAGCCAAAATAAAAACTTGGGGTCCCATTAGGATGGCGGTCGGAAAATCTCTAAACCGCCATAGTAGCAGGAAAAGACCGCCCGCAAGGACCACGGCAAAACCGCCGGTCCAATTAGGATGCTCCGCAGTCGAAATCCGATCGCGGCGGTCAGATTCTGGCGATTAACATTGCGGCGGTCGCTGCTGCCAGCAGCACCGCCGCGATGTCAAAAAGAGCATGTCCTGCATATCCCTGCACTGTGTGTCAGGCACTGCACAGTGCCTGCCACCTGGTACAGGGACATGTAGGTACCCCCCCAGTGCACCCACCCCCCAACACATTGGGGGCTGCAATGGGCCCCCAGAGCCTTTCGGTAGCCAGGAAAGGCTGGCTACCGCCGGCGGTGCTTGGCCCTGATCCGCAACAATTGTAGCGGTCCAGCTGACTGCAGCAGGCGGAAAAGTGGCGGGCAGAAAATCACACCGCGGCGGTCACATCTGCGATGCTAATCGGACCGGCGGTTTTCCGGGTTTAGATGGCGGGCGGACGCCCTCCATCCTAATAGACCCCTTGGACTTCCATTGGGCCTAGTAACTGTTACTGGGTCCATCAGAATTTACAGGCCACTCGTAATGAGGGCCTAGTTAGTGACTGTTAGCATCTAAGCAAGGAACTAACTGGAAAATAACTTTTGCTGTGGGAAAAATATTTGTCTCTGAGGCTGCAGACCACAGACCATGAATTACAGTTAAAAATAATCTCTGTACAAGGCAAAGGCATAATGGAAAACCTTGCTGGATGAAAGCTAATTTTGCATTGTACATTGTTTATTGAGAGGCAGGAAACATGGCAGAGGGAAGAAGGAGGGCTGCACATATCTCAAACAAACATGCCCTGTAACCTACAGTTCATAACATCGCCTGAAATCCATCTTTTACCTGTCCAAGCCACTGTAGCGCCTAGCTGTACGCTGAAATTATCAAAGTGCATTGAAGCGAATATACACAAGGGGGCTTATTTACAAATCCTTTGCGCCGACGATGTGTCACTTTTAAAATGGGAAAATGTGACGTACCGCGACGCAAGGGGCTTGTAAATAAGCCCCCACCGTATTTACCAGATCCCAAGGCAGTCATCCAGTCATTCAGAACGCAGAAAGCTGTGGCGCGAGGGCAGAACCCCCGGGAGGTTTATCACTCCACTGGGAGGGCTGTCAGTTATCCTGTCCCGAGACTCAGCTCGCGCCGCTGCCTGCGGCTATGGTATTTACAGAGGACACGAGGATTTCAGTTATTGCATCTCCACCTCCGCAGATAATTAAGGGCCCTGACCTCTTCCGCGAGCCGCGTTGGCATCTTTCGAGGCTGTTCCCCCGCAGTGAGGGCGCGGGAAGCTTATTAAATGGCCGCTCGTGCCATCCCATTTCTATCTCGACACCATCTTGTGCCTGCCCGCTGAACCCCGGCTCTTTCGCATCGTTCATTACAAATCCTGTCTGCTTCTCACCTAAAATCCTTTCCCGAAAGGTCACCTGCGCAGCATTGTCTGTGGGTTCCCTTCTTTTCCAGGCTGTTTTATTCTCTGTGAGGACGTTGGGTCAATTCACTTGTTTCTCCATAGTAACGGATTTTTCTTTCTGGTTAAAAGAGGAACTTTATTGGGAGAATAAAACATACATATACACCACCGTTGAGTTTTTAAAATCCTTGAAGAGAAGGGCTGTAGTAGCAGATGGGTGTGAGAGAAAGAGTGTAGGGCGATGACCACACTTTCTTGTCCAGCTTCCATGGCTGTCAAGGGACCCATGTAGACTTCGACCAGTGTTTGAAGGAAAACGAAAAGGTGGGGCGTCACAACCATTTGCAAGATAAAAGAATAAAAGCAGAAAAAAAACATTGTACCACCTAAACGTGGTGGGCAGATGCTTGTAAAAATTATTAGGGCTAAACTTCCCCCTACCGTACATTATAAGGACATTGCAAGACACTGAGGAGTACCATAACCACATAGAGGAACGAGGCAGAAGGCTGAGTTCCATTAAAAGGTTATGGAATTCCAAGGTGACTTGCAATATCCTTATCATGTAGGCCAGGGGATACTTTATCCCATTACAGTACATGGTCACACCATCATCTTTATCACAAACCACTTAAAACCCTGGTGCGCAGCTCTTTCATATGAAATGGAGACCATGTAGCCTCTAGTGCATAATTAAACACATGAAAAACCTGTTAGGTATTTGTTGCAAACACATATCAGAAACAGTTGAATACAAGTCAGTTTTAATAGAAAAAAAATTGCAGTAGCTCAGAACTAGTGGAATCATACATAAAGGCTAGCTTTTCTCTACCTAAGGAGTGAAACAAATAAATCTATTCTCCTTGCTTGTCATTGTGAGCTACAATATATAGCAATACAATGTAGAGCAGAAGAAAGAAAAGCAGAGTTCAGTTTGTTGCTTTACACAGCTGATTTAATTATGCTCTGTTACCTGACCTGCCTTTTACCTCGGTTGCTGGCTTTTGTAGTAGGCTTTGTGATGTCGGAACTTGACTGTAATAACTTATAATGGTTGAGTTCTAATGTCTTTTTTTTTATCATCGCGACTTGGTGAGTCACAAGTCGCCAATTGTAAAGAAATTAGTGACTGCCATTTATACAGAGATTACAGAATCCCTTGTGTTATAAATCAAATTATGCATGGCTATAGGTAGCTTCCGTGCATTGGTAACATGCATTTCTATGGTTGTTTTAAAGTTCTAACAAAACCATGACATTTAGAAGCCACACGGTGGCCATCTTGCTTGGAGCTGTAAAAGAATACCATACAATAATACACATTGCCTTTGGCTGCTCATTAAACATCACACTGGACAGACATGTTAGAATGGTATATTCAGTGCTCAATTTCTAATAAAAAGAGTGCCTGAAGTCCTGCTCAGAAGCCTGCAGGCAAAACGAATAAATGGTGGTACGCCGAATATCAAGGCTGTGTAGCATTGAATCCACCTCATGCCTCCTTAATCCACTACCAGAGACTCCCTGTCCCTTAATATCACTCATGGAGGTTTCCGCTTTCTCCCTTTGTGAAGTTTTTCCATCTTTCTCTGGTTCTGTCTTACCCCTTGTTGCGTTTTTCCCTCTCTTGCACTCAATGAATGTTTGATGAGGAAAAATATTTGCCTGTCCCCAAAAAAGAGTGAGGGTGGTGGGCCCCACCGGCAACCACTGGCTCAAGTTAGGCACTGAGTATAGTAAATAGTGTATCGCCATAATGATGAAAGATGCCTAATCTAATGCTTCTAATCATGCTTTTGTTAAGGTCTGGATGCAGAGAAGGTCTGTTTAGTTCACTTTTTGATTATCTGAAGAAGGATGACATCTCCCAGCCACGGCTGTGCCACCCGCACAGAATAATATATGTGAAATGTGTCATGTGTCTCCCTAAGAGGATCCCCTTTAACAGGAAAAAAACACAAAAGATTAAAAAAAAACTCCTTTGGTAGTCTTGCATCCCTTGAGTGAAGGTGAAGATGGCAAATGAGCATTCATCAAAGCACCAAATTCCTCTTGACATCAGGAAGGAGAAAAAAGTCAGGTAAATCTAGGATTAGATTTCAGAAGAATGATGCACGCTGCTAGAAGCTAAAATTAGCTACAAAAATAGAACTAAGGGATGGAGATCTCAACAATAAATCAAGGAGCTAACATGATGCCATGCATTTTTCTCTTTTAATGGGCTTATTTATAATGCTTCACACAGGAACTAACATCACCGGAAATACTCTAGTACATCTTGGGTTAGGATCCTCAGATATCCTAATACGGGATCCCACTGTCTTAAGAAAGGCTGCTTTAGTGCACTTTTAGACACTTTCCTGGATTTCTTGACATTTTTTGAGGAAAGGAAGATCAGGCCATGTTTGTTGTCCTTTATGCAAAACTGACTTCTGAAGCCCTTCTGCTGCCTCTCTGGTTCTGCACTCAATCTTGTTTGTAGAAAACCTCTTTGTGTAAAATTGAGTGTACAGCCTCCTTAACTTGGAATGCTGCTGGTTCCTCTTAGTGCTGTCAGTATGTGGTAAGCTCTTAGTACTGTTCTCATCATAGAAAACACCACGTAATACAAAAAAGTGTGATTGGTGAAATGCTTGAATTAATCTCAGCCACTGGTATTTACTTTGGGTTTCAATCCAGCCCATCATTTATTTGTCTACCATGCCACCTTAGATAGGTCCTGTTCCGACTGTGCCACTGGAACCAAGCACCCTACTGAAGTGGATCTAATATGCGGAAACCAGTCTGGGGTTACTTATGTTGCTGTTCAGAGGGGACCAGATCTGACAGTGCAGGCGCGACTGTTCCTATTGGAGCAGTGCCAGGGCTGATTTGAATATTGCTGGTTTGTATCTGTGGTGACATGGTGGGCAAACAAACAATGGGCTGGAATTCAGCCCATGTAAATAGCAATGACTTAGAATAATTCATACATTCCACCCATTACTTTTTTGCTTTCTTCAATATGACACCCTAAGTGCAACAGATTTGCCCAAACATGGGTCCCTGTGCTCAATATTCCAGTGGAACCAAGAAGAACCATACTGAAAAGTCTTAATAGGTCAAGACTGGTCTGGGGGTGTTTGTTTTCTGGTTCAGAGAGGCCCATGTCTGGAAGTTTGGGCTGGGCTGTTCCTATTGGAGCAGGATCAACGTTGATTTTCATATGACTGGTTCATGTCCGTGGTGGCATAGTGGGCTAATACGCTGGACTGGAATGCGGTCGCAGGATTAACTATAAGCTAAGATTAATTCAAGAAGTCCACGAGTAGCTTTTAAAAAAAAAGAATCTGAACTCACATATTGGCACAAATGTTCCAGGCAGCAATCTTGCAATGGTAAAACAATAATACACTATGAACAATGGCAATCCAAGTTGGCTGCATAGGTCGTGGCACACTGCAGATCAAATGAACAGCAAGGAGTTTGGGAGCACTGTCTGGGGAGGTGCAGAGTGCTCTTAAAAACAAATAAAATGAAAAAAAGGATACTGAAAGAAATAAAATGGGACTTATTGAAGGAGAAAATGCAAAATTACAGGAATGGCTCACCAGTCTTGACACTGAAGCACACCCATTTTCAGTTAGATGTGCACATATGAACACTCAAAATGCTGTCACTCACAGGGCAATAGAGTCTATTGATGAAATTGGTTGATCCATTGTGCCATGGTGTATCCTGTCATAGGCAGAATGGGAAGGATACTTGAACAGAAATGCAGAAGAGGGATTACTTAAAAACCTACTACAAATGCATATGTGTATAGGTATTTGCCATTAGTTTGTTCGATTATGAGAGCCTGACTGATGGCGGAGCCTAACAGGCCTTCTCAATGTCGATTATCACAGTGCAACTCTTCTATCCCCAGGGCTTATCAAAGGGGGTAACCAACATAAAACACCTATGGTAATCTGTGAAATTCCATGTAAAAAAATACCTGTCTACAGGCTTTGGGAAGGCGTAATGACAACACACTCTTACAGGACATACACTTTTAATAATAAATATGTAAGGCCTACAGTCCTTCTTGAAACCTTTTTTAGTTAACAGACCTGACCAATCAACCTATCAGACCTATAGCTTTTAACCTATCACCATAACCAACTAAGGACTTCTAAATGAAGCATGGCTTTACCATACAACAAATATCAGGCATAAAGTTATAAAATAAAAAGTATGTACACATTTAAAGTTGGCAAAATAATGTAAAACCTACCTAAGAGGCCCTAACAAGGTTTTCAATGTACAGCTATTTTACTCTAAAGTTTGTCAGAGGAGGTACCCAACATCAAATCCCTTATATACAAAAGTGATCTGTGAAAATCCATGGAACAAAATATGTCTTTTACACATACCGCCTTAAAGCAATGTAATACCAATCCAATCCTAAAGGCTTATTGACTTTAGCATATGCTTTTCACAATAAATAAGGGAGGCCTACTGAGTTTGTCATAACGTTTCATGCTAAACAGAAAAGATCTGTGGAATCTGACACAAATTTTCCTAAAAAGTCAATTAGGCATTAGCTTGTCACCATAACCACGTCAAGCTTACTGTATTGTGAATAAGCTTTCCTAGAAGGCAACCATCAGGCACAAATATATAAATCTACAAATGTGTACATTACAGCAAAAAAAAACAATGAACCACTCCTCCTAGTAGGACCTCAGAAGGATTATCACAATGCAGATGTTCTACCCCAGGGTTAATGTGAGGGAGCTGCCAGCATTCAAACTCTTGCTTCTAACAGTAATCTGTAAGAAACCATGTATTAACAGTGTCAATATAAAAGGAATATTGGATTTAGCATATGCCCTTCACAATAAATATGTGAAACTTACTATCTTTGTTATAGTTTTTCTATTAATAAACATATCAGACCAGTGGCATCTGACATTTCAATTCCCAACAAACCAATCAGGGCTATTGCATTTATCATTGGCTGTTCACCATAAATTGGGCCTACTGTATTGCCTATAAGCTTTCCAAGGTGGCAACTATGTGTTATACAGTTATACAATTACAGTTATGCAGAAAACTACTGTTGACAAAACAATTTAACAAATCCTCTTAGGAAGGCCTAAGGGTTGACACAGTTCAACTTCTATAGTGCCATGGTTTATCAAATGCAAAAACAACAGTTGATGGACAGAATGCAGAACAATGTCATACATTCACCCCAGTACAGAGATCTGGGCCTAAATCCATCGTTTTTTTGCTCACCATGCCGTTCCAGTTTGAACCCAGCCATATGCAAATCAGTCTTGACCCTGTGCCTCATGGGTACAGTCAAGTCCGAACTGCCAAGCCAGGTCCTCCTTGGACTGGAAACAAGCATCCTAGGACCGGTTTCGGGGTTTCACCCCTCTTCAGCCAGGATAGCTTGATTCTAGTGGCATGGAGAGCACAGGATCCACGTCTGGGCATACCCTTCCCACTCGGGGTGACAAATTCAAAAACAACAGTTGATGGACAGAATTCAGAACAATGTCATACATTCACCCCAGTACAGAGATCTGGGCCTAAATCCATCGTTTTTTTGCTCGACATGCCGTTCCAGTTTGAACCCAGCCATATGCAAATCAGCCTTAACCCTGTGCCTCATGGGTACAGTCCAGCCCGAACTGCCAAGCCAGGTCCTCCCTGGACCGGAAACAAGCATCCTAGGACTGGTTTCGGGGTTTCACCCCTCTTCAGCCAGGACAGCTTGATTCCAGTGAGCTAAAGAATGATGATGGATTAAACCCAGATCAGTTGACTGGGGGTGAGTGTTTGATTTGCTCAAGCGCTCCATCCATCATCCACTTTGGTATCGCTTTGTTCACCCTAAGTTGGCAGGGTATGCCCAGACGTGGGTCCCTTGCTCACTTTGCCACTGGATTCAAGATAGCCTGGCTGATGAGGGTTATGAACCCGAAACCAGTCCCAGGATGCTTGTTTCCGGTCCAGGGAAGACATGGCTTGGCAGATCGGACTAGACTGTTCCCAAGAGGCACAGGGTCAGACTGATTTGCATATGGCCATGTCTAAACTGGGGTGGTGGAGTGAGCTAAAGAATGATGATGGATTAAACCCAGATCAGTTGACTGGTGGTGAGTGTTTGATTTGCTCAAGCGCTCCGTCCATCATCCCCTTTGGTATCGCATGGTTTATCAAGGCAAGTAACCAACACCAAAAACTTTGCCTATGACCGTAATCTGTGAGAATCTATGTAATAAAATACTTGGCTTTAACATGGTGTAATAAAAACACCTTTAAAGGCTCAATGGCTTTAACATAGGCTTATTAAGATAAATATGTCTGTGCTACTGCTTTTGTAATAACCTTCAATAATAAATACATTAGAATTATGTCATCTGACATAACATTTTTCAATTTAAACATCATTACTTAATATTTCCCAGTGAGAAGACTATAGCCTTCATGATTACCTTGTCAACATAACAATCTCAGGCTTACTGTACTAAGCATATGCTTTTCCACAAGGCCACTCTCAGTCATACATCTTAAAATTATAAATATGTATGTAGAAATATGTACACAGATACAGTTGCAAAGTAATATACTGCTCCTTCTAAGACTGCATAACAAGGATCATCACAGTTTAAATCTTATATTCCAAGGGTACGCTAGAGGGTAACCAATACCAAATCCCTTTCTTGCTAGAGTAATCTATGAGATTCCATTTAACAAAATACCTTTCTACAGGTGTACACAGTATCATAACAGAACACCCTTTAATGCCTATTGACTTTAATGTATGCTTTTCACAATAAATTAGCCAGTTCTCCTGTCTTTGTCATAGTTTTCATTATATACAGATCAGGCATATAGCCTTGATCCTTTACTTCTCACAACAGCCAACTCAGTCTTGCTGTATGGAGCATACGTTTATAACAAGGCAGAAAGTACAATACAAGCACACTTTTTTTCAGGGGAAGCACACAACTTCTGCCAGTCAAATGCAGTACTCAAGGCAATTAATATGTGGACAGAGACAAGCCACTCTCTTAGCAGTCCTTCCTACATTTCTTGTTCTGTTGACCATGTAAGGTCTGGTGTCAGCTGCACTTTCAAGCCATACCTAAAAATACAGGGGCATATTTAAGTGAGATTTATCAAGACATGAAAGGCCACCTTGCGTGGCTCTGCATGGCCTGAAAAATTTAGAGTAACGCAAAAGTGCTGCCTTCCGTTACGGCAGGGAGGCATTCAATGGGTTGAGCGCGGGTAATCCCACAATGGATTTAGGTGCTGTGAGAAGTTGGCCTGGTATGTGCTGTCCACTAATTAAAGTGGGCACCTTGTACCAGTCCAAACAACCCTTATTGATGATAAGGTTAAAGACAACCTTTATTGAAAGCTATCCTAGTGGTAGCTATGGAAAGCAGCTTTCAGGCTAATTCTCAAATGAATGTAAAGCAGCTTGTTTTACCAGTATATAACCTCCTGAATGACCAAATGAAAGAAGAACCACACAAGGAATATATAAAATATATGTATTTATTACTAAACACCCTCTACTAACCTCCTTATGAGATTAGAGAACAAAGCACACAATATTAAATCACTAGAACGACAGTAAATAGCACAATACACAGTGGGCTCCGGGGGGTGGGGGGGAGACCAAACCATATACTAAGAAAGTGGTATAACAACCACAACTTGATTAGACACAGTACCTAGAGCACATAGAATCGCTGGGACCCCAAGGAACCACCCAGGGTAGTGACACAGGGAACCCACAGATGACGGGTGCAGTGTGAGAACACAGACGCGAGTTCCGTACAACTCTATGGGAAAGTCACGGTTGGAATTTTCAAGATTAAGGACACTTCGGAGAGGACTTTAATCAAACCCAGTTAAACATAGAGGGTTCTAAGGCCAGCACCCTTGAGAGTACCGAGATACCCGTGTTACCTATCCCAGAGGAGCCGGGTGCATAGGGGTCAAGTGATGTCTGAAACCTTCATAGTTTTCATTGGCGTAATGCGGAAAAGTGCTGCTGCTGTGGAGATGAAAAGGGTCCGGTGTGATCCAAGCCTGGATCGGAGCTTCAAAGAACCTGAAAGCAGAGGGGACAGAGTCTGAGTCACTTCACAGTGACCAGGGGCATGATAGACAAATGCCCACCGATGTCGGGTGATTCAGATGAGAAGAGGTGAAGCCTGACTTTGCAGCCACGGGGACCAGGAGATGTCGACGAAGACCAAAGTCTAGAGGTGAGCTCTCCCACGAAGGATGTCGAGTGCTGGGGGGGTCAGTGTCAGGATTGAACACCAACAAGCCTTTGCAACTGCAACCCACGGGGGCAGTGGAAAGATGCTTCGATGAGGGCCAGCAAGGTCCTTGGGACTCTCCCAGCTATGGAGAGTCAGGGCACGTCTGAAGAAACCAGGAAAGCCCACTGAAAGTTAAAGTTTACCTTCACAGGGACCCACAGGTCGAAAGATCAGGGATCGCAAAGAGACCTCGAGCTGAATCACAAAGTACCAGCCCACGGAACACTTGTGGAGTGTAGGCTGGAAATCTTTGGTGGAAATACTGCTTGGGGTCAGGACTACAAGTAGCCCAAAGCACAGCCTCAGGGGTCACCAAAAAGCATCTGCTCCTGCAAATGTACGCGGTGCACAGGGGTTTGGGATGCACGGTCCCCACAAGGGATACAGGCCTCAGAATTGCTGAGAGCACAGATCCACCTCATAAACCTTGCGAACCCACCTCATGTGTTGCAGAAATCTTCGGAGTCCTCAGGAGCTTGGGAGATGCAAACCGGTCAGATGCATTTTAGGTGCTTGCCTGGCAGAGGAGTAATTCCTTTACTCCAAGGGAGATTTTTCAGTCATCCAGCGTCGTGCAGATCGTCGAAATACTTGGTTTCAGTAGCAGAGTTTTGTTCAGGTAAAATCTAAAGTCCTGTAGTCAGGGGTTCCTGCTTTATACCCAAGTAAGGGGTGGGACAAACTCTGGGGACCCACCTATGGGAGGGTCAGGACAGAGAGGTGGCTCCACCTATGTCCTTTGTCCAGCTTCGCACCAGAGCAGGAGCAAATGGCTCCTGCAACCGGTTTGAGCTGGAGTATGCACAGGGACACCAAATGTGCCCCCAGTGCAGACATCAAAGCACTCAGAGTGCACCCACCCAGCCCCAATACACTAAAGCCTGTCTGGGAGGTGGTCACACCTCCCTGTGACAGGAAACCTATTGTCAAGCCTTCCCCTGCTCAAGCTTGGCTGAGCAGCAGGAGGGCAGACCCATGTCTGTGGCGGGCAGCATCCATTTTGTGATGCCAGGGTCGAGAAAGCTGGTACCGGATGTACCGGTGTTGTCATATTTCTACCTCTAGGAGGGTGGAAACATACCACCCCCACAAGTTACTGGCAGGCAGGTATGATTCCAAGGTGTTTGACACCAAACACGACATGTTTCCATGCAGCCGTTTTAAAGTTAGCATTTACCGCGAGGTTATAATGCACTTAAGTATAAATGGTTGGCTGCATCACAAACAACCCCGGAATATAGGTTCTGAAGGCTGCAGAGGGGCTCTGCTCATGCAAGTGCACCCTCTCACATAAAACCCAGCACCCTGCCTTTAGGATTGATAAGGCCTGCCATAGGGATGACTGACAGGCTAATATGTGCAGTGATATGGAGTAGATATAGTGAACCTATTTATAAGTAAGGGGTGCATGCACCACCTTACACAGGCTGCTGTAGCAGACCTGTGGTGTCATTTTGAATGGTCTCCCAGGGGTGACATAATAAATGCTGCAGCCCCTGAGAGGCCACTGGGGTACCTATGCCCTGGGTACATAGTATACCATATACTAAGGACTTATAAGGGTACCCCAGAATCCAATCTGGAGTGTACCTAAAGTACATGCAATCAATTTAGAAGAGAAAGCAGCTAGACTTGGTCCTGGATAGCAGGATCCCAGTCAGACTAAGTCGAAAACAGTGAAACATCAGCAAAAAGGGGGGGGGGGGGGTAACTATAAGTAGCAGATCCTACTCTCCTACAGTGCATTCCTAGATTTACCATTAGTAGTTGACCTAGGAATGAGTCAAAATACTACAGCTCCTCAGGTAAGGCGTAAAGAGGAGAAATATCTTTATTTCTCCTCGTTCATTCCTCCTTCTATGTGTGCTATAGAAAGAAGAAAATGCTTCTCAGGATTGTTTTTGAACAGGTAGGTGTCTCTTACTGCACAAAAAACAATCCTGTCTACAACACAGGCACTCTTGCAGCATGACGCAAGAGTGTCTCCGTTGGCGCTAGGCAGCCAAAGGAGCACCAGTGCTTGGAAAGGACAGGAATGCACCGTATTAATATGAAATATAGAGCATTCCTGTTCTTTCTCTTTCATGCAGCTTCGCAAGGTGGCTTGCTGCGCTGAGCTGCATGAAAGTTTGATAAATATGCCCCACAGTGCATTCCAGTTAAACCGATTTTGATGATGAGTCTCCACTTTTTAAACAGCAACCATCTTTAATATACAAGTCCCTTTGCTCCATTTTGACAAATGATACATATAAGTACATATATGACAGATTTGCGCTTGTTTTCTATCCATGGCGCATGCTACCATCATGAAGCTGTTAAGCAGCCCTGTAAATAAGCCGTGCTGGCATCAATGAGCTTTGAACCCAGGATCTTTCAGTCACCTGCAGATCAGGTACGCTTGTACAGACTTGTGAATTTTCACATGACCAAATACACCGTTTTGTATTTCCTCAGACGACAATGGAATTTACAAAATGATATTAGCAGTATTAATTTTGTAGCAATGTCCGTTACAGCCCGCTTGGAGTACTCTCTGAAGATTTTGCAAATTCCTCAAACAGTGTACATCTACTACGATATAGGCTAGTGCATAATTTTCCAGTACTCTAATGTAATTTGTTTAAATTGAACAATTTTTCATTATGCAAGTTGTGTCATAAATTGGGAATCATACCAGAGTATAATTTTGCATATTTTAGGCTGCAGAGGACAGGATTGAGTAGAGAGGGTCATGCGGGAGTGAGGTTTGAGTAGAAAAATGTGCCTCAAGTCGACATTTCCTTAGTAAATTAGGGGCATATCAGCAAGGCGAGTCGATAGAATTATCGCCGTTTTGCGGCCGATTTCGGCCGAAAAGCGGCGATAATTTTATCGCCTAATTAGCAAGCTCACGCTAACGCGTGAAACTTGCGTTAGCGTAGGAATTCCTAACGCCCAGCTTTGCATCTCTAATGAGATGCAAAGTGGGCGTTCCTGACCTGACATGACAGGAGATATGTCGCTAAGCGACATTTCTCCTATCATCAAACCCCACGCTATGAAGCATAGCGGCAAGAAAAGTAGAAAAGTAGCGATAACCCCTGTTATCGCTACTTCCCTTATGCCTGCTTCAGGACTGACTTAGCCATGATATCCTATGGAAGGTGGATATCATGGCTAAGTTTGTGAGTCCCTATCATCAAGCTAACGCCACATTGCGTGAGATTATCGCTGGGTTTCCAGCGATAATGTCACGTTAGGCAGTTAGCGTGAGGACTTTATCGCTTTTGAGATAAGCATTGTTAATAGCACGCTATCGCAGCGATAAAAATCCACGCTAGCCGGCGATAATTATCCTAGCGCTAAGTGCGCTTAGCGATAATTATCGCCGATATGCCCCTTACTTCCTTTGCCAGTCTCTCGAGTGACACACAGTACGTCCTTACACTGATTTTTCAATCGAGATGCTTCAATTTGAATTCTATGTAATTTACACCCAATTTTGCACACATTTTTTATTAGAGAGTAAATTAGGCTCATTTGCAAACCATTTCTCAAAATGTAAGTCGGAATCCGTGAGAATAGAATACATTTTTATCTGAACTGTAGCCTTACATCTTTACCCAGCATGATGGCTGAGTGACGTAGTGCTTGTCACTGACACCTGCTGTGAACTGCAATTCAAAATATCATGCCCCGATAAGAACAACACAGCCTTCCATCCTTCCACGATTGATACATTGAGTACAATTACTAAAATGTCAATAGGGGTAAATTTGGAAATCTGCACTTTCTATCGAATAATCTGTGTCAGTGGAATCAGTCCTGGAAGCAAGAATGCCCATTGGGTTCATATGTTTGTTGTTAGAGAATCTAGTTAACCTGCCGGTCCAAAGTCCATTCTTGGCAAGAAAGCTCTACAGTTTATTCACCCATTTTAAGCATTCTTCGTTGTGATTGTGATGAAATGAGTACCATTGAGTGGTTTAGTATTTCATGATTGTTATTAAGCATACGGAAACAAGTTTGCACTCTGCGTTATATATATGATCATTATTAGTAATATTTCTCAGGCCTTTAGTCAGGAAAATATGTTTTGAATAAGCATTCCCCATGGTACAGATAATAATGTAATGGGTATTTTGGAGGTAGATAGGAGGGGGTAATCAAGTGGAGCGTTATTTAAATTGCATTCTATTGTAAGATGTACATTATATTATATTTTTAATTATTCATATTCCATCCCAATTAATATTTGGAAGAATAGTAAGATATTGTATATTTAAAGCATGTTGGACTGGAATTTTAATCAACAGAAGTTGTGGTAAATGCGTGGAAAATGATATGTTTTAAAGTAATGTGAGACATTGCTTAAAACCTGGAAAGATAGTAAATGCTGGTAGATAAAGCTGATAACGTAGGCCTCCCTCAAGTAGTATTTGGCAAAAATAAGTAGACCCTTGTGCATTTTGAGATAGGAAGGAACATTGGACAACACAGGACAGAGTACACATTACAACTTGATAGTGAATTTGAGGAATATCTCTCCTGGATGCCTGTGAACATGTATGGCAAATTGTATATTATAGAGCACAACTCTGCTGGCTGCTAGATATGAAAACTGATTTACTCTGGGAATGCATTATTGTCAGGAAGGTCACCGTTGCAGCTGATATCTGTGTAAGTGATGAGGTGTAGTGTAGTAAAAGAAGGAGATATAAACCCAAAATGTCACTAATTTTAGAAGCAACACTCTTTAGTAAAGTTGTTTAAAAGTTCATGAACAATACCGCAATTCCAGATCAGGGCAGATACACTATTGTTTGCAAGTATAAATATATCTCTGAGGTGTGCTGTGCTTTAAAAAGAAGAATGCTAGCACCTGCTCAGCATGGCCACTTTTCTTTGCCTGGACATTAGGGCTGCTGTATGTTATTAGATGATCAACATTTCGCAGTATGGCTGCAACATCTGACATGGGATCGGGCCAATATACTTTCTAACACTTCTACACAGGCTGACACACTGTCCAAGGGTAGTACCAATACTTCCCAGACAACATCCATTCTTTTATTGCACAACTCCAACACATTATGTCATGTTTGCCATATATCTATAAGCCAGTACAATCACTTATCGGCAGGAATGCTATAATGTTATTAGACAATACTGATAGCAAAATCTGGTGGCTCAAAGAGCTGGTCCCCCATCAGACCATCGTTGCCAGGATATTTAATTACTCCATACAAAAAATGAGCAAGCAGTGACAAAGCCAATGGGTCCCGGCTGTAAAAGGCTAAGATAATGGCTTTGCCAATACTTTTTTTTCAAACGGACGCATGTGTCTATGTCAACTCAAGACACATGCAGACACATGGGTTGTCATCTTGTAATAGGTCTTTTATGAATGAAAACCCATTGCACGATGACTGCCAATGCGAATGCTTGTATTGTGATGCATGCATTGTGATCCTGTCGTCCATTTTGAATTTACCAATCTAACATGGCCTTCTGCCATGTTAGATTGGTTAATTCAAACTTCAAACTTGAATATTTAAAAAAGTGACTTATTTTCTGGCTTATATCTACATTTGGAGTACATTTCTGACCTTTTTGAATTTAACAAAGAATTCGAGGAGTATTCCTGAGAAGCTGTGCCAGTCACAGTTTCCCAAGAGTTGTTCTGGAATGGAATTATTTTGTTCATTCGTGGTTACTCGCTTGCATGCATATAAGCAGTTGTTGTACATTTATGTATGGACGCATTTGTTGTTCTACAATTGTGCTTGCTATTTTTTTTTTATTGTTTTCCTCCATTAGATAACACTTTCCTCATGGAATTACCCATTTTCCTAATATTTTTGGTTGTATCTCCAGTGGACCTGGCCACAAACAAAGGGTGGTGGCTGGGGTGGAGGGAATGCGTGGGAAGGGGCATAGGGGGCATGCAGGGGTGTAATTATAATTACAAATATGGAACTTAACTTAAGCTGCCGGCCTCCTTCCGCATCGCACCTCAGTGTACTCTTGAGGGTCCCAGGCTCCCAGCATGCAGTTGGACAGACTCCTTGAGCAATCTCCCAGATCTCCCACCAGCAGCGTGGGGATCGGCCTGAGCGGGCTGAAAAGACCCTGCGTTCAGGACAGGGAGTCTGTGCATTTTCTCCAGCCTGGCTGTATAATACAGCCAGGTTGGAGAAACCTAAGTGCCCATGTGTGATTGGCCAGCCTGAGACGGCCAGCCAAACTCACATGGGCACTTAGAAGTGCACATAGTACTCCTCCACCCCCTCCCATGACTCAACCCCACCCCTTCTTGCACATGCACATGATAGAACATCGTTTTATTTTTCACCTGCTGGCTCTGAGCCAGTAGGGCGAAGCTCCTCCGCCATTACAGAGGAGCCACCCCTTTGTGCTTCCTCATAGTTTCCACCTAGGGTAAAGGTTTACAGTCACCTTCCTTAGGGATTTATTCGGAGTGGGGATGTGTCTGCAAAAGTTTTATGTCCTACAAACTGCAAGAATGTGAGGGGCATATTCAAAAGGAGCTATCGCCGAATTACTGGCACTTTATCGCAGCCAAAGTCGTGATAAATTTACCTCCCCATTCACAAGCTGGTGCTAACAACCCACAGCACCAGTTAACCCGCGATAGCAGCCTCAAAAAACATCACCACAGAGCCCCCCCGCAGCTATTGCTGATGAGATGCAGAGTGGGCGTTCCCGTGCCAAAAGCCGCGACAACATCACACTTCAGCAATCTCAACGACCAGCCAGATCTGCGATAAAAACACAAAACAGGCGATAAGGCGCGTTAGCACCAGGAAATCTACACCTGCTGTGACTGGGTGTAAAGTCAGGCGGCAGCCTGCACCACAAAAGGGAGCACAGCCCAGGGCCACATCGGAAGGGCAACAGATGCCATGGAGCCACCCATCATGTGGCCCGGACACCCGAGAGGGCCACAACACCCACTGACACCACCCCAGGACCCCAACCCACACCCGGACCCCCCCCCCCGGACCACCACAGACACAGCATAGACAACGACAGCGGACCCCCAGGAAGCGTACCAGCCGCACAGACCCAACCTCTGACAATGTCACCATCCACCACAGGCTGAAAGGGACAACCATCCCACGCATCCCGACCATCATCGCCTAACAGGCCTACGGCACCAACACAGCGGACAACCAACATCCCACCCCACCCCAAGCTGCTGGCTTGGCTGCACCTGTTGGCTCCTGGCACCCCCCAACCAACACCCGCTAGAGTCGGAGGAGTCTCAGAGCCAGCCACCTCCAACTCCCTCACACCTGTCTTGGACATCACCATCACCCTGGAACCCCAGTCCCCATACGTCCAACACAATGCGCAGGTCACGCTGGAGACCAAGAAAGGACCTTACGCCATAGCAGGATGCATGCATGTATTGGGGGCAACCCACAGCACACATGTCCTACCTGTGCCCCCTGGTGACACAGCACACAATCACCGCAACAGAAAGCACACGTCCCACCCCAATGTGCAGGCAACAACAGAACACTGTGGAACCTCTGACAATGTCGCCTTCAAATACACAGCCAGTGTGCATGATTCCTTCATCCTCCGACCGTCCATCACCAATCAGCGTACCCAGGATGGCAACAAGGGAAATTCACAGCCCCTTGGCAAGTTCCAAATGACCACCCCCCTCACCTCAACTCCACAATCATGCAAATCACAACTCTGGCAATGCACACGTCACAAAATCACAACCAACATGCACAACAACATGCCCACACATCAGACACGACAGAACAACTCGCAATGGTTACCTGGCCAAGCCGTAAACATGAGCCATCAACGGCATGGCACCGCAGCCACACAACAGCTGAATGTGGGGAGAGGTGGCAAACAGGCATGTGTGAAGGATGCAGTAGTACCATGATTGGGAAAGTACACAATGCCAAGCGGGGCACAGATGTGCTGGACAGACTGCAGTATGCAGCACACACTCATATCCATGGCGACAAACACCTCTGGTGTATGGAGTGTAGTGGACAGTGGACGCAACCATATCGCCACAGCCAGTGGGGGACCTCGCGGAAATCTTGCCTGTTATGCCCCCCCAAGCATGACCGGAGTGGGATGGCCCAGTGTATGCCACACCAGCGTAGGGGTGTGAATAAGAAGCACGTAGCCCTGGGCGTGGTCCTATTCCGGAAAGCCCAATGTCTCTGCCAGGGCGGTGCCTCTCACCCCGCCACGAGGCCGACGCCATCCTCTTGAGCGGAGGTGCCTGCGACGCTGTGCGCCTGCTGGACCCCGGCACGCTGGACCACGAACCTGTCAGGCCCGCCCCTGCACAGCCAGGCTTCACTGATCACCTGCCAACACTGGCGTGTGTCAAGATCAGCCCACCATGTTCTGGTGCAAGCTCCAGGCCCGAGTCCCGCAACCTTGGTAGCCTCCTCAGACCATCACGGCCTCCACAACACAGGCTCGCGTTAGTCCTTTTTCGTTGACCTAATCTACTGCCGCCTCAGGCCTACTCTTCGGCCCAGTAGGTCCCATATGTGAAACTGTGTCCTGAGTCATGAATGGCAGTAAACCCAAATCCGGGCCAGCGGCAACAGCAAGAGCCCCACCCGATCAGTGAGGCATGGTTCCACGTGGGCTTCTTGCGACACGTGGTGCCACTAACCCTGTTCAATGCCAGCCGGCGACACGTGGTGCCACTAACCCTGTTCAATGCCAGCCGGCAACACGTGGTGCCACTAACCCTGTTCATACGTGGATGAGGAACCAGGACTACCCTGCGGACCAGTAGGTCCCACATCCAGCACCTGGGTGCAAATCACGAATGGCAGAGTCCACACCAGTTGTCGCATGGAGAGGAGTAAGAGGAAGATGCGGGTCAGTCCGGACAAAACCTGGGTCACATACACGGAGGTGTCCGAACATGTAGTGCCACGGAACCTGAACTACGCAGACAGGTGGGGCCATCCAACCTATGCCCGCGACACTCGGTGAATGGGCCGTGCTGACCGCTGCCTCAGGCCTACACCACGGTCAGGTAGGTCACACATTTGGAACTGAGTATTGATTACACCATGGCAGTGAACACCATTTAAGGCATAGGACAAGTCACTATACCCCCTTCGATGTGGTGCCAACAAGTCTGCATGGCATCACAACCACACGTGTCTGTGGGCCTACGCGGACTACTGCCCTTGGTCTACGCTGCGAGTGAGTGGGTCACAGATTTGGAACTGAACATCGGTTATTCAAAAGGCAGAATACATGTCAACGCATGCACGGAGAGGCGTAAGAGGATGACACGTTGCAGTCCGGAGGGAACAAGATCATCGTTTCGGAGGTGATCGAACACTACCGACAACTGCCCTGGTGTCACTAACTCTGTGTCTCACCAGCCAACAACACATGGCTGTGGGCCACTGCTGACCACTGCCTACGGCCTACACTGTGGTCTAGTAGGTCACAGTCTTGATTTGGTAATGGTGGAGTTCATGTCAGTGTACCGGCATAATCGCAGACTGCATCCCCGCTCAGCACCTGTACCACAAAGTCTGTTACCCGACATTCATGGACACTCTCTGGTTGTACATTGGTGGCGTCTGAGTCTATGGACTAGGGGTTGTTTTCATTCTCATGTAGCTGATACCAAATTTTTGGTGAAAACGAGGCTGGCGCTTTCCACTCCTCCATTTACTGCTGCCTGATGACATCAGACCTGCTGCATCATGCCCTGGAGGACACCTTCCTCTGTCCCCTGCAAGCCTACGCCACATTCACCTTGGACATCGATGAGGACCCGCCCACTGCGCGTGGACCTACCTCAGTACATCGCAAATCACCGTCCCGTGGCAGGGTGCCTGTGCCGGCCGCAGTGCATCCGGGGCCACTAACTCTGTGCTGCTAGGTCTGGGACCCCTTCTTCTGATATATTGGATGACCTCTGAGACGGTGGTCTTGGGGTCATCAATGCCATGTGTCTGTGGCCCTGCGCTGTCCACAGCCTCCGACCATCACTGCGGGTCAAGAGGGCCCACACATAGATTCGGGTCCTGACCGGCCCGGACGTCGCATTACCGCAGGAGGCACACGCCACCACCGCAAGGACCACCTCCAACCGCCATCTGCCAGAGTTGATACTGTGGTCCTGACAGACCTACGGAGTTGCTCAGACCTGTCGTGGATGCCATCATTGGCTTGATACCCTGCTCAGCACTCCAGTTGCCAGTGACTCAGTGCACCGCAAGCCATTGTCCGTTAGTGATTGAGTTTTTTGCTATGGAGATGTTGCACAGCTATGTCACCTCATGCAGTGGGAAAGACCTGGGACTATGATGGGGAAGATGTGTCAAGTGTGCGTACAGGAGATAGCACAGACAATGGGAGGGCAGGAGGCAACATCCCCAAGGCAAGAATGCAGACTGGAGGTGGTAGTCAAGCTACACACCCGGAACCATTACTGGGTATTGCGCTGTGGACTGCGGACTCAACTGTCACCTCAGGCCATGTAGGAGACCTGGGACATTGATGAGGAAGTTGATGCAGGTGTAACACACCCCACTGCATCTGCATCAGGACTAACCCGAAGGGACACAATCCTAGCAATTCCTTCACATGTGCGCGCTCATCTCTAGTGCCCCTGCCTCAGTAAACTGTAACTCACGGAACCTCCTGACTGAATGTTAAGGGACCTCTGTCCTTACTCTGGCTCCCACCATGTTGCTCTGTTATGCATGTGTTTTCTGTTTCCTTTGCACTAGTGTCCAATGTTCAAGTTGTTGCCAGCACCAAGCATTCCGTGCGGACTGGCTTACACTCACCCCACACATATCCAGCACAAGCATCACTGCACATGTGGCGCTGCCAATAAAGGGGCCGGGCATACATGCCCGTAGCCAGTTCGACATGATTTTTATTTTTTATTTTTCGAATCATTTTTATTGGCATTTTCTTTAATTAAGTACATCACATCAGTACTGGTGGCATCGACATAAAAAGATACATCACATACATTTTACACCTTGACATGAGACCGAATAACATCGTGGTCTATAGCCTCCCGTACAGTCCCAGAATTGGTGGTATTTCTAAGGAGCAAGTAGTGAGGCAGTATCAGCATTCTTGTAAGGCAGTCTGTGTTGTGTGTTGGGATGTGAGGCATACTCTCTCTATTAGCACTATATCGTAGGGGTTGTTTCGTGCCAGTAGTAATATGAACTTAAACGAACCTGGGAGATAGAACTGGGATACACTGTGTCGTATATTGCTCCATTCGGTGGTAGCCGCCTGAGTGTTGCAGTATGGTATGGTGGGTATTTAGGCATGCGCAGGTGGGGGGGGGTAGTTTCGGGGTTGCACACGCGGTAGTGTATCTATGACCTGCTCATGGTTGGCAGTTGTGACCCGCCGGGCATCTGGCCCCTCTCAGAGTTACCTTGAGTTGCCGCAGGGGTCGTGTGTGCCATAGGAGAGCTGGTAGTTTGATACCCCGGCGTCGTCAGTGTTTCCTGTATAAAGGAATGGAGTATCATAGCCCATGGCATGGAAATTGGATGCTTACGGGTTCCCTTAACCTCCTCTGTACGGAGCACTTCCTCCTCTGCTGTGCACCATTTCTTGACTGCTCCCACTCATGCCGCTAGAGGGGGATAGCCAGTTCGACATGATATCTACGTGTGTCCCTGTGGTCTTGTTGTATGCATGAGGGCCCTGGGCCCTAGGACATTACAGTGTGCTGTGTACATTGGATGCAGACATGTCACCGCAGGCAGCGGGTTGGAGCTTGGACATGTAGCTTTATCGTCACCCACTCAATTCGTAAGGGGAGTGGCCAGGGCTGTCGTACGCCGCGCCAACGTGGGTGTGTGCGTGCTATTGGCCCGCCCCTGGTTGTGGTTCTGTACTGTGAATGTGCATCTGCATGTGTCTCTATGGCAGTGTGGGTTTCCTTTGTGGGGTGTTGGTGGTCCCTGAGGGTGATAGACACCAACGTATGTGTTCTAGCTCCCCTTCCATGGGTTCGGCACCCACCCCAACCTGTTGTGCCTCCTCCTTTTGGCGTGATGACACATGGCATTGGGGTGCCGTGTGTAGGTGGGTGAATTGTTGTGTGCCTGCTGTGCTTGTGTGTGCTTCCTGCTGTGTGGTCTGTTGCGGGGGCTGTGTTCTCCTCTGAGTAGCTTGTCTGCCCTGGTCCTGGTGTTGGGCTGTTGTAGGGTGTCGGAGTCAACGGTGTGGTGGTCCTCTCCAGCATCACAGATATGTTGTCTTCCGTGCTCTGCTGGAAGAGTTGTGTTCCCCTCTGCAATGAGATGGGGAGGAGCATGTTTACATTGTGTTGACATGTATGTGGGGGCATTGTTCTGGTTTACATGCAGACTGTTTGGCAATGTACATTGTGACTGTTTGTGAGGTGCTGGCTTCATCTGCGGGATAGTGTAGTTTTGGACTACATGACGGATGTGAGGTAGTACGCGTACATTTCCATTTCACAGTTTCCTGCTCTGTCAGATGTGGTAGGCATGTTTTTGTGCATGTGCCGAGCCAGTTGTGTCCTCTGTTCTGCAGTGTCGGCTATGCACATTGTACCACGTTGTCGTCGATGTGGGGGTGCTGTTCTTGCTATGTGTGTGTGCTGCAGTGTGCCAAGGGGATGTGGGACATGATCCTGTGTAATTTTGGGTGTGCAGTGTGCTACGCCGCAATGTGCATGTGTGTCATTGTGCTCATCTCCCCCGTCCACCCAGTCCCTGTCCGTTACTTTACCTGTTGATGTTGTCAGGTGCTCTCGAGCTGTGTCCGTACTCCCTACTCCTTGCACCTTCTCCACACTGATGACTGTGGCCTGGGTTTCCTCCAGCTTCTCCTGTGGCATTGGACTGCCACCTCCTGTCCCCGTTGCTGCCTTCCTGTTGGCAGCGGGTTTGTACCTGGTTTAGGTTGCCACGTCCTGCCGGCGCCTCATGGCCTCCTCCGTTGGCCTCCTTGACACTCCAGCTGCATTCACGGTAGTCTGCTTGTGGGTCAATTGCTGGTAGTGTTTTATCACCTCCGTGACGCAGGTTTTGTTTTCCTGCAGTCTGCACCCCGTCTTCCTCTCCCTTTTCTCCTTGTCCTTCCCCGAGCCCATTGTTCCTTGCTGGTGGTCTGTTGGGGTTGTGGGGTTCACGTTGTCCTCTACGCTGGGTCAGGGTTCATCCATGTTGCTCCATGCTTAGGCTTGCTTCTGGTGTGTTGTTTCTGTGGTTTTTATGGTGCATTTTCCCACAATATGCGTGGGATTTGCTGGCCTGTGGCTGATTTTCGCTACTTTTTGTACTGCGATTTGCCTCATCGCATTAATTTTCACATTCGCGCTTCACATTTTTGCGGCGTGGCGTTGATTTTGACGCTGACATTTAACGCGTTATCTGGTGTCTATCGCATGCCACTGCCTTGTTGTGAATTCCACGTTGACACAGGGTTATTTTCCCGTGATGGGCTGCGATATTGAAAGTTGCGATACGCTACTCTTGCGGTAGTTATCACATGTTCTTGTGAATATACCCCTGAGTGTTTATCAACGTAGACAGATTTCCTCATCCTGGAATGTCCACTAACTACTCCTAGGAACAAATTTGCTGACACATACTATCACATTATAATCAGATCATAAATACTACATCTGATTAAATCCGTTTATAACTATAAATTCATGCTTTGTGACTGCAAAACATGCTTTTCACTGTTAATAGAGGTATTTGTGAACCACCTCAATTTAACTTTTTTAGCGCTGGAAATAACGTGAACGTAACGCGAAGCAGCGTAAAGCACTGCTTTGCAGTGCTTAGCGCCAAGAAGGCATACCATGGGTGGTGCATGGGTGTTCCAATGCAACCACCTAAGGTTTCTCATGCTAATCCCAATTTACTAAATAAAGTAGCCAGGGTTTAGCATTAGAAAATAGCGCACCCTTCATCCAGGTGCTATGAAGGAGAAATTATTTTTTTCTCCTTTATTTTCTGAACTTGCATGCATGCTGCACTGTACAGCACACATACAAAGTGTGAACATTTTTAAAATGAGTCTCAGCATAGTATTTTGTACTGGAAGGGTAGCTTTCTAGTACCAAACCTATGCTTGACTCACTAAGATACCCTTGCACTATGGGAAAAAGGTGTCTCCCTTGCACACAGCAGTTAATTTCAGCACCAACACTAGGGAGAGGAGAGCAGAGTGCCATAGTTCAGTAGATTTGGTGCTCTCCTGCTCTACCGTTCTCATGCAGCGGCTGCTGCACTGCGCTGCATGAGAAAGTGGTAAATCGGGCCCTCAGTCTGGGTTGTTGCACTATGCTACTTGTGGGTCTATATTTATGTGGATGCAAAAAAGTGCATAGACACCCAGCAGTTAGCATTTCACATGCAACACTTGAGATCCTTGTGGGATGAAGACTCATGAAAGCAGTAACAACCGAGGAATCATGGCACAGGTGCCAGGACACTTGTATAGCATCCTTCAACATTCATGGTAGCACTCACTGTACCTTTACATTTAGGCCCTGATTACAAGTTGGGCACTTAATTCCATCCTATGTGTAATCCCCTCTGTGTGCATGGGACGAAATTACGAGTTTGGTTTTATTTAGCGCATCATATAATTACCGTAATTTGACAGGGAAAAACACACAGGGCCTCATTTATAAGGGGCTTGCATCATGTTTGCACCATGCGACGTTGCACATGCATGAAGCAAACCTCTAAATCAGGTTTTTGAAGCCATGCTTAATCACTTTGCGTGGTTTTGAGTGGCTTAAAAAATCTTGTGTGAAGCAGCATCGCGCAAATGGCTGCCTTGCGTTACTTTGCCCTGGGTAGGCGTTCTATGGACGTTTTGTGTGTGTTCACAGGCCACTCCCATGGATTTTGACACATCCCCAGATTCACAAAAACTTGTAAACCTGGGAATGTGCCAAAAATGTACACCTTCCCAGGGGAGGCGTTGCGAGAATAAATATCTCTATTTGTCCTTTTATTCTTACCCTTTCTATGTGTGCTGCATTCTGCATCACACATAGAAAGAGGAATATACCTCCCAGGATTGGTTTTGAAAAGGTAGGTGCCCCTTTCTGTACAAAAAATATCCTGCATGCAACACAGGCACCCTTGCACCATGGTGCAAGTGTGCCTGCTTTGGCGCTAGGCTGCCAAAACTGTGCAAGGTGACTTCCTGAGCTGCGCTGCCGATTTTGGGGCCTGAAACACCAAAATCCTCAAGGTACTCCCCATAAACTTAT
This sequence comes from Triturus cristatus, assembly GCF_964204655.1. Taxonomy (NCBI): domain Eukaryota; kingdom Metazoa; phylum Chordata; class Amphibia; order Caudata; family Salamandridae; genus Triturus; species Triturus cristatus. Next base: position 1,079,972,485 of record NC_140590.1, on the reverse strand, counting down.
AATAGGTGTTATTTATTGCACCTGATAAATACCGGATCCTGTGGTACCGTTATTTATTTGGGGTGATAAAATACCCTTCAACTGGTAATCAGGCCCTTACTGGGGAAATCGTTAATTTGTGAGCCATGCTTGCCTAGGGCAGTGCTTAATTTGAGCCGGAGTTTTCCGGTGCTGAGCGCCGGCACTTAATTGGTTTCAACACCACACTTAGGGCAGTGTGCCACAAGGTGGCGCTGCTCATGTAATTTAGAGATGAGCACTATAATGGTTGTTTAGGGAAACAATATACATTAAAAAATTACTAATACCTGCCTCCCCAGCCATTCCTTTAGCTTTGGGGACCTGGAATTATCTGAACTGTCTCATTTAGATGTGAGAGAGATGGTCAGTAGTTGTTTTGGAGGCGATGACAGGGACAAAGGGTGGTGCAAGCTGCAATGGCCTCCTGGTCAGAGCCCTGGCACTTAATATTTTACAAATTAAGCACTAGTCTAGGGGGTGTAAAACTCACCACAGCAGGTAATGTACTATTGCCAATTTAGGCCACAGTCTAGAGCTCCACCTAGTGGAGTTTGCTAGATGGAATGCATGTTCGGACAACCAGGATTGATAGGCTGCCATCTTAGTTGGTTTCTTTCATTCCTGCCGCAATGCCATGGAAGTAGGAGCTGTAAAATTGCCCTGACCAGCTGGTTCGGAAGTGCATGCTCTGTATACGTTTGTACATGAGCCTGAGTAATTATCCAGCGCTGCAGAGAATTGTAAATATATACAGACCAGACTAGGGTCTTTAAATACACTTTAATGTGACTGAGAGTGCACTGCTGCAGCACAAGTACCAATCACGATGTGGTGTCTGGAAACATGCCCTGCTCTCATCAAGTGGTTAAATTAATATATTTATTCTTCAATCCCACTCAACCAGCTTACCTTCCAGCTTGTTTTAACTCAATCCCCAATATCTATCCAAGGAATAAGAACCCTATCAGAATTCCATCAGATATATAATAAAAGGACTGGACATGAAACAGAGCACTGTTGAGGTGGAAATAAAAAATGTTCCATCTCCTTCGCTTGTCCCCCCATCAGACATCATCAACTTGAATTTTTTTCATGCTGGCTTGGTAACTGACACAGAGGGAAGGATCATGCAAAATAATATTACTCTTGTATAGGCACATGAATTAAAGAAACTATTGTCATGAGTTTCTCATTGAGAGCCAGTCGAGTGAAGAATACCTGAATTCTAAATCTGATTATTCGCTGCAATGCTATTACAAGAGCGGGAAATAGAAGTTGGCTCTCACTGTTGCTGTGTTAAAGGTTTCCAGGCTGTATTGACAAGGCTCTCAGGCATAGAAACCACACTAGCTCCAGGTTCTACTGGGGAAGGGAACTAGAGGCACAACAGGGCGATAGGAGCAGGCCAGCCTCCAACACAAATTGTTATACACAAAAAGGGCCGCTCCCATCAGAATGACCTAAATGGTGCTCAGAAGTGTTATGTGTATGTGAGTGAGGACATCTCACAAAAAGTTTAGGACTGGCCTCACACACCACCTGGTGTCATGCTTCATCATCGGCCGTCCTCGCTCTCTAAAAACTTGGTTTGATAGAGGGCGGGCATATACCTGACGACAGGGATGCGCTTCTAACTAAGTGGGGGCCCAAAGTGAGTGAGTGAAATTAAAAGCCATTACAGTTACCTCACTAAATTTTAATGAGCTAAGTGACTGAATGGTGTATAAAACTAAGTGAACGGCGAAATGGGGTGAGTTATTAACCCCTCGCCGTAAAGGATTGGGTCAACATGTTTCTGCCTCGTGTCAACAGTGGTACATGGCATTCGTCAAGACCTTAATATTTTAATAAATAAAGGGCTCCGCTCTTACCAACACTGTGGTTTAGAAAATTTATAGTGGGGTGACCTTTGTCACTCTCCACTGTCTTGGGGTCTTTAGTACCCTGTGAAGAAAGAAAAGAGAACATACCAAGCAACCATCAGTAATTTAGGTTATTCATGAAAAAGCACTCGCCATGTGGTACTGAAAATTCTGGACCCGTGTTATAAACATCGTCGTATCATGACGATTTTTGGTATCAGCAGACCGAGAATGATTAGAATACTATGCACAAGTATTTTCGCCATATTCGGGTGACGAAATCACCCTGAAATCAGAGTTTCCGTCCTGAACCCTCGGTTTCCATTGTACGGCATCCATTTTGTGATTGCCCTCACATAGGCCAATGACTAAGGCCAAAAACGAGTCTGAAGGACACATGCACCTTTGCTGACTCCTCTGTGACCTGGGCAAGCTGACTCCACTGCCTGATGCCAAACCTGTTCGGCCAGTTCCTTTCCCAGTGGCCGAATGAGATTAGTATCAAGGCACAACATATCATAAAACCTTTTCATCACACACAAACCATGCCTAATCTTACACACACCTGCCCCTGTTTCTTACTTTATGACTTGCTTTACGAGGAGGAGGTGCCCGTTTTTATTGGGGGTCCGTCAATATCTGATGAAAGTACTAAGCCTCGCCGGGTAATTGATTGAGGGCTGGACAAACTGAAATATGGGCTTGTCATCATGACTCTGCTTTTTCTTTGTAGTGAAAATATGTGAACGGTCAACTGTAAAATAAGGAATGTTTGCCTGAAGCACAATATTTTGTATAAAAAGAGAAGGCTGGCTTTGTAAGGTTGAGCAGTCTCCTGAGAATATACACCGTGTTGTACTTCTAGGATACCTGTTACTGGTTGCAGCCAATAAATACGATCCTTGACTTCACCAAGAAGACTCTGTGTTTCTGTAGTCTGAAACAGGAAGAACTCGAAGTCTTAGGGTGTGTTCCCTGGCACCACTGGGTTCTGAAAAACCCAGTACTTCAGTCACTCCACACTTATTAAGCCCGTGTGTTAATTAAGTGTATTACACATGTCTGTCATACGTGAATACACAAGTGAAAAATAGCAAAGGGGAGAATTAACTCCCACATCTTACCCACACTCTTTACCCTACGTACTTCATGGGAGGAGGAGAAAAGGAAAGCCCCTGTAGTCAAACCCTAAAGAGGTAAGCACAAGTTACCAGCACGAAAGGCATGACTCAAAAGGTAGATTAAAACGGAAGGAATTGCCTTCGAAAACATGCATCCAACATTCATTCACACTCAAATGCCTTACTTTGTCAAGGTGCGCTTTCCGCCGCGTCACCTAGCATTGTTCTGCTCGCCTCCCCGGTGATGAATGAAACGGGCGTGGCTGTTGTATAAATAGTAACCTTAATTGGTAAAATCACAGGGAGGGGCCGGCTGCTATCGTCAATTGGAACCATCTGAGTGGTTTCCGGTGTCCTCATAAGCGCCCGATCTGCGTAGTGTATATTTGGCCTGACCTGCGTGTAATGTGTCGCTCCGGAATACGTAGGTATCCGGTGTCCGAACAGGCGTGTTGGCAAATCGCCCGATGTGCCTGATCCCCGGTGCTCCTAACTGGGAGCGTGTCAACCAGGAAGTAGGCGTCTGTCCTGGTCGTCTGACAACGGGAAGTCAGGCATGTGCTCTGCCTTTGAAGGTTAGAGGCGCCAGGTACCCCGGGGGGACCCATCTACCCCGAGGCGATAAGACGTGTACCCCTGATGTTAAAGGGATCCATATGAAAATAAGCTGGGATATTATGTGATTTGAAACACTATGGTCATTTCACCTATGTAATATTTAAAATATTAAAAATCGGCAGCTGTTCTGAATGGAACTGAGGGTCACAGAGGCATCATTATACTCACAATCTGAGAGTCACAGAAGAGCGTGATGTCATAATGCCCCCAGGGTAGCGCGCAGGTTATCACATAATATCATGTATAGCAAGAGAGGTTTTTAGGCGCAGAGAGGAAAGCCCATAATGCATAGAGGTTTATGGCCCATATCAGGCTATTTTGAAACAATTACGTGTCCCCACTGTTGTGCACCTGAAATGATTTGATCGCTTCTATTGTCCCATTTGTAGCCAGGGGATTTCATCATTTTGACCAACATGAGTGTATTGTGAATGAAACTTTCAACGTGTAAACTATGTATATTTTTTAAGGATTTCCACAGTAAATTCAGATGTAGGCCTGCAGAAAAAACATAATTATATGAGCATTTATTTGAGAATGTTTCACATTATAATGCATATCTCGGGCGCGTAATTGTTGTGGAGGCAAGTGGAAGATTTTCTTTTACCTTTAGAAATGGGTTAGTGCTAAGAGCTTTGATTATTAAAAGATTGCTGTAAATTTGCAAACAGGGCCGAGCCAAAATCATGTCTTGCTGAATCTGTAGTTTTTCTAATTGTTTATTCATAAAATGTGTATACAAACCTCTAGGATTGAAGCTTCAGGGGTGACTTCTTATTTTCACCCAGAGACTCTTTCCAATTATTTTGAGACCTCCCCTCCTCCCAGAGAATGCTGTCAGTACTCTTAGGTGCCGATCACGATCCGGTAAAAAAAAGGCCCGTCCGACTCGTATCCGGTCTTTTTACCGTACGAATCGGACAAGTGCCGTACAAACTGGCAATCACGATTCGCATGGTAAAAAGTCCATACGATCCGCCTCGGGAATAAATCCCCACACGTCCTCGGGTCGGAAAATGTGTCCGACACGTCCTCGGACGATTTACCGTACAAATGTGAAAAGTCAAGTCCGACCGAGGAATCACGATCCTACCCGTGCGTCCGAACTCACAACCGTATGGTAAAAACACCGTCCGCACCGAACTCCCATTGCAACCATGGAGATATGTGCCCGCATACGCGCCAAACAATCCCCCCAGCACCCTTACGTTCGAGACGTACACCCCGTTAATGTACACCCCCCGTATGTACACCCGTGCACGTGTCGAACCCCCACCCGTGTATGTACACCCCAGTACGTTCGAGTCGTACCCCCACCCCTGTACGTGTCACACCCCCGTGTACCCACACCCCAGTACGTTCCAGTCGTACCCCCACCCCTGTACGTGTCGTACCCCCGTGTACCCACACCCCAGTACGTTCGAGTCGTACCCCCACCCCTGTACGTGTCACACCCCCGTGTACCCACACCCCAGTACGTTCCAGTTGTACCCCCACCCTTGTACGTGTCGTACCACCGTCTAAGTACACCCCAGTACGTTCGAGTCGTACCCCCACCCCTGTACGTGTCACACCCCCGTGTACCCACACCCCAGTACGTTCCAGTCATACCCCCACCCTTGTACGTGTCGTACCACCGTCTAAGTACACCCCAGTACGTTCGAGTCGTACCCCCACCCTTGTACGTGTCACACCCCCGTGTACCCACACCCCAGTACGTTCCAGTCGTACCCCCACCCCAGTACGTGTCGTACCACCGTCTAAGTACACCCCAGTACGTTTGAGTCGTACCCCCACCCCTGTACGTGTCACACCCCCGTGTACCCACACCCCAGTACGTTCCAGTCGTACCCCCACCCTTGTACGTGTCATACCACCGTCTAAGTACACCCCAGTACGTTCGAGTCATACCCCCACCCTTGTACGTGTCACACCCCCGTGTACCCACACCCCAGTACGTTCCAGTCGTACCCCCACCCCAGTACGTGTCGTACCACCGTCTAAGTACACCCCAGTACGTTCGAGTCGTACCCCCACCCTTGTACGTGTCACACCCCCATGTACCCACACCCCAGTACATTCCAGTCGTACCCCCACCCCAGTACGTGTCGTACCACCGTCTAAGTACACCCTAGTACGTTCGAGTCGTACCCCCACCCCTGTACGTGTCTCACCCCCGTGTACCCACACCCCAGTACGTTCGAGTCGTACCCCCACCCTTGTACGTGTCACACCCCCGTGTACCCACACCCCAGTACGTTCCAGTCGTACCCCCACCCCAGTACGTGTCGTACCACCGTCTAAGTACACCCCAGTACGTTCGAGTCGTACCCCCACCCTTGTACGTGTCACACCCCCGTGTACCCACACCCCAGTACGTTCCAGTCGTTCCCCCACCCCAGTACGTGTCGTACCACCGTCTAAGTACACCCCAGTACGTTCGAGTCGTACCCCCACCCCTGTACGTGTCACACCCCCGTGTACCCACACCCCAGTACGTTCCAGTCGTACCCCCACCCTTGTACGTGTCGTACCACCGTCTAAGTACACCCCAGTACGTTCGAGTCGTACCCCCACCCTTGTACGTGTCACACCCCCGTGTACCCACACCCCAGTACGTTCCAGTCGTACCCCCACCCCAGTACGTGTCGTACCACCGTCTAAGTACACCCCAGTACGTTCGAGTCGTACCCCCACCCCTGTACGTGTCACACCCCCGTGTACCCACACCCCAGTACGTTCCAGTCGTACCCCCACCCTTGTACGTGTCGTACCACCGTCTAAGTACACCCCAGTACGTTTGAGTCGTACCCCCACCCTTGTACGTGTCACACCCCCGTGTACCCACACCCCAGTACGTTCCAGTCGTACCCCCACCCCAGTACGTGTCGTACCACCGTCTAAGTACACCCCAGTACGTTCCAGTCGTACCCCCACCCCAGTACGTGTCGTACCACCGTCTAAGTACACCCCAGTACGTTCCAGTCGCACCCCCACCACAACCTCCTAAGTACGGAGCGCACCCCATGCCCCAACATCACAACCGCATGTACGAGTCGTGCCAAGCCACACACAAGGACAGCACCGTACAACCAAATGGACCATCTACACATCGTACACACGCTCAAAACGCACGTACACAACCAGGACAATACAATACAACACAAGAATACACTATTCGAATGGTACAAAGCCACTAAACATGGCCAACAAACACTCATAAAACACACATTCATTGACCTGCAACTGCCAAAAACAAACAGAGGCCCTAAACACCACCACTCCTTATAACACACCCACCCAAACTTCAAACACAGCCACACCCACCAATGGACCAATAAAAAGGGCCCACACACACAAACCATGAGCCTTTGCAACAGACTCACTGCTGCCAGACACCACAGACAACTTACAGCACCTTACTAAAAGCTTCACCACACCTTACACTTGCACACCTTCACACAACCACCTTCACAAACACCCCCTCATCACATTCACACACACACACCTGCACAACCACACCCACACACCCACAACCATCCACACACACCCCCCACCATCCACACCCCCCCCACCATCCACACCCACACCCCTCACCATGCCCACTACCAAGAATCCAAAGTTCAGTAACCGAGAGTTGGAGGTTCTTGTCGATGAAATCCTCAGAGTCGAGCCACAGCTCTTTGGAACATTGGTCAGAAACACCAGCATGGCAGCTAAAACAGCCATGTGGCAGACCATCGTTGATGCTGTGAATGCTGTTGCGGACACCAGAAGGACCAGGCAGGAATGCCAGAACAGGTGGTACGATCTGCGGAGGAGGGTCCGAGCCAAAAGGCAGGAGGAACACGACCAGGCCAACGCCACCGGAGGAGGGCCCTCCCGCAGACCCGTACACTACCATCCCTGGGAGGAGAGGGTGATGGCCATACTGCCGGTGGAGGCAGTCGAAGGATTAGAAGGACTCCGAGACCCGGGTGAGTACACAAACAACGCACCTCACATGGGGGGAACGGCATCCACAACCAAAATCACTAACAGGCACGCAACCACCCCAAGCCATCGCATGACTCAACCACACTCCATGAGCACGCACATGCCACTGCTGCCACCATGCCCCATGCACCCAGCTGGACAATGTCAAGTCACAGGCCACAGAAGACACCAACACATGACACGGTAACCCGGATGGCGGGAGGGTGGGCCCCAAAAATCACATAGTGCAACTCAGAAGCAGACAACAATGCCCTCTCCCCATATGGCCCAGGTCACAGCCAGACAAACACTGTGTCCCCACACAGGAAAGACTCGCCAGCAAATGGCGGACGCCTTGCATCAACACATGGGGGTGAAGGCACTGTTTTGCACATGACAGCAGCTAATGAACAGCCAACATTGTGAAAGAGTGGCAGCACACACCACCATAGCAGCAGCGCACAGACACACATCACACCCAATGGGTGCCTGGAGATCAGAAACAAACTCACATCAACAAGCCAAGGGCTACTCAAAGATCTGCTAACAGTGTGTGCCCAGGAAGCTGGGCTGAGGTGACAGAGGGTGACACACAGAGGGAGGGAGAGTGGGACAGAGAGGGAGGGAGACGGACAGAGGGAGGAGGCTGACACACGGAGGGAGGGAGAGGGGGACAGAGAGGGAGGGAGAGGGGGACAGAGAGGGAGGGAGACACAGGGAGACGGACAGAGGGAGGAGGCTGACACACGGAGGGAGGGAAAGGGGGACAGAGAGGGAGGGAGACGGACAGAGGGAGGAGGCTGACACACGGAGGGAGGGAGAGGGGGACAGAGAGGGAGGGAGAGGGGGACAGAGAGGGAGGGAGAGGGGGACAGAGAGGGAGGGAGACACAGGGAGACGGACAGAGGGAGGAGGCTGACACACGGAGGGAGGGAGAGGGGGACAGAGAGGGAGCGAGACGGACAGAGGGAGGAGGCTGACACACGGAGGGAGGGAGAGGGGGACAGAGAGGGAGGGAGAGGGGGACAGAGAGAGAGAGGGAGAGGGGGACAGAGAGGGAGGGAGAGGGGGACAGAGAGGGAGGGAGAGGGGGACAGAGAGGGAGGGAGACACAGGGAGACGGACAGAGGGAGGAGGCTGACACACGGAGGGAGGGAGAGGGGGACAGAGAGGGAGGGAGAGGGGGACAGAGAGAGGGAGGGAGAGGGGGACAGAGAGGGAGGGAGAGGAGGACAGAGAGAGGGAGCGAGACACAGGGAGAGCAAATCAGCCGTGTGGCGTGTGCGAATGTCTGCTCGTCAGCAGGTAGACTGCGTGCATGTAGACAAGGGTGGCCAGTCCCAGAACCCCCCCTCTTCACCATGGCAAGACACAGGGCCATGTCACAACCTGTTCACGAGCACAACGACAGCTACCTGGATCATATAAGTGTGTGGATCCACTCCATGTGCACATGTACAGTGCTACACGGAAGGCGCCAATGCATGGCTCGCCACACCTGCCCACTCCACTGCTGACTGCAGTCACACTTGACGCAGCAAGTAAGACCGTGCCACACAAAGTTAAAGGGGCCAAAGTGGTGCCCAAGGGACACACCCATGCACAAGTGCACTGTGAGTGGAATGCAAGACAGATCCCAATTCCAAGAGGAAATGTCCCAACTTTGAAACAGATGAAACATGGATGTTGCATGGACCAAAATTAACATGGTCTCTCTCACACACAGGTCAACGTTGTGGTTCACCCCCCAACACTGGGGGGGAAGACTCACAGGACCCGGATCTGCGGGAGCCCGATCCCACCGGCAGCGACCACTCTCACCACTCTGTGGACGACCCCGACCGACCTGGCCCCTCTGGTGTCCAACCACCTGCAGCACCTGCGTCAGGTACAACTGTGCCAACCACCACCCCCACTCCTGCCACATCCCAGGAGACACCCAGGATCCCTACCCCAACACCACAATGCAGCCAGGCTGGCCAGGAGGGACACGGTGTCCCGGGCACCCAGGAGGAGGCAGGCGACAACGCCAATGCCACCCCTCAGGGGTCCCGGAGACCCGATGTACCCACAAGGGCAGGCCAGGTGCAAGTGGGCAGGGGTGGTGGGAGTGGAAGACGGCGGAGGCGCGAGCCTGACCAGTTGGCTGGGGAACCGGTATTTGCACATGTCCGAAACATCATGGACACATACCGGCAGGACACCACAGGCATGGCCCAGGTTGTGTCCACCCATGAGATCAAGGGGACCCTCGATGAGATAAAGACCCAGCAGGCCCAGCAACATGCGGAGCAACATGCCTGTCTACTGCGACACCAACGGAGGATGGAGGACAGACAGGCTGAGCAAGTGACGGCGTTCCAGGGGATTCACGATACACTCCGTCGGATGGCCGACAACATGGCCGACCCTCCCTGTGCCAGAAGGCGGAGAACATCACCACCCACAGGGAGGGATCAGGAGGAGGAGGAGGAAACATCCGATGGAGCATCCCAGACGTCGTCACGGCCTGCTGCTGAGGGTCCCCGCAGGAGGCCAGGTCGTCCACGGAAAGGACCGTGAGGGTCGGCGCTACATCACCATCTCCCAGGACACCTGGCCTGGCACCTGGCCCACTGGAGCAACAGCATCACAGCATCAAGAGACATTCTCTGCCACATGGCCCTGCTGGTCACTGGCTGACCAATGTTGACAAAGACAGTGGCATGGACTCTGAGGATTTCAAATGGCAAGGACACCAACTCCCCTACTGAACTTTGGATTCCAAACTCCCGGAAAGCCCCTCACTTTGTCCCCCCCCCCAATAATAAATCACACTATGAAGAGTAGATGCCTGCTGGTTGCATTATTACCTAACATGTGTCTTGTAAAGTCTAAACATGCCTGAGTCATCTTTTGTCTTCAACCATCCACACCCTGGGGCCTGAGTCTGGCACAGGACACATGGGTCACAGTGTATTAGGCAAGACAGACATGGAGCACCATACACACCCGTGATGGGCCCAACCAGCTGAGGGGGTGGCCGAACAACCGTGCAGACAGACACATTGAGTACAGCAACAGTCATGCGCAGAGGTCAGGGATCCAGTCCAGTGTCCTGGGGGGCTTCCAGGTATGTGTAGACAGGTGGCAGAACCATGTCCTGCAAGCTTGAGTCCGGTGGATGCAGAGAATGGGGTCCTGGACAACGTTGGATGCATGGGGATGGCACATGTCACAATACCCACACAGTCATGGACATCATGCCCAATACACAGTCTCAGCCCACACACACAGCTTGCATCTTGCTACTCGACACATTGACACATAGCCACAATCAGGGAATACCATGCCAGACATGCTGGATGCACCGTGGCAACACACCAGCATTGACTGAGAAGAGGCACCTTGGAGGCATAGGGACACCTTTATTAGTCATGTTTTCGGGATTGCAGAGGCAACTTGAAGTACACATGAACACATCATGTGGAGTAACATGTGGGTCCAACACTGGCACCCCCCTTCTGCAGCACAAAAGCGTGTTCGCCATGGAACTGGCACACAAGCGTCGGCTAACAGCTAAACACCCACAGCTGCTCACGGAGAGCCTGCCATACACCATAGATCCGCTGATGTGGAAGTCCCACACCATGTCAAGCCAATGCTAACCGTATGTGTCCGAGGGCAGTGTCACACACATTGATGCCATCATCACAATCCCCTATCCCATCACTGATGACTGACAACCAGGCAGACCATCTATTCAGGTGCACACAGCTGCATGTCGTGTCCCATGGTGATGCTACATGGCTGCAGATGAACCAAACATCGACAGGGGCAATGTGCATACATCGTGAACAACTGCCACACCCAATACACCCCAGATGCATCCCTTACCCTATGGAGACTTCCAAACGTGTCCGTGCCTGTAATGCTGAGTCAGCCCACGATGTCATGTCCATGAGGAATAGCAGTGCCACAACAATGCAAGCAGCAGACGGCATGCGCAAGTACCTGGGGAAGAGAGACACACAAGTAGTCAGCCACAAAAAGCACAGCCACTTGCATGTGCATTTACTCGACACATGTATGGATGACAACATGCTAGGTCACAATTATGACTGAGGAAATACAACCATCACTGCCACCATCACTCCAGTGACACACCCACACACACCTCCGACTCACGTGCCATACATGCAGGTGGACACACACATCACAACACATGCCACACGGGGACCAATGCGTGCACACTCAGACACTGGTACTCACCACTAAGCAAAGAAGTCGCGTATGAGCCGAGTCCGGATGTCCTCTTGCGGCTCCACATCCTCCACATCACTAGCCCCATTGCCAAGCCCTTCGTCCTCCACGGGTGGATGGTCCTCGTCATGTTGATTCAGGATGAGTGGCACAGCTCTTTCAACTGCCATGTTGTGCAGCATGCAGCAGACCATGAAGATCTTGCAGACCTTCGCCGGGGCATATGGGAGTGCGCCACCGGTCTTGTGTAGGCACCTGAAACGGCTCTTCAGCAGGCCAAACATCCTCTCGATCACTCGCCTTGTCCGGCCATGGGCGGTGTTGTAGCGGAGCTGGGCCGGCGTGATGGGGTTGCGGAGAGGTGTGAGCAGCCAAGGCATGTTGGGATAGCCAGCGTCCCCTACATGGGAAGCACATGGACATCGTTAGAACTGGTGAAGCGGTCGTGCTGGTAGGTTATGCAAAATTACAGGACAGACAGACTGTACCCACCAACAACACATGCCCGTTCGTTGCGCAGCTGCATCATCATTTCAGGCATCCTGCTACGCCTCATGATGTAGGCATCGTGTGCTGATCCTGGAAAACGAGCACAGACATGTGAAATCACCATGTTGGCCTGACACACCACAAGGGCATTAATGGAGTGGTAGTGCTTTCGATTGAGGTACGCCACCTCCCGTGCGTGTGGTGGTACCAAAGCTACATGTGTCCCATCTATGGACCCAATGACATGGGGCATCCCTCCCAGGGCATAGAATCCACGCTTGACCGCAGTCATCTGTTCAGGGGTTGGGAACTTGATGAAGTCATCCAGGTGAATCAACATGGCCTCTAAGAAATCATGCAGCACACGGCAGAACATGCTCTGGGACATGCCACCAACATTAGCTATGGTATATTGAAAGGTACCCGTGGCAAGAAAATGTAGGGCAGCCATTACCTTCAGCTGGGGTGTCAGTGCCGTAGGATACCTGTGCTGCGGTTGCAGGTGTGCTGCCAGTCTCACCGTCAACTCCAGAATCAACGGTTGAGTGAAGCGGTAGAGCCGGATGCTGTCATTCTCCTGCATGGCAGCCAAGTCCGGAATTGGTCGGGCAAGAGGCGGCGGTCTGCAGTAATTTGGAAGTGACAAGGAAGAGTGAGTGCACTACGACAACAATTCATATGTACTGAGCACATGTTAATCTGGCAATACACACATGCTACATAGGGAGTCAGGTATGTGCTACATGCCCAGGACACGTATGGATGCAAGGTGACACTCCTACCAAGACCCAGCTACACACGGAGATTGAGAACCTCCCCATGCCACGCCATGGGAATAGCTGTGTCCCAGTGCAAGTGAACAGCCAGACGCAAGACAGGAGTGACATACGCCCACACATCAGCAGCAGTAGGATGCCGATTGCAGAGACTGGTAGCGGAACACTAGAGCCACAGGTCACATGACATCACACTAGGACAGCCCACACACCTTGCCATGAAGGTGCACATGTCATGACTCACCACACATTCATTGTGAGGATGCAGACATGTCCTTGTCACGCTACTCCGTGTCCCATGCATACATGTGCACCTCACATCCGATACCACATGTGGCATGGTGTGCGGAACAGTGTGCAATGTCAATCTACACACAGACACATGTTGGTTGCTGCAACGGCTGCAGCTTTTGAGGGTGCTCCAACATCAACCTGATGGGAAGCCCCCACACATACATGACATAGTCACATTGTGCACCGTGGGTAGTGACAAGTCAGGTGTGGTAACCCCTGTACCGGGCATCAGGGGACACTTCCGTGTGTTGGTGTCCGTGCCATGCCAGTGACGCTCACCCCAAGTGTGCAGTACGACATGCACACATGTCAAAGGAGTCAAGGGCATGCCTGGCACACATTGCACCATCACACAGTACATCTGTAGACATCTCATCATACATCTGGTGCCTTCTCGACTCAGGGGTCATGTTCCACATCACAGGCCGTCACACCTGTGCCCCACACATGTAGTAATGCACAGATGATGCCTCGATGTCAATTAATGGACAAGTATGTCCATTCATGGACAAGTATGTCCATCCATGGACAAGTATGTCCATCCATGGGCAAGTATGTCCGCCCTATCCCTACCTGTGTGCCGCCTGTGATGTGTGAAAACCACTGTACTGCTGCGAAGAGGGCCTGTGTACGTTACCATTTCACTATGGGAGTGCTGCCGTATGTGTACCCATCGTGATGGCGAGCGTACAGGCATGTGTACGGGCCGTATGACTACGAGTACGCATACGCAAGAACACCCATAGTGGTACGGGCCGTACACACGCCTGTACGCTCCCTATCACTATGGGTGGCCTCGCGTATGCGTACTCGTAGTGGTACGGGCCGTACACACGCCTGTACGCTCCCTATCACTATGGGTGTCCTCGCGTATGCGTACTCGTAGTGGTACGGGCCGTACACACGCCTGTACGCTCCCTATCACTATGGGTGTTCTCGCGTATGTGTACTCGTAGTAATAGTGAACGTACAGGCGTGTGTACGGCCCGTACCACTACGAGTACGCATACGTGAGGACACCCATAGTGATAGGGAGCGTACAGGCGTGTGTACGGCCCGTACCACTACGAGTACGCATACGCGAGGACACCCATAGTGATAGGGAGCGTACAGGCGTGTGTACGGCCCTACCACTACGAGTACGCATATGCGAGGCCACCCATAGTGGTAGGGCCGTACACACGCCTGTACGCTCCCTATCACTATGGGTGGCCTCGCGTATGCGTACTCGTAGTGGTACGGGCCGTACACACGCCTGTACGCTCCCTATCACTATGGGTGTCCTCGCGTATGCGTACTCGTAGTGGTACGGGCCGTACACACGCCTGTACGCTCACTATCACAACGTGTACGCATACGCGAGGACACCCATAGTGATAGTGAACGTAGGCACGCGTGTACGGGCCGTTGCAATGCATTTGGGGTGCCCTAGGGCCCCGGAACGCACCGTACCTGTGTGTGAAGCTCCAAATTACATAGGGGACACATGAGGGACAAGTATTAAGGCCTACATGCATGCTGGTTGTCATGGAGACCAAGTTCAAATTTTGATTTTGTTCTGGAAGGTGCACAGCAGAAGTCAGTTGGAATTAATCTACTTTGTTGCAATGTGTTTGGGGGGCTGACATCATGCAGGAGAATGAAACCGATAGAGTACACACAGACTGCTAGGTTTGAAGGGATTGGTGGAAACATAGGATGCAAATGTGAGTGACCAATCACTCTGTACTCCTGTGCATGAGACAGGGCAGAAAGGCAGATATAAGGCAGCCAGGTCCCATGAGGGAGAACTTGCCTGCACATCTTTGAATTCGTCGACCCAGCTGCTGCTACTGATTCCCTGGAACCATGTCAAGGGCTGTGGAGAGGACACAGCCATTCACCCTGGAGGAGAACCTGGCATTGCTGGATGTGATCCTCCCACAGTACCCCCTTCTGTATGGGCGACCAGGGTATCAGGTGAGTGCATAGGCCACTGGCACAGACTGTCCCTTTGTTGTGACTGTGACTTCTGGCATTGTGTCCTGGTGTGACACACATGCTATGTACTGTAGGGGGGGTCCCAGGGGGGGGGATGCCTGATGTCTCCCAGCCAGAGCATGCTGTGGTGCATGTCTGCTCTCCTCACTTGCATTGTGTTTACTGTGACATTCACAGCATGTGGCATTACACATTGTGCCTGTCTAATCCTCCAGGGTATGGAGCTACTACAGTCCTCCTGTGATTCTGTGGTTACCCCAGTGTGACAGGTGACTGTACCTACAGATGTGTGTTTGTCCACTGTACCTATGCTGAGAGTGTCCACATGATGTGTTCGTCCCCTGGACATCTGTGTGTGTAAGTCCAATGTCATTTGTGTGGGTGCATATGTGTAGTGGACCACCCCAGATGCGTGAGGCCTGGATATGCCCTGCACATCTCATGTGAGCAGGGAGCAGTGCTGTGTGTCTGACGTGCAGAGCCAGCCCCACACCTGTGAGCCCCCCCGATCTAGTGGCACATGTGCAGTGAGGTTTGTATCTGCATTTGGCAATGGCAGGTGAATGTCCTGTGTCTGTGTACTCTGCTGAGGTGGCGTCAGTGGCCTGTGGCATGTGACTGCTTTGAGGTGCTGGCCAGACACAGGAGGTGTGTGTGCAGAGTCCTCCCAGCAGTGCCCTGAGACAGGAGGGGTGGGTGACTAACACTCCCAGCAGTGCCCTGAGACAGGAGGGGTGGGTGCAGAGTTCTCCCAGCAGTGCCCTGAGACAGGAGGGGTGGGTGCCTAACACTCCCAGCAGTGCCCTGAGACAGGAGGGGTGGGTGCCTAACACTCCCAGCAGTGCCCTGAGACAGGAGGGGTGGGTGCAGAGTCCTCCCAGCAGTGCCCTGAGGCAGGAGGGGTGGGTGCCTAACACTCCCAGCAGTGCCCTGAGACAGGAGGGGTGGGTGCAGAGTCCTCCCAGCAGTGCCCTGAGACAGGAGGGGTGGGTGCCTAACACTCCCAGCAGTGCCCTGAGACAGGAGGGGTGGGTGCAGAGTCCTCCCAGCAGTGCCCTGAGACAGGAGGGGTGGGTGCCTAACACTCCCAGCAGTGCCCTGAGACAGGAGGGGTGGGTGCAGAGTCCTCCCAGCAGTGCCCTGAGACAGGAGGGGTGTGTGCCTAACACTCCCAGCAGTGCCCTGAGACAGGAGGGGTGGGTGCAGAGTCCTCCCAGCAGTGCCCTGAGACAGGAGGGGTGTGTGCAGAGTCCACCCAGCAGTGCCCTGAGCCAGGAGGGGTGGGTGTGATGCACAGTGTGAGCCTTGATCATTGATTGTGACATTGCCATCATTCCACCTGTGTACCTACAATGGCACGTACTGCTTCTTCCCTCCCCGGAGGATCATGTCCCTATGACAAAGGTGCAATGCGTTGGCTGCATGACATGCCTTGTTGTAACCAGCTAATTTTTTCTCATATGTCTCTCTGTGACATGTGGCTGGTGTATTGATGTGGTGTCACTTGTTCTTCCTCACAGGTAGGCGCCACTGCCAAGGAGCAGATCTGGCTGACCGCCGTCAGTGCCGTGAGGGGTGTGGATGGTCGGAGGCAGAGCCTGTCCCAGGTGAGGAAACGCTGGCAGGATATCCGGTGCTGGACGCGGAGGATCGCATGGGTCCTGCTGGGGGACTCACCTGAGAGCCACAAGAACCGCGGGCGCCGCCGTCTGAGCCACCTCCACAGGCGTGTGCTGCCGGTGGTCTTTCCAGACTTGGAGAGGTGCTTACAGGAGATGCAGCAGCCGGAAGGGGGTAGGTACATGTGTGTTTGTTGTGTGTCACCGGCATTTGTAAGGGCACAGTAGCATGAATTCACTGCCAGGGTTTAAAGGTGCTGTGCAGATCCAGTTTGCCCCAGTATAGTGCTGCGCTCCTGCCACCCTTCCCCTCCTTGCAATGTGTTCCCTGGTCTGTGTGTAGTCACTCCTTCACAAGGTAATGTAGGCTGGCGCTTTGTCCACGAGAACTATGCCTGTAGCATCATGTGTGGGGGTGGTGTGTAACTGGTTTTGGGACCTTGCCTGTGCCCTGTCCAGTTCACTGCATGTGGGTTCCATGTCAGTTGGCACTGATGCTGAGTCCAGACATGGGAGTTAGTCTCTCAAGTGTCATGCCTTACAGCGCGCATGTCCTATGTAGTGGCCTGTGACATGCAGTGCATGAGTGTGCGATACGCATAGTGCAGGGATGGTGGCGTGTGTTGCAGTCATTACCATTCAGGAGCATGGAGTTGTGTGGCCACTACTGTCCCCTGGGGCACCTTTTCCTCGGTGTTGTATGTGTCATCCCAAAACGTGGACACTCTCAGTGTCTACAGCGTAGGTTGTGCTCTGTGCCATTGTCCCCTGGCACCATGTATATAGACGTGAAATTTAGTACAGGTGTCCACTTTGCAGCCTGACCTGAATGTCCTTCTTCATACTCACAGTTGCCAGTGCCTGTGTGTCTTGTTATACTCATCTGAGAATGGGCACTGGTACCTCATTATTTGTACAGGCGCACCTTGGGTGTCTGGTGTCCAATCTTGCATTTTGCCTGCCCCTGTGTTTATCACCCAGACTATGAGATGTTGGTGCCACCTGTGTCTCAACAATTTGCCTCGTGTAGGGGGTGGTTGGGGCGGGCAAAGCCTATATGTCAAATCCTGATTTCTACTTGCTGGGTCTGGGCAGTGTGTGATGTTTGTCTGGACATACACTCAAGGTGCAGTGACCCAGTCATGTTGGGCATGTTTTCAGCATTACCTATGCAGCATGTGTCTCAAGTTCATGGATATGGTCCCAGGTCATCCCTATTTTCGCCAACGCTGTGTGGTGCAGATGCAGTGCTGGATTGTCCCCAGGGCCTGGGTGCTATGTCAGACTCCGTTTCCTGTCATTTGCTATTGTCTCATGCTCTCCATGGTATTTCAGTGGCATGGTGGCTCAACCAACTGTGTGTTTCATGCCCTACATCGGTACCTTGTTTTGTAGATGTTAGGGATCTTCCTTTTCAGGCTATGCAATGTAACCTATGTAGATTGGACTCATGTGACAGATGTGTACAGGTGTCTGATTACTTTCTGTCTCTCCACCCTGCCCACAGCATCGTCGGGGGACACAGAGGGAGACATGGACACACACCAGGCGGAGGGACCGAGCACCAGTGCCAGCCGTGACATCGAGGCTGGCACATCGAGTGGAACAGAGGCGGAGGAGAGTGTGGCCGAGGACCTGTCGACTGGCACGTCAGAATACGAAGCTGACAGGTCCGAGGAGGATGTCTCCGAGTGGGCGGAGGCTGCACCAGCAGCTGACAGCGGAACAACACCTCGCACCGCCCCCTCCGTTCCCATCAGCCGCCTCCCACTTGCTCGTGTCCCTTCCCAGCGTGCCCGGTCACCGCATGTCTCCTTCATGCCAGGCACCGCACCCCCTGCCCCTGTCTCCACTGCTGCCGCCTATGCCGAGTCTGTGGACATCCAGCGGCAGCTGCAGGTTGGTCAGGCTGCGATCCTTAATGTCCTCCATGCCCACGGCCAGACCCTCAACAACATCGAGGCATACTTGGAGGGCATTCATTCATCGTAGGCTGACCAACGCAGCTTGCTTTGGTCGATAGACTCGACACTGACTGCAGCAGTGGGTCTCCTGCAGCGCGACCTCCCACCACCTACCCCTGCCCCATCCACACTTCCCACTCCCATGCCTGTCCCACGTACACCCAGACGTCGGCATGCACCCACATCAACAGACACAGGCACCACACCAGCAGGGAAGGTCCACCGCACTCCTCCTGACACGCACACACAGGGTGAGGTAGGCACACCCACTGGGTCGGGGGGCAAACGTGTGACACGCAGCCAGAGTGGGAGTCCTCATTCCACCCAGTCCACTCCCTCCAAATCCCCTCCCCTCAGCTCTCCTGGCCACCTCTCCCCCAAAGACTCCTTCATGGCCGCTCTGTCCCTGAGCCCCACAGTGACACCACCCCGCAAGTGGTCAAGGAGGTCCCCGGTCAGGGTGCTTGATTCCCCCCCCTGTCTACACCCTCCCACAGTGGCGCTGCGACCCATCCCTCTGACCCCCCCCCTCCCTGGGGCCTGTGGATCCTTCGGGTGCAGGGGAATCCCTGGAGGACCTTGCAAAGGTGTGTAGTGCCATCCTGGCCTCCGCCTTTGGCCCTGCCCCACCCCCTGTGGTGGAGTCCTCCATCCCTGCACCCACAACGCCTACCCTTTGCCCTGATGTCCCTGCGGTGCCTGGTGCTTCCCCCCCCCCCCCTGATGCCCTCACCCCTGTGGAAGACGACGGCATGTAACTGTGCAGGCAAGCTAGGGGACACGCATCCCACTGTGTCCCCCATCCAGCTGAGACTTATTGACTGCCCTATGGGCTTTGTGAATATTTAACTGCTTGCAATCCACGGACACTGTGATCATGCTGAATAAAGCTTTACTTTTTTTTTCATTCTGACACTACTGCTATGCTGGTATTGGTGTTGGTGGGGCTGCTACATGGTTTTGGGTGGTGTTTATGTGTTGGGTGTGTGGGAAATGTAGTAGTGGGCTGCTCATTGGGGGGACCCTGGGATCTGTGTGCCATCACAAGGTGTTAGCTAACTTTCTTTGTTCATGTAAGCAGTTACTGCATGGTGCAATTGTCCCAGGGTGTATTCCTCCCTCTGTGTACCCTGATATCTTCCCTGCAGGGTGTTCCCAATCTTTAGCGCAGAGCTGTGTCTACATGAGCTGTGTGTGTGACGGAGCCCTTCTACTTTGGCCATGCATGCAGGGCCATGTCTCCACCTGCAACATTCGTGGCATCCTTGGTGATCACTGTACATGTGTATGGAGTCTGTTGACATGAGTTCATGGGGACATGTTCCCTTGTAGGCAGTATGCATGTGTGTACTTCCAGCCTCACACACATGTGTTACACCCCTCCTGTCTCAGGGCACTGCTGGGAGGACTCTGCACCCACCCCTCCTGTCTCAGGGCACTGCTGGGAGTGTTAGGCACCCACCCCTCCTGTCTCAGGGCACTGCTGGGAGGACTCTGCACCCACCCCTCCTGTCTCAGGGCACTGCTGGGAGGACTCTGCACCCACCCCTCCTGTCTCAGGGCACTGCTGGGAGGACTCTGCACCCACCCCTCCTGTTTCTGGGCACTGCTGGGAGGACTCTGCACCCACCCCTCCTGTCTCAGGGCACTGCTGGGAGTGTTAGGCACCCACCCCTCCTGTCTCAGGGCACTCCTGGGAGGACTCTGCACCCACCCCTCCTGTCTCAGGGCACTGCTGGGAGGACTCTGCACCCACCCCTCCTGTCTCAGGGCACTGCTGGGAGGACTCTGCACCCACCCCTCCTGTCTCAGGGCACTGCTGGGAGTGTTAGGCACCCACCCCTCCTGTCTCAGGGCACTCCTGGGAGGACTCTGCACCCACCCCTCCTGTCTCAGGGCACTGCTGGGAGGACTCTGCACCCACCCCTCCTGTCTCAGGGCACTGCTGGGAGGACTCTGCACCCACCCCTCCTGTTTCTGGGCACTGCTGGGAGGACTCTGCACCCACCCCTCCTGTCTCAGGGCACTGCTGGGAGGACTCTGCACCCACCCCTCCTGTCTCAGGGCACTGCTGGGAGTGTTAGGCACCCACCCCTCCTGTCTCAGGGCACTGCTGGGAGGACTCTGCACCCACCCCTCCTGTCTCAGGGCACTGCTGGGAGGACTCTGCACCCACCCCTCCTGTCTCAGGGCACTGCTGGGAGGACTCTGCACCCACCCCTCCTGTTTCTGGGCACTGCTGGGAGGACTCTGCACCCACCCCTCCTGTCTCAGGGCACTGCTGGGAATGTTAGGCACCCACCCCTCCTGTCTCAGGGCACTGCTGGGAGGACTCTGCACACACACCTCCTATTTCTGGATATGTACGCTTGGAACATACACGGTGGGGGTACGCTCCATGCATACGGGGTGAGGGTACGAGTCGTACTTACACTGGTGGGGTGGGGGTACGCTCCATGCATACGGGGTGAGGGTACGAGTCGTACTTACACTGGTGGGGTGGGGGTGGGCTCCATGCCTACGGGGGTGGGGGTACGTGTTGTACTTACACTGGTGGGGGTGGGGGTACGGTCCGTACGTCCGCGGGTGAGGGTACGAGTCGTACTTACACTGGTGGGGTGGGGGTACGCTCCATGCATACGGGGTGAGGGTACGAGTCGTACTTACACTGGTGGGGTGGGGGTAGGCTCCATGCCTACGGGGGTGGGTGTATGTGTCGTATTTACACTGGTGGGGGTGGGGGTACGGTCCGTACGTCCGCGGGTGAGGGTACGAGTCGTCCTTACACTGTTGGGGTGAGGGTACGCTCCATGCATACGGGGTGAGGGTACGAGTCGTACTTACACTGGTGGGGTGGGGGTGGGCTCCATGCCTACGGGGGTGGGGGTACGTGTCGTACTTACACTGGTGGGGGTGGGGGTACGGTCCGTACGTCCGCGGGCGAGGGTGCGAGTCGTACTTACACTGGTGGGGTGGGGGTACGCTCCATGCATACGGGGGTGGGGGTACGGTCCGTACGTCCGCGGGTGAGGGTACGAGTCGTACTTACACTGGTGGGGTGGGGGTGGGCTCCATGCCTACGGGGGTGGGGGTATGGTCCGTGCGTCCGCGGGTGAGGGTACGAGTCATACTTACACTGTTGGGGTGGGGGTACGCTCCATACGTACGCGGGTGGGGGTAGGGTCCGTACATATCCGTCCCCACGCTATGTGATGCTTGTGCGGGCCGTACCCAGGCCTTTGCCACGTGGGTACGATCCGTCCCGCCATTGTTGGGGTGACGTGGGTGTGGGCGTGGTACGTCTCGTACCCACGCTTTTCAGGCGTGGGTACGGGACGTACCGGTCTGGTTGTGTTGCAGGTTCGCGTGGTGATGGACTTCCGTTGTGGCGGTCGCTGGCTTAGCTGGACACGCCCCCACCCCCTCGTAGTGACCAGGGCATGGGAGTCAGGTATGTCCTGGGCATGTGTGCTGTGTGACTTTGGTGGGGGTTTTGTGGCCTGCCCTGGTCCTGCCACCCCCACCCCACCCCACTTTCCCCCCTCCCTTAGTTATTCTGACCTCCTGCGGCGTCTGCGTCCGAACCTGTAGAGGAGGTCGACTGCTATGAGGGCCGGGATGACACGTAGGTTCGGGTCCATGTCTGTCCGTCGCGTACGGGTCCTCCTTGTTCGCGTCGTCCTGTCTGTCCGTCGCGTACTGGTCCTCCTTGATCGCATCGTCCTGTCTGTCCGTCGCGTACTGGTCCTCCTTGATCGCGTCGTCCTGTCGCGTACTGGTCCTCCTTGTTCGCGTCGTCCTGTCTGTCCGTCGCGTACTGGTGGTCCTTGTTCGCGTCGTCCTGATTTCCCGGCAGTTTTTGGCAGCCGGAAAATATTCACCGTGCGGGATGACGTCGGTGCGAATCGTAATTCCTGGTTCGTGAATGGCAGGCTGCGAGCGTCCCGACGTCAGGTCGGCGCTTTCCCGGATCGCATTTGTAGGTTTATTTTGTTCGGTCGGGCTTTTTTACGATTCGTACGGAAATGGTGTTCCCGTGCGAATCGTAATTCCTTGTTTGTAAATTTTGACGACCGGGTACGCGTCGGACGGAGAATATGCTCCGTCCGACGGTTTGTACCGGGTTTTTACCGGATCGTGATCGGCACCCTGATGAGTTTGACTCTTAGAATATGGAAAAATTAGACAGCTCAAATAGAGATTCTTGCTCTGATTTATGATTTTGTGTTCTGTAACTGAGCCTTAATGGCAACCTATGCATTTTCCTGTATCGTTTATTTTAACAATCCTGTAATAAATCTATTACATTTTATTTTTTATCTAGGACTCAGTTACTTAGTGGTCCCAGTTCCTGTTTGAAATTTACTCTGCTAATTAGTGGGCTTAATGTTGGGGAGGATGGTACCTCTTGCAGCTAGTTCAACAAGAAAAACAGAGCAGGATTGCTTTAGGTAAAAAAAAATCCTGGTGCATACATATTGGGTTCAATAGATAATTAGGGTTCTGCTCTTACAAAATATAGCAGCATGGCTAGCATAAGAGGAGCTCCTCTTAAAGGGGTCCCTAAAGGTTACTTAGTTGTTGAGTTCTTATCTCAGACATTATCAGACATTGGCTTGAGAGCAAACTTGATAGACAGTAGAAGAGTTGGAGAGAAGACGATAGAATGTGCAGAGACCTTCTCCTCTACAGTTACTGAAGTAGAACAGGATAAAGAGAAAATAGAAAAGAAGGATGAAGAGTCAGATGATGATCATGAATAATTTTTTTAAGTGAGCTTTTGAATTCTCGACCTTCTCCACGTACAGATAGATCAAATTAGATGGCCCATACTTCTGTAGGGTGTTAGCATGGGTGCTGGAGGATGTACTACCATAGTACAGAGTCCTACTGGAATGGTGCTGAGGGCACTGGCTGGTAAAAGCTAGAGTCAAAACAGCAATACTTGGCACAAGTGGAAGTGGGTTGCCAGAAGTTCAGACTTACTGGTTACTCCTGTGACAGCACTAATAGTAGAGACACGACCTAAAGAAATTTGTATTGGAAGTCTGAAAATAGATTTTGGTGAAATGTTGAGGATTTGAACTGACTATTGACCTACAATGCTGATGAAGTGTGGAATTTGATAAAAGAAGCTGCTAGATGTGCTAATGAAACACTTGACAAATTTGAAGAATTAGCTAAGGTGTTAGAAATTGACTTTCACAAAATGAAGAATGTGGAACAGAATTTTAGAACAAACATAATACACGATGAAAATAGAGAAATGGGCCTGATTACTTTAGGTGCTCAATAGGAAATGGGGTGACTGGTTGAAGGGGTGAAACCCTGCTCAAGCAGCAACCACAATTCTTGTCTGGGTGAAACACAAGCAGACACCCAAATTATCATGTGCTTAACTCTCTGGTGGCTTTCCAAAAGCAGTTAGGCTTAACTTAGAGAGAGGCAATGTATAAAGTATTTATGCAGCACTCAAACAGTTAAAACACAACACAGTAAAAATCTCACACCAATTTAAATAAATTAAGTAACTTTTAATAAATAATTTGAGACCGATAAGCTATGCAGGCTGCAGTGGTGGCTTCCGTTGAGGCTGTATGGTGCTGCATTGGTTTCGATGAGATGCTGCAGAGAGCTGCTTCATGTTTGTGTCATTCTTTGTTGGGTCTGGTGTGAGAATATCTGGGCTGACTGAGCACATTTGGCCCCACTTCCAAGGGTCCAGGACTGGAGGGGCACCACTTTGAGGGTTAGGACTCACAGCAGACAGAGTCCAGGTGTAGGGTTCAAGATTGTTGAAGCCTTTACTGTCCCTGAGGCTCTTGATCAGGGGGCCATGCAACTAACCCTTGGAGTCACTCGGGTGCTCTTAGGCTCAAGGTGCAGGTCCAGTCCTTTTCACGCAAGTAGCAGGGTAGTATTGTAGTCACATCATACAAACTGATGTTATACTAATGCTGTATTCCTGTTGTACTTATATGCACATACTATTATAATCCTGCTAGCACAAGCTAGCTGTATAACAACAAGAAATACCTAAGTGAAATGTTTGTAACTATTGGACAGTACTTTATGGTAATTAATAATGTTTGTTTAAAAAAATAAAAAAAGTAGCAGGGCAGCAAGGTAGCAGAGTAGCAGGACAGCTGAACAGCCGTTCTTGCAGAAGACCAGTACAGCAGTCATTCTTCTAAGTCTTTCACAGGTACAGAAGTGTACGAAAGAGCTGGGTCTCAGGGTCCAATATTTATACTTGGTGCGAGCTTTGAAGTGGGAGATGCTTCTAGTGTTTTCCACTCATAAAGGTGTCTGGAATTTTCTTCCTTTCTCTTGGTGCAGAGTTCATACATGGCCATATGCAAATCAGTCTGACCCTGTGCCTGGGGTGGCAGAGTGGGCTAAAGAACGGTGATGGATCAAACCCGGATCTGTTGACTGGGTGTGAGTGTTTGATTGGTTCTGATGCTCCGTCCATCACCACCCCCTTTTGTACCGCTTTGTTCGCCATAAGTTGGCAGGGTATGCTCAGACGTGAGTCCCTTGCTCACTTTGCCACTGGATTCAAGCAAGCCTGGCTGAAGATGGCTGATATGCCAAAAACCGGTCCTAGGAAGCTTGTTTCCGGTCCAGGGAAGGCATGGCTTGGCAGTTGGGGCTGGACTGTTCCCATGAGGCACAAGGTCAGACTGATTTGCATATGGCCATGTCTGAACTGGGGTGGCAGAGTGGGCTAAAGAACGGTGATGGATCTAACCCGGATCTGTTGACTGGGTGTGAGTGTTTGATTGGTTCTGATGCTCCGTCCATCACCACCCCCTTTTGTACCGCTTTGTTCGCCATAAGTTGGCAGGGTATGCTCAGACGTGAGTCCCTTGCTCACTTTGCCACTGGATTCAAGCAAGCCTGGCTGAAGATGGCTGAAATGCCAGAAACCGGTCCTAGGAAGCTTGTTTCCGGTCCAGGGAAGGCATGGCTTGGCAGTTGGGGCTGGACTGTTCCCATGAGGCACAAGGTCAGACTGATTTGCATATGGCCATGTCTGAACTGGGGTGGCAGAGTGGGCTAAAGAACGGTGATGGATCAAACCCGGATCTGTTGACTGGGTGTGAGTGTTTGATTGGTTCTGATGCTCCGTCCATCACCACCCCCTTTTGTACCGCTTTGTTCGCCATAAGTTGGCAGGGTATGCTCAGACGTGAGTCCCTTGCTCACTTTGCCACTGGATTCAAGCAAGCCAGGCTGAAGATGGGTGAAATGCCAGAAACCAGTCCTAGGAAGCTTGTTTCCGGTCCAGGGAAGGCATGGCTTGGCAGTTGGGGCTGGACTGTTCCCATGAGGCACAAGGTCAGACTGTTTTGCATATGGCCATGTCTGAACTAGGGTGGCAGAGTGGCCTAAAGAACGGTGATGGATCAAACCCGGATCTGTTGACTGGGTGTGAGTGTTTGATTGGGTCTGATGCTCCGTCCATCACCACCCCCTTTTGTACCGCTTTGTTCGCCATAAGTTGGCAGGGTAAGCTCAGACGTGAGTCCCTTGCTCACTTTGCCACTGGATTCAAGCAAACCTGGCTGAAGATGGCTGAAATGCCAGGAACCGGTCCTAGGAAGCTTGTTTCCGGTCCAGGGAAGGCATGGCTTGGTAGTTGGGGCTGGACTGTTCCCATGAGGCACAAGGTCAGACTGATTTGCATATGGCCATGTCTGAACTGGGGTGGCAGAGTGGGCTAAAGAACGGTGATGGATCAAACCCGGGTCTGTTGACTGGGTGTGAGTGTTTGATTGGTTCTAATGCTCCGTCCATCACCACCCCCTTTTGTACCGTAGTGGCACATTGATAAACATAATGCCTGAAGAGAAATCCAAAGAATCGACTCTAATGCCTTGACTTACACCATCGAAATCCAAGGTGTATACCTGGGCTGCATTGACACTTATGGAAAGTCACGGGTCATTTGTAGCGACTTTGAAACACAAGAAAACAGAGCTGCAAGAACCCTCCCATGTGCTTCAAGGTAAAGCAGAAAGTGCCTGTCTGCTCGAGTTTAGTACCGCTGCTGATATGGAACTGATTTCTTTGAATTATAATATGAATGCTCACCACAAAATAGTAAGTACATATCCTACATTGTGTCATGGTTTGGCAAAGCTAAAGACTATGAACCTAAACTTACACATTAACAACAATGTCTGTCCTCTTGCTCAGAGATATAGATGAGTTGCTTATCATTTACAAGAAGCTGTTGAAAAGGAACTTGAATAGTTACTTAAGCATGCCATTATTGAGCGTTCAATTGGTCCAATGCCATGGATTTCACCCATAGTGGTAGAGCCCAAAAAGGACACTGAAGGAACTGTAAGCATATGGATTGATGTGCGTCAAGCAAACAAGGCAATTGAACGACAATGACATCCAGGTCCCCACACTGCTGACATGATAACACAATGAAATGTTGCAAAGATTTTTTCGTCTTGATTTAAATAAAGGTTATCATCAGCTGGATAGCAAAGGAGATTGCAGGTATATTACAACCTTCTCTACAAATGGCTATATAAAAGACTTAGTTTTGGTGTGTAATTGGCTGCAGAACGTTTACAAATTATCATTTGACGTGTCATACTGCGGTTGTAAATGCAATCAGCTATAGTCATGACATATTGGTTTTCAGAGCTACACAGAAGGAGCAGGATAAAGCTCTCACACAAGTATGTCGCTTACTGAATGATGTAAGTCTGACTTTGAATGAAGGTAAGTGTGAGATTCAAAAGACAAAGTTAAAATACTTTGGCTATATCTTTTCTGATGGGGGTAAGACACCTGATTCTGCTAAAGTGCATGAGCTGTGAAATGCTGATCCCTCACAAGATGTTTCTTTGATATGGCCAGTTACTGTTCAAAGATACATATGAGACTTTGCTACCATAAGTGCTCCCTTACGAGAGTTAACAAAGAAAAATATTTCATTTAGGTGGTCACAAGAATGTGAGAGAAATTTAAAGAAAATCAAACAAGCCATTGAAACTGCTACTGAAATGACGTATTTCAATCCAAAGGGTTGAAAATGAACTCAAGGCCTGTCATCTATGTAATTATCTATCTACAAACATTGCTCAACATACTCTTACCATGTCAGAACTCCCTAAGCATGCATTGGAGAGAATAGGCATTGATTTCTTTGGTCCAATGAACAATGGTCATCATCTGATGTAATTTGTGGATGAGTTCTCTCAATTTGCATTAATGAAGGATCTCTCATCCGCAACTCATGAGTGACTCATTGAGAGACTTGATGACATTTTTGCAACATGGGGCACTCCAGTAATTTTGAAGCCCGATAATAGCCAGCCAGTCTGAGAGAGGGACCGATTTTCCCACATAACAAATACCCTTGGACATCCTTCATGCCAGCATGAAACCCCTGTGTAGGCCCTTCTGCTCAATATGTAGGCCTCTTTGTTAAATTGGCCATAGTTCTGCCATTTTTCTGTATAGCAGGCTTAAGGTAGGACTGATCCAAATCATATCCAGCTCCTCTCTCTGTGAGGCCTCCTGCTCCAAACTAAAGAGCCCCCACCCTACTCGTGTGCGAAGTTCACTGTCTCAAAGTTCAACATCCCCCTGTTCTTTCGATATGCAGCAGGCTGCATCCTGGGCTGGTACATACTTTTAGGGAAGTTGCCACCGCAGATGCATCAAGCTTAGGCAAGAATGTGGCAACACAGGACTGCAGATTTATGTGTGTATTTATAGAATCCCTTTACAATACACATTTTTCTGCTTGCCCCATCCAATTTATGGCAAACGCCTGGCCTAAGATATGAACTTTTCACCTAGCTCATGTACCACAGTTACTGGAAAAGGCGTCACCATGTATGGTAAATTATGAGAACCATACCATAAGTGACCATGTAGACATGGCATGAGATGACGGTACCCTAGGCACGTCTAACCGCCTTAAAGAGTATAAGAAGGGAGATCACAGAGACATCGTTGGACTACCTCCCTGTCTGTATGTAGGTAACAGGCTGTGTAGGTTGTCCCCAAGAGCTCTTGTTCTGTTTTACTTAAAGTGTCTTGTTCTGTTTTGCTTAAAGTGTTTTGTTCTATTTTACGAAATGTTATGTTATGTTTAACCATTGTTCTCTTCATTCTTTGCATTTAAAATGTCTATATTGTAATTGCAGGATTGTTCACTCTTAGGTAAACGTGAGTTTTCCTAGTTAAAAGTGTTATGCATTCGGAGAACTATTTTTCTTGAATTATACTGTTTTCATGGTGCATTTTGCAAATGTGTTTTTGAGGTTTAGTCTCTCTCTCTCCGACAGTACAATAGTTTAAATACGGTAATACCATCTAATCCATGTGACTATCTGGATTCTGTATTTTGTATTTTTATACCTTTGTCTTGCAGTTTTTTTGAAGTTGCACCTTCTCAATGAACTGCCAATACTATTTGCATCAAATTCCATGGCTCACATGTCTGTTTCCTTCATTTTTAGAGCGAGCGTTCCCAGACACCCCGGCTCAAATTAAGGTACCCCCTTTGTCCCTAGCTCACTCCCTTGCTCACTCCGTGAAGGCTCCAAGAGCTCTGTGCTCAGCCCCCTGCCCCCTTGACCATTAATAAATCTCCCTCCAACATTTGGTGCCATGACTCGGATTGGCAGTACCAGCAGACAGCCGAGACAGCTGGGACCGAGAGGACGCAGACTAAACACTCGTGACTCCTTTCTGACTGAAACCTCAGAGAACAACACTCGGGTAAGTCTACGAGTGCTGCCTGACATGAGTGTGTCTTTTGGTAACAGTTTTTGAGAGGAGCGCATGTGAGACTTCTGCGTTCCTTCTCTCTTTCAGTTTTTCTTCCCTGTCTGGCTGGTCTCGCTAAAAGACATTCTAAAGCTGAGGAAGCTTGTGTGCGAAATGGAATTCAGAGCCAGAGAGTGGAGTTAGAAAGTTATGTGATTTACGTGTTTATCTTTCTAGAAACAGACACATGTAATTACTGTGCCTCTCATAGAGCCAAGGGAAAGACTGCGTCTGGCATCTTTCAAGGGCTCACTTTGCTTCATTGATGTTATAATTTGCTATCATGCCTTTTTTTAAAGACAGGGAAGACTGTGTCTGGCATCTTTCAGTGGTGCTCATTTTATTTTTCATTTTTTATTATTGTTATAACGTGCTACTGTGCCTCTACACATATAGCAAGGGGAGGGCCTCTGTCCAAGTCAGGGACCTGACAGAGAGGGAAAGGTTGCGTTTACAATCTTTCAGTGATTATTTATGTGTTTTTTCAGTGCTTCTCTGAAAATTTAGAGGGGGGCCCATATTTCAGTACTAATAGGGAAGAGGTTGATTACCCCAGCCCGCCTAGCTAACGGGCTCAGGGATATCTCCTGTTTAAAGTGGATTACAAGTGGTTTCCCCGGGATGATTTATTAGATATTATTTTTTGTTGGTTATAGGTATTTCTGTGTCTTTTTCTTTTTTGTGTATGCACCATTGTGATAGGAAGCACTTTATCGCCCTCCAGTTTTGCAAAGTACGCAATTATTGTTTAAAATACAAACACTAAACTGCATGCATTGCTTTCTTCCTGAAACACATGTACAAAATGTTCGCCAATTATTAGGTACTTTCTGGACTATATTTCATTGGTTAGTGTCTATTGGTATATAAAGAGATCTTTTTTAAGTGTAGCAGCAGAACTTTTCTGTGATTATTGTTTTTTTATGGTAACTGTATTAGAAGTCACTGGTTGGTACAGAGGCTGATTTTAGTGAGACCATAATATCTAGGTGCAAATTGATCAGTTTTTCTTTGATTATTTGTTTAATCATATACATATATATATTGAATGTACAAGAACATAACATTTTTGTCAAATTGATGTTGACTGGCCCCATACCAATCCTATCATTTAAGGGTAAGGGCCCGCTAGGTAGGGTGTTGCTGCAAAATTTTCTTTTGTGATCATTATATTAGAGATTACTGCCAGGTGCAAACGACTGGTTTATTAGTGAGACTCAATAACTAGGGAGGTTTCAAACGCGCTTTTTGTACTTTCACATGTATTGATCTGCCACTGATAACTAAAGAGATTCTGTAAGGTAAAAAATCTTGAGCGCCACAATTGTCACAGGTATACTGTTTAGTGCTGCCTTTTTTCCTGTGTGCATATTTGTCATTCAGGACTGCCCCCCCCCTCATCAGCACTGCAGACCTCGCTAGGAAAAAGCCAGTGATCATTTCCAGTGCTACTTAAAATAACTAGGTGTCACACAGGTCTGAAGAATGTGTTTTTCTTTTTTTTAATAAAACAGCAATTTCACACAGATGAATAGAATACATGGTTACAGAACTTATGAAACTGCAGACACCATATATGTGCAGGATTCTATGGTAACACCAGGATTAGAGATACCCACTGTAGTGACAACCTCTTGGCCCCGTAACCCCTTGCGAAGCAAGGTCCTTGTTTATTGCTTCAGCGAATACCGTAGTGCCCTACAATTTCCTGACTTCTCTCCAGAAGGTGTTTATAACGGCCCAGATAAACAGGAGATTAAAGAGGCATTTTATTTAGTCATTAAGGAGGCATTAGGGGACGAGCTTATACTCGACCACCCTACCTCCTTAACTACTGACACATAAGGAAAGCAGTATATATATATATATATATATATATATATATATATATAATATATATATATATATATATATATATATATATATATATATATATATATATATATATATATATATATATTATCTACTGGCGGTCGCCAGTAGATAGTTATAGTTAGGACCGTGTTTCCATAGGAAATCCGCAACATTCTATTTGGAATAACTTTGGCGCCGGTTGACGAATCCTCGCAAATTTTTCAAAACGAATGGGGCGCTACGCTCCGCTCCTACCCTGAAAGTCTCGGGGGGATTCGTCAAGCGGGGGCTGAGAAAAAAGGGGGGTCCTAAAACGCGTTTTCCCCATGCATTTTCCCATAGGACCTTTAGTCCGAGCTACAGCCCGAACGGCTGAACAGAATTACTTGAAATTGGGCAGAGAGGTAGTCCTCAGGTCAGGGATGTGCCTTTTGCAGGTCTGGTGTAAATCTGTTCAGTAGGTCCTGAGAAAATAGCATTTAAATCAATATATATATCTGTAAGCGCGCTCCGTGCGCTTACGGTAAGCTTACCGTACGCGTACGGTGCCGTGCGCGAGCTCAATTCTGATTGGTGGTTACATGACTGTAAACATTCGAATCGGTCGAAATCAGAAAGTATCGGCCGCCATTTTCTGTCTCTCGCACTAAAAAACAAAGGTTGATAACATGAAAAGGGGGCAACGAAGAGAGTTGAAGACCCCCTAGCGTTCGTCAGGGGGTTCACGAAGGACCAAAAAGTATGAAAAATAAATTTAATAATTAAAAAAAAAAATCGCGGAGTGCGCGTACGGTAAGCTTACCATACGCGTACGTTAAAAAAAAAAAAAAAAAATAGAACTAAAAATCACATTTAATATATAAATCTAAGGACCCCCAAGGGAGAAAAAAACAATTGATATTTTGTAAAAAATGGAGAGGCGTGCACGGTACGAAATGCGCAACGTGGGCGCTCGGTGCGCGAAGGGCACCGAGTGCCCACAGCGCGCGCACAGTGCGCGAAGCGCACCGTGCGCGCAAAAATTAAAAATAAATACATAACTTAGCATTTAAAAAACCGTACAAATTCACTGAAAAAACCATAGGTTTCACACACGTTATAGTTAGGAATTAGCATTTAAAAAACCTTGCAAATTCACTTAAAAAACCATAGGTTTCACACAAGTTATAGTTAGCTGTACATTTCACTCGTAAAAAACCAATGAAATTCCACGTTATAGTTAGATCAGGCAATGCACAATGTGTCATTTCAGATGTCATCATTGATGTCATGAGTGATGTCACTGACCATGTCATAAGTGATGTAATATGTGACGTCATCAGCAGTGCATTGCGGTCGCGCAAGTTATAGTTACCTGATCTAACTATAACGTGGAATTTCATTGGTTTTTTACGAGTGAAATGTACAGCTAACTATAACTTGTGTGAAACCTATGGTTTTTTAAGTGAATTTGCAAGGTTTTTTAAATGCTAATTCCTAACTATAACGTGTGTGAAACCTATGGTTTTTTCAGTGAATATATATATATATACATATATATATATACATATATATATATATATATATATATATATATATATATATATATACAGTACTAGGAGACACAGATGATCTATAGTGAACAGCAGTCAGTTGGGATAGTTCTACACATACTAGACAACAGAATAATAGCGGTACACAATCCTGGCACACAGACTATAACAACATTTAAGAAACGTCAAAGTGCCTTGATTTCTAGAGCGTGGAACCTGCTGGGAGTCACACTTGCACAGGGCACTGAGGTAAGAGTATCTGCACTACACCTTGTGCAACTGCGCCTCCCAGTGCCAGCCTAAAGACCCACTACCCTGAGCCATACCCTACACTTGAGGGCCCACACTATTTACAAAGCTCCCCCTCTGTGGAGGACACTCAAGATATACCATTGCAACTGCCACCAGTGTCCCCATCAACATCATATACTACTAAAGACTCCTCCACAGAATTAATTCAGTCAGTGGGAAGTGTAGTAAGCAACGGAAGCCCTGATCTCACGTACCAGCACTCACTCACATCATCTCCTTCAATCACCAACTATCTGGGGAAACAGGGAGGTTCACAAGTTACTCACGCCCCACTAGGCTGTGAACATCACACATTATTGCTGCAGGCACTCCACGACCCTAACTTGCCCCTGGTTTTTGAGCATCCCGCCCGGCAGCTGCATGAGCAGCTGCAGCAACAGCCCTAACCAAGTATCATAGAGCAGTTACATAGACACCCCTCCATAACGCACTACCCATTATTGTGGGCATATTTACAAAACCGCCAGTTTGGAGGAGAATAGTATTGTCAATTCGCTGTCACAAATTGCCCACCTCAAAGATAGCTCCAGGAGAGGAGCAAACAAGCCACACAATACCCAAGATCATAGATCACGGTAGATATAGAAAAGACTGTGTTGTTGCCCTTTCTGAGGATACATCACCATCCTCTGTTCAGGCCCCACCCCTAACATGTGCAATCCTCTTGACACTAATCTCAGCCCTGTGAGTTGACACAACAAATCTGCAGCAGTTGAGGCTGATAATAACACCCAGTGGAGTTACACCGTTACTCCTTTCTACACACAACGCTAGAGAATAATGGCAACATCACTGCAACATATGAGAAAAAACTTCGCCACTCAGGAAAAGCGCATAATAAAACATTGTAGAGAGTTGCACAAACTCACACAAAATATGCTACACCCATGGCCAAAAGAAGGTACATTCGATAGGGCAGTACTAGATCACGCTGCAACATTCCTGGTGGGGAAGTACACCGGTAACAAACTGAAAAAACGTAAAGACACCCTGGCTATGTGGAGTGTCTTTAAGGACAATGACGAACAAACCCCAGTACCCACCGCGCCTCCACCAGCCTATGACGCAGGTGGCATGTATACAGAGCGAGTTATCAAGGCTGACCTAGAGCCTTATTCAAATGACCAGGCAGCTGTAGGCCATGAGGATATTTCTGTCCCAGAACTCTCAGGTGATTCACGAGACAACAGGCCACAGAATACGCAGGGCCAGCTATCCCTAAGCTCCCAAAGCCCAGGGACGCAGGGTGCAACACCAGGAATGCCAGGTCAGATTGACGCGCTATTTACAATAAAACTGACACCAGCATCCAACTCTGCAGCTCACCAGCAGGAAGAGGACCCAGAGAGCAATTTGGCCTTCAGTGGTTCACAGCACAGTTCCCACCTGTCACTTCCCAGGTCTAACCCCGCAGCCCCCACATTTTTCACTGAAGATAGCGTGCCCTTAGAGACAAGGACTAGACATTATGGTCCATTCCTGTCCCCTGGCCAGCAGCATTACAATACACAGACACACTATAATGGGTGGCTGCCCCTTAACACTGGTCCCAGGCGAGAGGAAGGGCACGTGCTACAATTCAATGGTGGTCAGTCAAAATATCGAGTTTTTAATATCGACCTACAATAATATCGAGTTATTAATATCGTAGGGACAGAATATCAAAGTCGAGAATATTGATGGACAGAATATCGACCCCAAGGTAAGTAATATCGATGTAAATAATATCGAAGTACTTAATATCGATGTAAGTAATATCGTAAGCAAAAATATCGATGTCAATAATATCAATATTTATATGTATTTTATTTGTATGTTAAAGATTATTGTAATGTATTTTAAAACATTTAAAAATAAATGTTTAGAGATTAATAATTATTTTAAAGTAAATTTAGCGTTTTAGTATCAGAGCAGGTTGTGGGTTTATAGGGGAATAGGGTGGGAAGTAATTTAATTATAATTAATGAATTAATATGTTTTGTTTAATTGGTATTCATGACTAATTAATTGTTAATTAATTATTAATTGTAAATTAATTTTATTAATTGGTTAATTATATTATTTATAATTTGTTTATTATTAATATTTATTTATTGTGATTGTTAATTTATTTATTGTTAATTAATAATTAATTTGTGATTTATTTATATTAAGTGATTAATTGATAATTAAATTAATTATGTGAATTTATATGTGTAGTGGGTTGTGGGTTTATAGGGGAATAGGGTGGGATGTAATTAAATTAAAATATTTAATGATATTGTTTTTTTATTAGTATTTATTATTAATTAATTGTTAATTCATTATTAATTGGTAATTAATTGTTATTAGTTAGTTAAATATAGTAAATATAAATAATTTATTATTTCATTTTATTTGTTGTTATTGCTAATTAATGTATTGTTAATTAATCATTAATTTGTGATTAATTGTAATTTGGTAGTTAATATGTATTAACTAGTAAATTAATAACTATATTAATTATAAAGAATGTATTATTAATTGTAAATAGAAGATAAATTGATAGTTACATTTATTGTGTTTTTTGTATGTGTAGTGTGTTGTGTGTTAAAGGGGGAATTGTGTGGGATGTAATTTAATGTTATTTATTAAAATATTTAGTTTAAATTATTTGTATTTATTAATAATTATTTTGTAAATTAATTTTTAATATGCAATTTTTTTATAACAAATTATTTAATTGGTTCTTATGTTCATTGAACCCCTACGCTATCCAGTGCTTTCCCAACTGTTTCACTATCTGGAGGGGGAATAGTAATTTTTACCCCTACGCTATCCAGCGCTTTCCCTACTGTTGCACTCTCTGGAGTGGGAATCGTAATTTTTACCCCTATGCTATCCAGCGCTTTCCCTACTGTTTCACTTACTGGAGTGGGAATAGTAATTTGTACCCCTACGCTATCCAGCGCTTTCACTAATGTTGCACTCTCTGGAGTGGGAATAGTAATTTTTACCCCTACGCTATGCAATGCTTTCCCTACTGTTGCACTCACTGGAGTGGGAATAGTAATTTTTACTCCTACGCTATCCAGCGTTTTCCCTACTGTTGCAGTCACTGGAGTGGGAATAGTAATTTTTACCCCTATGCTATCCAACGCTTTCCCTACTGTTGGACTCACTGGAGTGGGAATAGTAATTTTTACCCCTATGCTATCCACTGGTTTCCCTACTGTTGCATTCTCTGGAGTTGGAATAGTAATTTTTCCCCTACGCTATCCAATGCTTTCCCTACTGTTGCCCTCTCTGGAGTGGGAATAGTAATTTTTACCCTTACGCTATCCAACACTTTCCCTACTGTTGCACTCTCTGGAGTTGGAATAGTAATTTTTACCCCTACGCTATCCAACGCTTTCCCTACTGTTGCACTCTTTGGAGTTGGAATAGTAATTTTCACCCCTACGCTATCCAACGCTTTCCCTACTGTTGCACTCTCTGGAGTTGGAATAGTTATTTTTACCCCTACGCTATCCAACACTTTCCCTACTGTTACACTCCCTGTAGTGGAAATAGTAATTTTTAGCCCTACGCTATCCAACATTTTCCTTACTGTTTTTTTTGTTGGAGTTGGAGTAGTAGTTTTATTTTCTCTGATATTTAATATGTTTTATATTATTTTAGCTAATGTAATATATCATTAATAATAACAAATATTCAAATTAAAATTAATTTTTTTATTTGCTATATGTAATTATTTGATATTTATTAATGTTATTGTTTTATGTGTATAGATGTATTGGTAATTTTTTTACAAAATTAATAATTTATACGTTACTAAAATAATAATTAAAACTAATTATTAAGCAAGTATCTATATTATATATTATATGTATATGTTTAATTAATGTTTTTATTAAATTATATATATTAATTATTAATTTTAAATATTATAAAATATATTTAATTGTGTGTATTTTATTTATAAGTATTATTTGGTTTATTTTACATATATTTTTAAACAAAAAAACAAACGATATTTTTTACTAACAATATTTTTGACATCGATATTTAATTTTCGATATTTTTGTACTTACCATGTTGTAGATAGGATGTCGATATTCTTGACATCGATATTTTTGTTCCGATATTTTTGTAGGTCGATATTTTGACCTTCGATATTTAGTCAGTGATCCCAATTCAATAAAGGAAACAGGGATAGCGAACAATATCCCTCTGAGGTAGCCCCTGAAGCAGACATTAGCAGGTGGAGAACAGAGCACAAATTACACCAAAGAACAGGTAGAGAAGCAGGGGACATGTCACACGAGCAGCACTCAAGAAGCTCCACTGGCAACACCGCAACAATACAGCGGTTGTCATTACAAGTGAGCAGGGTAGAGGATCAATTCACTGAACTAATGGGTGGTTTAGGCCAATTTAGTAAAAAGCAGAGACCAACACTAAATGAATTAGCTGGTGCTGCAGGCCCGGTAGGTTCACATAGTGGTGGGGTCCCACCAATCCCACCACAGCAGGCGCCATGGATAGACTTACATCCAGGAGCCCAAAGCATAGCCCCAGCCCCACCACAGAGCAACCCAGCAGCTTCTCTGATGGCCAACCTAAGTATACCACAAGATCTGCCAACAGTTGTTAACTGTGACACCCAGATGACACCATCATCTATGCCCATACCTCAGGCATCGCCGCCAGTAGTTGCACCACCCAGGCCAGTGATACCACAGCTAGACCTAGATAATTTGGATCTGCCAAGTGTGCTTGAATGGGCAGAAACAAGATGGAGAAGGCAGAGAAGAACAGAGATAGAAAGACTTGCAGTGTTAGGTAACCAGGGGCGACCTGATAACATCCCACAGGAATATGATGTATCAAGTACTGTACGTCTGCGAACAACAAGATATAGAGCTCTGCACCGCATGGCCCTTAACAGGCCAACGCCATCAATGACCAACGGTCTGACGCCATATATGAGATAGTAATACTTGGAAAAGGGTCTGACTACTATGTCAATCCATTCTCAGATAATTTGGCAGGTTGGACAGAAGCTAACGCACCTCAAATGAATGTCTGGCCTCGAGAAGGTTCTTTTGAGCCAGAAGAAATGGCCTCTGCAGAAGAATGTATGCTGCAGGGGGCAGGAGACGACGATTGGGACTACGATTACATGAGCCAAGGCCTAAGAGTCTGGAAGAAATATGCACGTAGATATGATCACACAAGACCCACAGGGGTAACACACCAGCTGTCCCTGCTGTCAATGATCCCCCCCCCATGTCCCTTGGTCACTTATGGACAAAGAAAATTTGAAGAAACAACTCCCACCCCTCACAGAGGGTGCCGGAAAGTGGATACAAGCCTTTGAAAAGCACACCGCAGGTGTGCCATTGGCTATTGGGGATGTAAAAAGTCTGCTCACCTCCCAGATTGGAGAGGATGCAGAGGATATGTTCACACGCATTGACACAAGACTGTCCACCACTAATACACGATGTGCTGGTAATCCTTTCAATAAAATTAGACCATCCCTATGGAATGAATTGCGCCGGAAGTTCCCCGATGTCCCAGACATCGGATCTCTGATGTCACAAACAATGCAAAGCAATGAAGATCCAGCACAGTACATTTCAAGAATGAAGGAAAAATGGCATCAGGAGTTAGGAGAAAAATGGGACGTGACTGGGGGTAATTGTAGGCTCTTTTACCACACAGTTAAAAAGGGTCTGCCCACCATATTACAGGACAAATTAGATGGAATAGTAGCAATGGAATGTAAACCATGGCCAGAAATACAACACCACATCATTCATTTTTGCAAAAAAGAGCAGGAACAAGAGAATAAGAGGCAATTAGCAATTGAAAATGCAGCAGCTAAATTAGTACAGCAAAAACTTAAGAAAAAAGAGGCTCCTGACACAATCATGGTAGCCACACCAGTGAGTCAAATGACTGCTGTCACCAATTTCCTACAAGATGCCCAGAATGCACTAGGAGGTAACATTCAGGTAGCAGCACCACTCATGCAGGCACAGCCATTCAATGACAATGCACAACAACATTCATACAACAATGGGCAACAAAAGCAGTATTATGGTAATCAGCAGATGAGGCATGCAAATACTGGGATGCGGGGGAGAGGTAGAGGATTAGGCTCCCAAAGACCTGCACCACAGCCAGGAGCACGACTGTGTTTCTACTGTCAGCAACCAGGACACTTTGTGAGGGAGTGCCGTACTAAAATGCGGGATGAAGAGAGGTCGGCAGGTAGAGGACACCCACAGCAAGCTCAGGTGGCAACACAATACTTCCAGCAGCAGCAGCAGTGTCAGGTCCCCGACAAAGAGGTCACATGTCAAGAAAGGTATCCAGTATAAGAAGAAAGGAATGATGGTGGCCGTGTTGTCAAAACTGTGTAAACAGCATTTGGTGCAAGGCCGAATGCAACATGGCGGCAGAGCGTTCCTTAATCAGAAACGGGTTAGCGCTCTAGTTGATTTGGCAGATTTGCATGATACAGGTGAGGCGCGCGGAGAGCTGCGCACTTCACCTGAACTGTGAGAGGAGTAGGAGGTTACTTCAACGCGTCGCGTTAGTCAGGGAAAAGAAGCTACGCGTCGCGAGAATTCTGAGGAGAATTTTAGAGTTCGAAGGCAGCCAGCAAACCCAAGTAAGACTGTTCCAATTTCTACCAGAGAAAAACGTTCTGAGCTAGAAACAGCGTGAGTTAGGCTGAAGCACCGGTTCTAGTGAACGAGTGCGCAGCGTTCAAATAAGAAGTCAGCACAAGTACAAAAGTAGCGCCAGCTATTAGTACGAGTTAGAATCAGCTCAAGTCTTGAATATAAAAGGTATAAGGTTCACTATAGCAGTTCCTAGTGAATTCCGATTCCTGACAATAAAATACCTTAGGGAGTGGAAACTCTTGAGGGCAGAATACAAATGACACAGAATAGTATGGGACAAAAACTACAGTGAAGCAACAGTAGTTAGAGAATAAGAAATACTTATAAAAGGTGAAGAAGAATAAGAAATTAACCAAGGCTTCCGTTCTCTGTCCTTGAAAAAACACTAAGAACAGTAGAACGAGTAGCTTAGAAGAGAAGCAAAGGCACACAGCACCAGGCTCACGAGCAACAACAAGAGCAAGAGAAAAGATAGACTACATAACAAGAAGAAGAAAGGAAGACCACCAGTGTGTGCATTCTCTTCTCTGTCCAATTCCCCTTTCCCCCTTGGGGCTCTTCTGGCTACGCATTTAGATTGTGTGGAGGCTGGGGAGTTCGGAGGAGGAATTGGGAGCTTGCGTCATTCTGCTCCTGTGTCATCGGCCAGCAAGAGAAGAGCTGGTTCTGACAAGCAGCCACAGCCACAGCCACTCCAGCCCGAAGTAGTGTACTCCTATCCTTCTCCAACACAGCGACAGCCAATGCTGCAGCAGGTACAATTACAGACACCTGTGATGGCCCAAATACAGCCCCCTATTCAACAAACACAGCCACAGCTACTTCAGCCACAAATGCCTGTGTACCAAATGGTGTCGCAGACACAAGCCCCTGTACCCCCAGGAGCCACGGTACGGCCCCCCACCAATTCGTTTTCACAGGGCACCATCCAGCAGTACCAGGCTGGAGGGTATTCAAGTTAGGACAGTCCACAGAACACTCTAGTGTGTCCCGTGTTATCGTGCCTCACAAATATTAGAGAGGACCCAGTTGTGTATGTCACG
This sequence comes from Triturus cristatus, assembly GCF_964204655.1. Taxonomy (NCBI): domain Eukaryota; kingdom Metazoa; phylum Chordata; class Amphibia; order Caudata; family Salamandridae; genus Triturus; species Triturus cristatus. Next base: position 1,079,931,315 of record NC_140590.1, on the reverse strand, counting down.
ATTAACAACAAAACTTATAGTTTTTTGATTGACACAGGTGCTACATTTTCCTGTATTAGGGAAGGAGCACTGCCCATCTCCAATCAGAGCGCAGACACGCAGGGTTTCTCTGTGGCAATAACAAGGGTCCCTTTCACCAAGCCAGTACCAATGGAAATAGGAGGTAACTGTATTGAGCAACGTCTACTCTACTCAACACAGTCCCCGGTAAATCTCTTGGGACGTGATCTCATGGCCAAATTAAATATGACAATAAATTTCAATGAGAACGGCACAATGACCTGCTCCATTCCTGGTACATCAATGGCCAGAATGATGGCTGTCACTGTGGATTCTTCCCTGAGAGATCAGATAAGAGCCCGCCCAGAGAATGAGCAAGCATTCTCCACAGCAGTACACATTGTTGTTGCCAACACACCAGAGATGAATGGGCGCACTGTCCAACTTCCCAAAGAATTTCTCTTTCGTCCCCAATCACAGAACATCCCTGTACCTGACAAGAATATGATCCTAGGAAAACACTGTCTTGAAATAACACCCACATATGGAGCTTTTTAGCCCTAGACGACTACGCCCACACATGGGCCTCTGTCATTTTCATTGAACCTGGACACCAGGTGAGGAACATTTCAGATCACCAACTATTTGGGGATCCTGAGGAATATTTCAAAGCAGAAATTATTTATCAAAATGCAGTCCCCTTATCAGTGACAGTTGAGATTAGAACACAAACTCCACTCACAGTATTTGATGCTACCTGCCCGTGACTCAGACTTAGCTCAGGTACCCAGCATCCCAATGATGTAGGGTTCATTCAATCAGCTACACCATTCAGAGTGACACTGAAACAAGGCGCCATTCTACCCAGAGTGCGCCAGTACCCTTTGTCTAAGGAAGCAGAGGAAGGAATTGCCCCTACCATACAAGCACTGCTAGACCAAGGTGTGATATACCCCTGTATTTTCCTGTGTAACACGTGCCTTTTCCCGGTACGCAAACAGAAAACAAACCAATGGAGACTAGTACATGATCTTCGCTCGATTAACAGCATAGTGGTTCCAGAATTTCCCATTGTCCCTGACCCTTCAGTAATACTTACTAACATCCCACCTAATACCAAATACTTCTCCGTCATTGACCTGAAAAATGCGTTTTTTAGTGTCCCATTGCACACTGACAGCCAGTTTTTATTCTCATTTTCATTCAAAAGTAGGCAATTTACATATCAAAGGTTACCTCAAGGGTACTGTGAGTCCCCCAGTGTGTTCAACAGAGTTGTCACAGATGACTTAGCTACAATATGTCGATGACATACTCCTCTGTAGCTCCACTGAGCAGCAGTGCCAACAGGATACAATTGCTCTGCTTAGAAGACTGGCACAGAGAGGATACAAAGAAGACAAACAAAAACTGCAATACTGTCAGGAAGAAGTACAGTACCTAGGTCAGCTGATTTCAGCATCAAGGAGAAGAGTTACCCCAGGAAGAGTAGAGGTAATAAAGAACACTCAAGAACCTCAGACAGTCAAAGACATGCAAAAGTTCCTAGGACTAGTGAACTACGTCAGACAGTGGGTTTTTGACTATTCTACCATCACTGCACCACTCCTGAAAGCTGTTAAAATGGCCAAAGACAGACAGAATAAGATTGACTGGACACCTGAAATGACATCAGCAATTGCAAAATTGAAAGATGAGATTACAAATGCGCCAGTGTTAGGTTCTCCTGACTACACAAAAGAGTTCTATCTATTCACTCACTGTAATGACAGCAGTCCTCACCCAGAAGTACCTCATGGGCCACAAACCCATTGCATACTTCAGTGGCATGTTAGACTCAGTAATGAAGGGCCACTATCCCTGTGAACAAGCTTTATCGACCGCAGCATTTGCTGTTGAAAAAAGAAAAAAGCACCCCCATAGTTATGTGCTCCCCTCTGACACCATACACTTAGCATGCTGTCTTTGCAATAATACAAAAAGCTAAAACGACCCTTACCACACAAAGAGTGTCAGGATATGAAGTCATACTGTCATTGAAGAGTCAACAATAGTGAGATGCACACCCTATATTCCCAGGGGCAGATTTATGATAACTGGCGCATCCCTGCATATCAGCAGGGATGCGCCAGTTATTGTGCGCCACAGCTACGCCACCATGGATGCGCCGCATTTACAATGCGGCGCACCATGGGGCAAAAACGGCACAGATGCGTGACGCATCTGTGCCGTAAAAGTGGCACATTGCTGGAGTTGCGTCGCAAGCGCGACGCAGCTCCAGCAATGCTTTGGGGGACCTATCTACACAATGCTGCGTCAATCCTTACGCCTGCTTCAAGCAGGCGCAGGGTTTTGACGCAGCATGGGCTCAAAAGTGACTGAGTGAAATCTTGTAGATTTCACTCAGCCACTTTTAGGAGGCGTTCCTGCGACGGAACGCCCCCCCCCTGCACAGGTACGCCTACTGCTGGCGCAGGGCTTTACAACGTGACGCATCTCCCAGATGCGTCACGCTATAAATACCCCGCAGCATGGCGCAGGATTTGCGCCGCCGCTGCGTCACAAAAGTGACGCAACGGCGGCGTAAATGAGGCGCAAGGGCCTCATAAATCTGCCCCCCAGTTTTTTGGTGAAGTTTATCATTGTTGGCGTGCCTGCTTGATTCGCACTTCGCCCAATAGTGCTGTAACTATAACTGAACACAATGGACTCACATTCGGGTACCAACTCAAGCCGCACAGCTGAGTATTTGAATGAATCCAATCAATTAAATTATTAATTTACTCTTCCATTTAATCCAATCTTTTTACTCAATATTTTTTCACCAGTTTTCTCTTTCTTCAATTCATTTTATCCATTCATAATCCACAGCAGAGATGATCACATAAACACAGGAGCGGTGATAGCTTTCACACGTCACATCTTTATTGAGAACTGCCCAATGCATTTCGGGATTTCCCTTCATCAGGGGCATCATGAATCATGTTGCATTCCGTCTATAATTCAGCCGCTGTAGTTTGTAACATGCCGACTCTTCCAAAAACAAACATGCCCAATTCCTATCGGTCCGTTAACATTTCAAAAGGTGCCGCAGCACAAATCTCTTTCACCTTCATGATGGGCTCAAATGTTGCGATCAAATATCGCAACATTTGAGCCCGTCATGAAGGTGAAAGAGATTTGTGCTGCGGCACCTTTTGAAAGGTTAACGTACCGATAGGAATTGGGCATGTTTGTTTTTGGAAGAACTTCCACCTATTTGCCCTAGGATAAAGATCTTCATAAAGAAACAAGTCCGGAAGTGGAGAGACCCAAAATTTGACGGACCCTATCAAGTTATAGACTCTTCACCCACTGCTGTCCGAATAGCTGAGAGGAAGGCATGAATACATCGGAGCCACGTGAGGATCCACCCGGCACCAACCAAGGCCTGAATTATAAACGAGAGGAGGGCATCATGTTTCCACTGACTATCCAAGAACAGGCGTATGGAGATCGCATGGTGGTCTATGGCCTGAGACGTGGTAACAGACACACCCCTCGTAAAGAACTCTCATTTAAAAAGATATGTACAGTCGTCAGTATTTTCTTTGCTATATTTGTTGTTGCAATTGCTATATTTCACTGGCTTGCAGTACTTTCAGAGAGAGAGAGATGTGCTGTCAGCAAGATTAGGATTGCCACCAGCACAGTGCACCCCATGTTCATGACACTTCCTGGTAATAAGCGAACTGAGAGAAACACCAGTAGTGGCTATGACCCCCATGTAGAGCCCATCCTGGCACCTTCCACACCCCCTGCCAACCATACAGAGTGGGATATGGTACTTGATCTCACCCTGAATCCCCCTGTGCCAGTTACTCATAAACGTTCCCGCCAAAATAAGCAAAGTATTAGGTATAAATTGGGTACCAAAAGCAAGCAAGTGCCAGTCAGGTATACGTCACGTACCCCATGTAAGAAAGCAACGGCCCTGCCAATATCAGACTGGGTCAGTCTAAAACACAGTTGTCTACACTTTTGACCAGCACTCTATGCCTGATTTTCACTCCCAGCGCCCTGATAAGACAGCAGAGGATAATGGAGTTCACAACACACTATTAGACAACATGTGGTACAGAGACATGAGGGAGGTTGGGAGAAAGGTCACAAATGAGTCCTGCTTTGTGTACTCACACATCCCTCACGCTGTGGGCGCAGATAAATTAATATTTCCCAGAGAAGTCCAACCACCCACCGCTAAATGTCTCCTACACCTGTTTCTTTGCCGCAGACATGGTCAGATACAGCTCCACTCAGCCGAAATAGATGGTGCATTTGTGAACGCCACAGAGTGGGATGACAAGTATATTACATTTACAGTTGTAACTGATCCATTGGAGTTTGAAAGGGGAATGGAGGTTTACCATGGTATGGAAGTGCCTACCAACCTAATGCAGGTTTGGGAATATCACTTTAAGAGACTAGGGTACTTCACCTTCCCAACACCCCCATCAAAATGTCACTCACCGAACATCACCACGCCAACCATTCCAATGCCAAATGCCCTTGTCAGTGGAGACCAATACTGCGCCTAAAGGCCAATATTTATTTTAACAGCAAGTGGAATGGCACACATGACTTGATATGTGAGGCAGCCTCCTTAGGAAACACCATTGTGAAGGAAGAGCACAAACATTATATTAATTAGGATACAGGGGGAGGAGTGTGCTGAGATATGGGCGCAGGAAACTAGAAGATACACTTTCAATGAGGGTACAAAATACAAACCAAAAAGAGCATACAAGCTAAAGTCTCCTCTCCTTTGCTTCCTAGGTAACGGTACAGTTTATGTGGGTCGGAACACTAACTGCAGCAACACAATTTTTAATTCGGACCTTCAGTACGGCACCTCCAGTCTCATGGACATCTATTTGGCCTGCGGTGAACACATTTATCTGCAGCTGCCTCCCCACTGGAAAGGACTCTGCTCCATCGTTACGATGCATGAACTGCACCTAGTTGTACCAGCAGCGAACATTTCCCACATCCATACCCACCCGATGACAGGTGATGTCACCCTGCTCCACCACCAAAAAAGGGGCATCAAGAAATATTTCTCAGATGGCCCATTTCACGAGATTCCACAAAAATTCCGCCTTTTCAACGAAGCTGAACTTTTCTTTGGGGGTGCTTTCCCCCTGTTCCAGACCAAAGCCAATGCCCGCTGGCTCCAGGTAACGCGGTGCGAGCTGATGCAGCTCGTCAACAACACCCGTGATGGGTTCAACGCCGTGAAAGAAGAACTGCGACCTTTGCGACTTATGGTTCTGGAGCACAGATATGTTCTAGATCAGTTAACTGCAATGAATGGTGGTATATGCGCCAAAGTGGGGAGATCCTGCTGTACTTTCATCTTGGCCAATGATGCGGACAATGGAACACTTACAAAGGCCATTAAGGACTTGGACAATCTGATGAAACAGATGCATGTGGAGGGAGGTGCTGAAGCAGACGTTTTTGCTAATTGATTCAACTTGGACTGGATGCCTTCATGGCTGTCTGCTGTACTAAAATGTATAATGCCAATCTTTTGTGTGTTGTTGCTGTTGTGTTGCGGTATACAGATTTTAATACATTGTGTAAAAAGATTCAGCTCTATGGTAGTTGGAATGAACTACGCAGACTCAGGAGTATACACAGGAGTACGCATGGAACAAGGGGACGGGGAAGAAATAGCTATGTTAAATATAGTCAAGCTCACCATCCCTGACTCCAACACATCGCAGGTTCCTCTTGGTAGTAACTACCAGGTGCCTGGTAGCCCCACACTTCCCTTCAGGAAAGACTTGGTGCACCCGTATGAGACAATGACTGACCAATCAGGGGAACCACCTGGAAAGTTAGAAGCTGACCTGAATAAGAGCCCTGGGAAGCCTTCTCTTCATGACGCATCCTGGCCACTGCCCCCACCGCCAGCTAAATATGCTGTACGAATGGTGTTAAAAAATGAACAAGAGGAGGGAAATGAGAGAGGAACCGATTTTCCCATATAACAAATACCCTGGGACATCCTTACCACTCAGCCAGCATGAAACCCCTGTGTAGGCCCTTCTGTTCAATATGTAGGCCTCTTTGTTAAATTGACCATAGTTCTGCCATTTTTCTGTATAGCAGGCTGAAGGCAGGTCTGATCCAAATCATATCCAGCTCCTCTCTCTGTGAGGCCTCCTGCTCCAAACTAAAGAGCCCCCACCCTACTTGTGTGCATCCTGGGCTGGTACATACTTTTAGGGAAGTTGCCACCGCAGATGTGTCAAGCTGAGGCAAGAATGTGGCAACACAGGACTGCAGATTCATGTGTGTATATATAGCATCCCTTTACAATACCCATTTTTCTGCTTGCCCCATCCAATTTACGGCAAACGCCTGGCCTACGATATGAACTTTCACCTAGCTCACGTACCACAGTTACTGGAAAAGGCGTCACCATGTATGGTAAAATATGAGAACCATACCATAAGTGACCAGGTAGACGTTGCGTGAGATGACTAGAGAGTATAAGAAGGGAGACCACAGAGCATCATTGGACTACCTCCCTGTCTGCATGTAGGTATCATGCTGTGTAGGTTGTCCCCAAGAGCTCTTGTTCTGTTTTACTTAAAGTGTCTTGTTCTGTTTTGCTTAAAGTGTTTTGTTCTATTTTACTTATATGAAATGAAGTGTTTACCCATTGTTCTCTTCATTCTTTGCATTTAAAATGTCTATATTGTAATTGCAGGATTGCTCACTCTTAGGTAAACGTGAGTGTTACTAGTTAAAAGTGTTATGCATTCTGAGAACTATTTTTGAATTATACTGTTTTCATGGTGCATTTATGAATGTGTTTTTGAGGTTTAGTCTCTCTCTCTCAGGCAGTACAATAGATTCTGTATTCTTTATTTTTATACCTTTGTCTTGCATTTTTTTTAAAGTTGCACCTTCTCAAGAAACTGCCAATACTATTTGCATCAAATTCCATGGCTCACATGTCTGTTTCCTTCATTTTTAGAGTGAGCATTCCCAGACACCCCGGCTCAAATTAAGGTGCCCCTTTTGTCCCTAGCTCACTCCCTCGCTCACTCCGTGAAGGCTCCAAGAGCTCTGTGCTCAGCCCCCAGGCCCCTTGACCCTTAATAAATCTCCCTCTAACAAGTCAACAGTAAAGGATTCAAGGATTTTCTGGAGCATCTAAATGTGAAGCATCAGAAGAGTTCACCTTTGTGGCTGCAGGCTAACTGACTTGTTGAGTGTTTTATGAGTATGCTAAAGAAAACAGTACAGTATGCAACTCATGAGAGGCTCAGTTAGCAAACTGTTTTGAATTTCACTGTACAAGTCTATTGTTCAACACCTCACTCGACCACAGGCAAAAGTCCTGCAACTTTGATGTTCAGGAGAGCAATGACAACCAAGTTACCTCAATGGACCAATAAAAGAGAAGAAGGTGATACTACAACTAGAATGGAAGACTTGGTTAATAAGGATAAAACAAAAACCTATGCCAACAAGAGGCAACATGCAAAAAACATTTATGGATTTAATTTGCCACTCACTTCAGCTGCTTTATCAAAAATGTCAGGGTGATCCATCAAGCAGGAGCAGAGAAAAAAGGGGGGGTTGTCTCAAAACGGCAAACGCCAAAACGTGTTACTTTCAAAATAAATTATATGTAATTGACCCCGTGAGTGCTACGTACGTATTATCCTTTGTGACAAGCCTATATATGTTAGCGTAGGTACACACCAATGCAGCACCCATCACTGAGTTTGTCAAAGGCAATTGGCTGAATTTTGGAAATTAATATATATATATATATATGTATATATATATATATATATATATATATATATATATATATATATATATATATATATATATCAATCTGAGCTGAAACGCGTAATGGCAGCATCGGAATAAAGAATCAGTAAATACTTACCTTGTGGTCTGTGTGTTGGAGGAAATTTGGTGAGACAATGGAGTGCAGAATATATTTATTTATATTACCTACTGGCGGTCGCTAGTAGGTAGTTATAGTTAGGACCTAGTTTCCATAGGAAATTTGTTTAATGTTTTCTCATTATCTTTGGCGCCGGTTGACGAATCTCCGCGAATTTTTCAAAACTAGCGGCCCACTCGGGTCAGCTCCTGTCTTGAAAGTTTCAGTGTGATTCGACAAGCGGGGGATAAGAAAAAAGGGGGGTCCCAAACCGTGTTCTCCCAATGTAATTTTATCCTAGGAAACTTTAGACACAGCTACAGCCCGAACTGCTGAACGGAATTACACAAAATTTGACAAAAAGGTAGGTCTTGTTTCAGAAAGAGCTCTTTTTGTTAAATTTAAAAAAGAAAAAGTTTTGATATCTAGGGACGCGGTGGAGTCGCGACCCCTCCCGAGCACGAGCTTCACTGTGATTGGCTGCCAACACTCCAAACCAGGAAGTGCTGGCAGCCAGCTTGTGACTCGGTCGAACCGAGTCACAAGAAAACAGTAAAACAAAGGTGAAAAAAAGAAAAGGCGGAAGGTAGAAACACCCTGACCCCCTAGGCATGCTCAGGGGATCCCACAAGAACCCCCAGGGCCAAAGAAAAAATGTTTTTTTTTAAATTTCAGCAAAATTCGAGCTGTGATCGCAAATCCTGACAAATATTTTTTTTTAATGAAGTGCGGACTCCCTCGCTTCATTTAATTGAGTTCCCCTGATGGGCCAGGTCCCGGGGGCCCCCGCAGCCCCAGGGCCGGCCACCACCCCGGGGCTATGTGTGTAATATGCGGGAGGGCACTCAGCCACCCCCCAGGGCATTCTTTTAAATGTGTGGGGGCGCGCCAAGGCCCCCCCAAGCTCCAGGGACCACCACCCCCCAGGGCTTTTCTAAAATATTTGCGGGGCACATGGCCCCCCCACAGCCCCGGGGACCGGCAACCCCCGGGGTTTGTTTGAAAAAATAAATAAATAAACCTGTGTGGGTGCTCGAGCCCCCCCACATGCCCCAGGGACTGCCACCTCCCTGTGGCACTGAAATGCAAATGCGGGGGTTCATTATAGACCCCCGAGCCCCGGGGACCACCACCTCCCCAGGGCTTCAAACACCTTGGGAGGGGGGCTGCGCGGCCCCCCTCCTGGAGCTCTTGGTGGCCATGTGGACCGCCACCCCCAGGGCCGGCTTCTGCAGTGTCCCGGGGTGCCCAACCCTGAGACACTGTTGTTTGCTATGGCAGGGTGGGAGCTGTGCGGCTCCCGCCCTGTCATAGCAAACTTGCTTTGGATTTTAGAAGCGAGAGCAAGGAAACCTGCTCTCTCTTCCAAAATCCAAAGCAGATTGCTTTTCCACACGGGGAGCTGCATGCCAGCAGCTCCCTGTGTAGAAAAGCAATGCCGGCTCCCGCAGGAGGCAAGGAGCCGGCAGGACCGTGGGGGAATTGGGGCTCCCCCCATGGTCCCCAACGGAAAGGCCAGGCCCCGGGGGATGGGGTCCCTGGGGCCAGGAGTGGCCTGGGAGGGGGCCATGCTGCCCCCTCCCCTAAAAAAACAACAACAAAAAATGAAGGCCGGCCCGGGGATGGGGTCCCCAGGGCCAATAGAGGCCTCAGGAGGGGGATCACTCAGCTCCCCTCGTTAAAAAATTAAATATATGTGGCCATGCGCTGGGGGGATGGGGTCCCCGGGGCCAGAATTGGCCACGGGAAGGGGGTACCCATGCGGCCCCTATACGTTCTGATTTTTTTTTTTTTTAAAAGGGGTCAGACCCTGGGGGATGGTGTCCCCAGGGCCCCAAAAAAACGGAAAAAGAAGGGGGGCTACACAGCCCCCCTTTTAAAAAATGTTTTTTTTTAAAAACCAACATCGTGTCAGAGGCTCTGCCCCCTCCCAGCAACATTCTGCAAACACGCCCTGTGGCACGTTTTAAGTTGGGGAAATAATTCCCCTTCAATTCTGGGGGTCCCTGGGGGCCATCTAGCCCACCAGGTACCTCCAGTATGCACCACAGGGCTGCCTTGCAGAGAGAGGGTCCGAGACCACTCACCTTTTTACACCTCTCTGCAACGCAGCTCTGTGGCACTTAGTGGAGGTACCTGGTGGGCTAGTTGGACCCTAGGGACCCTCAGGACTCAAGGGGATTTAATCCCCCGATTTACAACATACCAGAGGGTGCGTTTGCACAGTGGTGCAGGGAGGGGGCAGGGCCCTGATTTGAGAAGTGTGCAAACGTGCCCTGTGGCGCTTTTTAAGTTGGAGGATTAAGTTCCCTTCAATCATAAGGGTCCTTGGGGCCCAACTAGCCCACCAGGTACCTCCAGTAAGCCATGGAGCTGCGCTGCAGAGTGGTAGTCCAAGGCCATGCCCCCTTTTTATACCACTCTGCAACGCAGCTCTGTGGCGCTTACTGGAGGTAGCTGGTGGGCTAATTGGACCTCAGTGACCCTCAGGATTCAAGGAGACTTAATCACCCACACTTGTCACATCAGGCCCCGACCCCTCCCTGCACCACAGTGCATACACACCCTGTGGCGTGTTTTAAGTTGGGGATTCATTCCCCCTCAATCCTGAGGGTCCCTGGGGCCAACCAGTCCACCAGGTACCTCTTGTAAATGCCACATGGCTGTGTTGCAGGGAGGTGCTCCGAGGACACACCCCTTTTAGACCACTCTGCAAACGCGGCCTCTGGTGCACTGCTGGTGGGGCGATGAGGTCCTCTTGTGTCATGAGGACCTCAAGACACACGTGGACTTCACCTCTGGGCAGCAGTGCGCCAGAAGCCGCGTTTGCAGCGGGGTGTAAAAAGGGCCGTGGCCTCAGAACACCTCTCTGAAACGCAGGTCTGTGGCGCTTACTGGATGTACCTGGTGAGCTAATTGGCCACCAGAGACCTTCAGGATTCAAGGGGACTTCATAGGGATGTCATAGTTAGAAAAACCATAGGTTTCAGGTACGTTATAGTTAGAAATTAGCATTTTAAAAAACTTAGAAATTCACTGAAAATAGTTAGCTGGACATTTCACTCTTACAAAACCATAGAAATTCGGCCGTTATAGTTACTTCAGCTAACGATAACTCACGTACCCGCGCTGCTCATGACGTCACATATTACATCATTCATGACATGGTCAGTGACATCACTGATGACATCACAGATGACATCATCCACGTGAAAATCTGGAGCACCTCCTCACACTCTAATATAACCTTTGATACACCCACTGTAAAATACAGTCTATCATTTTGCTAAATCATTGACACACCAATGCCAATTACTACATATAAACTCTCTGGTTCCTAGGTCTACACACACATCCACTCATTCATCCATACAATCCCTCATACATGCAGTCACTCATCAATACAACACTATCATATGCACTCATATACCTATACAATCACTCACACACCGCCACTCATCCATGCAGTTACTCGGTCATGCTAAGAATCAATCACTGGTGAAATTGACTAGCACGCTCAAGCGGGGCAGAGCATTGCGCTTTTATCTGCGTTTTGAAAGCATTTTTCTTTTCCCTTTTTAAAAAAATACTGTGTATGTTTAGTTTATGCTATTGTTAGGTGCGGGAAACTGGGGGGAATTAGGAAATTTGGGGAAGGGATTGTTTTTATTTTGTTTCAGACTTCACTGAAGTTAGGCAGTCTTTTGCTCTGCCGTAGTCAGTTACAAGCTGCTGAGTGGAGTGAGCCCGCCTATCGGCAGAGCACTGACTGCCATTGTAGCGGTTAGCTGTATAGTCTCAACCAGCTTCCGGGGGTATAAATCCCACCGCGTCAGCGGCTGCGCCGCCTGCTCTCTGAAGGCGCGCCCAAGGCAAGCTCGTCTGCGCTCGTCTGCGCCTCGTATGCTGCTGGCTGCCTAGACATGCTGCTGACGACTGACCTGGTATGCTCTGCCCGTAGGTTAGCCTACTCACAAGAAAGTCTGCTGAAATTGGGTCAGAAGGTCCCTAAATGGGCAGGAGGGAGACTGGCGCCTTATACAGGAGAGGCCACTCCAGAGAGCAACTTATCTCACCTTAGCTGCCTAGCTACTGATATTACCCAATATGTTGGCACTCAGAAGTTCGATCAGCTAGGCCACCAGGCGGGGCCCATTCCTGGAGTGGAGTGGGGGAAGCAGCGGGGGGAAACTATTAGCTCCCTTGCAAGGACTCTATCTAAATGAACGTTCATTACCTAAACATGTTGCTGAAACCTGGGATCTTCTGGATGTCACCAAGCCAGATATATGTTTATTCACGGAAACTTGGCTAAATGATGAGAATACTCCCTCGCTAGCAATGGCCTTCCCGGCAGAATATTTCGTCACACGACTGGATAGAGTTGGGAAGAGGGGTGGAGGTTTGGCTATCGCAATACGCCCCCTTACCATATTACAATTCTGGATAAGGTCTCTTCTCCCTTTTTCGAACTATTGATTTTTAGAGTGCAGCAAGCTCATACTATCGAACTAACAGGAGCTTTAGTGTACCATCCTCCTGGTAGTGAAAAAAAAGATTTCTGTACTTCTCTCTCTGAAAGACTGGCCCCTTTTATATCGCAAGCAATCAAATTCTTATTGGTTGGGGATTTCAATCACCATCTGGAAGTTCTCTCCAATGGTGATTCAGCAAGTTTGCTTGCAAGCATGGAATCTCTTGAGTTCTTTTCCAGAGTTGCCAGCCCTACACATCGGGCTGGTCATGTTATGGACACTATTTTTTCCAATATGTCAGATCTAAGAGTAGACCCCCCATTGGAGGTGGACTGGACAGACCATTTCGCATTACGTTTCTACTGGACTGCGTTGAGGTCACTCCCGCAAGCTACGCAGGAGTTTTGTACTCAGCTAGCATCTCACTTTACCGATAAGAATGATATCATATATCGTGCCTTCGGGAAAACAGAGAATATGAATGATAGTCTGGCCCCTAGGGCAGTCCCTTGTACATCCAGCTTAGATGACTTTCCCATCATTACGGGATCCCAGGTGGAGGTTTTGCTGGCCAAAACGAAGGGGCCGATTCCGATATCGGTCGGAAGGGCACCGAATCGGGTTCGGCCGGAAAAACAACGAGCCGTACGCGTGTTTTCCGGCCGACTCGTACAGCTGTACAAGCGAGCAAGTACGATGCGCGCTACATGAAAATCACCGACCGAGTCGTTTCCGGGTCCGAACCGCTCCGTACGTCCCAGTCGGAAGCTAACCGTGGCGTGCAATGGTTGCGATTTACAACCAAGTCAGTACGATGCACGCATCGGACAGCCTGTGCGGGCTGGAGTGTCCGGCTCGCAAAAGCTCTCAGAGTCGGACTTTGGGGGTCCGCGTCGGACCCCCTGACACCCACAGCCCTACGACTCGGACACAGGGGAAGACCTATGGGTCTCCCCAACACAAGCATGTACGGTGCGGGTGGCACCGATGCGTACCCACTGTGGGGGCGCACTTGTTCGACACGTACCCATTCAGTCAATGGGAGCCCATGTACGTGTCGTACGACCGGCTCCCATTGACTTCTATGGGAGTCCGACCGAACCGAGTCCGACAGCATACGTGCGCATCGTTCTCGCTCAGTCGGACTGTAGGTGTCCGGCTCGGTCGGAAAACACTCCGGATCCGGCTCGGTCGGAGTGCTTTCCGACCCGGATCGGAATCGGCCCCTAAGTCAGGGTCACTCTTGGACCCACTGCCACCTAGGGTCATGAAGGAGTTGTCTCCTATTCTGGCAGATACTTTGGCAGTTATATGTAACATCTCTTTAGCTACAGCTACCTTTCCGGGCAAATGGAAGGTATCTTGCGTTAAGCCGCTGCTTAAACAGGTATCAGCAGACCCAACAGAGGTTCAAAATTACAGACCCATCTCTCTTCTTCCATGTTGGTCTAAAATCATGGAAGCTATAATAACCGTCATCCTTTTAACTATTTAGAAGAGAACAAGATATTAGATCCTACTCAGTCAGGTTTTCGCACATCACACAGAACTGAGGCTGCCTTGCTCGAAGTTACGGATACCATCAGGATGCTGCTCGATGGGGACTCTCCAGTTATGCTGGTGCTGTTGGACCTGTCGGCAGCCTACGACACCATCTCCCACAGCTTACTACTAAATAGGTTGCGGGAGGTGGGTGTCGGGGGCTTAGCCTTTAAATGGTTTCAAAGCTACTTATCTGACAGAACCCAATCTGTTCAACTAGGGTCTTATGTGTCATCTCCTGTTGTAGTGGACAAGGGGGTACCACAGGGCTCTATATTGCGCACCACATTATTCAATCTATATGTGGCCCCCTTAGCCTCAATTATCAGGAACTGTGGCTTTGAAACCATATCGTATGCCGACGATAGGCAGATGATTGTACACATTGGTAAGGACCCCGCCAAAACGAAATCCAGGTTTGCAACTTGTATGACTAACATTGCAGACTGGATGAGGAGACATTTTTTACAATTAAACTCCTCTAAGACCGAGATACTTTTGTTTGGCAAAGCAATTGATCTGTGGACTCCAGACTGGTGGCCACCAGAATTGGGTGTGGCCCCCGTCCCAAGAAGCTGGGCCAAGAACTTGGGGATAAGGTTAGATAACCAGCTCTCAATGGAGATACAGGTGAAAACGCTAGCTACCTCTTGCTTTGGGACCATGCGGATGTTGAGAAAGATCTTCCCATGAATCCAGCTGAGTGCTAGAAAGACCCTTATCCAGGCACTGCTAATGAGTCGCCTGGATTATGGCAACTCCTTATTGGTAGGAATCAGGGAGGACCTCTTTTCCAAATTGCAGGTAGTGCAAAATACAGCTGCCCGCCTTGCTCTTGACAAACCAGCTTGAACCCCCTCCTTGCCGCTTTTACACCAATTACATTGGCTTCCAGTAAGGAAACGGGCCACATTTAAAATGCTGTGTTTGGTCTTTAGGTCCTTGCATGGTCTGGGGCCGGTCTATCTGTCTGATAAACTTAAATGGTATTAACCTACACGGCAGCTCAGATCCAGCAATCGTAAGAAACTGTGTGGTCGTAGAATTAGGAAGGTAAAGATGGGGGGACGTTCCTTTTCGTATCAGGCCCCCAAGTTGTGGAACAGCCTCCCTGAGCAAATCCCTCAATCCCCAAATCTGGCCCAATTTAAAAAGCTGCTCAAAACGTGGCTTTTCTAATGCCTTCCCCTCACTGACCGCTAGCCTCTTTTTCTAGCGCCAAGAGATCCCCTTGGGGATTATTTGTGCGCGATATAAGTGACCTAAATAAATAAATCACACTCCCATTTACTCACCTATACAATTATACATACACCACCTCAATTATTCATACAGATACTAACACATACTTACTCCCTTATATAGTCAGTGATGCAAGTACACACTCATCCATACAGCCAGTCTCATAATCACTGACTATCATGTAGAGTCATTTATATACTTCAACTCTCACATACACTGCCTTTTATATATGTAGTTACTTGGACATGTACCACTGAGACATCCATTCACTCACCAACACACCCATACACACACTCACACACCCATACAGCTGTTTCCACATACACTCTTGAACCCATACACCCAGTGAATCAACCACTCACACATCTATGCACAGAGTCACACACCTCCCACCCACCCACACACTCAATCTCCCAAAAAATACTAAGACAACCAATCAATAACCTATATAGACACGCATGTAGCTACTGACCAACCCATGCAGCAGCTTACACAATAACAGACAGACTGATACAGACAGACTGATACAGACATTCAACCAGTTTAGTCACTAACCCATGCATCCAGTAACACACATTTAATCACTCACTTATACAGTCAGTCGTACACCTACTAAATCCTCCATCCAGACACTGATACACCCACTCATTCTTCAATACACCTTGGAATATATATAAAAGATATTTAAACTTTACAGAAACACACTGTCACTTGATGATGTCATCAGTGAAGTCATCAGTGATGTCATTTGAGACGTCATCAGTGATGTCATCAGTGATGTCACTGACCATGTCATGAATGATGTAATATGTGACGTCATGAGCAGTGCATTGCGGGTGCAAGAGTTATAGTTAGCTGAACTAATTATAACGGCCGAATTTCTATGGTTTTGTAAGAGTGAAATGTCCAGCTAACTATAACGTCCCAGAAACCTATGTTTTTTTCTGTGAATTTCTAAGTTTTCTTAGATGCTAATTTCTAACAATAACGTACCTGAAACCTACGGTTTTTCAGTGAAAATATATATATATATATATATATATATATATATATATATATATATATATATATATATATATATATATATATATATATATTATACATATATACATATATATCCACACAGAAAGGAATCCACGCATCGGAGATTACCGAAAAGACTTGCACACCATGACTCCAATTCACATAGTTTATTCAGCTACATCAGCCCTCAGGAGCTTCGTCACGGCATGGTTACAAATGCACTGTGCCCCATCACCTTAAGAAACACGGCTTGTTGAGTACATTTATAAACATAAAGAAAATACTTTAAACACAGAACAATGTCGATCATGGTAATTGATTTGTAACACATACTATTGGTATTAAATTATGATTCTAAGTTTCATTTAGATTGGTACTTATTGGGAATTAATTAGGCATTTATACAAAAAAGATGAATCTACAAAAAATATCAAACGGTGAACATGGGTTCATTGGCCATGTGTCGCATTGGCAAAAAATGATCTACACATTTATGTTACCTCATATTGGTACTCTAGGATGTAAATAAATATCTCAGGGAGGCACAAAGACAGTTGCATAACATCAGGGTTTATGAGAAGAGCAGTTTTAATTCATACTGCGCTTCCATTGGTGGTTATCACTCACTTCTCAAGGGTTGGAAAGAGAGAGGTCTATTGAGCAATGGCGAATTTCTTTTCTTACAGGGTAAGAATCCATAAGCCCCTTGCTTTTACATGTTGCCCAAAGTGCACAAAAATAAAGAGGAACCACCTGGCAGGCTGATAATCTCTGCAAATGGTAGCTTACTAGAACAAACTTCTATTTACTTGGATTTTTTTCCTGCTACCATACTTATTAGCACTACCCTCGTTCACAGGAACAGTAAGTAATCCCCTTCTTCTATTACTATGGAGACGTCCTTCTTTGAAACTGATGAAGGAGTTTAGGGACATTAAGTCTATTCTGGGGTCACTGGAGCATTCATCCTCAGAAGTCACGGTGGAGATAAAATCCCTGCGCTCTGAGGTATCCACTTAGGTGACACTGAACATCGCTTTACTGCCCTAGAACAATGGCTGTTTGCGGACACAGATTGGAGCTTGGACTTTCTACTCCTGCAGAAATAGGTAACAGTTCTTGAAAACAAGAGCAGAGGGAACAATATACAATTTATGGGGTGCCGGAATAGGTGGAAAAGGATAACTTGAGCCACTTTCTGTAATCCTTTCTTCCTCGTAATCTGGGCCTTACCTTTAGACCCCCTTTGGAAATACAGTGGGTGCACAGGATACGCGGAGGGACTAATGTCTCATCGTCACAACAAAGGACGATTCTTGTATTCCTCCTGCAACATACCCATGCTAACATAGTCCCATGGTCCTTATGCTTATCAAACCACTTGGGTGATACTTTCTGCAAACTTTTCTCACACCACTAATGTTCTATAGAAAATGTTCTTGGCCCCCTGATCGACACTTAAACAGAAGTATATCCGGTATGGCCTGCTGCATCCAGCGGTTCTTCTCACATACAATGGAATCATGAGAGAATTTCATGGCCCCCAAGAAGTTGAGGACTACATTGATAGAATGTCAACCACAGAGATAGAGAAGACCTTGATTTCTCCACCCCTTTCTACTGTGGATGATCATGTTCCTGCTGCTGACAAAGACAGCAGGCCCTGGGAACAGGATCCTCAAAGCAAACCTTGGAAGATTGGGAGACACAAAGGGAATCCCAGATCCCCTCATCGGGAGAGAGATAAATCTCACTCACATCTGAAACCATAGGACAACGAGTGTGGCTACCCATTCAACACTTCTCTATTCTTTTTTATTACCCCATGGCAACTATAGGTTCCATTTGAAAATCCTTGCACGGCGGCTGACATTCATCTCTCAGAGAGTGCCCCGCTGTTTTAAAGGCTTGTCACTTCCAGCTGAGGAACCCACTGTGATACAGCGCATTCCTCTTTAATTCTACGATTCTTCCCCAACAATGCCATAGACTAGACCTCTATCAATTTCGTCCTTGAATGTCAACAGTATGACCAGCTACGACCGCCATTAGAAAATATTTTTTACTTGAATTCCAAAATACAAATATTATGCTCCTGCTGGCGACTCATTTGTCTCCCACGGAATCCGCTAAACTACAAAGAGACTTGGTGGGCCAAATCCTGTCAGGGTCTAAAACCTCCCTGGAACCAAATGCCCCGGCTGCCACAACAGCATTATTTAGGAAATCTGGAATGGCTATCTTGATTCATGCAAAACTGTCAGCCAGAGTTGTCCATTCTTGAAATGATCTCTATGGCCGCAATGTCCTTGCCATGCATTCCATTCCTTATCATCATATTAAAGTAGGCTCAATCTACATCCCTACCACAGCAAAAATGTCCTTCTTTGCCCCTCTACATAGAGTGCTGCTGGATTCCAGATCTACTCCAGTAATCTTGGGGGAGGAGGTGACTGGAACATGACCACTGATCCTGTTTTAGTCTGCTCTTCCGCTCCTGATCCTCAACACAATTGTGATAGATATCTCCTGCTTGATCTCATGTCAGACCACACATTACTTGACCCCTGGTGTCTTCTTAACCCAACGGACAGAGACTATACATTTCTCTTTTGCCCCCACAGCTCGGAATCACATGTTGACTACTTCCTAGCTCATGGCCAGATTCTGTCCCAGATCCTGGACTAGATGATTGGCAAGACCGTTATCTCTAAGTGTGCTCCAATTTCACTGTCATTGGATTTACAACTCCAATTTTCCCTTGATCGCTCCTGGAGGATGAACACCCTATGATATCTTCAGCCAGACAAGAATAAGGAACTGTGAGCACTCCTTCAAGATTACATTGCTCTGAACGAACATTCGGTTACCTTCCAGCAAACCTTTTGGGCTTCAGGCAAAACTTATATCCAGGGGGGTAATGAAGAAGTTGCAAGTGGAGGCTCAGCGCAAAACAGCCACTTTGCAGCAGCAACTGGAGAGGGAGTTTTATGAGGTGCACCATTTTTATACATGACTCCTGACCCCCGCCCATTTACAAGGACTGCATTGGAAAAAATATGACATTGACGTCCTTTTTTGCAAGCAGTGGAAACGGCACTTAGCCGACTTTGACAACCGCACCATGAACATGGTGAAAAATCCAGCCGGCTTCTAGCCTGGTGACTTTGACAGCGGCAAGTCTACCTGCTATACCCGCATTGGTTGGCGACTTTGGTACTATCCTAATGCATCCTAAAGACATAATTGAAGAATTCCACCAGTACTGTAGTCACTGGTACACTTTGGAGGTCCCCCATACTACTGAGGTGGAAGATCTGTTTATGGACCACCTACCCTTACCGGTTCTCCCAACAGACCTTCCTTAACAGCTCGACAGCTTCATTACAAACATTGAAATTGTAGATGCAATCAAAGGAATGGCCTCAAGCAAAGCTCCAGAGAATAATAGTTTCCCTATTGAGTTTTACAAAATCACAGGGGATCACTCAATTCCTTTGCTAGGAAAACTGTTTCGGGTAACAAAGATAGAGGACAGCCATAATCTAGAATTCTTGTATGCTTATATCACATTGTTGACAAAACCTGGAAAAGATCCCCTGCAATGCAAAAGCTACTGACCGATTTAATTAGTCAACTGTAATGTGAAGATATTTTTAAAGGTGATGCCCAACAGGCTAAAAGCGGCACTTCCCTATCTGGTACATAAATCACAGGTGGGCTTCCTTCCTGGTTCCTGAGCTCGAACCCCTTGCAAACACTAATTCATCTAATTTGTATCTCTTGATCTTCGACTGATTAGAGGGTTGCTCTCTCCTTCAATGCAAAAAAAAGTTTTTGATAGTGTGGAGTGGGGCTATCTCTTTTACACCGTGGCCTGCATAGGCATCAGACAGACCTTCATTGTATTATTCTCCTTGCTTAATGCTATTCCGTTGGATACTCCAGTCAGCAATGTGGTTAATTCATGCACCATCCCCATTCACCATGAAAAAAGGCAGGACTGCCTGCTTTCCCCTTTACTCTTCTTGCAGGTGTTGGAGCCGCTGGCCATCGAGATCTGTCAGTCTGACCAGATACGAGGCATTCTCACAGCAGAAAGCCAACTGAAATTGATGCTGTATGTGGGTGATATTCTCCTTATGCTTTGTTCCTGTGAGCCTTCGGAGCGAGCATTAATGTTGGCCCTGGACAAATTCTTAACCTTCTCTGGGTACAAGGTTAATTTGTCCAAAAGCAAAGCCCTTCCATTACCTTTTGCAAGAAGGGTGACCTCCCTATCCTGCCTACCCTTTATCTGGAAACCCACTCAAATGAAGTACCTGGCCATTTGGATTTGCACCCCTGTTCACGCCATGGTATATGCACATATATCTCCACTACTTGAAGAAATGCCAACTGATTTTTGGGGCTGGATACAAACAATTAAAATGGTGGTTGCCAATTATGTAGCGGGCATGCTGCCTTTCAGGATACCGCTCATTCTCATTTGCTGCATGGACAGTCTGATTGTCTTATGTCTGGCTAGATAACAAACCTCACTTGGCGAAGCGTAAACATGTATGCGGATACCAAGTCCAGTGGTCGATGACTCCCAAACATTACTATGTACTGTTCAGCACTACGGGGCAGATTTACAAGCCCCCTGTGCCACCACTACGTCACTTTTCGTGACGTCCTGGTGGCGCAAGCGGCTCCTCCATATTTACAAGGACAGGAAAAGACACCCTGCGTGACTTTTCCTCTCCTCGTGAATATAGCCCCTTCACACGCAGCACTGTGCGTTGAAGGGGCGTTCCATGGGTGTTGCTGTGGGTGTTCCCACGCAACACCCATGGAACAAGACACATCTCCAGATTTACGAGAAATCGGAAATCTGGATATGCGTGTGAATGCTGCGCCACCCTAGAGGTGGCGTAGCGAGGCGCAACGAGGAGACATGTTTTCATATCTCCTCGTTTTTTCCTCTTTCAGTGCGTGCTGCATTCTACAGCACGCATTGAAAGAGGAAAAAGCATCTTGTGATTGTTTTTGTTCAGAAAGGTGTTCCTTCCTGCACAAAAACAATCTCCCCACGACGCAGGCATCCTTGCACCATGGTGCAAGGGTGCGTGCGCCGGCGCATGGCTACAGTTTGTGCACCAGTGCAGGGGAAGCGCAGAGATGCGACATATTCTTGTAAATATGTTGCATCTCTGTGCTGTGAAACTAACGCAGCACGGCGCAGCAAAATGACTTGCTGCACCGTGCTGCATTACTTTGTTGTAAATCTGCCCCTACACCTTTCCCAAATGGGTTACTACTTTGTGTCTGAGCTTGAAAAACCAGACTGGCTAACCCTGGAAATGTACATTTGCCTCAGCCCATTAGGTCTCCATTTGCACTATCTTCACACCTACCTCAGGGCACTTTGGCTAATCCTGTGCTACTGTCCACATTCCATATCTGAAAGAAAATGCACCTTATTCTGCTCTCAGATGGTCTCATTTTTCTCTAGGCACTCATTTGGGACAATACCGGGCTGTTAATTGATGGTCCTCCTGTCAGGTGGGCTTCCTGGAACGGGCAAGACATCCTAGAGTTGTTCAAGATCTGCAAGACCAATTTCATGTACGACGCTGCACCCCCCTGCTTCAATACCACCAGTTGCGGAGTTGCATCATGGCACTTGTCCACAGCAGGAAGCATGCAATGCAAGACTCCACACTGCACGTGCATTTGAGAAAATGGGGAGCATCCAGGAAATTGATAGCAGGACTTTATGATTTATTATTAACCATGCTTCCCTCGAAACTAACCTCTCAGGCTCTGCTTAAACACTGGCAACTCCATTTGTCTAAGGATCTGTTGGATAAGATTTGGTCCACCCTTCTTGCTACACACGACAAGTACCTTCGTGAATCCTGACTGAAATTCAGTTATTTCAAAATAATACGTGGCCGGCACTGGACCCCAGACAAATTGCTTCATGCTGGCAGGATCCCCACTGATGTCTGCTGAGGAACCATGACCCTGAAGGTACATTCTTTGCCCATGCGATCTCATTCAACCATGTTGGAAGGAAGTCTGGGACTCCCTACTTCGATCCAGTGATCTTGCTCTCTGCCCTTCTCTAGAGCTGGCTATTCTTCATCTCATCCCACCAGACTCTAACTTGGATACTCACAAATGACGTTGGTTGGCCGCTGCCCTGTCATTGGTGAAACTGTGCATACTTCATTGATGGAAATCGTCTGCACCGCCGACCCTGGAGGACTGGAGCACCGCGACAAGAATAATGGCCTCTCATGAAAGTTTGATTCATAAACTCAATGGCCAAGTGCCCCTCTTTGACTTCATCTGAAGCTCGTCCCTGTCCCATCTGGGCCGGGATACTTGATCTAGCCCCACCCACTGACGCTTCTCCTCGTCTGAGTTATGGTAAGTTTGCATGCTGGTGAGGACCACACCAATGCATC
This sequence comes from Triturus cristatus, assembly GCF_964204655.1. NCBI lineage: Eukaryota > Metazoa > Chordata > Amphibia > Caudata > Salamandridae > Triturus > Triturus cristatus. Next base: position 1,079,908,618 of record NC_140590.1, on the reverse strand, counting down.
CTTGGCATCGGATACCTGCATCTGTAAGTAAATGACTATATTTTTCATATTATCGAGGGGGACTGTGCACGATGGACTTTATTTGCAGCTTATTTTGTCTCATTACTTCTAAACCAAGATGCAACTGTGCAAGGTGCTTCTATGTTAACGTTTGGTTTAATTTTACTGTTTTTATTGTTGACAAGTGTTGATATGTCTTCACTATACCCACTTTGTTAGGCTGTTTTCTTTGTCATAGCCATTGGGGAGAGGATGTAACCTTACGGCCAGAGCGGTTGAAGGGAACCGGGTTCGAGTCTCAGCAGCGACACTCAACATCCTGTAATTCTAGGCAAATCACTTAATCTCCCGGTGCCTCACAACAAAAGAATTAAATGTGTCCTTGTGTAAAGAAACTGGTGCTAAGCGCTCTGATACCCGATATCTTTGGGTCTAGTTCGCGCTATATAAACTCTACAAAAAAAATGAAATAGCCCTACTGTAGCGAGGCAAGATTATTTGTATTGCTGTATACTTGATACTTTAAAAAGAGAATTAAACAATAAAACACTGAACATGAAAGATGGAATATGTGAGGTCATAAGCAGCGAAAGTTGAAGGATCAAGTTATGGTTAATTGACTAAACTATAACTCCCATTTTTCAATGTGTTTTGGGCTCTTTAAAGTTAGTTTCTTTCTCATTGCAACACTGAACTATAATGTCACTTTAACCTTTGTTTTCTTCAGTGAATTTGTGTTTTTTCTTTTTCACTCTCCATGGGGCATATTATCAAGAAACGGCGTTAAAATTATCGCCGCTTTATATAATGGGCTTGATAATAAGCCCTTGAGAATTCCCAGAGAAGCCCATGTTCTGGTGTCAACATGGGCTTCTATGGGAATTCTCTGCGGCATTATTATCAAGCCCATTATCGCCGCTTTAGCGGCAGTTTACTGCCGCTAAAGCGGCGATAATTTTAACGCCGTGCTTGATAATATGCCCCAAAATTTTTATCATTCTGCGCAGCTCACACAGCAGTGACCGCTGGCCTTCACCAGGGACTGGGCAGGAGCACCTTGCCCTTTAAACACTGCACTGTATTTTAATCTCTGGCTGATTCACAGCCCTTGTACTCCAGTCATCCTTTTCACAGGACTACCCCTTGCAAAATGCACTTTTTTTCACCCACACAAATTGAATCTTAATTTCCTTAGGCAGAGCTCACTGCTAAAATTCCTCTTACAGGTGTTGCCGCTTCTTGTCACTCGCATTAAAGCGGGGGTTTTACAGTAGGGACGCTGATCCACGAGACTTGAGAAGTTCACATTTTAAGGAACGCTATTGGTAACAGTATTTCATATTGCAATGATTTTAATTAATTCTAACAATCAAGCTTTCACAAATTGGATGGCCCTAGAGCCTGTTCTGACATCTTACACTCCCCCTAGCTCAGTGGGAACTAACACATTGTGAAATGCACTTTTATTGTTAGGTGTGTACCAGGTTCAGTATGTTATCCTTGTAGAGCACAGCACTCTACCTCTTATCATATTAGGTCTCCATCAGACCCAGCACCCCAGCCTGGTTTTTATTCTTTCTAGGAACGCTAATAGATGCAACAATTCCAACTATTCACCTTCAGAACATTTCAGGCTAAAATTGCTGCATTGTTTAAAATGTTTATGCTGAAGTTGATTAATGATATTCAAGTCCATGGAAAAATCCACTTGCATTTTATATGGGTGTGCATACTGAGGTTCTTTTGCTATACTTTTATGTCTTATTGTACATCTTTTTTTAAATCATGCTGGTGGCACTTTAACGGACTTAGGGGCATATCAACAAGGGCTTTATCTCTGCTCTTTTGTCTTTAAAAGCCAAAAAAGCATAGATAAAACTAGCACCCTATCAACAACAGGGTGCTAACATGAAAATTCACATGTTAGCACCCTTTTACTCTATGCTTCCCCTTGCATCTCTAATGAGATGCAAAGGGGGCGTTCCAGAGTAAAATAATAGGAGAAATGTCGCTAAGCGACATTTCTCCTATTATCAAGAATATCGTTAACCCTGTTAGAGACAAAAAAAGCAGCGCTAACCACGGTTAACGCTGCTTTTTTACATCTGGTATTTTTCTGATTTAGCCATGATATCCTATGGAAGGAGGATATCATGGCTAAGTTTGCCTGTCCCTATCAACAAGGTAACGTGAGATTATCGCTGGGTTTCCAGCGATAATCTCATGTTAGCCTGTTAGCGTGAGGATTTTTATCGCTATTGAGATAAGCGTTGCTAATAGCACGCTATGTCAGCGATAAAAATTCACGCTAGCCAGCGATAATTATCCTAGCGCTAAATGCGCTTTGCGATAATTATCGCCGTTTGTTGTTGTTGATATGCCCCATTGAGAGCGAGAAAGAGATTTAAATACTTTATTTAGATATTCAAGGGGCATATCAACAACAACCGGCGATAATTATCGCAAAGCGCATTTAGCGCTAGGATAATTATCGCCGGCTAGCGTGAATTTTTATCGCTGAGATAGCGTGCTATTAGCAACGCTTATCTCAATAGCGATAAAAATCCTCACGCTAACAGGCTAACGTGAAATTATCGCTGGAAACCCAGCGATAATCTCACGTTACCTTGTTGATAGGGACAGGCAAACTTAGCCATGATATCCTCCTTCCATAGGATATCATGGCTAAGTCTGAAAAATACCAGATGTAAAAAAGCAGCGTTAACCGCGGTTAGCGCTGCTTTTTTTATCTCTAACAGGGTTAGCGATATTCTTGATAATAGGAGAAATGTCGCTTAGCGACATTTCTCCTATTATTTTACTCTGGAACGCCCCCTTTGCATCTCATTAGAGATGCAAGGGGAAGCGTAGAGTAAAAGGGTGCTAACATGCGAATTTTCATGTTAGCACCCTGTTGTTGATAGGGTGCTAGTTTTATCTCTGCTTTTTTGGCTTTTAAAGACAAAAAAGCAGAGATAAAGCCCTTGTTGATATGCCCCTAAATTGGCCCAGTACACAACTTCCCATAAGCGCCCAAACGCCTTACACCGTGCGTAGCGAGGATTGGCCTCATGGCCAGGCCCTATGCCCAACCTTCTGCTGGCACTCAGCCCCTGTTGCACACGGCCACTTTGGTAATGAGCAGTCATATTAGCCACTGGGCCTGTGCCCAATCCATTACAGACTACCCTCTCCGGGAACCTAACACCTCCCCCCTCCCTGCCCAAAGGTTCACAGCGAGGTTTGCCCTGACGGCCAGGCACTGCGGTCAACAACCCTGCATGGATGCCCAACCCGCACTGTGCCAAGGGTTGCCTGCTAAAGTTTTTACTAATTTTAAATTAGAGCACCAACTCAATTAATTTGTATTAAGAGACTTAGAATTGAGCAGAAAGCTTATAAATAATTTCTTAATGAATAAAGAGTCTCTAAAGAATACACAGTGATTGATTGACGATAATCATGTTAATTGGCAATTAGAAGAAGCCACAAGTCTTGCTTCATCCTTCAGTGAATAATTGAAACAGTTACTGCTTGCAAAGAGTACTCAAAGAAAATAAAGCCTCAACAATCCGAGTATTTTAGGATATCAGAAGCATAGCATTTCATGTAATTATTTAATTTACCCAATTGTGGTTTATGGGCTGGGAGAGCTTGTTTACAACTCTTCTATAAAAACATCAAAAAGTTTACTTAACAATTGAGGCTATGGAATTAGGTCTGAGAGGATCTCCGACTGTCTAGCTTGTCTCGTGTATTGTAGATATTTGAAAGTCTTCTGGAACAGATGCGTTCCAAAATGTAGGTCAGCTACAAAACTGGCACAAATGCATAAAGGTTCTCAATAAATGATTGATCCGATTTGCAATGCTCTAACTCATTTCCTTTGATTGGCAGAAGACTTTTATCAGAGACCTATATGTCACTCTGTTAAATTTCTAACTTTTCATTACCACTTACTTCTACACCATAAAGATCTCCTGCTGTGGTTTAAACGTTATTAGTGTGTAGTGAGATCATGGGCCCTTCTTTCCCTCACTTAGGCCTCCAATGCTTCAATTGATCTTTTATCTTTTTTTTGGTAGGACTCCTTCAAATAATTTCTCAGTGAGAAGCAAACTCTTAAATAATTACCTTTTGCTATCATTTTTGACAATCTGTTTTCCACTCGACCTTTTTTAAGAGGGCACTCTCGCCTCAGCATCGTTATTTCCAATTCTACCAAATTCACACTTAATAACATACTTTTGCAAAAGCTGACATAAATGGTTAAGTGTGGATGAAGAACAATCTTGATCAAGGCTATCTTCATACTACCAATTGTCAGTCTCAAGCCCCTGTGAGCCAAGGATAACTAGGGCCATATTATCAAGGAATGGCGATAACATTATCGCCGCTTTAGCGGCAGGAAACTGCCGCTAAAGCGGCGATAATGGGCTTGATAATATGCCGCAGAGAATTCCCATACCTGAGCTTCTATGGGAATTCACAAGGGCATATTATCAAGTCCATTATCGCCGCTTTGGCGGCAGTTTCCTGCCGCTAAAGCGGCGATAATGTTATCGCCGTTCCTTGATAATATGGCCCTAGGTTTTTAAATTCTACGAAGCCGAGATGGTCTGTTTCCAAGCGCAGCCTTATACGAGGGATTTGCTGAGTTTAACTGCATGGATTGCGAACTCCAACTGTCTGTATATACCACACAAATTAAGGGTGCCTATAGAAAGGCTTGGACAGGCAAGGGACTATGATATGGGCTTTATTGATTTAATCTGGAAATCATTGAATCAGGCCAGAGTCTCAAAAATGTTGCAAATTGCCTTCATTGTTATGCATTCTTCACAGGCAGACAATGGATTTGAGCTAGCACTGGAGACATGCAACTACGTCATTAATGTGTAGTGATCACTGTATCTGTTGTATTCTGAAGTTGTTGCACTTGATGCTGCAAAGTTGTTAGTATTCACAGATCTAGCCCACTGTAGTTGTAGGAGGAGGTACAAAACATGCACTTTAAAGCAAAGTACTGATTTTCTTGGCAAACAATGGTAAGTGCAGCCAGAAAATATGTAGGTAAAATGGGCACGCTCTCACAGCTGCTCTCATTTGGGGAGTAAAGAGATGGTGTGGAATGGTGTTCACCATTGCATTGTTTTGTTGTGCCTTTGCAAGCTGTTTTGTATTATAGTTTGATCACATGTGAGGCTGGAGTGAATTGTGATGAGTCACATGTATAACCATTTAATTTTACGACTCGCAAAATGCGACTTTTAGTGACTTGCAATTTGTGACTCAGAAAACGGAATGTACTAATGTATCTCAGACACATTCCGTGATCCCCAATGAGGTTGCAAATGACCTGCCTGATCAAGAGTCATGAGGCAAGAGTCATGAGGCAGGTCACAATATGCGACCCATTGGGAATGGGCTACAATCACAGGGATGGGGGCCTGCAGGGGACATTGTTTTTTAAATAAAGCAACTTTTTTTTTTAATATGGAAAACAGGATGCTTTTAAAAGAAAAAAAATGAAATGTTTTCTTTTCCTTTTTAGGGCGAGCTTGGGAATGGCGTGCACTGCTCTGCAAAGTTTGCTGTATTCAGGTAGGGACACAAACCTCTGCTAACTCTCCGCTCATATTTTACATTGCCTTGTGTCATTGTCCACTGTAAACTGTGGCTGTTTATTGGTCAATAGGCTTAGGAGTCCCTCCTTAGTACTGCCTTGTCTCATTATGTAACCTCCCATGGTGACACCCCTGTAACGTGTATTTTCTCAAATAGCTTTGTCCTGCCTTCTGTTGCAGGCAGGACAAGCTCTCTCCTAACACTTTGTTTCTGTTTTTTCTTTTTATAGCACGTGCGCTGGCATTGGCAATGCAATAGGTCTCGCATTTGCGGGAGTTTAAGCTATTGGCATTGCAAATGACATTGCCTTTTATTAATCTGATTTAAAAAAAAAACATAAATAAAAGCATTGTCCTTTACAATGCCAATTGCTCAAACTCTCGTAAAAGCTAGGCCTATTGCATTGTAAATGCTTCTTAAAGGGAAGGCAGTGGTCCGTGGGACCACTGCCTGCTCCTAAAAAATATTTTGCATACATTCACAAAGGGTAAGGATTCCTCTTCCCGTTTGGGACTGGCTTGCCACCTACTTGCAGTAGGTGGTAACTGCGATTGCATTAGCGGTCACAAAACAATCGTACATACCAGTGCAACTCGCTATTAGGAAGGGAAGCCCTTGGCAAGCCCCTTCCTAATAGCGACCCCCAAACCCTATTTTGCGAGTTGGTAATAGGTTACCGACTTGAAAAATAGGGTTTGTACATACCACAACCCTTTTTAGCGGTCGCAAACGGGCCGATTTTCCATTTGCAACCACTCAAAAAGGTCAAACATCTTGACTAACAACTCTTGATGCATGCAATGTTTCAAGAGAGGCATTTAAAAGTGCTAGTGAGCTTTTTCATCCCAGGTGCACAGAATCATCTTTCGAGCCCTTCCAGATATTTTATGACAGCCTATCTGACTATTTCGAGGACAAATTAATGCCATAAGTGAAGGGGTCACTCTGCCTTCTGCAGTTACATCAGCTAGTCTTTCATCTTCATTGGAGTACAGTGTTACTCTGATCCTTCTCGATTTAAATTTGCTCTCTGTGAAAGACCTTCCTGAGTCTATGTCAAATATTTGGTCAACATTTGAAATAAAACCTGAGTACTAGGGCGAACCTAAGGGCTCATAACTTAGCCGTGCTATGTTTAATCTTTATGTTCACATGTTTTTTTTCCTCATCTGCTCTTTTGACTTGAAGTTCATATGTTATGTGGATAGCATGCAGATTTTGATTACTATGTGATGCAATTGCTACTTTAAAGGCAGTTGCAGAGTCGATGAGATCAAACTCTCTCACACTGAATACACACAAGATTGGGGTGCTCTTCATCTCTGGCTGTAACTTTCCTAAAACTCTGCCCATGGGCCTTTAGCCCCACTTGCCATGGTCCTCTCTTATTCCTGTGTCTTCTTTCTATAAACTGTTTTTTAATTTGACAACGATTTGTCTGTGACGGATCCAAATTATCTTCTGCGTGCTTTTTCTTGCTGCGGTCACTTCGAAAATGTTTACCTTATCTTTCTGGTCATTCTACTACAGCCCCTATTCTCGGTTATTTGGAATATTGTAACTCTCTGATCTTGCTTGTACCCTGCTTCAGCTTCACAGTATCCAAAATAAAGCTGTTGTACTGATGCTAAAATGCCCTAGGCGCTCTTCTGCTTTTTCTTGTCTAAAGCCCCGTGGCCTCTACAATTTCATCGTTCGTTATCAACCTTCTAGAAACTTGAAATCTTCTGACATGCATCTTTAGATGGGTTTATAATTTACTACTTCTGCATAAAAGCCAAAAGGCAGAGACTTTTTAATCACAACAGACCAGACCTGGAATTCTGCATGGGAGGCAGAACCTTTTTGATCCTGACAGCAAAGACCTGGAACTCACACCCACTCAATCCGCGAGCTATCATGAATCTGCTGCATTTTCATAAAGCGATGAAAACTTGATAGTTCTTTCATCAGACCCCATGGCTTATTCTGCAGTTCTTAGTTCTCAGTGCCAAGACAACTTTTTGTAACAATGGTCCTTACAAGCTTATTTTACATTGCATTACATCGTCTTGGGGTGGGAATTCCGACGAAGTGAGGCGACATGGACATTTAAATTCTGGATCTGACTATCTTCCAGAGAGTCCCTTGCGTGGTCGTCCATTTTAACCCTGACTTTGTTTGTAAAATAATTCCTCATTATGACTTTGTTAGGGAATAACTAAAAGATAGATCCAACTGCGGCTCGTGCAGGTAAGCGTGGTGACGCCGGGTGGTGGGGGGATTTTCACTGACGACCACACAGGAAAATTAAATAAATAATACATTTTCCCTTGCCTTTATCTGTCGACCCCCCCACCCCTCATGCTCTTACCTGGACGCGCCGCGGCTAGATAGATCATGATTTGCCGCTGGGTTATTGTGTATGTCCCTATCAGCTATTCTAATCCCTGTTCTTTCATCAGTTGGGCAGCATAACAAATAATTTTACTTAATTAATGAGGTAGATCTGCTACTTTGATTTCAATTAATTTGTCCTAGACCACTTGCACTTTATGCTCAAACCTTTTACGCGCATTTAGCGTGTTACAAGAGCGCAGGTGTCAGGAACAGTTGTGAATAACATATTGGTTTTCGCAATGAAAACGAGGATTACATTTACACGCCTCTTCATGGATAACATTTCTCCTCTTTTATAGTTCACTCTTTACTACATTTTATATTGACAAGTTCCTTTCTGATGCGCTGACCTATTCTTGCAGTTTTCTAAAAAATATTCCAATGGTAGCTCTTGAGGAGATTTGATTAAGCCCTGAAGAAGCGGCAGTTTATTTAAGCTTCGAAACAAACACGTGTTGGCTGTACAACATCAAAGAAACCAATGAATGGAAAGTAACTTTATTGAAATTTGAAATTGTTTGACTGTACTACATCAGTAACATTTAAACTTAGCAACACTGAATTTTGGACATAATGTTACGAACTACGCGAAGATACAAAATAAAAAATGATGAACTAATGAAAGTAATATTGTATTGAGATGTTAAATAAATTAAGTTGTTCTTTAATTCCAACTGGGTTATTTCCTTTTTTGGACTCTTCACCAATTTCTATTATTTATTGTTAAAGTGGTACATGTTTTTTCTCCATCAGTCTGAGTTATGTATTCTCATCTTTGCGACACATGCTTTTTGGAGGGTTGGGATACTGGGGTCTCCTCCTGCAAGTGCTTCAAGGCTTGATATTTTTCAATTGCTATGTACATTTTCTAGGGAGCTGCTGATTGTTCTTTCCACTAGTATTTCCAATGACAGCTTTACACTAATGAGTCATCTCTGCCTCTTGTCTGTCAATAAAAAGATTGATGCTGAGACTAAATAAAAGGTGTATCTAAAAATGAGAAAATTACACTATTAATTCAATTTTAGAAGTATTATATTCTAAGTAGTGAAATGTCATCCTCTGTGGCATCAAGGCTGTCCCTTAGCAGCTGTGGCCAGTGTAGGTAAGAGTGGTGGGGCGGGGTGGAGGGGGGGAGTCAACAGATGACGAGGGAAAAAACAATTAAAAAAAAAGAAAACCACTTACCTTACGCTCGCCGCATAGTTGTGTCGGCGATGTGGTGAGTGCAAGGTAAGTGGTTTTTCGTTTTTTAAATTGTTTTTCCCCTCGTCATCTGTTGACTCCCCCCCCCCCCACCCCGCCCACCACTCTTACCTACACTGGCCACAGCTGCTAAGGGACAGCCTTGATGCTACAGAGGATGACATTTTACTACTTAGAATGTAATACTTCTAAAATTGAATTATAGTGTCATTTTCTCATTTTTAGATGCACCTTTTGTTTAGTCTCAGCATTCCTCACAGTCCTAGGAACTTTTCATAACCCAAGTCCTTATTACATAAGGTGCTCTGGAATAGGCCTTTGTGTTAATTGTTTGTACACCAAGACATTTCGGCATCACAAAAAAGGCTGTAGACGCTTGTGCGTCCCCATTTGCAGTTTGAATTTCAGGTGGTGCACCTTTTACAGCAACATGGTCCAAAGTGGGCATACCCTGATTGGCATTAGAATGGCCCCAGGCAAATAGAGTACACCTTTGCCCCTTTTCACATGATCTCCTACTGATGTGAGTACAGTGGGAAACAGGCCCCCAGGAAGCACGATAATCATCTGCTAAATGTGAGATGAAGGAAACTCAGCGTACCCCAAGGGCGTCCCTTGGGCGCATGGCATGGGGTTCTCAGGGAGGAAGTAGTCATATACTGCTCCTACCTGCTGAGAGATATCTTCCCCCTGTTGGCAAGGATGCCTGGTCCACTCACATCAAAAGATGTGCTGCAATCTCATACTGCAGCTCCAGCTTTCATTTGATGTATTCTCCTCAGCCAGATTTGAGCATGGTGCATCCAATAATGGGTGCACCATGGTGCAGGTAGGGGCGACCGATGGCTAATACAGTCCATGGTCTCCATTTTTTTCTCATTAGGCTTTACCATACATACTGAGCAAATTATGAAGGCTAAATATGAAGGCTCAAGTGGCAAAGCTCACTCCCTCATGTCATTACCAATACCCTCTGCTTTGCTAGAAAAAGCCTATAATTTCTGCTTCTGCCACTAGGTCTGTGTCTAAGTTCTGGCTATTTCCATCATCATCTTCTCAATGGCAGCAGATGTTTTTTAATTCTTACTTGTTGTACCATCTTATTTCAATAGATGCTTGCATGGGCATGAACTGTGCATCAATCAGTTCTGACTCTCTTTGTTATAGGTGGAACCAAAAAGCTTTTCCCAAAAGAGATACTTAGATCTCGGGTCAGACTGGCCGATAGGATATCAGGCAGAGTCAGAGGGGTGGATTTGACAGGGCAGTGGGTGGGACATTTTTGGGCTGTTTGTGGGCCTGTTTTATAGCCTGTGAGCTGGATTTTACCGTTGATTTCCCCGATATTACCACAAGCATTTAAATTCAGTTAGTCCTCCATACACTTATCCAGCATGTCCTTAGAAATTCAAAACCGACCCTGAGTGGATCTACCAAACCGTGAATGTGGGACCTACTCTTTAATTACTTTGGGGCTGTATGCATCAAGAGTTGTAAGCTAGTGTAAGGGCGTTGACCCTCACTTCCATTGGAAACCAGCGTACGTTTCTAACAGTGGGTAGAGTTGTGAGATCTTCTGAGGTTAGTAATTGTCTGAGACACAGATTTCCACACCACTTGGAGGTTGCATATTGCTTATGGTAGTGGCCCCTAGCTGGAAGTTGCAATAATCGATTTTGGGGCGAATGTTGGCTCTGAAAGTCTTGGCCCTGTTCTTCTTATCCAGAAGCGAATGAGCTCTTATCAACAGTTTTAGGTAAAAGGTGGTGAATATACAATTGCATTCATCTGCCTGCACTTTGACATTCAAGATTCAAACAAACTAGTGGTGTTTTCCAATTATCAATAGGAGCAGGTTCTGCACTTCCCCAGACTGGCAACCTAGTTTTTGTTCAGGAAGCCATCTCTGCCGATCAGTAGAAGGTCAGTTATGAGCCCATGTTCAGCCATTGCAGAATTGACATGAACCCTTCTTTGGTCATTGAAATGTTTCTGATGACAAACAGATGATAAATTATACTCGATTATCAGACAATATGTCTTAAACCCTAGAGGCAAATGGTAGACCGAGTTTTAGATGACACTATTATAATAAATATATGATTCTATCTTTTACTGTAATATGTGTGGCTTTGAAATGTGCCAATTTTAGGATCACAGCACTATACAACTATTAGTGGGTGATGTTATATCAGGTTTCGACTTTTCATATGGGAATTAACAAATACCATGACCTGGGTGAAAGGAACTGCAGATAAGGTAGCTTTGAGCAGTGATTTCTTCATCTTCTTTAATTTGTTTTTGACTAATTAAAACAGTTTTGACACCAATATGAACCCTCCTGTAAAGTCAGTTCTACTGACATACCAGACTGTAGGGACACCTTTCTGCACAAAACCAATCCTTTCAGACATTTTCTACAACAAGGAGAAATATGGATATTTCTCCTTGTTTCTCCTCCGATGCATTCCCAGGTCTAAACGTGTTGGTAAATCTAGAAATGCTTCTGAAAACATGGGTGGATGCACGAGAACACGCGCTCTACCCAAGTAACACCCCCACCATGCAAAGTAATACAAGGCAGTGACTTCAAGGGCCTTGCATTACTCGAGATTTACCAAGCCATGCAGGGCCACGCAAGGTGGCCACCCAATCCTTGGCAAATCTCATTCTAGATTTTGCATGGTCCTGTGCCCCCTTGCATGGAGTAAAGGCAATGCAAAACCTTAATAAATCTGGCCCATTGTCTTTTACCCCCATTGAAAGTCTGGAATGTATTGACCTAGGCTCACCTGCAACACACGATTGCTGGTTCTCATTTCAGTTAAATTAAGGGGAGAGGATGTAGCCTTACGCCCGGTGGAAATCAAAGCTGGGGAACGGGGTTCAAGTCTTGGCAATGACGCTCAACATCCTGTGATTCTGGGCAAATCACTTAATTTCCTCGTACCTAACAAAATTAAATTAATGTGTCCGTCTGTAACTAAACTAGTGCTCATCCACAGCGCTCTGATACCCGATGTCTTGGGTCTAGTTTGCGTTATATAAAACTCTAAAAAAAGATTAAAAAAAAAAAAACATTGTTCCAGGTGGGCTCAAGTAAGGGGAGTGTTTATCCAATTGTAGTTTAATCTGTTTTAGCCATCCTACAAGTCTTCACTGATGTATTTTTTTTATCAGCCACCAGTGTAAACAAAAACTGTCTGCGACATCATGTGACGTGGTGTCACAATCCTTTAGAGAGATATAGGGAAGAGATGCACAAGGGGTTTTAGCATTCACGTACCTTCCAAACTGGTAAATGAGAGAGTTTGTGAATGCTAAAACCCTTTTTCCGATGTACCAAAATCATTTAGCAATTCAGAAATGTGTTTCTGAATCGCTAAATGTGTGTCGAAATGGATCCCGATTTGGTATTTGGAAGAGTCAAGTTGTAGATGTCCCTTCAAAATTCTAGACTGGAATGCTATGCATCAATGTTTTGCAAACCAAATCCAATCACAAAACATTGATATTTTACTGAAGCATCATAGGAGCTGGTAACACATTCGCAAAAGGAAAGGGTTCACATTGGGATCCCTTTACCCTTAGGAAAGGTAAAAAAAAAAAAAGTTTAAGTGGCCTCGTAACAAAATGCTTGTTAAGAAGCCATGGTCCTGTGGACAAAGAAAAAGTAAACAAAAAAAGAAACGTTTCCTTTTTCACGTAGTCTTTCTTTTAAGGAAAACGTACAACGTTTAAAAAAATAAGTTTTCTTTATTAAAAAGCAATCGCTGACGTAGTGGTCTGCTGACTGGAGCAGGCCACCATTCTAGTGAAAGGCAGAGAACTGTAGTGGGTCGCAATTTACGGCATACCTCATTAATATTTTTGAGGTAGGTGGAAATGCGGGGATCACTGAAATGATAATGATGTACACAATGTCAAAACACAAAAATATATGAAAATAAATATCGATAACAAAAATATCAACTTCCTATACTTAACTTGTAAAACAACAAATATCAAGGACATAATTATCATTAGTAGTAGTAAAGTTAGGACTCCTAACTTTACTACTACCAAATACCTTTTGTGAATACCGAAAGTCGTAAAGTTAGGATTTTGTCTGAGTTTAGTAGTAGTAAAGTTAGGAGTCCAAACTTTACTACTACTAAATACCTTCTATGAATACCAAAAGTAGTAAGTTTAGGATTTTATCTCAGATTAGTTCTGTGAATCGGCCCCAATGTGGCTGCAAAAAGCAGCCGCTCTGTCTTTCACTAATGTTCTGCCCTTCAGGGCAGCTGCAAGTGTATATCTACTCAAGGGGGCAGCACAATATTAGCAGTGCTTAATTTGAGCTGGTACTTGCCGGTGGGGGCCACCTGCACTCATTTTTGGGGACCAGCTCTTATTCAATCAATCAATCAATTAGGGGTTTGTAAAGCGCGCTACTCACCCGTGAGGGTCTCATAACGCTGGGGGGGGGGGAGGGGGGGGGAGCATCTCTGGATCAGTCGAAGAGCCAGGTCTTGAGGTCCTTCCTGAACATTTGCAGTGTTGGGGACCGTCTGATCTTCACAGGGAGCTCGTTCCAGGTCTTGGCTGTGATGTAGGAGAAGGCTCTCCCACCGGTTCTGTTTCCACGGTTGCGGGGGACCTCTGCCAGGGCGAGGTCGGCGGAGCGGAGGTTCCTCTTGGGTACGTGGAAGGATACTCTCTTGTTGAGGTATTTGGGACAGATGTTGAGGGATTTGTAGGCATGGGTGAGGAGTTTGAAGGTGACCCTCTTCTCGACGGGGAGCCAGTGGAGGCCTCGTAGGTGTTGGGTCATGTGTTCGTGACGTGATGTCCCGATGACGAGTCTGGCTGCGGCGTTCTGGATGGTTTGGAGTTTGTGTAGAAGAGTCCTGTTGATTCCGGCGTAGAGGGCGTCGCTGTAGTCCAGTCTGCTGGTTATGAGTGCGTGGGTGATGGTTCTTCTGCAGTCGAGGGGAATCCATTTGAAGGTTTTACGGAGGATGCGAAGGCAGTTGAAACTAGTGGAAGCGACGGCGTTGATCTGGCGGTTCATGGAGAGGGAGGAGTCAAGGATGATGCAGAGGTTCCGTGCATGGTCAGTAGGGGTGCGTGGGTTCCTGAGGGCAGAGGGCCACCAGGTGTTGTCCCAGGCGGAGGTGCAGGGTCCGAGGATGAGGACCTTGGTCTTCTCTGATTTGAGCTTCAAGCAGCTGTATTTCATCCAGACAGCCACGTTCTTCATTCCTTCCTGGAAGCAGAGTCTGGTGTCTTCGGGATTCTTTGTGAGTGAGAGGATGAGCTGGGTGTCATCGGCGTAGGATACGATGCTGGGCCCATGCTGTCTGACGATGGCGGCGAGGGGGCCATGTAGATGTTGAAGAGCGTGGGGCTGAGTGACGATCCCTGGGGTACTCCGCAGTTGATTTCTGTGGGTTGGGAGAGGAAGGGAGGGAGTTGAATCCTCTGGGTTCTGCCGGAGAGGAAGGATTGGATCCAGTCGAGGGCGGCTCCTTGTATCCCCGTGTTGTGGAGTCTGGCTACGAGCGTGCGATGTGAGACGGTGTTGAAGGCTGCGGAGTGGTCTAGAAGGATGAGGGCCGCGGTGTGTCCCTGGTCTAGTAGCATGCGGACATCGTCAGTGGCGGCGAGGAGGGTGGTCTCGGTGCTGTGGTTGCTGCGAAAACCTGACTGGGAGGAGTATTGGATGGAGTTCTCTTTGATGAAGGCGATCAGCTGGGCGTTCACAAGTCTCACGGTGACTTTGGCCACGAAGGGGAGGAGAGAGATGGGCCAGCAGTTTCTCAGGTCAGTTGGGTCGGCCGTTGGTTTCTTGAGGAGTGGTTTCAACTCCACCCATTTCCAGTCATCTGGGCAGATGCCAGATTTGAGGGAGGCGTTGATCGTCCGTCCAAGTTCGGGTGCGATGGCGGCAGCGGCCCTGTGGAAGATTTGTGGTGGGCAGGGGTCTGTTGGGTCTCCAACAGACAGATATTTATCTTGTGCCGGAGAGGGGAAAACACAGAGATCAGAAAGATGGAGGACGAGAAGCACGGCAAAACTGTCACAAAGGGAGTAAGCGGGAACCTGCAAGAGCGAGAAAAAGGTGCAGGGAGTATCTAGTAGTGGATATAAGGCTACCAGCCTTGGTATTCAGCACACCGATATTAAATTGCCCTGAATGCCGGCTTCTGAGCAGAACTTCAGGCACCGGCACTCTTTCTTTCCCAAATGAAACACTGATTATTAGTAATAGGGAACACTGTTCCTGTTTGTGCCCCGCACATCAATTTGAAGAGAAAGTGCACCATATTTGTGATATGACTCCTAGTGTGCACGCCTGGGTATGATGAACATGGGCAGTGCCAGTACCAGTTGTGATGACTCTGTTCTTGGGTCAGGCAGCTAGCAGTGTAGTCAGTCTTCACAGGGGTTCTTCCACCCTAAGTCATAGCAGTGATGGTAGATGCCCCTCCTAAATTTGAGTAACCATCTCATTCTGTTGAAAAACCTCTCAAGGGACTTAGGTTCTTTAGTTGAGAATGCGGTCACCGTTTCTCAGTGCCAATCGATCACAGTTGCTATTTTTTCTTTTGGCATGACAACCAAAAGGACCATTTGCGTTTTCTCTGGGCCCCCCTTAGTTCCAAGTGCTTTGACTTTGGAGCACATTGTGGTGATCCTTGGGCCTCCATATCATGGAAGGCTACCTCTAATGGCCTTCTTGAGCAGTTGGCCAGGTCATTTCTCCAAGGTAGGTCCAAGGCATCTCCTCCTGGCAGGCAGTCAAACTCCCCAGGTTTCTAGCCCAAACCTGGCAAGAAGAATTGGTATCAATGCTCCAACCATGGAGCACCAAAGAGTTTCTTAGTCATCACTTTGGTGGGCCCACGGATTTCTGTAGAGACTTTTCATACTGGCTAGTAGTTTCTATCACAAACTTATGCTAAGTTTGCAGACAGAGTTTGTATACTGAGGAAGCTGAAAATTCTAATGAAAAATTACCACCGTATAATATAGAAACATGTTAAAAATGTTCACATAGAAATGCATAATGAAATAGAAGTTAGGTAATGTGCTTTTATTAAATGTGCAAACATGGAACTGCTGCTAAAATTTGCAGAAAGCTTTAATTACTATCGTTCTCCAACTGCTAGGCCACACTATTATTTAATTTTTCTCTTTCCCTTTAAGAAAAAAAAATGCCTTTCATAAGTAGTGATTTAATGTTAGAACTGAATTATAGAACCTGAGCTTTTTGTGAAATGTGTGGTTTCCTGCAAAATGTATCTCTCTTTTCTCACACCATATGACTTCATTGTATTTAGATTGTTTTCTTTGCCAGATATCCATAATGAACAAGCGTATTAATGAAAAGAAAATGCTTGATTCAGCTTACATTTTGTGATCTACCCAGGGCATAACAGAATTCAAATATTTCATTTAAAAGAGCAGGTAATTGTTACAGAATGGGATACCAAACAACTAATAGAGAAGGCTTGCAAAAGGTTCCTATGAGAACCTTCAAAATGTAACTTTTTGTAATACGTAGTAGCCACCTCTGAATAGTGTCATGTCGACATAGATGTTTACAGTGGGAATCAAGGATGAGGATGACAGACCATCATAAGATCTTCCTCCATTGGATGCTGATGACATAGTCACCTGATTTTGTAAAATGTTTAGTGGCCTTTTTATATAGTACATGTTCCTAGCTAGAGAGTTAAGGCATTCTATGCACTCCTACCCTGCCATCTCCCTAAGCACTTTGTTGTGCTAGTTGATTTAACATAAGCTATTGCTGATGGTGATTTTCTTTGACTTCGCCTTACGCAGATTCTGTCCACTTAAGAAGGGGGGGGGGGGGTCCACAAATCGCCAGACCTGGTACAATGTTGCTTGCCGTATGGCGAAATTAGACCTTTTAATCGCCATTAAGGAAGGCAATAGCCGAGCTGAGATCAAGGCTAGGAGAAGGGAGTATAAGCGTTTGATCTTTAATGCTAAGATCAAGTGGGATCAGGAGAAGTGGGAGGACCTTACTAAATCACTAGCCAATAGGGACTCTCGTAAATTCTGGAGAATTGTAAACACTGGTTCAGAAGATCTTCCATCGGCCATAGAACCTAACATCTCAGCTGAAGCTTGGAAGGAGCATTTCTGGTCCCTTTATAGGGTAGAGGCTGGGGCCCCCGGCGAATTACTACCCGCTGTAACATCATGTCATTCTGGAGACCCTTTTACGGTGACTGAAATTAGAGCAGCGATTTCTGCCCTACCCCTTGGCAAGGCTCCGGGTTTGGACGGCCTACCCGGGGATCTCTTTAAACAGGAACCAGATGTTTGGGCACCATATCTAGTGTCCATGTTTAATGCTATTCTGGGGGGCATGGAGGTGCCTAGTACTTGGCTCGGCGCAGAGATTGTGCCGGTCTTTAGAAAGGGGTCACCTCTGCTCCCAGCCAACTACAGGCCCATTATCCTTATAGATGTCTCCCAAAAGCTCTTCGGTAGGCTGATTCTTGATCGCCTCCAAACTTGGATTGATGATTTCTCCATCCTTAGCCCCTACCAGGCAGGTTTTAGGAAGGGGGTTTCGACTACAGACCAGGTGTTCCGCTTGAACCTTATTTACTGGAAGACCGCAATAATCGAGGGTGGCAGCTTGTACATGGTTTTCGTGGACTTGCGTGCTGCCTTTGACTTAGTTCCAAGAGTAAGACTCTGGTCCGTCTTGGCGGACCTGGCCATACCGCAAGACATCCTTTCAATTTTGATAAGATTGCATTCGGGAAATTTCGCACGTGTGAGGTGCGGTAGGAATGGGGTACTCACGGATAGATTCCCCGTTGCCAGGGGGGGTAAGACAGGGTTGTGTCCTCGCTCCGACCCTGTTTTGCCTCTTTGTAAACGGGGTTATCGACCACCTGTTGAGGGTGGCCGATACTGATGCACCAAAACTCAATGGCAGCAGGGTGCCCGCAATCATGTTTGCGGATGACACCCTGCTGCTGTCCAAGTCCCCCATGGGAATCCAACGAATTTTAGATGGATTTTCGACCTTCTGCACTGAGAGGGGTCTAGAGATTAATGCAACGAAGACAAAATATATGATTTTCAATCCCCCAAATTCCACCCGGCCCAACCCCACTATAGGTACTCAGAAGTTGGAGAGGGTATCTACATTTGAGTATTTGGGGGTCACCATTAATCAAACAATGTCCTGGGACACCCACCGCAACAAGGCCAATATGAGACTGGTTCAATTAACTGGAGGTATCTGTAGGTTGAGGAATACTTCGTCCTTCAAACCCTTGACACCAGCCCTACAAATTTATAAAATACAAGCGCGTGGGGCAGTAGTATACGGCGGGGAACTGTGGGGCCACATCTCCACCCAGAACTTACTAGTTACTGAAAATAATTTTATTAGGCAACTTGCAGCCCTTCCAACAAGTACACCCCTTTTGCCGTTGAGGTTGGACCTGGGACTGAGACCCATTAGTGAAGAGCTGGCACTTAAACCGCAGACCTTCTGGCGTCGTTTGTGGGCTAGGCCAGAACTTGCAACATACAGGTCCGAACTACAAGAGTTTCTAACTCTGCCAAAAGCCGCTATTATCCCATGGCTAACCTATGTGAAAAAAACATGTTAGAATCTGGGACGGCCGGACCTTTGGCTAGATCCAGAGAGTGCGTGCTGTAGGATCCCTAGGAAACTCCTGGTAAAAGAATTTTATGAATTTAAATTATCAAAACTTATAGGGGCTATAAAGGAGGGGTCTCTTACTAACTCATTTGTTAAAACGAAAGATGTGTACCACCAATAGAGAGTTCTTGACAATTTTAGTGCGGTCTTGACCAGAAAATTGTTCCTTCAGTGGAGACACAGCTCACTCCCACTTAGATCATACACAAAGCAGTGGTCCAATCCCCCCTCATCAGAGCAATGCTCTCTATGCACCCAATCCCGGGAGGATGACCTACATATGATCTTTTTCTGTAAAGCATACCGTAGACCCAGAAATTACTGGCTTGTTCCCCTTCTTAAGAACCTGGGTCTTACGCATTATCTACATGCATACAGAGTGTTAAAAACAGATCTTTCGCCCCCGGTTGTGTTTGTGGTAGCTAACTTTTTAATTGCAATGTGGCACATTCGAGCAAGTCATATAAAGCAGATTGAGGCTGGGGATAATAGAACTATTGAATGAATTGTATTTTGTAACTCGTTGTTATTTATACTTCTGCTCAAAATGTTATGTGTTATTTTTTATCTGAATGTTAATTCTTTTTTAAATGTTTTTATTGTTGTATATCTTTTATGATCTAAATGGTCGAAATAAAGATTATAAAAGAAAAAAAAAGATTGAGGAAACATTCCATCTTTATTCTGATCTTAGCTACTGCTGTGATTTCTCTCACCCTCTCGCTCATTTAAACACGTGTTACTGCAACTCTCTGTAGTACTCAGCTAATCCTCCAGAACTACCCTTTATGGGAAGTTCGATCCTTTTCTTAGTTATCTGACTTTGCTTCAAAATTCTAATTACTCTTTTCCAAAAGAAACTCTTTATGGGTTCTTGTTAAGATAGGATAGGTCATATTGTTTAGAGTAGGGACTATATTCTGAATGGAACATGCAGTTATTTTCTTTGCCTGTTCTAACCAATATTTTTTATCATTTCTGTAATTGATCTGATATGAGTAACCTGTATAAAAGAAATACAAATATTGACTAATCTCTTAAAGAGAAGATAAACTTTTAAATCTTCACCACACCTTCTCTTTAATGGTTGAGCATCAAATGCAATAGATGATGTTGTTGTTGTTGTGAAAATGCTCCATTCTAACACGGTGGCAAAGGTTCATCACCTTAGGAAGGTGTGGAACTTCCAGGTTTGTTAAATTCGTTTGAAGTGACTTTATTTACAGAAATTGTTGTAATATGTTTACACTCACAATACCCTTTTAACTACTTCTCAGTCTGTGGAGGGAACTTTTCTAGGGAAACATGGAGCAAGAAAGGACTGGGAAATGCACCTGGACTTCAAAATGGCCCGCTTTCTCCTCTCCTTCCCAGGAGAGCTTTGAAGGAGCCAAGCAATTCACATTGCTGCCTGAAGCTTATCCAACCTAAAACCTATTCACTACTTTGGTTCAGGAAATCAAATTAGATTCCTGTGTTGTCAAAGTCATATATAGCACAAATGCATCATGCACATCCTACTACTGTAGTACACACTTGTGTGCCATATATATGTTAAACATTGGTAGAGTGAAGGTCCTGTCTGTTGGCGACTAACCAATTTTAAACATGAAAGGCATCTCTCGCTGGCAGTTGACAGATACAATTTTAGGGGATCACTGACAAAATATCGAAGGTCAAAAAATCGACCTACAAAAATATCGGAGCTAAAATATCAATGTCAAGAATATCGACATCCTATCTACAACATGGTAAGTACAAAAATATCGAAAATAAAATATCGAATGTCAAAAATATCGTTTTTAAAAATATAGGGTATTTTTTAGTTTAAAAAAAATATGGTAAATAAACCAAATAATACTTATAAATAAAATAAATATAATCAAATATATTTTATAATGTTTAAAATTAATAATTAATATATATATAATTTAATAAAAACATTAATTAAACATATACATATAATATATAATATATATACTTACTTAGTCAGTTTTAATAATTGTTTTAATAACCTATAAATTATTACAAATTATTATAGATTACAAATACATCATACACATAAAACAATAACATGAATAAAAATTAAATAATTATATATAACACATTAAAAAAATTACATTTAATTTGAATATTGTTAAAATTAATTATATATTACATTAGCTAAAATAATACAAAAAATATTAAATAGCACAGATAATAAAACTACTGCTCCAGCTCCAAAAAATACTACAGTAAGGAAAATGTTGGATAGCGTAGGGGGAAAAATTACTATTCCAACTCCAGAGAGTGCAACAGTAGAGAGAGTGTTGGATAGCGTAGGGGTAAAAATTACTATTCCCACTCCAGAGAGTGCAACATTAGGGAAAGTGTTGGATAGCGTAGGGGTAAAAATTACTATTCCAACTCCAGAGAGTGCAACAGTAGGGAAAGTGTTGGATAGCGTAGGGATAAAAATTACTATTCCCACTCCAGAGAGTGCAACAGTAGGGAAAGTGTTGGATAGCGTAGGGGTAAAAATTACTATTCCCACTCCAGAGAGTGCAACAGTAGGGAAAGTGTTGGATAGCATAGGGGTAAAAATTACTATTCCAACTCCACAGAGTGCAACAGTAGGGAAAGTGTTGGATAGCGTAAGGGTCAAAATTACTATTCCAACTCCAGAGAGTGCAACAGTACAGAAAGTGCTGGATAGTGTAGGGATACAAATTACTATTCCAACTCCAGAGAGTGCAACAGTAGGGAAAGTGTTGGATAGCGTAGAAGTTAAAAATACCATACATATAAATAACATAATTATTTAAAATAATTAGTGATTTAATTATTAAATAACTCAAAATTATTTACAAATACCTATAAATTATGATTACAAACATAACTACAAATTAATAATTAATTAACAATAAATTAATAATAAATACCAATATAAAATAATCAATACATATTAATTACCCAATAATAAATATTAAACAATAAAATATTTTTCATAACCAAAAACATATGAATTATTAAAAAGGAGTTACCAATTAAAAAATATTGAACAATTAACAAAAATTATACCACAAAATAATAATGAAACATTAATTACCAATTAATAATTACTTATTCATATATTAATTAGAAATATCAATACATAATATTTAATTCACAATTAATGATTGATCAACAACAAATTATTTTTCATAACCAAAATATTATAATTTAAAATGTTTACCAATTAATAATTAATGTCCAATTAATTAATTATCAACACCCAACAACAAATTTAATAATTACTTAATAAGATTTCAATTACTTCCAAGACTATTCCCCTATAAACGCACAACACACTCCAATAATAAAATAATACACTTAACATAATTATCAATTAATCAATTAATAAAAACTAATTACCAATTAATACAAATTAATTACCAATTAATACTTAATTAACAATAATATAATTATCAATACCAATAAATGAAAATAAATTATTACTTAATTACAATTAAATTACTTCCCACCCTATTCCCCTATAAACCCACAACCCGCTACAGTACTAAAACACAAAATTGACTTACATAACCATTATTAACATATCCAAATTGTATACATATATTTTAAAACCAGTAAAACACAACAAAAAACATATAACACATGCATATTAAATACACAATAAAATACATAACAATAATATAAATATCGATATTAGTAACATCAATATTAGTAACATCGATATATTTGATATCGATATTACTAACTTCGATATTACTAACATCGATATAAAAATACTTACCTTAGGGTCGATATTCTGTCCATAGATATTATTGACATCGATATTCTGTCCCTTCGATATTTAAAACTCGATATTAGTGTAGGTCGAAATTTTATTTTCGATATTTTGACTGTTTACCAATTTTAGGGCCTCATTTATGAAAAAAGAGTTGCACTGCTGCGGTAAAACAGCGATGCTACACTTTTCACAGCCCTCTCCTTGCAACACCATAGATGCGCCGTATTTACTGTATAATACTGTATAATCTGTCAGCTATACTGACAGATGCGTCAGGAATCCTGACGTATCTGTTGACGCAAAACACAAGCATTGCTGGAGTTGTGTCGGAAGCATGACGCAACTCCAGCAATGCATAGGGGAGGCCTATACCTATTGCACTGCGTCACCCTTACGCCTGCTATGAGGCATGCATACGATTTTGACGCAGCGGCGTTCTGGAAGTGGCACAGTGAACTCTGATAGTTTTCACTGCTCCACTACCATGAGGCTTTCTTGCGGGGGAACGCCCACCCTGCATACATTATACCTGACACAGGTATAATGTAGTGCAGGGGTTTACAAAGTGACTCATCTGCCAAGATGCGTCACTTTGTAAATATAGCGGTATAAAAGGGGGTGGTGATGGACGGAGCATCAGAACCAATCAAACACTCACACCCAGTCAACAGATCTGGGTTTGATCCATCACCGTTCTTTAGCCCACTCTGCCACCCCAGTTCAGACATGGCCATATGCAAATCAGCCTGACCCTGTGCCTCATGGGAACAGTCCAGCCCTAACTGCCAAGCCATGCCTTCCCTGGACCGGAAACAAGCTTCCTAGGACCGGTTTCTGGCATTTCAGCCGTCTTCAGCCAGGCTTGCTTGAATCCAGTGGCAAAGTGAGCAAGGGACTCACGTCTGAGCATACCCTGCCAACTTATGGCGAACAAAGCGGTACAAAAGGGGGTGGTGATGGACGGAGCATCAGAACCAATCAAACACTCACACCCAGTCAACAGATCTGGGTTTGATCCATCACCGTTCTTTAGCCCACTCTGCCACCCCAGTTCAGACATGGCCATCTGCAAATCAGTCTGACCCTGTGCCTCATGGGAACAGTCCAGCCCGAACTGCCAAGCCATGCCTTCCCTGGACCGGAAACAAGCTTACTAGGACCGGTTTCTGGCATTTCAGCCATCTTCAGCCAGGCTTGCTTGAATCCAGTGGCAAAGGGAGCAAGGGAATCACGTCTGAGCATACCCTGCCAACTTATGGCGAACAAAGCGGTACAAAAGGGGGTGTACTACTTTGTAAATATGGCACAACTTGGTGCATTATTGACGCCACCGCTACGTCACGGAAATTGATGCAACGGTGGTGCAAAAGTTTCACAAGCGGCTCATAAATAAGCCCTGTATGTTTCACTACTTGAACCTGTTGTGTCACTACAGTCAGTCTTATCCAGGTTGGCTAGCTGATGGTAGTTATGCTGGGAAGAAAGGAAGCTGTCATTGGTGTGCGCCTAGTGAACACAGAACCCCGCTCTGGGTCTCATTATGTGCCACACGGAACACTCAGCACACGCGCCTTATTGTTGTCAGGGCTGAGGTAAAAATGAAAAAATAGCATAAAGTCACTGTGGGAACTTGAGACAGGAGCACACATTCTTAATAGCCATACTGGACACCCTTTCCATCCCAACGAAAACACTTTTTTTTTACATTAGCGTGGTTCTGCTTTGAGTGTTGCTGTGTGCTCCACTGAAGCTTCATTGGACAAGATGGTCTGCACTGTCCTGAGTGGTGAGCACGTTGTGATTGAGTAAACCTCAGATTGAGTTTCTCAGAGGAATGTGTGTGCCAGTTACATTTTTGTTGAGCATATTTGGTGGTCTACAAACAACCATATAATCAAGAAAAGGCTTGAAAGCAATGTATTATTGGCCTGCTGCAGCCATTGGAAGCCCAGGCATCATGCTGTGTTTAAATGTCACAGGAATATTGATCTTCAAAAGTGGTATTTTAATGTATCGTTTTTTATTTAATCTCATTTTTATGAAGGGTGATGCCTCTTTGTGTGCTCTTGCATGTGATCACTTTTTTGGAGAGGTACATCTTTCCAATACAAAACAAATATGTGATGGACATCATTGTGTATTTTCACACTAGGGCAATATCCCAAGGGCGCAATAAGCATCTGTGCCGGCTTTCTGCCTCTGAGGCACTTTGAGATTCTGGGAGTGTCCTCCGACGCTTGTGCGCCCCATTTCTGCACTATAGATCGTGCCAGTGCACTCTGTGCGTGATTATAATGGGGTGAGTTTCGTCATTTAATGGGGCATGGCTCCATGCAAATGAGGAAAAACTTCGCCTTTGTGCCCAAGCCATATTACAGAGGCACACACAGAGGCAAAGAAGCGGTGTTCTAAGTCAAACTGAGTGTGTGCCACATAGGATGTGGCGCACAGTCAGTGCACCTCAGTGGCCCCCTTCGTGTTTTCTTCTGTAAGGTCACCCAGTCATGGCCAGGCTGGCCAATCACCCAGGCCTAAACTGCCTGTGTATTGTACAAAGGAAATGCCGGGCAAGGTATACTGGCCTGGATAAATGGCAAGTATGGCCCTTACTCCAGGGGCCAGGGATACCCATCCAGTCTAACCCATATAGAGGAATGCAGCCAGGCACTGTCTCCACCCTGTAGGAGGATACCAAACAGGCACCAGTCCTCCTCCAGTGACAGGCAGAGCTGAGGTTTCGAACAGCGAGTTCATTTTCCACAAATGCCCTGTCATCAGAGCAGGTATGCATTGTCGTAGTTCACATTTTGTTGAGGAATGCGCACTTCTCATTGCAATTGGGGATGCTGTCTCTGGCTAAATTGGGCGCAACAAGTAGCGGGTGCACCTTGCCACAAACTGTAACTCTGCATCAGATGAAGAATTCGAGTCAATGTTGTAAACAAGTGAAGAAACATTTTCAAGTATAGAAATCCGTGGGGCATATTATCAAGAATGGCGTTAAAATTATCGCCGCTTTAGCGGCAGGAAACTGCCGCTAAAGCGGCGATAATGGGCTTGATAATACACCCTTGAGAATTCCAGAAGTCCATGTTCTGGTGTGAATCTGGGCTTCTATTGGAATTCTCAAGGGCATATTATCAAGTCCATTATCGCCGCTTTAGCGGCAGTATCCTGCCGCTAAAGCGGCGATAATTTTAACGCTGTTCTTGATAATATGGCCCCAAGTTGTACAATTACAAAAAAATAAGGATTGAAGGGGATTACAACTATGCCAAAGGAGTTTAAGTATTCTATGACTCCAATGCAGTCTTGTGTAGACCTCGGTTGATAGCCTACTGTTTAATAATATAATTTCCCCCTGCTTATGAATGCTAGTTGATGCTGAAATTTTATGTGCTGCTTTCTCATGTGCTAACTTGAAAAACGTTTTGAATGGGGATGAATGTTTCCTGAAAGTCCAGATTTTAACATGAAAGTCCACATGTAAAAACATTTGCAAACTATCGGTAATTATTATGGTATATGCATAAATTAGTGTGCAAAAGAAAAACTTTGCAAATTTGTGCACCATAACTCATGATGTGTTACCAGTGGGAGTGCCAGTGGGGTCTGTTGGAAATGTCCCTTTCTGCAGAATGTTATCACCAAACCTTTCGCCTTTCTCCTCCTATTTTTCTGACTTTTTTGTTGGCTTTAGGACTCTGGGCATTTTACCACTTGTATTCAGTGCTAAAGTGCATGTGCTCTCGCCCCTAAAACTTGGTATGATTGGCTTACACCTGTTTGGCATATTTAATTTACTTGTAAGTCCCTCGTAAAGTGGTATCCCAAATACCCAGGGCCTGTAAATTAAATGCTACTAGTGGGCTTGCAGCACTTCTTGTTCACCCACAGAAGTAGCCTGACAAACCTATCTCAGGCTGGCCATTGTAGTGCCTGCTTGCGCAGTTTACTACCACATTGATTTGGCATTTAAAGCTACTTGACAAGCCTCAAACTCCCCTTTCACTACATACAGGTCCCCCTAAGGAAAGCCCAAGGTAGCCCTATGGGCAGGGTGCTGTGTAGGTAGAAAATAGGACATCTGCCTTGATTGTGTGGCATGTCCTGGTAGTGACAAACAGACTATTTTGTTTCTCACTACTGTGAGGCCTACTCCTCTCATAGGCTAGCATTGAGTATTCCCTTATATATTTTTTTTTACTCAAAACAGAACAGATGGCCCGGGAAGGCGTAAAGTAAGTCAGCACCTCAGAATTAAAACCCAAGCTGGGAAGATACATACGTAAGATACATACGTAACAATATAAGAGGTACATCAGGTTAAACAACAGCAGTGTCAACTAGACTTATCACACAGGACATTTTTAAATATCACTTGCTAATGGTGTGTCATTGGAGATGAAGGAGGAAGGCAGCCACTTGTTGTACGCCTAATCCTAAAAAAGGATGCAAAAGGATGCAAAATGTTGGCGGTGATGTCTAAAGCCAGGAAAAGAGGCACAGTTTACAGCAGAAGGGTATACCAGGAGAAAAGGAGGGTGTGAGACCTATTGTAACCAAGCTCAAGGAGACAAATGGAGTGGGAAAGAAGTAGGATGGCAAATGGGGAATGGCAGGTTTCCCAGTGCCTAAGTGTGTAACTGAAATTGGGGGAGGGAAAGGTGGATTGGGGTAGTAAGTCCGAGCAAATCCCTTAAATAACAATTATGTAAAGGAAAAGGGGGGGGGAAGCTGAAGTGAGGGAAGCTCACCCTGTAGGTGTGAGTGAACCCTGTTGTGCATGGCTATAAGTGGGGCTGCACCATGTCAACAAAGTAGTAAAACCATCAAGTGAACAAGTGGAGTGGGCAGAGTCTGGGTGGTTGGAAGTATGGGTGTTCCAGCCTGGACAAGTAGTCAATAAGAGGCTGGCAAAAACGTGTAAAGATTTTGTCCAAAGCTGACAGTTTGTGGGTCATGTATTCCATAGTTTGGGTGTGCCAAAGCCTCATGTACCAGGATGATATAGGCGGAACATTAGGGGACTTCCAAGTTAGGGTGATAAGTTGCTTTGATGCACCAGTCATGTGTTGCGTCAGGTACCAGTCAGCATGTGTTATCGCTTGAAGCGCTAGAGGACAGAGTCCCAAGATAACAGTCTGGTGAACTGCTGGAATTGGGTAACTCAGGGTGTTTGTGATGTGACAGAGAATTTCTTTCCAGAAGAGGGTGATGGTGGACACGTCCACCACATATGCTGAAAATAACCTTTCTGGTCTCCACATCTCCCACAGGAAATGGGTGCTGTTGATTAAATAGTGTGTAAGTGAGTGCAGGTGTAATACCACTGATGCATGACCTTATAAGCATTTTCCTGCTGAGGAATGCTTCTACGGATTTTCAGGAAATCGGTCAAAGGACCTCCCATTGCTTTCCTGTGATGTCTTGGGTGCTGTCAAATTCCCAAGTGTGCTGATATGGATATATTGGAAGTAAGCGGGAATGCTACAGTACTTCATGGGGCAGATTTACAAGAAAGTGACGCATCTGTAGAGATGCGTCACTTTCCCTGCGCCAACATTCCAAATCCTTGCGTCACCATGGATGCGCCGTATTTACAATACGGCGCACCATAGCGCAAGGATTGACAGATGCATCAGAAATTCTGACGCATCTGTTGACCGAAAAGTCACGCATTGCTGGAGTCGTGTCGCAAGCACGACGCAACTCCAGCAATGCTCAGGGGCGCCCTATGCCTAAAATGCTGCGTCACTCCTTACGCCTGCTTCAAGCAGGTGCAGGGTTTTGACGCAGCATGGACTTAAAAGTGACTCGGTGAAATCTTGTAGATTTCACTGAGGCACTTTTACGGGGCTTCCTGCGATGGAAAGCTCACCCTGCATACATTAAACCTGACGCAGGTTTAATGTGGCGCAGGGCTTCACAACGAGATGCATCTCCCTAGATGCGTCGCGTTGTAAATGGGCCGCAACCTTTACGCTGCCGCTGTGTCACAAAAGCAACACAACAACGGTGCAAAAGTGACGCTAGGGGCTTGTAAATCTGCCCCCACGTGTTTTGGAGATCAGGCCACGGGTGCCATCGAAATTGTGGACTAGTGTTTCAAAAAGTGTGAGGGTGTGTGTGGCCGCTAGGGCATTGGGATGATGTAGTGCCCAGTGGTGTAGTTGACAATATTGATCTCTGGGGGTATGGGGAGCCGAAATTCTGATCTGCAATGATCAAATAATTTAATGGTTTCTCCCTGATAAAGGTGTTGTAAGGTTCTACATTCACCTCTGACCCAGGCCGGAAATTAGTCCAGAGCTAGTGTGGGTGTGAAGTCTGTGTTACGCGCAATGGGGGTGTCAGGTAGGGAAATGTGGTGAAGTTCAGTCTTATTGCAAGCTTGTTCCAAATCTCGAAAACAGTCCATATCAGGGTGGAGATATATGGCTTTGTGGGTGTGAATGACGCAGGAGCTATGCCAAGTCCCAAAGCAGTTTGCAGGATGCTGACCTGTCCTTGTACAGCCAATGTTCCTCGCTCTCCCCAACCACCCATTCCGAGATAAAGTGAAGGTGCCCAGCCCAATAATATTCCTAGAGGTTAGGACAGGCTAGGCCACCTTGGGTTCTAGGGAGCATGTGTAGAGCTCTCAAGATGCAGGTCTGTTTCCCCCTCCAGATAAAGGTACACAAGTATTTTTGTAGAGTTTGTATGTCATCTACGGAGATGGGAGTAGGAAGGGATTGGAAGAGATAAAGGAGTCTGGGAAGAATGTTCATTTTAATTACATTTATGTCCCCAAGGCAGGAAATATGAAGAGGACACAATTATCGAAGATCCTGTAGCATTGCCCTAAGATAACATGGCCAGTTTGCCTTCGTCCATGTGGTAAGGGTATTAGTGATGGTAAGGTCTAGATATTCTATGGAGTGGGACGTCCATTGGAAAGGGGCCTGAGCCCTGAGGCTCGGTAAAAGTGTCTGCGGGATAGCAAGATTGAGTGCCTGCGACTTTAACATGTTGACCTTGTATCCCAAGACTGATTTAAAAATTTGGAGAGCTAGGACCACTGCAGGGAGAGAGGTATCCAGTTTAGTCACAATGAGTAATAAATCATCAGCCAATAACAGGGACTTATGGTCATAACCCCCAAAGGAAATGCCCACTATGTCCCTAGATTGTTGAAGATGGACGGCCAGGGGTTCTACAGCCAAGGCAAAAAGTAAGGGGGACAGCTGGCAGCCCTGTCAAATGCCAGGCAAAATGGGGAAGGGGCGGGTGGACAAGCCAATAATGTTGATGGTCGCTGTGGGTGTTACATAG
The DNA here is from genome assembly GCF_964204655.1 of Triturus cristatus. Classification (NCBI taxonomy): domain Eukaryota; kingdom Metazoa; phylum Chordata; class Amphibia; order Caudata; family Salamandridae; genus Triturus; species Triturus cristatus. The sequence goes on along the minus strand of NC_140590.1, from coordinate 1,079,878,607 downwards.
GAGGCCATGATTCTACTAATAATGTTGACGCCTAATCTCAGTTTGAGTAGAACAGCTCGTGAGAACTTCCAGCTCATCATGTCAAAAGCCTTCTTAGCGTCCGGGGATAAGAAAAAGCTGGAATGTTGTGTCTGTGAACCTCCTCGATTAGGTGTGCGAGTCGTCGAATATTGTCTGGGCCTTGTCTATGTTTTATAAAGCCCACCTTATCAGGGTAGATCAGTCCGTGTAGGTGTGCCTTGAGGCGATTCACCAGCATTTTGGTGTATAAGTTGGCATCTGTAATAAAAAAGGGCTATAAAGAGGTAGGAGGAGCAAAGGAGAGGATTCTTACCAGGTTTTGGGATAAATGTGATTTCGTCATTGGACATCGTGGGTGTGAGGTCAGTGGCATGGGAGAAAGAATGGATAGCAGGTGATCCTTCTGTTGTTAGAAGAATTCTGTGCAAAATGCAGGTGTAAGGCGTTCTGCGCCCAGTGTTTTTCCCTTTGGAAACTTCTTAAGAGTTCGATGAAGCTTGTCCATGGAGAGGTACTCCTCCAGGTCACAGGAGATAGTGGAAGATAGGGATGGCCACGGGCAGTCCTCCAGATATGTGTCTATGGCAGTCTGATCTTCAGCTCCCTCCATGTAGCTGTGTGGGTAGAAGGTGCGGGAAGCCTCTTATTTATCGGATTTTTGATGGCTCAACCTAAATTCCCCACTTTAAGTTTGGCTATATGGGTTCGGGCTTGTTTGTGTCACAGTCTGCACACTAAGATAAAGCCTACTTTGTCCCCACCCTCGTAGAATTTTTGTTTAAGTGCTAAGAGGAACCGTTCGGCGTTGATCATCTGGAGAGTCCAGAGCTGATTTTGCAGAATAGCCAGTTGTCTTTTAGTGCGTTTAGGAGGGAGCTGCTTTTCAATGTGCTCAATGGACTGGATCTCCTGTATTAGGTTAGTCTCTATTAAGCATGTCTCCTGGGCCTTGGTTATGGATAGAGAGGGCAGGACACCACAAAGGTTGGCCTTGAAGCCATCCCATAGTGTATGGTCAGACGTATCGGGGAGTACATTGAGTGTGATGTATTCAGTGATTGCTTTCTGAATATATGCCCCATCAACAGGATCTCTTAGGAGTTGGTGGGAGAAGTGCTAGCGTGGGGGGGTGTGAGATGTAAAGAGCCAATTGAAATTCAACGTGAGCATGATCCGCTATAAATATATCAGTGATTCGGGTAGATTCCAGACCTTTCAAAAGAGTGGGAGAGGAAGAAAGGGTCAATGCAAGAATAGGAGAGGTATACATGGGATTAACAAGAGAAATCTCTGGCATCTGGATGAAGATAGAGCCATGCATCCACAAGTCCTGCATCAGCCATTTCTTTTTAAAGCAGGCTAGACATAGCCCCAAAGCCTGGCAGTGAGTGGAGCTTCTATCTAGGTCAGGGTCCTACACTAGGTTAAAGTCACTCTCAACTATAAAGTCTCCTTTGCCTTGGCAAAGCTGTTCTTGAAGAACTTGGCAGAGGAAAGCCTCTTGTGACTGGTCAGGGGCATAGAAGTTGAGGAAGGTCAGTGTGTCCCTGCTCTTTTCGACTGTCAGAGTTAGGAATCACCAATTAGGGTCTCTAGCAAGCTTTACCGCTTTGGAGTAGAAGCCCCATTTGAAAAAAATGGCGGCCCCCAGTGTTTTGGTAGTTGTGTATGCCCAATGTTGGCAGGGATACTTAGGGTGAATCATGCAATGACAGTCATCTTTAAGGAGGTGTGTTTCTTGTAGATATGTCACATCAGGGTCTTGCTGTAGGAGGTAGCACCACTATTTGCGGCGTATGTTAGTGGACTGGAACCCTCGAACATTGAGGGAAATAAGTTTAAGTGTGTTCATGGAACACATGAGTAATGAAAAGTGGAGCGCGACAAAGTAAAAACACAAATGCGGTGCGGTGGAAGCATGTCAGTTGATAAGTTAGTATTCCATCTTACAGTTTCCCGAGGAACTAAGGGGGTTGCTGGGTGGCTTGCATGTGGAGTACTTATAGGGAAAACAAAGGGGACAACAGGGCCCAAAAATGCGAAACACTCCATCCGGAGATGAGTGGAAGTGTCACTGGTCTCTCCTGAGGTGTCACCCTCAATGGAAAATAGTCCGTTATGGGGGAATGTGGTCCAGCCTAGATGGCAGGGGAAGACAACTTGTAAGAGGAGGCAATGTTTGATTAGAACAAACAACAAGCAAGGTGAAGAGTTCTGAGCCCATATCTGCGGCCCAGCCTTAAGGATGTGAAAGGCCATGTTCAAGTCTTTCAGTTTATTGATACCGTATGACCATGTTCCATGAGGGCTATTGCTCGTCGGTAGAGTGGGAAGGTTCTACTTCATGCTGTGGAGGCGTGCAATAATGTCCTCTTTTGCACTCTGTAAGGCCATTACCGCTTTGCTGCAAGGTGTAGATTTCCCCCGGACCATCTGCCGAGCGGGTCACCAGGCACTGGTCTCTCCAGGCTGGGAGAACTGGGTATCCTTGCTGGAAGCTTCGTCAGACAGACCAAGCACATTCCTTTCCTCGTGGAGCGAACTGACCATTTTCCTTTGGCTGTTCCTCTGGAAAAACAGTCCAAATGGGTGCACCCAGTGATATGCGATTCCCTGCTCACATAGCTTTTCTGTGATAGGCTTAAAGTCTCAACGTTTTTTCAATGTTAATGGAGAAAGATCTGGACAGTGTGGACCCAGAAGACAATGTCTGCTCTGCCCCGGGCTGCTTTAAGGATGGCCTCCTTGTCCTGAAAATGTGGACTCGGGTAAGAATATTAGGTGGGGTCTCGGGCGGCCTCCAGCACAGTGCGCCCTATCCAGGGTTAGGAGTTGGTCGTCCTCGCCCCCACAAATTGCTTTTAGAAGGTCTCTGGTGGACGTCATTATGTCTTCCCCTTCATCACTGCGTGTAATCTCTTGAATGAGAAGTGCGCAGGAGATAGAACCAGAATTACTGCCATTGGACCAGTCCCAGCGGGTCATACACATCGCGATGAGGCTAAGGGATGTACAGTAGCCAGTGGGGAAGCAAGTGCTCCAAACAGGGAGCCCCTAAGGCCAAAGTCTGTCCTCAATCTTCAGGCTGATAAGGGGGGCAAGCGCTCACCTGTGAACAACTGCACAGTAGGGGCCCGCGCTGCTCCCCTTCTGTCCTGGCTGTTTCAGGATCCGTGGGAACACGGGGCGTGGCAGTGTAGAGCCTGGGAAAGAGCAGTGGGCAGGAGGCAAGGCCTGCTCTTTGTGTGCACCACAAGGCCTTTTGGGCAGCAGTTTACTGTCTGGTCCGACCCCTCAAACGCAGGCCCCTTGCCTCTCGATCCCCGTCCATTCCTCACCATGGCAGTCGATTCTAGTTCTGTCAGTGAGCATCCAGGCCAGCTCCTTTGGTGTCACTTTTTCCTGCTGCACGGTGCTGGCGGCAAGGGGGAGGAGGGGAACTCTCTGGGCGTTAAGCCGTCTTGGGTGGCCGGGTCCCCCCTCAATCAGGGCAGCACTGCACCAGCTTCAACAGGTCAGGGCAATAAACAGAAGGTGTCTCAAGGGCTCCCCCAGCCGAATGCCAAAGTCATTGAGGTAGCGCCCCGAACCTTTGGTACCCCTGCAGCCACAGGTATGTCCTGCTAGCACACTGCTAAGATGGCGCCTCCTCCTTCAAGTCAGGAAACAATGTAGATGATAATTCTGACCCCAGCTGACTCTATGAGTCGCAAAAGAGATTCAGCTGGATGCCGCCGGTATCAGGGCACATGGAGATTCTGTCAGATGTCGGCAGGCCCGATATCAATGCTGGAAGTTGCTCTATGGGATCGCAGGTGATCGGAGCTCGAACGCCGCACGTCCTACTCCATTGCTGGCTAGACCACGCCTCCCCCCTTATATATGTTTAAGTGGTAATTCCTGATCTGAAAGGAGAGGGGTTACCATGTTTGGTATGTTTAGAATGGTAGTGAAAAATCCTGCTTACTGGTGTAGTTGGATTTTTTATTAATAGTTTAGAAATGCCACTTTAGAAAATGGGCATTTCTCTGTGATGATAACTCTGTTGTTTTACAGTCTGACTCCACTCATCTTCTAGGGCAGAGTGACATCTGCACTTTAAGCATACTTTCAAGACAGCCACAACACAGGAAGGGCTGGGTGTATCAAGAGAGGCATCTGCATCCGTCTGCATACTGATAGTCTTCCTGGGCTGGGAGAGAGGGAGGTGGGGAACACTTACATTTGTATAGGCTGTGTCCTGCCCTCACACAAAAGGTTGATTTACCCCTACTGATGTCTGGAGCCAGGGAAGGGGAGAAGGGAAACTCCTGGAACTTCACAGACCTTGCTGGAAACTTCTGCCACCTTCTAGAAAAAGGTCACCAGGATATAAGTACAGGGGCTCTCATCCCAAGATTTTAGAGTTTGGTCCTTGCCGGGTCAGGATAACAAGCATTATTTCAGGATTTGCGTGAGATACGCAATATTATTGATTCATGTATCATTTCATAATCTGCTGCAAATCTTGCCCTGATGTTAGGATGTACGTATTTTAATTCTCGCATTGTAAGGATAAGGAGTACTGACTCAGGATTGGCATGTTACGGACATTGATGATGACTCATGTCATTTTGTTCTATGTTTTATGTAATATATACTATATTTTTATAGAATCCTGTGTGGAGTCTCTTTTGTAGTGTATTCATTGTGTTTGTGTGTTGCGGAAACGCTTTACACATTACCTCTGGGGATGAGCCTGACTGCTCTGCGCCAAGCTACCAGGGGGCGAGCACAGGTTATCTTTGGTGTGTAACTTACTTGCCCTGACTAGAGTGGTGGGTTCAGCCTGGTTTAGGTGAATACCCTAGTCAACAAGAAACCTTATTTCTAACGGGGTCACTAAGAGAGATGATGGAAATATACATGAAATACCATTAACTATACTTGAAAAACCTTTTGGGCCTTGAATTAACTTTTTGGGAAAAACAAACATCATTTCATCTGCAACTAAAGCACCAATTGAGAACATGTTCAGGGCATGTAGCAGCATTGACTGGGTTAGCTGATACTCACAATGCTAGAAAACATGGGGCCAGATTGATGTACGTTTCGCTTAGCAATTTCCAAATAGCGACTCCATCCGAAATGCTATTCACATGCTGAGACAGAACTCATGTTCCTATATGTTGTGCCACATTTTGATATATGATAGGCTATCTCTAGGTAATTTTGGCGACAGTTTTCTACTTGGTAAGCCCATATAAATATTTTGCACCTAGTGTAGCATGTAAACTAAAAAGTCGTATTAATGTCAGCTTTCGCAACGTTTTAGGAGTCAGTGTATGCATTATGGCCTTGGATCATGACACTTTAGTACAAGCAGTGAGGGAGATACAACCGTGCTCACAAAACGACACGCTCTGCCATAGAGAGGACATTTGGAATCTTAAAAGGACTCTTCAGTGCCTGCCCAACAGTGGTGGAGCCCTCCAGTACAGTCCCCAAACATGTTGCAAAATCATAGCTGTATTTGCAATTTTCCATAATCTTGTTATTGGGAGGGGTCTGCAGGATGTGAGATTGAATCAGATTCTGATACTGAGGGCAGAATACCACAAATACACCACCAACAGGATGCCTCTCGTGCTGCTGAGGGTGGAGCACGCCGTGCTGAGATCACTACTAATTATTTTAAAGGCAAGTACGAAGGGAATATCAAAAATGAAGACAATACCACATCTGATGATGCTTTTAAATAAAAATGTTCCTTTTATTCAGGAATCATGGTTAATTTTTGTTAAAAGAACAATAAAGTGCATTATAAACAACTGCCTTCACCATTGTTTAGGTTTTTTTTGTTAAGTAAATATGATTAGAAGTGAAATGCATATGAAAAGGCAACCAAGAGATTAGTCCTTTCTTCTCCCTCTGCTTGCACTACTTTTCTCAGCAGTGCCTGCCTGTGGAGTATCACCAAGATCTGTACTAGATGTATGTCAGCATGTGTGCCTAAGATTTGATACATTAGGTACAGAGAGGCTACGTACGCTTGATGCCTCTTCACTATTCCCTAAGCCTGCTTCTGCAGGCCCTGATATTTCACTGGTGTGAATATTATCCAAGGTAGATGTAACCTGCACTAAGCTATGAGCTACATCACTACAGCAGTGACCCATCTGAGTTTGCATGATAACCGTGCACCTAGATAAACTGCTAGTAGCCTGTGCCAGACGGTTTGTGGATCGGCTTAGTGTATCAGACCTCACCATGCGCTTGTGATGCCATCGTATTTGTGTTGAGTGGTCCTGTTGCATTGTTGTAACAAGTTTATCTATAGATTCAGTGAGTCTTGCAAAGTTGTTATTCATCATGATCTGTCGATCCTCAACTGTTTTCCTATAACTTTCTTGCCTATCGAGCAATTGTATCATTGTTCAATTCTACACATTAGTTGTGATTTAGAGTTTTAATATTTTTGGTTTGTAGCCACTGCACAGAGAGCATAGAGGCATCCAACCCCTAAACAATTGAGATGTTTCAGAAGCAATTTCCGCAGCAAGGAGACCAGCATTACAGGAAGCTGTGGCATGACGACTTTGCAAAAACCTGGAACGCATCTATCTGTCTCTCAAAGATGTTGCGGTGCTTTCCCTGGCATTATGGGAACATAGATGCATCATGTGTGCTACCTGGAAATTGGGCTACAATGTCTGTTATTATACAAGATGCATCATACATAACCTTTATATTGGGGAAGTGACTATTTTTGCGGTTTTGAAAAATAAATCCATTAGCAGATGGTGGAGCGATATCAATATGTGCACCATCAACACACCCTATGACACTAGGGAAAGGTGCCAGATAATAAGCTGATAGTTATGTATGTTGTATGTCCTGTTCTATTGAGATACTAGAAAATAAATGTGCTCATTAATTTTGGACAACATGACATCAAGAAAACTATGGAAAAAAACATGGCAATGCACTTTGGGACACTCACTCTGCTACTGCTACTACTCCCTGGTAAATTCCAGATGCTAAAAGCTGTAGGCAGCACAGTACCTGCATATCCGGTGGAGTAGCATTGCTTCTATCTCTGGGTGTCTGAAATAAGTCAGCAATCAATTCTAAAATGACATGACAACTGAGCCTGTATTTCTCAAATATCTCCTCCACACTTTGATTGAACAGAGCTACCCTAATCCTCTCCTTTCTTCACCTCTGCATACCAGCCAAAATCCTCATCCTTTACTCCAGAACATACAATGCGTTATTGTGAAAGGACAGATGCATTGTGGGCCAGTTTATATGTGTTACACCTGATTAGCACCTGATTGAAAATGGTGATAATTTCCTGCATTTTGAGACTAGTCGCAATTAGGAAATGCTTCATACATACAAACTGCGATTCACAATTTGGACACCTCTATTTGTGGTTCCTTATTAGGAATTGCAAAAAAAAGCGATTTCTAAAAGGAAGGAATCACAATTTGGACAGGCTAAATTGCCTTTCATATATACTGAAAGGGGATTTTGCTGTCGCAAATAGTGATTTGGACAATTTGCAAATGCAAAAACCTTTCGTACATCTGGCCCATGATCAGTTATTGTCGTGGAGCAACAACAAGAAAAATTCAGGCAAAGTTGCTAGCGTTGACCACTCAGTTAGATAAAGCAAGGATCTTTGAGTGTGAAACTTACTGCAGACCAGAGCGGCATCCAGGTAGAGTCAGGATCTGGCACTAGTCTGGGATTCAGGCAGCAGGTCTTCCTCTCAGGGTACCGGTGCAGTATGCTTAGAGATGTCACGGGTCCTCCGAGCAACCACAAATTGTATACTCATTTTAAAGGACAAAATTACACTTTGTATTCGTATGGCTGCTCATAGAAAGGTTGGCATGATTCTAAAATCAAGCCATGAGTTGCTCTATACTTCCAAATTGATGAGTGAGATTTAAATAGAACCATCTGGTTCAACTGATGCTTTCTCTACCCGGATTTCAGAAACATTTATTACAGTGTGGAAAGCAATGCTGTTTACTGTATTATATATTGCATCAACACGTCACCAAACTACCTTCATGGGAGCAGATGTCTTTTATTAGCTGTTGTGGGGGGGCATACAGGCTTGAACATGAACCTCTTGCATTAGCAAAGGTTGCAACTCTGTGCTAATAATTCATGCAACGGTTATTCAAAGGAGTGATAAAAATATATCCAATTGGATGACGTGTTAATTCACAGCTGTGTTCTAAAATGGAATATGGATGCATATTTTGCGAGTTAATAAAGAGGTTTGGAGAAATGTGGATTGATTTTTAAAGTATAAAGTGCCCTCTTAAAGAAAACTACCCTCCCTTATTTTGGACGCACTATAATAATATTTTGGGTTAAGCTGAAGGTCAGTCTTTTTTATGCGGTTCCAAGGGCCCCAGTACCTAAGAATAAATACTAAAATCGATCTTTTCAACGATTATCAGTGTTCTGTCCAGATTGACAAATGTTTTTTTCTTTCAGGGTGAATCTGCTACCAAATTGTTAAAAATGGAGGGGCAGATTTACAAGCCCCTTTCGCCAATTTTGCGTCAATTTTCCCATGTTAAAAAGGATGCAAACGTGGCGCAAGGGGCTTGTAAATCTGCCCCGGAGTACATTTCAGTTTGCCTGAACAATTCACAAGAGATCAACACTGAGTTGTTTTAGTTTATGTCACAGACACAGTGGAGGTTGTGGTAGAAGAATTTAGGGGTAAGGCTGGGAAGGAACCTATTTCTTCATCAGCAGTGGGAGCTTAGCCTGATCCAATAAAGGTAGTTTGAAGTCTGAGATTCATTATGTTTAATTGCTCATATTATGACTATTGCACCCTCTTGTTTTTTTCTTTACTTACAAAAGACCCTAAAATATTGGCCTTGGCTTGATTATGTCCGATTGTGAATTTGCTGCGATAACTCTGGTCGAATCCTGCCTGGACTGCGCATCTGCATATATCATTTGCATATTTTCCAGGATTCATTAGATACATTTTACCTAGGTGCATGCAGGAGTTCTCCAGGACCCCCATTGCTAAAGAAATTACGTTGGTTCCCTATATCAGCCAAGATGTCCTTTAAAGCTATCTGTATTGTCCCTCGGTCTCTTAGGCCCCCATTTGCAAAATTGTGAGTATGGCAGCGCCACAAGCCTTCCTGCTGAGATGACCTACTTCAAAAGAAAAGGGCAGAAATGCGCTGTATCTATGAGTCACGGCACATTCCTGTCCTCTTTCACAGAGCTGGTGCACAAATGGTTGCCATGCGCCAACGCAGGCCCCTTTGCACTATGGTACAAGGGTGGCTGTTTCAAAATTAAGTTGTTTTGTGGGGGAAGGACACCTTCCTTCACAAATACAACCCTTACGCCACCCATGGGAAGGTGTAGGCTTGTGATGTATTCCCAGGTCTACAGCACGTTGTAAATATGGGAATGGGTCAAATGCCACGGGTGGTTACGTGGGAACACCTACCGTAAAGCCCATGGCACTCTTCCCCATTGCACTGTGAGGCAACGCAGCGACTTGCACTGCGTTGCCTCACACCATATCTACAAGGCCATGAAAAATGCAGCAGGGTGGCTTTACGTGGACTCGTAGATATGGGTAAGCCCCTTAACACTGCTGTTAGTGGAAACTGTGAAGGAGTCAGAAAAAAAGAAGTTGTTGGCACTTGCTGAATTTCTAACTAAACGAAAATGGATCAAGGCTTTCAAAGAAAATAAGAAAGTGGATGATGGTATGAGGTATAAAATGCAGTGAAGGCCTGATAGAATTGTAAAGAAGGAAATGATAGAATTCAGTAAAGGGCGCACTACAGGCCATATTTATGGCAAAGTGGCACCGTTCAGCGCAGCAAGTCACCTGCTTTATTGGGAAAAGGCAGGAATGCTCCGTGCTTAGGGCATACAGCACATTCCTGTCCTTTCCCCCTGCACTGGCGCACGATGGGTTGCCCAGCGCCAATGCCGGCACCCTTGCACCATGGAGCAAGGGAGTCTGTGTTGCATTCAGGATTGTTTTTTGTGAAGGAAGGGGCACCTTCCTGCACAGAAACAATCCTAAGAGACATATTCTTCCATCTATGTGTGCTGCAGAAGACAGAGAAAGAAGTAGCAACAAGGAGAAATAACGATATTTCTCCTTGTTACACCTCTCCTTGGGAGGAATATCTTTTTGGCCCATTCCCAGTTTTACCAGATTTAGTAAATCTGAAATGCGTCAAAAATCATGGAAGTTGTGTGGAAACACCCATGCAACTCCTCCCTTGTGCAGAGTATTGCAACGCAGTGATCTCACTTAGAGGTTTACGTCATACATGCACCACCTTGTGGGGTGCAAGCATAACACAAACTTCTTGGAAATATGCCCCTAGATGTCATGGAAGATAGTTTATGGAGAGATTAGAAGTTAGATACACTGGAAAAAGATTGAAGCGAGTGTAAGAGGTAATTTGGGTTGCCATGGGTGGATATATTCATGAAGAGAGAAGATGCAGGAAATAGTGCAGCTTGTGTCACCAAAAGCAGTGGGGTAATTTGCCAACCCCAGATCTTGCGAGTTGAGGTACCATCAAAGCCTTGTGAAAAGGAGTATATTGACTTTATGATACCTAACATGTATTCTGGAACGAGATGAATATTTTAAATAGTTTTGTTGAACTACCATTTCAATTCAGTATTGTGAAGTATTTAAGAGATACATTTTATAGCTGAATTTTTAAGCAAGGTATTACTGCAGGAATGTGCACGGAGAATACATGGTGGTATTCAATCAATTTGCTTTCTAAAGAACGGCATGAGATATATTTTGTTTATTACATAGTATATATTTGTTGCACTGATTTCTATAACTTGACATATTTTATGTTGTATGACTTATTTGATTTGTTAGTACCTTGACGATAGATTGTTCTTGCGTTTGTTTGTGGTTTGTTAAAAAATATCAGAAATAGAAATGAAGAAAGAATTGATGATGGACAGTGGTGTTCAATTTTTATCTGAAACCATGAAAATAACATTTAAATAGACTGGTTGTAGCACATGAAGATATGAAAAGCCCACTCTGTATTGCTGTCAAGACAATTATCTGAAATAGAGGGTACCATATGTAGAAATTACAGAAGTGATATTTTGGAGGCAAAAACCATAGAAACTGATGTGGACAAATTGGAACATACTTCAACGTTTCAGGGATTATCCATCTCCTTTCATATCCCTTAAGGGAAGATGGTTGTGGATAAAGTGTACACAGAAATTAACCATTTAGGGTAACAAGAGAGGTGGTGATAGTGCTGGTGAGAAAAATAACTTTTTACAAAGTGTTTACGAGGCAGTGAAAGTGTGCAACATTAAATTAGGGAATGGGTTGTAGCTTGTTTAACAAGCAGGAGCATAAAGATGCATTCATTGTACTCTAAAAATAAATAAAAAGAAAGCTAGAGAAGTTAAACAATATTAATGTGTTGGATAATGAAGAGATATGAAGTGTCTGTAATGTTAGTGGACTGAGTTGGCCAGGTTATTTATCCCCCCTTTTATAGTACATTGTAGGTAGGTGAGGCGGCTGCCAATAAATGTCCAGGCAGTGGTTTTTTTCAAAGGTGAGTGTGATATGGTGCTCTGAAATGTTTGGTAGTCAGTTTAGAAGTTCGAACAGGTTGCCACAGCGAGAGGATTACTTTTGATGAGTTTCACGTGTGTTAAAAACATTGGTGTGTCTTCCATTGACTGGTTCACTGGGTCCACCGAGTCCTAATTTGCAAAGTGTCTGGTAACACTTAAGCCATACTTCTGCGTTCCTCATGTCCCTCCCTTTGATGCTTTGTGGTAACAAATCAGGTCCACTGAGGCTATTATTGAAGTCCTAGGTGTTACTGCTTCAATAGATATCAGGCGGACTGTCCTACCCACCACAACGCTTTTTGAGTCATCAAGTATAATAACAAATATTAGAACACTGGAATTATAAGAGCTTAATTGAAGACAATGGAGAAGCTCCAGGCTTATATGCTGGTATAAGTGCGAAGATCCAACATTCCAATGTTTGTCTTCCTGTGTCTCCCTTTTTAATTTAGAACATTCCACCCTTAGTGGGTGGAATGTCCTAATAGCTTTACAGCCCTTCTTCCTCTGGTTATACTGTTTGTTAAGGGCCCTCTCCCTCACTATAACTCGGGTTCAGGGCCTTTAACAAGCAGGCACTGGCCTATAAGGCTATTTAATGTGGAAATGTGCATAATTAAGAAGACCAAGTTTCTGTTTCTTACAACGGTGGAAAAATTACAGAAGGTAGCCTCACAACTAATGGATCGGAAACATATTGTCAAATTGACGACCCTTGGTGATTGTAACTAAAGCTCCCTGTTTTCCGTTTTTACAGATTTTTACAGATAAAACCAGACATAAAACATCCAATTTCTTGTCTGTATTTATTTTTTTAATGTGGATAAAAACGGAAATTGGGTTGCTTTTTGAGTAATTCTAAATACTGTGTGCCATGACTGCCAGGCCATTAGCTGTGTGGAATGATAGTTAAGGGAGCTAAAAAAGAGGCGTGGCCAAGCCGCGAAGCGTGATGGCCGCTGCTTAGCGGAGCTCCGCCGAACCCTCTCATCCCCCGTCTATCTGACCCATTCATCCGGAACTCGATCGCACTATTATCTAAGGGGATGGTGCCCGACATAACGTCCGGACCCTCCGAACATCGTGCGGTGATCGGGGACTGAGAGCGAGCCGATGTCGCAGTGAGGCCTGGTTGTGGCGAGGAAGCGGGACCTCGAGTGACGGCGGGACCTGCAAGCAGACACCACCTTGATGGACCTGTCGCCCGTATTTCAAGACCGGAGCAGATCCGAAGGTTTTCCCAGCAGTGCACAAAGTGCGACATCGGCCAGAGAACCTGAGAGCAGCCGGGAACCCCCGGAGCCTGGTGACAACGTGCATGCCGGGGCCTTGATTGCAGAGACAGTTGGCGGCAGATCCCTTGCGCGCTGGATGATACGCCGGAGGGCCCCATAGTGATTGGTGCCACAGCGGCCGAGACCCGTCTCAGACTAACCGCCCCACCCCCATCTGAAGTGCCCCTGGAGATGCGGTGGAGGCTCCTGGGCCCGAGAGACAGCACATCGGCGCACCGATCTGGAGATATGGCTAGACCTAATGCCCGTAGCGGACTCGAAGAGGGGAGGTGCGGGACTCCTGCTTCGCCCATGCCCCTCAGGAGGACCAAGATTTGCAGGAATTGCACGCTGTGATCCGACCTGCTAACAGCACACCGATTCAAGGCAGCCTGGGGAAGAAGCACAGATATGCCGTCTCGGGGGTGCGGGGATGCCTCTGAAGACCACAATACATACTTGCTGACGGAGCGGCACACATGCTGTGGGCACTGTTCCTGCCGGCGCCCGCCCTGTTCAGCCTTTGCTGTGAACTACGCTACGAACTCTTGTGGTGAGCGTGTGGGTGGTTGACGGTTCTCTCGCATCCACTGCTGGCACAGCGCTGGGCCTGTCTTTACCTTGGAGGGCCTGTCATCGGCTCCTTGATACCTGGGATACTTGGCTGCTCCAGGGTGCGGCGGCTTGCTCTCCTCTCCGTCCGCCCTGCACCTTTAGAGCACGAAGTGAGTACTATTGGCTGGGCATCCACTGACATCGTGTACTGTGGTTAGACGTTGTGGGAGACGAGCTACCCAATCGCCAGACCTGAGGCCTGTCCTGTGGCTATAGTGAGCAGAGACGGAACAGTGAAGGTGGGGCCGTGCGCCCTGAGAGGTGGTACACCACAGACATCACATCTGAAACAGTGCTGAAGGCACAATGTCGTCGTCTCGGGGCTCCAAGTCCGTGCAGCAGAATCAACTGGACAGGTACCCGCTCCCCAAGACATTGCTGCCCGATTCCTCCCCAGTAGGTAAGGGCGGAGCAACACAGGGAGAAGCTGCATCGGAACCAACGCTTAAGGATGTACTGGAGGCGATCGCGGGTATCAAGACCTCCCTTGAACATAAGATGGATGACATGAATAAGAATAACGGGCCCGATTCACAGAACTAACTTAAGACAAAATCCTAAACTTACTACTTTTGGTATTCACAGAAGTTAGGATTTTGTCCTAAGTTTGTCTTAAGTTTGTCTTAAGTCTGTCTTAAGTCTGTCTTAAGTCTGTCTTAAGTCTGTCTTAAGTCTGTCTTAAGTTTGTCTTAAGTCTGTCTTAAGTTTGTCTTAAGTCTATCTTAAGTTTGTCTTAATTCAAACTTAGGACAAATTCCAAACTTCTGTGAATACCATAAGTAGTAAGTTTAGGATTTTATCTTAAGTTAGTTCTGTGAATCGGGCCCAACGAGCGTGTGAAGCAAATGGAATTAACCACTACGAGCCTAGTGGAAGACACTTCTCAATTGCAACTAGAAGTCAAGGACTTGCAAACATTTCGGAAATTCGCTGAATCCAAGTTGGACGGTTATGAAGGGCGCCTGCGCCGCAACAACGTTCGTATTCTGGATGTTTCAAAATAATCAGACGGGCCGGCTACAGATCTCTACGTGGAGGACCTTATCCTCAACCATCTATAACCCAAGGGGTTAGGGAAATTCTTCATCGAGCGAGCGCATAGGGTCCGTGGAGGTCGACCGCGACCCAGGGTCTCCCCTCATCCGATCCTGGCTAGAGTCCTCAACTTCAGCGACCGTGATATTATTCTCCAACATGCTAGAACAGGCCCGCCCCTGAAGTACGAAAATGCTGAGATATCGTTCTTCCCGGACTTCACACAGATGGTTCAGTATCCGAGACGTTGGTTCCTTGGAATTAAAAAAACACTGAGGGATAAAGGCTTCAAGTACGCCATGCTCTAACCCCGCTAGATTCCAAGTGGAGGCGGACGGTCGAGTCTGGTTCTTTGAGCGTCTGGAGTCAGCAGCAGAGTGGCTGGAGAATCACTGACAGAGTTTCCCTTTGATGATGTGGTAAAGTTGATTGGAGGGGGGTTGCACTGGGGGTTGGGAGATGCGCTGATCTGAGACTCTATGCCAAATGGGTCAGATTGGAATATTGACCTAAAGGTTGGGTTCGCCTATCAGAGACATTCTTTATCCTGGACCCTTCTCACTGCAAGTCATTGGGTATATCCTTGAGTGCGTTGTAGACGATTGAGTGTTGGTATTTTTGAGGGGAGGGGATGGGAGGGAGGCACCACGTTCCCAAATTTTCTACTTTTAGTCACGTTGGTGGGGCGACAGGCACTCTGCAAGTTTAGTCATGGGCAGTTTGAAGCCTAGAGTGCAGGGGAGCAGGGTGGGGGCGGTTGGGAGGGGTTGTTTTTGTTGTTTGATTATAACGATTCTTTCGCAGGTTTAGTCCAACCGACAATTCTGAGTATGTGACGCAGGGAGGGGGGAGCTTGGGAGGGGAAGCTCATGTTTTCAGGTTTGCATTGTGTGTAAAGTATGCTTTTTCGACAACACAAACATTGATCATCGAGCAGGAGCAGCTACAGTGTCTGCATATAGATGGGTACGCACAGGGATATAGGGGTTAGAGTCCTAAGCTGGAATGTAAATGGCCTGGGTGACAAGATTAATTGTGGGATGGTCAACCAATATATCAGGCGACAGGCCCCAGGAAACACACCTTATTGGGAACACATGTCAGGCTCTGAACAAGGGAGGATATAGGTTGGTGGCACACGCGGCCTTCACTACGGGGTCACGAGGGGTGGGAATATTAACCAAAAACACGTTCCCTTTCATAATTCAAACCACATTGTCCGACGCTCGGGGTCTCGGGGTTGTGGGAGGGTAGGACGGCCACATTTGTTTCAGTGTATGTTCCCCCTGGCCTTCAAAATGATAAATTCAAGGACCTGGGTAGTATCCTCCTGGCACTCCCTGTACGCCTCCTTGTGATAGGAGGAGACTTCAACGCAGTGCTGTCTGGAACGCTTGACCGTCATCCACCACGGTAACTCAGACCCTCACAGAGGTGGCTATCGGACTTGCTTGAGTCCATGGGACTGGTAGATGGTTGGAGGACCCACAACTCCGATAGGATTCAATACACGTTCTTGTTGGGAGCCCATCATAGTCTCTCCCGTATTGACTATATCCTAATCCCGGCGGCACAGGCATTCAATATCCGGGAGGTTCGCCACCTGGGTAGAGGTATCTCGGACCACTCTCTGGTCTGGATGCAGATTGTCCTGGGTCAAATGAGCACTGGGAAGATAGCCCCCATCAATTCATGGTACCTGAGGGACACAAAAACCCAGAATAATATAGCTCAAGCCACAGACAACTATTTCCAAGACAATGAGGGGACGGTTGACTCAGCACAGACGTTATGGGAAGCTTACAATACAGTCATTCGTGGGGAAACACTATCCCTCATAGCGGGAAAGAAGAAGAATAAGCAGGCATAGTTAGTGCGAGCAGAAGACGAAATACTGAGAGTGGAGGAAGAATTAGATCAGGCCGTGACCGCCGAAAAGCTGCATCTCCTTAATTTGAAGCAAGAAGAGTACAGAAGCATAGCCGAGGATAGAGCCAGGATACAGGGCAGAGATACGCAGAGCAGAATCTATGAACATGGTGATAGGGCGGGGAAGCTAATTGCATGGTTGGATAAGAGGGAGTGGGCGGCCTGGTTGGTGCCCGAGCTGCACGGCAAAGACACTGTCCCCATAACCGACCCACAGGCAACAGCTAACCAATTTGCAGACTATTATCAAACGGTATACCGCACGACTGGCAACTACACGGACGAAGACAATAGTGAATTGCTTAGGGATATCAGGCTCCCCATCCTCTCAGATGAAAATAATGAATATCTCGAGTCAGCTCTCACAGACGATGAGGTGGCACAGGCGATAAGGGGGGTGCGTTCTGGAAAGGCGTCAGGTCCCAATGGCATTCCAATTGAATTGTACAAATTGAGACCGGATAAGATAGCCCCGTTCCTCCGCTCGATGTTCTTAGAGAGCAGAGACAAGGGGATGCTTCCCTTTGACCAATGAGTTCCAAATATTGCAGTCATTCACAAGGAGGGCAAACCCAAAACCAGCTGCGCGTCCTATAGACCCATATCGCTGCTGAATGCAGAACCCAAGATTCTTGCTAAATTATTAGCTACACGCCTAATTAAGGTAATTGACACATTAGTGCACCCTGACCAGTCAGGCTTTATGTCACATCAAAATACCCATGGCCCAGGTTGTTGTGAACAACCGTAAGTCACCAGCTTTCCAACTGAGCCGTGGCACGCGCCAAGGTTGCCCTTTGTCTCCGCTCCTTTTTGCGTTAGCTTTGGAGCCACTGTCCGTAGAGATCAAGTGATTCGTGGGATGCGGTGGTCAACGGGCTGGGAAGACAAGATATCACTATATGCAAATGATATTCTGCTATACCTGACCTCTCCAAGAGCTTCCTTGATCGGCCTCCTGGACATTCTTTTGGTGTTTGGGAGATACTCCGGCTTCACCATAAACTGGTCGAAATCTGTGGTGTATGTCCCACAGGGAGCACCACCCAACATTCCAGGGGGATGCCTGATACAGATAGCATCGGATGGCTTTCGTTATCTAGGCATTTTTATCACTCTAAATGCGGAGCTCCGCTTTGTCCGCAACCTGGTGCCACCTCTGCAGAGGCTTAAAAGCAACGTCAAGCGCTGGAAGTCACTACCCCTTTCGTTGTCGGGTAGGGCGATCCTCTTTAAAATTATGGCCCTGCCGCGCTTCCTGTATGCCCTCCAGAATTCAATGGACCTGGTTCCCCTTTCTTACTTCAAAGAAATAGAGAATCTTCAAAGAGATCTCCTGTGGGAGGGTAAGCCACGCATAGCCGTAACCAAATTGACCCTTAATTGGTACGATAGGGGCATCAGTCTCCCAGATGTTAAAAAGTACTATTGGGCATCCCATTTGGCAGTCATCAACCAGGGGATCTACGGTCGACCGGATGACCCTGGGTATGCCATGGACAAATGGCTGCTCCCTGGGGGTGAATACACCAGAGCACTCTATGCCAAGCCCCGCAGGTATCCTCTCACAGGACCTATTGCACATTCGGTCCATGTTTGGCATGCGGCGAACAAACAGCTGAGATGGGATCGCAGACTTACCCTGACAACTCCACTGTGGAACTCTGAGAGGCTGGGAGGCCTGTGGCAATCCAAGGGCTTTGATAAATGGGACCTTATTGGACTCTCACAGATCAAAGATATATGGGGTAAAGAGACTATACTTCCCTTCGCCTCCCTCCAACAGCAATGCCGCCTTGCAGATACGGAATATTTTCGGTATCTTCAAGTCCGACATGCCTTGCTCACCCACGTCATGAGCAATTCCACAATTCCGGAGGCCTCACCCTTAGACGACAGAATACTGGATGGCCACTTCCCTGATTTACAAAAAACTGATTAACAATATGGAAGATCCCAGGCAATCATTGGAGGAAAAATGGGTCAGGGACGGCTTAGAACTGGATGAGTAAGATTGGCAAGAGGTGGTCTCCTCCCCGAGAAAGGTGGCGGTCCAGGCAAGACTTCGACTGGTACAGCTCAAAATTCTGCACAGGGTTTATTACACAGGGCCGGGCTTGGTGCGTATGGGTAGATCAGAAACGGGGGAGTGCAGACGTGGGTGCAGGGAGATCGGCACATTTATGCACATCATATGGGACTGTGTACACATACAGTCTTATTGGCAAGCCATATATCGCACTTTACGAGAGGTTCTGAATATTGACATGCAGCCGGAGGCCCGCAGATGCCTCCTGAATATTTGGGAACCTGCGGACCTCACCACTTATACTACACAGTGGGCTACTCTGGCATTAATGATTGCGAAAAGGAATATTGCGCAGCGCTGGGGGGCACGTCAGCCACCTGCACTGGGAAAATGGAAGGTGTATTTTCAGGGAGAAATCGATCTATGTTGCAAGGGGGTGCCCTGGGATTGGAATAGAGTGTGGGGGCCATGGAACCACTACAGAGGGGACATCTGGACTCCACCAACTCCTCTACAGGACACTGAGACTCCTGAAACCCCTTGATTTACTCTACATTGTACATTGTGATTTGATTTATTGTGTCTCATACTGAAATCTTGAACTTTGTATGGTCCCTTGCTCGTAAATGTCGGTGAATTTTGATGATGATGTTTAATAAAAAGAATTATTAAAAAAAAGTGGGGGCTAAAAAAGAAAGGAATTTTAGTAAAGAGGCTTTAACAGCAGTAGATATGCACAAGGCTGATGATGAAATGTGCATATTTTCTTATAAGTGCATTGATTTATCTTCTGCTGGTGTTTACAGCATTGAAACCTAGTAGGCATTCAAGCATGAGTACACGTTTACTGGTTAAATAAATGTGGAAATATACTAATTTCAGCTTAATTTTTTCACAAAACCCAAAATCAATATGGATAAATACAGATCAAATTAGTAAAAATTAAATATGGATAAATACAGATGGAAATGGCAAAAAAATAAATACCATAAAACCGGGAGCCCTAATTATAATTATAGTTTAATTGCCAAAGGGAATTTGATATCTATGTCCTAAAAGTCCACTTGACTTCACTTACTCTGGTTTATTCAAGTTAACAAATACTATTGACTCCCTGGCTAGGTATTATCAGACCAATGTACGTCACCCTTGATAAAACAAAAGGAGGGACTGTAGCTCATGTCTGTTGTATTGGAAGGGAATGAAAATGATAGTGTGTACTTAAGTGGCGGATATTTTATTTGTATTTTTTAGATGATGATTAGATGTGGGATAATAATTGAGTCAATCCATCACTGCACTGGGGCTTTTATCCTTGATATTGAATAAAAGAAAGCTTTTAACCGAGTATTGTTAAAGGTCTAATAGGGAATGCCTTTTCTGGCGTTACCTGGTTGTTCTCTGTCGGTTAAACTGAAAATGTTCTTCTCCAGTTTCATTCCCATACAATGGTATTTGTTCTTAAGCTGTCATCATAAGTATCTTGCAATGCATGGTTTTCTTAATTCACATTTGTATGCAATGACAGTCTTAGCAAACACATTTGAAATGATTCTGCCGCTATGTATATTTCTCCCAGAGTAGCACTCAAGGATCATATTGAATGTTAGCATTTAACTCTTCTTATGTACCCACGTTCCCCTGCTGTAGAAAATGCTTTGCGGGCTTCATGTTATTCCGGTCAATGCTGCCGCATAGAAGCAAAAATTAAAGATAGGTAACTTCTATCCATAATAACTTCCAATAAAAAAACACAAAACACGATTCTTACTAAATAAATAATGTACATTTCTTTTACATAAAAAACACATATGAGCAGACCTCTATACAGGATCTTACAATGTAACAAAATACATAATTTGCAATCAGTCCGAGGCCGCCATCTTTGGGTTCCATTTCTCTTGAGAACAGAAAGCCGCGAACGCTGCCGCGTCAAGGATTTATTTGACCTACCAGAACTTGTGGAATGTTTATAACAGCCCCTGATACGTGACAAGTTCCCCATGCCCCACCATTCACAATTCCCATACTCAGCCCACCACCCCCCTTCCCAATGAGAACACTTTAATATAGCAACAAAACACATATATATAAATAATTTTTTTAATCAAATGTTTCATAGTTTAGGCTGCGTGATGCTGACAGCTCCTTCAAATATGCTCTATTTTCACCTCTTCTGATTACCTGACTTTCCAGCAGTGCTTAATTTGAGCCGGTGGTTTCCGGTGCTCGGCTCCAGCACTTAATTCTCAACAACAGCACTTATGACAGTCTGCCACATGATGGTGCTGATTATCTAATTTAGAGATGAGCACACCAACAATAGTTTATTAATGCAATTTACATTAAAAATTACTAATACCTGCCACCCAAGTCATTCTTATAGCTCTGAGGACCTGTAATAGTCTG
This sequence comes from Triturus cristatus, assembly GCF_964204655.1. NCBI lineage: Eukaryota > Metazoa > Chordata > Amphibia > Caudata > Salamandridae > Triturus > Triturus cristatus. The sequence goes on along the minus strand of NC_140590.1, from coordinate 1,079,857,658 downwards.
AATTCTCACACTTGCAGCAGTGTGATGGTTACTAGTTGTGTTGGTAGTGTCATTGGCAGCGCTGGCAGGGGTGTTGTTTGGTGCAAGCTGCAATGGCCTCCTGAAGAGGTCCCTGGCACTTAGTTTTTTACAAATTAAACACTGCTGTCCACACTCATACTATTCCACCGAAGATGTACCCTTGCCCACAGTGGCACCATGCGAAGATATGCGGTTTGTTTTTGCAGCAAAAGGAGAGCTGCTGTGTCACCTTAAGACAACACCAAGTACTGAGATAGGCAGACAGCTGCAGCGGCTGAATCTTCCAAGCGAGGGAGAGGTTTGGGGACAGAAATTTGAAACAAGATTTGGGCTGATACATTTTCTTGGCGCACGTGCTTTGTGGCGTAGCCATGACGAGGGAAGGAATGAATCTAGAACAGACTGATTGATTCGTGGCCAGAATCAGTACATACAGAACTATTGAAAGTTCAGTTTTCTCTTGACCTGTAATAGTCGGACGAACCATGTAAACAATAGGGATCTGTGAGAAACGTTATTTCATAGTTTTCTCTATAGTGCGTTCAGTTGGTTTCTATTTGGGTGTTCATTTAAAAGTGAAACTTAGATAACAGGTGCATTGCACCCAACTCCTCTCTTTGCAGTAAGAGCCAATATGTGGCATTTTGTCTGTGATCAAGATTGCCTGTTTATTTTCCCTTCTTAAATGGGTTTATAAAACAATGGGATTGGTATCTTGCCCTACAAAGCTATCCAAGAATTTGGAGGTCAACTGAAAAGTCGATAGCCAAAGCATGATTTCTGAGGTGGGATCCACAGAAGTAACTAAAATAAAATTGACCTAAGGTGTGGGTTTGGAGATTAGTTCAGAAGCACAAGTGTGATCCCAAACGTTGCGTCTATGTTGAATGTGTTGTGTTGCTAAATGCATTGCAAAGAGAAGTGCCGAATTAAGCCCTAATTTGAAGTCGGTGTTAAAATTGTGTAAGGCATTGCACCTAGAGGTAGGTGGCGGGCCGAAACCTTGCCTTGCACTCCATCTACTTTTTGCTTGTTAAATGTTCTGAAGGAGGACATAGGAGACAGATGGATTTTGCTCTTAATAAGGGTCTCTGCAATGTCATTTATGTAATCAACATAAATGTCAGCAACATATCATATATGCACTGTACAATGTTTGCTGCTCGTACCAAAATCCGGAAGAGGTTCAAGGTTGGAAACCTGTCATTTTTGTAATATGGACGATAACCAGTTTCAACAATACAATCCCAGAGTCTGATCATTCCTAGGGCCTCTGTTCATATGATCACGTGCTTGAATCTACTGATTGCCTATTACAGACCGATGAGGCCTTCTTCTGAACTTAGATGCTCCAGGAAATGATTGCTGGGCTACTCCCATATTGGATTCTTAGAGCCTGGGTTTTTACACAGGACTGACTTTTGACTGAGAAGTCTTGGGAAGCATGATGTAGAGACCAGCAGTGGTCTGAGGACTGAAGTGGTCAATTTTCTGCTGGTATAGTTGCTCCCCTTCAGGTTTTGCAAGACCTGAGATGCCGATTTTGCCAAGTAGCGATTCCAGGCCAGACTGCCATGTTCACTGCAATTTTCAGAACAGGCCCACACCTTCATCATGGTTCCATATTATTCTAAAGTATCATTGGTTTCGACTCATTCTTCTTTGGAATGGAGGACAACTCATTTTAAGGTATCTTCCCAGAAACAGACCACATCCCATGGGGATATTTCTGGGATATGACAGATGCAGTTCAGCAATGCTCAATCCTGTTATTTTCCTAAAAGTATCTGAATAATGTCCTGAAGCTTCCTTCTAGATCACTAACCAAGTAATATTTTATCCTGGCTCTTCTCTGCCTTCTTTTAATGCCCCGGTAAGAGCCCGAGTGCTTGCTAATGCCTTGTGCTTCTCAGTGGTGCACCTACAATTTGCCTTATCTCTCAAGCTTCTCCTAAAATGTATTGGTGAACCTGTTGCTGTGAATATCAGAGTGAAGAAAGAGCATGCCATCTGGTCACAAGAACCACAATGCAATGGGGCAAGAGGGTGCAGACCCAAACCTTGCTCACAATAGGCAACACATGCACATTAACAACAGCAGAAAACAGAAGCTGAGTGACTGCGGACTTGACCTTGTTCTTATTCTTCTATCAGCCCCTGAGGATAGCGCCTATCCTATCTAGCACCTCCCTGCATATTGATGAAACATGGTGGCGATGTTGCATATCAGAGAACATTATAGCATGCATCTGATACTATGCAGATGGCATCACATCCACAAAGCTGAAGTTTATAGGAAGAGAATTGTGGAGGGCCTGGGAGATCCTTCTCTCCATGCAGGATATGAGAAACACTTGGGTACGCGCAACATTCTTCACACACAACCAAAAGTCCAGATTACACCCCGCACCTTTAATGGTGGAGGACATTTCAGTGTCGTGGAGGAATCCATGCAATAGTAAATGAGCAATACTGCCTCTGTAGACCATTTGTTATTAAGAAAAGGTTATGTTCAAGCAATCCAGTTCATGTTTTTGGTGTGGGAGCCACATATCAGTGCCAGTTGCACACATCCAGTCTAAATCCTGCGTCTTACGTTTGGCCGCAGGAAATAATGCTTCAGCAGCATGATCCAACTTTAACAAATGAGACCGATAGCTACAATGGAATTATTTTTTTCAAGATTTTAAAAACTGTTTGCTTCAGTTTGCCATCTCTGTCTTTGTGAGAATTGCACCATGTTATTCAATCATTGACAATCTTTTCTATGGAGCGAGATGTCTGCACACCCTGTTTTCTTGCTACAGTGTCTTTGGATTAAGGGTTGCGCTGGAATGTGGAAGAGACCATACAAGCCTAGGCCAGAAGCAACATTGGCCATGCTCAGTAGAGGAATATAGCAGACCCTTCTACTGCGACGTTGACTGCGGAACATGCTCGAGAGCGATCAGGCTGGGAGATCCCAGGTGAGGTCTCCTGGCTAGCTGTCGCCACTAGACATATATGGACGAGGCGCTGGTCTTGGACAGACTGCAGGGGCCCCGCAGAAGAACAGGCACCAGATACTGCTGGCCCGAAACCTCCTTGTTGAGTGTGGTTCAGGCCGTCCCTCAGAAACAGGATTCTTGCGACTCTGGGTCGTTGTGTATGGGAAGCTTCTCCAGCTCTTGGTTGTGCCCGTTGTGCAGGACAGTGTACCTGAGAAAGAAAAAAACACAAGAGAATGGAGAATATCAGCAAGTGGGTTAAGTTAAGGAAAAACACAGGGCAAGCCATCCAGATACTCCATTCAGTGCATTGATGGATTAAGAAATCACACATTATTAATAATTTAGAAACGCTTATCAGTTCTTCTGATGTCTGAGTTGGAAAGGTATCGACCTAAAATCTACAGATTTCTACATCAGTGCCCATGTTTTGTAGCCATGTGAGATCTGTTGCCTACCTATCACATCCTTCCACTAAACCCGAAAGTTGTTCACCCTCCACTGCAAGGCACTCCCCCTTCTGCATCATATTTCCTTTTTAACCTTATGCGACGTATAGTCTGTCGACTCTCTTGGTGTACATCGCATCAGGCGTAAACTCAATTTCCAATTTATGTTGCCTTGGAATACCTTTATCAAACAAATCCGTAATAAAAGCTTTGAAAAATCTTGCCTAAGTGGGCGCCATTTCAATTTCAAGCAGAAATGGCTCTTCATGCGCATGAGCAAACACCTTTTTCGGATTGTTAAACACGTTTTCAACTGTTTTTAAGACGTCCTATATTATATCATTTGTCAAGCAGTTGTAAATACTACTTATGAAGTATTACCAAGCATTGGCAACCTTTTTACATGTCAAAAAGCTAATTCTAATTTATTATCAAATGGGACTATTAAAAAAAAAATAGCATCTGTAAATTGTAAAACTAGTGTAAATAATTATTTATATAGGGTCTGATTCACAAACTACACTTTGCAGTATGTGAAGCAGTTCTAAAGCAGCACTAAATGCTACAAAATGGAATTTAAATTCTAGAGGGAATTTTTCACGTCTACCTTTACCGTTCATATCTGATCTATAGGGAGATCCCCACACATATAGGTTTGCTACTCAGGCCCTGATTACAAGTGCAGGGCTAAATTCCGATCCTTTTGCAAATGCTGGTTTGCAAAGGGATCGGAATTATGAGTTGTGTGATAATTATCACGCCCTCACGGTTTTCCCATGATAAATTCCATTTGATCAAACATGCTGATATTTTTATCAGGGGAAAACCTCATAAAAAAGGCATAGCCTGGAATCTGGTGTGTTAAATACAGATTCTGCATGTTATGCCACATTTACAAAATAAAAACTCAGACTAGGAGGAATTTATCACACAACTTACCTCTCCCAAGGGCAATGGTATCTACCACAGATGGTAAATACTTCACACTAATCCGTCTAAACTTGTAATGAGGGCCTTAGTAGCAAATGTGGGAGGGACCAAGATTGTGACTGGAAAAAAGGGGAACACTTATTAAACAATAGGAACTGTTTAGGGAAAGAGACACCAATACAAACATCCATCCAAAAAAGAGACCTTGCAGATAAGATCATTTGCTATTCACAAAATACACCTGTAAAGTTACTACAGCCCAAAAGGCCACACACAGTAGCAAATTCAGTCTGATATGTTCTCACACCCTGGTTTCAGGCAATGGCACCATGTAATTCTTTACTCAGCTGTTAATCTACATTTGAAAAAGAATAGCCAGAAGTGTATATTTACACCTAGGTGAAAGAGTAAATGTACATGCCATTAAACCTGCATGTGTGAATTTCCCTGAATGAAAAGGCCCATTGTAAATAAGACTTGTTTATGAAAAATAAAAGCAGACATACGAGTTGCTTAAGTGTGGAAAAAACTGCAAGTTAGGCTTTTTTCAATACTTTGCTATCTACAACTCTAGGTTCATAAGGTGTCTTAAGAAAATGCATAAGTTGTGCATCATTGTATAACATATGCCACCTTTACATTTTTAAATCAAGTAAAAAATATAAGAGATATTATAAAAATAATCCTTTAATATCAATCATTGCATGTTTGTATTGCAATACATTTGTTGTTTGGTGTTTGTTTAAATATGTTGTATAGTATACTTAATATGTGACAACCATTTCTACTTTCTTTTATTTAAATGACAGCCAATATACAAAGGTAGTACAGATAATATGATCCACATTTCAATTATACATTTTTGATCTATTTTTTACTTTATGTTATTAATTTATATTATAGACATATGCATTTTATGCCATTATGTGGTTGGCAATGAATATTCTGCATCTGCATGGGTAAGTTACACATATTATCCACAAGCATGCATGCCTAGGTTATGCCCAATCTTTATTAAGTATGAAAAACCGTGATGAATGGAATGCCTGAATTAATCTCATCCACTAGTAATCACTCGGGTCACATCCCAATCCATCGTTACTTACAAGTAATTACCAGAGGCTGAAATTAATTCAAGCATTCCCTCCATCACTCTCGTATACTATATAGCATGTCGCTCTAAGTTAGATGGATATGCCCAGACATGGATGCTGTGCACACTGTGTCACTGGAACCAAGCTATATCTAGCCGATGAGCCCATAACAAGAACAAAACTGGTCCTGGATTACTTGTGCTCCCGGTTCAGGGAGTACCTGGCTTGGTAGTTCGGCTGGACTGTTCCTACTGCAGCAGGATGAAGACTTATTTGCATATAGCTGGGTCCAAACTCAGGTGGAATGGTGTGGAAAATAACAACGGACTGGAATGCGGCCCAAATAATTACCAGTGGCTGTTGATTTGAGCATTCCATATACCACTTTTGAATACTTAACTATGTTGCCCAACATTTATTGACAGTTGTTAAAAAATTAGGCATAACAAAGGTACTAGCAAAACTGCATATTTTGATTCAATGCACACACCAGTATTTTTGCGTAATAATGAGCAGAAAAATGCAAATGATAAGGATGCACATTTTTGTGATATGAGATTTTTTGTATTGCTCCTACTCTCTTTAAGTTAATAAAATTGACAAAAGTTTTTAAATGCTTTTTTGATAGCAGCCCTGCATTTTGGGTCCTATTACGATGTCGGTAGTAAGGCCTCCAACCTCAGCCCTGGATGGCTGCCCCGTCATTGTCCAGAGTGCTAGATCCCTTGGTATCACCCTTGACAATTATCTAAACCTCCACAGCCACATCACAGCCAAGGCCAAGAGCGCACATCACCAACTGAGGTAGCTGTGGGGTGTCAGACAACTGATCCTGGAGCAGAGCTCGAAACAGTGGTGCAGTCTCTCGCCCTCTCCAGACAAGACTACAGAATTGCCCTTCCCAAAGTTCACCTAGGCCAACTGAGAGCAACTCTACATGCAGTAGCATGCTTCATGTTAGGTCTCAAGAAATGTGACCACATTTACCGGACCCTGCTCACCCACCAATGGCTTCCCATTGAAGCTCGGGCCCAATTCAAAAATGCCTGCATTACCCACAGAGCACAGCACTCCTCTTCACCTTCCTATCTATGTTAGACACTGAAAATCTCTGGAGCAAATAAGGGTTCCAGAAATGCTAATCCCTGCACCTGGACCCCCAACCTTCAGTCGAGAATGGTAGATGAGCCAGTCATTCTCTGGTATTCCTTACCTCCCTCCCTACGCCTAACAACCTGCATAGCCACCTTCAAAAAGGCCCTCTTTTGACAGACAACTGGGTTAATCACCCTCTGTTTACTTTGGCAGAGCACCAGCACAGCTCTGGCTGGTCAAGCATATGCAACCAAAATGCCAGGGTAGCGAAGGTGACATCGCATGTCAGGAAAGTAAGGCCCCCCTACAGTACTTTTAGGTCCAAGAGGAGGGGGAAAAGACAGACCAAAAGGATAAGGGAACCTCTATGCCGACCTATTTAATTTTACAACAGACCTGTAAGGGTCCAATATGCCACAACAACCTAGCTGTTATTATCCACCTTGACAAATTTCAAAACATTTTATTATATTAATCAAACTTATCTTTAGAAATTAAAAGCTTTTTATTGTGCATTTGGTTATTTTTATATTAGATATATTTTTTGTATACAAACATTTCAATAACATTTTTTACAAATACATATGTTTGTCTCAAATTGTATTGTTAAGTTTTCATAAATCATTTCTTTTGAATATCACACATTGATATGTAGTATCAGACATCCCAAAACAAAGGAATAAAACTGAATCTAGTCATTCATTACCAACATTCACACTCATTCAAACCATTCTTACAGTTGCATACTACACATACAGCATGGAAAGGAAAAGAGATTCGACCCTGTAGGGGTCCCAAAATAATTGTAGGAGTACAGGTTGAATTGTTTCCAAAGCACCCAGCTCGCTGGATTAGACTCACAGGGACCACTTCTCAAAGACAATTATGGTCTACACGCATTTCAGTGGTAAGCCACCTTCCTCAGGACCAAGATGTATAGAATTTCTAAAAAGAAACGTGGGATGTCTGAAAATAAAACAAGTTTTGTAACTATAATGATGGTGGCAAGAAGAGAAAAACTTTTTTTATGTGCTTTTATTTACATTATTTTGCATCCTTACTTATACCGGTGCGTGACTACAAGGTGATATACCTCAAATCCCACAAAGTGATAAACATGCCACAGATTGGAAAGGAGTGCCAAATTATGCCGTGTAGAGGAGAGCAGAAAAGAAAAAAAGAGGTTTTTTTCACGCTACAGAAGACGGCACCTCAGTGTTAGAGAAATCATTGAAAACAGTGACAATGAGTTCCACAGTTAGAGGTTCTTAAAGACCGACAGAAGAATGATTGCTCGTGTGTCACGATCAGTTCGGGCATCTAGAAATACCAGTGGTTTTATGTTAAAACAAACTGATCCAATTATGCCATGCCTTAAGGCCGCCAGTCTATTCCAGGAATTCTGAGGGTGTGAATATTATATATCATTCTAGGAGGGACCTAAGTAGCAATTTTTTTATTAAATCAATGGTTTACCCTAAATAGAGTGGATGGCTCTTTTCTTTAGGAGTCCATGTGATTCTGTGATTATAATTGCTTCACAACTAGTCCGTTGTTTATTGAGCACAGATCTGCCCATTCATTCCTTCATCTAAAGGCTATGTGAGTCCTTTGAAGAGCAATGCTGTTTAAAAAAACAGAGAAAATCAATCATCTGTGAGTTTGTCCTGAATTTCTACATGTTACCTAATATTAGAAGAAGAAAATTACTCTCATCATCACCTTGGCTTATATGTTTAGCAAAAATTAATGCATTGTGTATCAAGGGTGTTACTAGGATGACTTTTAAATGAAGGTACGGCGTGGAAGAGATACATGCTCTACTCTAAGACGTGTGAAGTACAGCTGTGTCCTCCTATACATAATTATACACATAGCCCTACTCATGTTGGCTCTATGCTCTTGGGCTGACCTAGCTGGCTGCAAAGTCCCTGGGGCCATATTATCAAGGAACGGCGATAACATTATAGCCGCTTTAGCGGCAGGAAACTGCCGCTAAAGCGGCAAAAAGGGGCTTGATAATATGCCCTTGTGAATTCCCATAGAAGCTCAGGTTCACACAAGAAGTTTAGTTAAGACTTAACCTAAAGATGTGGTCCGTAATTACAGAGCCTCCCCAAAATTACATCGGGACGGCTGGCATACTAGCAGGTGGTAACATTGAAGTGTGGCAATTCAATTCCTAATCTAGTACGCATGTAGTCCTCTGATGTGAAGTACTTTATAGATAAGTAACAGTAGGATATAAACTGAGTGTAGTTAGACTAACACTTAGGATATAGTCAATGATTGAAGGAGCCTATCCGAGGTTCAACAGAGTCAACTAATAAACTGGTTAATAAAAGCACTAAGCGAATGGCGATGTTCTCCTTACCTAGATTACGTATTTTCCTGCTGGCGCCAATTCCATACTCGACAGAAAGTTCGAGTTAGGGGAAAGTTTCCTGTCTCCCCGCAGTTCGTTTATAGCGTCTAGTTTCGTAGAGGTATACTCCTGCATTGACGTAAGTCTATTCTGGACCTGATGGTCATATAGACCAGCACTGATGAAGGTATGCGCCGCCAGCATTTATGGTGATAAGCAAATCCACTGATTGACGTATTCAATAATACTGAATGAGCTATACTTCGGACCTGATGGAGGTATGAAGCAGAACTCACTGCCCTGGTCGAAATTCATGTGGATGAATGGATTTTTCGGACATTAGACTGTATAAATGCAGTTGAAAAAAGCTAAATAAATTCTGCTAAGAACACTATCTTAAATCACAAGATACTAGTTTACAGAATTAAACTGGAAGCAACTGGAAATGTCTCCACCGCTAATAAACATTGGTTCGAAACCGGATATGGTGGTACAAAGATCCAGTAAAAACCATTTGTAACTGGCCAGACATGAATTTCACCAGTAGAAACCATGCTTTCACGACCCGCCTTGTGAGCTCTGGGCCGGGCGTCACTGTCCCCAGTGCATGGACTTCTCTAAACGTAAAGGTGGGCTCATTGAGAGGCACATGTAACTTCAGGTTGGACCGTCTGGCCATTGATGGATGGGCAAAGAAGCGAAGGGAGCAGGTTATATAACAAAAAGTCTAGGAAAGAGAGCCACATCCACAGAAGAGGGAGAAAGTCCCTTACATCTTCTGCGAGGAAGCATCACCTGCTCTCCAACCATTTCAGAAACACTGATGATGTTTTCAGCAAATGGTCTACTTTACCACCCGCAACGGCTGGGCACTGATGAGAATTATTCAATCAGAGATGCCAGAGTTTGGCAGGGACCTCTACACGTGAGATGGGTGAATCCAGTTGACATATTATTGCATGCAGAAGAAGACTGCAAGCCCCCATGGCAACAATTGGATGGAATTTGATTGTTTTTGTTCCAAAGATTGCAGGTCTGGATCCACCTTATAAGCCTCTGTTGTCCAGGACGCCTCTGGAGTGGAAATGTGTACAGGGAGACTCTGATGGGCAGTCAAGGCTCTCTGAAGGGTGGAGGTGCCAATAATACATTTTTGAACTTCGACACCTCAGGAGGCTGGCACTGCCCCCGCTGAAGAAGGTCAACAAACATTAGCCTTTGGTAACTGCACTTACATGGTCAGTAACACAGTAGTGTAGCTGCCTAATCTTACTTCTTAAAATGTGAATGGCTCCTCCTGAACCTTACCAATCTTTCTGAGTAACTAACATGTTGGAAAAACTCTTCCTTCAACTCCACCACTGGTAATTGAAAGGTGAAGTTCCAGCCTATCTGAGATAGCCCAGAAGTGAGCAAATTTTAGGCTCCATAAAATCCTTTTTGTGAGCCTCTTCTCAAGAAGTTTGGGGATACCTGATACTTGAGGGTGACTACATTTGGGAAATATGCATTCTGAAGACTTAGCCATCTAGGAAACTCACACAAAAGAATTGTGAATGGTCTTTGAATTTTTTTTCCCGTGAGCATATTAAGGAGCTTGGTCTCTGTTATTAGATGGCAAAATAAGTCCACTAATACGAAAAGCCTTATTGCATGTCCATGTGTGGAGGAACCCCCTACTCGTTTGTCAAATCTCCCCAAAGCCGCATTGAAAGCTAAATTGGCATACGCGCTGAGAGCCTTCTGCCTTCCCCATCATGTCACCTGGGCAGTGATAAAAGAATGCAGTAAATATCAGCGGCTTCAGGACCTCTTGAACCGGATGTTGTTTTGTTAGATGCGAAAGGACGGTTTTGGCCTACTAATGCCCCCAACTCTTACCTCACAGTGGATCAGCTCTCGACATGATCCCTTTGTTCAAAGTCAGAGGGCGGGCCATAGTATACCTTTCATAAACCCCAGGCCATATTTCTTTAAAAAGACTTGCTTAATCATTGTTCTTGATGCTGACTGTGAATCACCGCAATAAAAGAGTGAATCGGTCATCCGTTCTATAAGTGAATCAGTCAACCTCCCCTAACTTAATCCACCTAACACACTTATCTTCGATTTGCGCAAATCATTTTTATTTATAAGCAAGAGAAATGCAACTTTTATTGTCTGAAATAATTAATCATGCAGAAGTACATACACGTCAGTTTAAAAGTGAAAGCTCTAAGATTTTAAAAACTCTGTTTATTCATTTTCTCATTTGATTGTGTATGTCTCTATGCGTCAAATATGTATCATTGGTGCAGTTCGTTGAATATTCCATCTGTGTAAAATATGGTACAAGAGCTGGGTAATCTCTCCTGCCAGAGCTAATACTTTAGCAACTTCAATAATATTCTAACCACAACTTTGGACTTTAAAGGGAAGTCCCAATGCGCCCATATTTTCAGTGTGTCCGCCACATCACTTACTGTTGTCTTCCAGGTTGCTTTAATTCATTTTCCCTTAGATTCACCATTATGTGCGGATCGCTCCTTTAATCCTAATTTCAGATCATTCTTGTATCCGTGTAGTGACTTCTGAGCCCTGAGGCTCCTCAAACTCACTCAGTATCTCATGGCAAAGTCCTGCTGGGGCTTGCCCATGCATTCCACGCCTCTCCTCCCCATGCAGTACCACGCTTCCGCTATGTATGGCTCTTTTAGCCGAAACATTGGCAAGATCCAAATCCTTTTATCAGCTTGTTTAGCCCCGGGGCGAGGTAATAGTCTCAAATGCAACTGTAAAAGCCACCAGTTTATTCAAATAAATGAATATCTCTTGCAGCGTGCCAGTTCTTACTTATACTTTGCCTTTTTAAGAGCAAGTTGGAGGCTGCTGATGTTTTCCATCACCATTCCTTATGCTCTGCATTTTTTTCCAATGAGAGCACCATTCTTCTATTTCAAGTTGATCCTTCTACCTTCTCTGTGAGAGGCAGCAAATTTTGGCAGTCCATTTTCTGGGAGCACAAATTCTCCCCCCAGCCAAGCTTCAGCTGGGCTAAAAAAAATCTCGATGTGTCCTATCGTAGTTGCCAACTGCCACAGCATCCATCCTATGACACCTTCGAGCACTAACTTTACAAGAGTAGCAGTGGGAACCATCAACCGCACATCACACCTTGAAGAGGGCAGATTCAAAGTAATCAAATAATGATCGGTAACCAATATTTACTCTAGGGACGGTGTACCAGACTACAATCTCTATCACAGAGTGCACCATTACCTTTCAAAACACACTAGTAAATACAGCAACCTTATGCCACACATCTTATAGGGTATCATCCTTTGGTAACTCCTGGCTTGCTTCAAGTCTAAAGGTCTTCCAATTGAAGATTTACCAGGCGGTACATGCCTTCACAATCGCACTTTCATATGCCTTCTTGTCTACTCTTTTGAACATGTGGAATAGAAGATGTGAACTTATTACTTAATCTCAAATCCTCCATTGGCCTTGAAAACATATTTTGTGTTGGCTGTAGTAATTGTCACCAGTGTTTGTAGATTGATTATGAGAACAAGTCTACGACACATCATTGTCCCTTCTGTGATGTCTCTAATACAGATATCTACACGGGTCTTCACCAGGACCTCAACACTCGGACAGTGTTTTCTGTTTCGTTCATATCAGTTGTGATTTTCCTGCTCCTCTTTAGTTTAATAATCAATGAAATTTTGTATTAATTGCCTATCTCTTGACTGATTATTAAATATGAATACTGTACCTGTACTTACTGTTCGGTGTGCTCAAGACATATCTAATCCATGACATCCTAATGTGCTGACCAAATTAGATTGGAGCAGTGAAGCATTCCTCGTCAGTTCCAAGTATGTGCAGAGTGATGTCTCCCATTGACTAACAACTATGGGTGTTTTCAACACAAACAATTAATTATGGTGTGTGGACCACTATTTGATGACTTGGTTATGAGCATGCATCAACAACCGTGAAGTTTTCAGAATGGAGCTCCAAACAACATCAAAGACGAAAAAAGAAAAATATGTCATTGGCTATGTTGTCTGAAATACAATGAGAGGGGCCCCATGTAACCAATAAGGGACAGGGCACCACGTATGACTCAATGTCAAATATATTGTTTCCTTTGGTTGCAAATAACACACACTCCTCATCTGCTCACATACATCGAACCAGAAGCAATGGGAGAAGAAAGTAACAGGATATCGAAACACTATGGTGAACGCTATATTCTCTTTTACCTGTAGGTTCATGAGTTCCCCTCAAATTTTGAACGATTGTGGGAAGTTTTTCAACTCCCTAAACAAGTCCACGCGGACTTATTTCAAAAGCAGGTATTTTTTGTGTAAATTGTTACATAATAAATATTGCCCATAGCAACATATTTGAGAAGAATGGGCAAGATAAATGTATATATATTTTTTCACTCTAGGTTTTTTATTTAAAAAGCAGACAATTGAGAAGTGAAGGACAAGGGGCTGACCAGTAGCGGCAGATATTGCCTGAAGGACCTTATGTATGCATGACAAGTTGATCTTGAGAAACTGACCAAACAGGTATGCTCTTATGTAACTAACCTCTGTGGTGGAAGGGGCGAACAACTGGGTCCATCCTCACTGGGGTTAATCATTTTTATACTTTACATGCTGGTCACAGTTGACTTTGCAGCTAACCTACACCTGTCGAAATAATAAGGCGCTTCATCGAGTTCTTCCACCAGTGAGCGCACTACAAACATCATTTAGTGGCAAATGTGAATAGTTGTTGCAAGGAGAATGAATGAGATGAACAGAGGTTGCTGCATTAGATAGGATGACAGTATGGATGTGGAATTGGCAACCCTTTTCTGGCAAAGGTAGTGGCAAATGGGAATAATAGTTTTTGCAAAGAGGGTGAATCAGATGAACGGAGGTTGCTTCATTAGATATGATAACAGTATGCATGTGGAATTGGTAACCCTTATTTGGGGGGGTATTACTTTGGTGTATGGATACAGAAAAACTTACAGCAATGATTGTGTTAAATTAGGTCAATACAATGTATAGCTTGAATCATATATGTTATAAGATTTTTATGAGCAATATGGATTGCAGATGGTTTCTCTTTTAACGAGGTTTTACGAATAAGGAGAGGAGAAGATATAAGTGTTTGTCCTGAGGAAGTTGGTTTCATTGTAATCACCCACTGAAACGCGTTGACGCCTTGTTTTGTTGTACATTTCTATTATACGAAACTGCATTCTGACAAGAATTGTTTTTTTACATTATGTTGAGTTTATGTATTTGTACTAATTAATGCATTTGATGACAAATGGGATTGTCTCTTTGAAGTTCTTTCTGATTCTTATTTAATTAATTTTGTATGACTCATGTTTTTAGCTATTTTTAAATTAATGTGTTTGTAATTAGAATATATTTTATATATTTTTTTTAATTAAATTGTACCTATAAGTCTTTTGATATCCTGTTACTCTCTGCCCCCGTTGCTTCTGGTTTTATGTATGCGAGCAGATGAGGGGTGTGTGTTATTTGCAACCAAAGGGAACTATATATTTGACGATGGCTATGTTGTCACTGAAGATAGAAAGGACAAATAACTGCAGTTGGTAATACATACTCCTGTCTGTATGTTTTTTGTTGAGTAAGGTGAACCAGGCCAATGTTCCTCCAGGACAGACTCATCTTCAAAAGGCCATGCATCTGGTGCAAAATGCTACTTCAGGCTACTTGAAGGACAGTAGGAGCAGGCTGTGCCTTCTCCCACAGATTCAGAATGCAAGAAACTCAATTGCTCAAATTCATGTCTGCTCCTGAAAGCATGAAGAATCTCAAAGTTCCAGATAAATAAATTAGACTTAGTCCATAACTGTTTTATTTAGAGAGGATTCTAATGGCACCCTTCTCAAGATCCTCTTAAATAATGAAGTCCCCCATATTCCACACAATCCACCATGGACGTCATTTAGGGGTAGCAGCTGCGACCCCTGGCTTGCTCCTTGCGATCACTTACATGGGATTTGCGACCGCTGGCCTCAGAGGTAGCAACATCAGTGCCAGGAACACAGGGGCAGCCAGTAGTTTTAACATCAGTTGGGGTTCCAATCCCTTTGTTGTTTGTATTTATTTTATTACACTGACAGTGAATAACCATATATTATTAACTATTAGTGTGATAAAAAATGGAGTACAATTAGTTGAAATATTACCTGCTTGGCAGGAGAGGCAAGCAATAAATGCTTTCAAATGTAGGTTGTGTGCATTTGATCAAGTGAGAATGTGTTTATGTGAGAGAGAATGTTCATGTTTTTCTAATAGTGTGTGTTTGTGTAAGCATGTGTGTGTGTATGTATGAACATAAAGATAAAATGGCATGTGATGTCACTACTGCTACCCCTGGCCTTTTGGTGAATTGACGGGCATGCTGTTCCTCTTAACAATATTACTTTCTTTTACTTAACTGTTCTCCTGACAGGTATTTATGAATCACTTGACTGCCCTTGTACCTAGATCAGCATAATGAAACTATTAATAAAAAAAAGAGTAAAGGGATGCTTCAAGGGGATCTCATGTGTCATCAGGTGCTGTCTCAATATATTGTTCAGTGATTGGGTCTTTCAATCTTGGTTTGATCGCTGGAGTAGTGCGAAGAATGGAAAGTAAAGGAAGTGTTGGTACTCACTGTCTCACAGACCCTGCCGTCCTGCTGAGAAGCTCTGGTACCGTCCTCCTAAATGTCCCTGCAGTCCCGCAGAGGAGTGCCGGTACTGTAGCTCTGAAAAACAAGAAGTGGTGGTTCTCAGAGAATGACAGTACCAGCCCATTCAAACCCCTGCTGCTTGGGGCTGGCAAAAAGCCTTTGCTTCATTATCATTGAAATTGTGCCCTCTTCCTGAAATGGCTACCTCTAGGCATCAACCGCATGGGTTCGTCTCCACACCTATCCAACCATAACTTCTCTGCGTAGGAATTGCATGTGTCAGAGGGGTCCTACCCCACCAGTATTCCAGAAGAAGATAGCCAATGGGAATTCTATCACTTCCTCCAAAGCCCAGTAGGCCTCTAAAAAGGATCCTGGTGCTTCAGGCTCTTACTATGCAATTTATCCTTCCATTCATTAAGTACCCATTGAATGTTGTTTATTGACATAAATCATGTTTTTTTCACATTTCTTCCATTAATGGCCACACAGTGTTCGACAAGTTGTCATCAGAGAACATTTTCAGACTTCACCTCCTCTGCTCATCTTACCCTCGACCTTCCAACAGTTATTCCTGCTCAGGAGGTCTTGAGGTTGATAATCATGTAACTAAAATATCTCATCTGGGCAGGATGTGAATTCAAGGGTGATACCGCTAAGAAATCAAATATAGGCTGAGTGTCCAATTACGTATCACGTGCTGGAGTAGCTTTCCAAACAAGCACATTGCATAGGTGAATTATGGTAAGGAACTGCTATACCTGTTAACATAACAAAAAAATTCAATTGTGTAACCATGTAGTGCTTTGAGCTTAGACCATGACAATAAAATGCACTTTGAGGTACATCTTGGGACAAGTGTGGACATTTCCTAGGAAGACTCTAAAGCCACCATGAGATATATATTTTTATGACTGCACAGACACAAGTATTTGGTATTTTATTTTTTATGCTATTACTAAACCTAGGCATGTGACTGAGACTCCCAGTAGAACATCTTTAAATAGAAGAGAGGCACACAAGATCTCTTCGAATTGTCCCCTTAAAATTATGGAGGACATTTAAAAAAATTCTCACCATGGAGGAAATCCAAAGGTTGTCTGTGTGAGAGACCTGTACAATTTCTAAGTCTAAAGATAAACATGATGCTTTACAGGAGAAGATCCTTTTTTAACTATTCTCTGCACGGAAAACAGCCTTTCCACGCACGCCTTGACCATACATGGCAAGTATATTTACAGTAAATATATATATATTTATATATACACACACACACATATATAAATATACATACATTTATAGAGACAGCCAGACAGACAGACAGACAGACAGACAGACAGACAGACAGACAGACAGATAGACAGACAGACAGACAGACAGACAGATAGACAGATAGACAGATAGATAGATAGATAGATAGATAGATAGATAGATAGATAGATAGATAGATAGATAGATAGATAGATAGATAGATAGATAGATAGATAGATAGATAGATAGATAGATAGATAGATAGATAGATAGATAGATAGATAGATAGATAGATAGATGAAAAATGTAAGACTGAACCAAATTTAAAGTTTAGGGGTGGGTAGTTGTAAAGGGTGTTCAGGTTAGTTTTATGGTTTTGGGGTGGGTAGTCAAATGGGTGGTAAGGGTGATATTAGGACTTGAGGTGGGCAGTGAAAAAGGGAGGTAAAGTAAGTTTTGGATTGGGTAGTGGTAAAGGATGGTAAGGGTAATTATAGGGTTAGGGGTGGGTAGTGTTAATGGGTGGTAAGGGTAATTATAAGGTTTAGTGGTGGGTAGGAGTAAAGCATGGTAATGGTAAATTTAGGGTTTAGGGTGGATAGTGATAAAGGGAGTAATGGGTAATTTTAGGATTCAGGGGTGGGTGGAAGTGAAGGTAGAAAATGGGAATTTTCGAGTTTATGTGTGGGTAGTGGCAAAGAAAAAGTTAATTTGAAGGTTAGGGGTGTGACATAGTAAAGGGATGTATAGGTACATTTAGAGGTTACGGGGTAGGTAGTGGTAAAGGAAGGTGAAGGTTAGGAGTAAATTTATAAATGAAAAATATAAATATCAAATGAAATTAAAATAATATATATATGTATATATATATATATATATATATATATATATATATATATATATATATTACCTACTGGCGGTCGCAAGTAGGTAGTTATAGTTAGGACCCCTTTTCCATAGGAAAACCTCAACATTCTATTTTGAATAACTTTGGCGCCGGTCGATGAATCCTCGCGAATTTCTCAAAATAGGTGGGGCGCTACGCTCCGCTCCTACCCTGAAAGTCTCGGGGGGATTCGTCAAGCGGGGGCTGAGATAAAAGGGGGGTCCCAAAACGCGTTTTTCCCATGCATTTTTCCATAGGACCTTTAGAACGAGCTACAGCCCGAACGGCTGAACAGAATTACTAGAAATTTGGCAGAGAGGTAGTCCCTAGGTCAAGGAAGTGCCTTTTGTAGGTTTGGTGTAAATCTGTTCAGTAGATTCTGAGAAAATAGCCTTTAAATCAATATATATATCTGAGCCCGCTTAAGGTACGCTTACCGTACGCTTACCGTAAGCGTACGGTGGCGTGCGCGAGCGCGATTCTGATTGGCTCTTAGATCTTAGTAAACATTCGAATCGGCCGAAACCAGGAAGCGGCGTCCGCCATTTTGTCTCTCGCACTGAGTGTTGTTTATCAAACATGATGGCCAAAAACATGTTACGGGGCTGTTTTGACAACTCCCTCCCACATAGTCATGTTGAGGGAGTCCCCAAACATCCCCCAAGAGCAAAAACGGTTTTATTTTTTTTTCGGCAATTTCGCCGAGTACGCTTACCGTACGCTTACCGTAAGCGTACGGTAAAAAAATAAAAATAAAAAAAACACTATCCACACTTACCCCACCCCCTGTGCTTTTGGTGGCCGTAGGCCACCAAATGTACAGGGCTTATTAATAGGTAAAAAAAACTAAATTTTGGCAACATGAAATTATAAAATCGAAATAAAAAAAACACTATCCACATTGACCCCACCCCCTGTGCTTTTGGTGGCCGAAGGCCACCAAATGTACAGGGCTTATTAAAGTTGATAAAAACCGTGCACGGAACGAACTGCATTAAGTGGGCGCGCACGCCTCGAATGGCGTAAAGTAACTTAGCATTTAAAAAACCGTACAAATTCACTGAAAAAACCATAGGTTTCACACACGTTATAGTTAGGAATTAGCATTTAAAAAACCTTGCAAATTCACTGAAAAAACCATAGGTTTCACACATGTTATAGTTAGCGGAAATTTTACTGATAAAAAACCTGTGAAATTGCCCCGTTATAGTTAGTGCTGGCAACTATAACTCACGCGACCGCAATCTTCTGCTGATGACATATGTGTCTTTATGAAAAAAAAATATTTGTAATATATGTATAGCTAAAAATGTATGGAAGAAGACATGGGCAAATAAGTGTCTAAATACAGTATTAGCATCAGCAGAGGATTGCGGTCGCATGAGTTATAGTTGCCAGCACTAACTATAACGGGGCAATTTCACAGGTTTTTTATCAGTAAAATTTCCGCTAACTATAACATGTGTGAAACCTATGGTTTTTTCAGTGAATATATATATATATATATATATGCAGTAAACCTTTCTTTTAGCAATCCTCTGTGATCCGGATCAAGAAGGGAACGGACTCCACTTAGTTGTACCAAGTATATATATATATATATTATCTACTGGGGGTCGCCAGTAGATAGTTATAGTTAGGACCGAGTTTCCATAGGAAATCTCAAAATTCTATTTTGAATAACTTTGGCGCCGGTTGACGAATCCTCGCGAAATTTTCAAAACAAATGGGGCGCACCATTCAGCTTCTACCCTGAAAGTCTTGGGGTGATTCGTCAAGCGGGGGCCGAGAAAAAGGGGGGGTCCCAAAACGCATTTTCCCCATGCATTTTTCCATAGGACCTTTAGTCGAAGGTACAGCCCGAATGGCTGAACAGAATTACGTGAAATTTGGCAGAGAGGTAGCCATATGGTCAAGGAAGTGCCTTTTCCAGGTCTGGTGTCAATCTGTTCAGTATTTTTTGAGAAAATAGCATTTAAAAGCATATCAATATCTATACGCGCGCACCGTGCACGCACGGTGCCGTGCGCGAGCGTAATTCTGATTGGTGGATAGATGTCAGTAAACATTCGAATCGGTCGAAATCAGGAAGTGTCAGCCGCCATTTTGTCTCTCGCAGTCTGAGGCAGTGAAAAACAAAGGTGGAGAACGTGAAAAGGGGGCAGGGTGGACAGTTCCTGAACCCCTAGCCTTTGTCAGGGGGTCACAGAAGGACCCCCAAGGGTGAAAAAAACATTTTATTTTTTTTTCAAAAAATCGCGGGGTGCGCGCACCGTGCGCGCACGGTAAAAAACCTTTAAAAAAAAAAAAACATAAGAACGTGAAAAGGGGGCAGGGTAGAGAGTTTCTGACCCCTAGCCTTTGTGAGGCATCAAAACAAATCACAAAATAATTTGTTTTTGTGATTTGTTTTGATGATATAACAGTCACTATGTCTTTTTCAATGAAATATTCTATTGTATATTCTTTTGTTCACTGATTTGTAAAAGTTACCATATATCAAGTTGTCACATATGACATTAAACTAAGATAGAAAATAAAAAATATCAAATGAAGAAATAAAAACTATATATTTTTCTAAATTGTGTATGAAGATTCTATTTAGTGGTTACATTTATGGTTTATACCTGGAATACGTTGTGATGTATGTTTATTCACTTGCTATAGTACTTTACCTACTAGGCCCCATAGCTGCCAAGCAACCTACGATCACATACTGCCGTGCATTTTCCTTACGGGATGCATTGGTTAGGAGTAGCCCTGAAGTCATGGTTAAATCTAATTGGCTCACTGACATTAAGGGTTTCTTTAAATGCAGCACATGTAGAGCCTGTATGAATTGAAATAAGCTTTATTTCGATAAAAGAATATATTAAAAAGCACAGACAAATGTAACATACAAAATAAGCACAAACCAGAAAAGTACAGTAGCATCCATAGATCCCAAGTTATACAGCAGAAGTTTAAAAAATTAAAAAAATACATATAAACACAATAAATAAGACAATTTAAAAATTTGAAAAATGATGGAGTATATACATAAAGGGATCAGTCATCCAGCTTAGCTAGAGTCTGTGAGGGCTTTAGTTCTCAACAGCCAGGACCACCTCAAAAATTTTGCCAGAACACAGGCATATAAGGGTCGAGCATCTGATTTAAGAATACGCAAAGCTGTGCGGTGGTCACGTGTTCCCAAAGTTTTACATAACGGAGTGAGCCAATAGGATCTTGGGTTTCTGTATTTCGGGCATGCAAATAAAACATGCGCGATCGATTCAATGTAGATTTGATATCAACACCACTCAAGTCACCGCCTCCTTTCGCACTGAACCTATTACAATCAAGAGCAGAACTGAGTTAGCAGTTTACGTACTACAGTGCAGTTGTGGTCTTAGATATGTGGGCAGCACCAAACTTCAAGTACATATGAGAATCTTACAGCATTTGAGGGATATCGTCAACAATGACCCGACACATCCGGTAACCAGGCATTACAAGGAGGTTCATCACAACAACCTCGAGAATCTCAGATATTTTGTCATTGACAGTGTACCACCACTAAGACGCGGACGCAACCGTGAGAAAAGGCTAAGGCAATTGGAGACATGGTATATATTGGAGCTTAACACTACGTCACCATCTAACCTAAATATAAGTGAGGATTTGTATAACTACCTATAAATGCTGCTTCTCAATAGTAATCACTGTTCCTGTTTTCCCTCAGGTGTCAGCATATTGTACATGTCTGCGTTGATCATTCCGTTGTTCTGTCATATGTATCCTTGCATTTGAGCAGCTATGTGTGCACAGTTCTGCCTTCATGTGATAGCATTTTGTACCCTCGTGCATTGACATTTCCTTGTTCCGTTATCTTAGTTTTTGTATTTAAGCAGTCAGATGTGTAAACGCTGTCAGTTTTTTGTCATATGCATTTCAATTAGCACCTAATGAGTGGGTGTTGTAAGGCTGTGTTTTTATAGTGTATTCCACATTATTTGTTCCGCTTGGAACTTTTTGACATCCACCTTCTTACTTATTTTGTACTTTCACTTGGAGTTTTAGTATTTCACACTAGACTCCAAAATGAGCTAGTTTTTCTAACTTTATATTTTTTATACTAGAGAACTCACTTCAATTATACTTTTAAATCATTTGACCCTTTGTCGCTCAACTTAACAGAAGAGTAAAATGTGGCTTGGGATGTCCTACAGCTAGATTTGAAACCAGTAAAAAGATGTACATTGGTTGCTAACCAGTTGATGCGTATATCCCTTCATTTAGGTCTAAGAGCATGCAAAGGCAGGTCTATAATGGCAGGCTTATAACTGACCACAGAGGCGCCCACACTTTGAAGAGGCTCCTACAAATGAGCCGTATTAATTTTATATTTTTACCTTTACAAATGTGTCCCTCGCTTGTAGACATGGTGGCTGTCAATCGCCGTGACAGTGACAGCAACGCTCTTAAGGTAACCATTAGCAGACCTGGGGTTTAAAACCAATTGCATGGTACCTCCAAGCTACAGGGAGAACTGACATTCTCGAATAATAATCGGGCCCACAAATCGGCCTCCATCTGTAGGGATACGGATACATTGGTAAAGATCTATGGGCAGGCCGCTGACACTCTGGAGGCGATGAAACCCAGAGGCTCTTTAGATCTAGACCCTGTGTCCATACTCAACTCTCATGAATAATAAACTAAAGGCATTTTTAACCAAGGGTGGCAGCAGGGCCATCAAATCACACCTACGATGCTTATAGTTCAACAGCCACTGTAGATTGGTCAGAGCCAACCTAATAAAAGTAGGAAATAGAACTGAAATACCTATAAAGATACACTGACTTTGTCTGGGAACGTGGAGTGTGGGAGGACCTAGCAGAAGCAGTCAGGATAGGAGGGAATAAATAGTTCAGGGGCATAGTAGCTCAGGTATGCTGTCTCTTGTATTGACTATCACCTGCAACCAGAGACATGGGTGGAACATTTTAATTGGGTAAATGCACCTAAGATGAATACCACATTCAGAACTGCAACAGAAGGGTCTGCCTCACATGAAAGGGTAGTCTTCTTACTCACAGATATTCTAGAGGCAATAAAGGCAGTTCCACTCCATAAAGCACCTGACCCTGACTCTGTCCTTAGGGCATGTTCCTATTGGAACAGCTTGTTTGGGCCACCAATTTTCATCTGCTTTCCATTCTACCCTGTAAGGTGGCCCGATACCCAGGTCTTGGCAGACCACCAAGTAGGGGCTGATATTTAAACAGGGCAGCAAAGACGACCTTGCCAAATACAGACCAATTAGTCTAATTGATGCTTCTGAGAAGGTATTTTGCTGTCTCTGGAGTGGGTCCGTGTGAATTCCATACTTTCAGAACTGCAGGTGTGCTTATGGAACAACATTAGTACAATAGAGCAAATTCTACATGTCTGCAGCAGCTATCGGAAAACAGTAAGTTAGGCAGAGGCCACCTGTACGTGTTTTTTGTTGATCTAAGTTCAGCATTTGACTCGATCCCTAGGGCGAAATTATGGGAAGTCTTGAAGCAGATGGGGTCCCTAACAATCTTCTTACAGTTCCTATTAATATGAATGCCTTCACCGCTGCACGAGTAAGGTATGGAAGCAAAGGCGAGCTTACTGACCCTTTTAAGAATGAGATAGGTGTTTGCCAACCAACCTTGTTTACACTTTATCTTAATGACTTAGTAAAGGCACATGATTTCCCTGTCAATGATGCCCCAAAATTGGGGCTCCACAGAATCTGTACCCGGCTCTTCTCAGACAGCATGCTTTTAATTTCCAAAGCTCTTTGCGGTCCGCAAACAATAGTAGATTGCTTCGTAAGTTTTTTTTAGTGAGAGACGTCGTGAACTAAACCTTAACAAAACCAAGTTCAAGGTTTTCAACCCGTATAAAGTAGGGAGGGCAATCATTCTGGTACAGGGGGTCACTTTGGAGCAAGTCAGGAGCTCCTATATTTAGGGGTTTGCCTGACGAACAAGCTGAATTGGTCTGCACATATTAGCAAGAGTGCCCTGAAATGTCAGCAGGAAGCTGGTGCTGGGATTTCATTGCAAAAAGCAAACACAGGCCTGACCTCTTCCCCCTGTAGTGGAGATCTATAACATAAAAGCAAAAATTTCAGCTATGTATGGGTCAGAGCTTTGGGGATGTGAGCGCTGAAATCTCACTAAGGTGGAAAACAGGTTTGTCAGGAGTTTATTAAATCTCCCTCAGTGCGGTCTTCGCCTTCCTCCATTCTTAGATGTTGTTGTTTTTACGATCAACTTTAGCTTGATGCTTAGACCCATTTTAGGTACAGGCTCTGGTCCACAGTTGGAACCGTACAGCCTAACTTTAAAGGTATTTCATAGATCTAATGGCTGCAAGGGGATCCCCAGGCCATTACATCTATGTTCTTTGAGATTGGCTTGGCTTCTCTGTGGGAAACTTTCGATGGCATGAAGTCAGTGAAGTTCATTGATCACAGAACATTTTAAGGAGTATTTATGGGTGCTAGAATTGAAAAATGTTAAGGCTGGAAGTCTTTTTAGACCACAAACAAGATTATCCTTGCTAACAAACCGTTCCCTGACGTTGTCCTGGGGTGTTTATCAAAACAACTTTATTTAAAATGGAGGAATTAGGTTTTCCCTGTAAGCAGCATCTATATCAAATGGGGGAGTAGTACTGCAGCTCTAGCAAGTGCCCCTCTTGCAACTCAGAAGATGAAACCCTCCATCACTTTGCTTCCTTCAGCATTGCCCACACGCGCCCACATGAAAAATGGCTCAAGCCTGTAGGTAAGCTTCTGGGTTTTAGTTAATATGCAGTCACATTAAGAGCTTTATAATCAGACACCAGAGAAGTAGCTGGTTTTGTTGTGGCCTGGCTCATTTGTAATCACACCCTTTGCCTACTGAATGAGCGTCAGGATCCCGCCAGAACTCCATGTTTATGTTGCAACCTTTTCATACATTGTGACCCTGCACCCTAAAAGGGCCCTACCCTAATAGACACGGGGCAGATGTCTGGAGGTTTAGCGGGGTCTAGCCACCTCTTAGAAGCTCTCTACTGCTTTGGATATGCTTCGAGAAAGACCATACTGCCATGGGGTTGCTATCTGTGAAAATGACTGTTCAGTCCTCCCTTCTTATTAAGCACATCCACTTTATATGTTTGATTGATGGCATCACAATGTAAACATTAATTTTTAAGATTTTATCATACAGAAATGGAGTAGGCGACCAGAGTCCCAGAGGGGTCGGGATTCCATATAGAATGTACCTTCCTGACTTGGAAATGACTTGTGCAATTGTAATTGTTGTATCTTTTTACAGAGCATTTGCACTTTTCAATGTGATTGATGACACTTTAGTGCAGATAGGCTTTATCTACTTCATGTTTTTGTAAAATCTCATTCAGTTTGTCTAATGCATGGATTGTTTTATTGTGGTTTTATGGATTTTATACTGAATATGGACCATGATCTCTTGGCTTGATAGTAAAAAAACAGCTGTAATTATGGAACAGTGAGCCTCTAAGATCCTTGGCCCCTGAGTACTGCACCTGCAGCACTATTGATGGCTATGCCTCTACATTCACTCATAAAAAAACACAACCTTTCCATCTAACTTTCTTTCTCTCTCTCTTGCTTTCTTTTTTCAGCGCGTGAAGGACCACAAGTAATGGGGCCCTACGCCAAAGTGAAAAGGCAAGCATTACCATATTTAAGCCATACGGTGCATTCCTGTCCTTTCTCTCTGCGCTAGAATAATTTGGGCAGCCTAGCGCCAACGTAGGCACTCTTGCAACATGGTGCAAGGGTGCCTTCATTGCACGCAGGATTGTTTTTGTGCAGGAAGGGGCACCTTCCTGCACAGAAACAATCCTACGAGGCCTCTATGTGTGCTGAGGTGTGCAGCACATGTGGAAAGAGGAAAAAACAAGTAGAAATAAATATATTTCTTCTCATTATGCCTCCCCTCTGGAGTCTTACAGATTTGGCGCTTCCCAAGGTTTACATCTTTTTGTAAATCTGGGGTAGCATCAAATTCCAGGAGCACTGCGTGGAAAAATACACTGCTACGCCTATGGAATGCCTCCCAGGCACAGAGTAAGTTGACGCAGCAATTTGCACTGAGTTTCCTTACTCATGATTTTTGAGGCTGCTCACAGCCACACAGGGTGGCTTTGGTGGCTGCATAAATCGAAATGAGAGCTCTGTGTCATGCATGTACCACTTTATGTGGTGCAAAAGCGACGCAGGCGTCCCATGAATAAGCCCCCTAGGCACCAAAAACTGGGGCCTGTGTGCAAAATGTAAGAGACTAATGTATGCAAACAATGTAACACCTAATTTTGCCTGCATTTTTACCCCACTAGTTACATTTGGCATGGGTATTTGCCATTAGGTGAAACCTTGTTATAAGAAGGATCGGATTAATGGATCGGCCTGGGCGGGCACATCCATCGACGAGCCCAGTTTAGCTTCACATTCACAGCGGGAGTGCAGGCATTGTGGGGCTTTTCTGCGTGGGCGAAGTGAAAAACACAGAGTAGGAGGAGATCAAAAAGAGAAATAAATCAGCCAAAATAAAACTGAAGGGAAAACAGAGGCTGCCGACAAAAGGGAACAAGAGCTTGCGCAAAGAGACAAAGAAGATCTAAAAACAAAAATGGAGACCTTCAAGAAAATTGCAGAAAAAAAGCTCAATATGTTTCAGATTGAAATGTACGCTTTATACACATGTGGTCAGTAAACCTGTTACAGAGCTCTATGTTGAATTTGCAATCTAACGTGAAGATTACATGTTCGAATTCCATTGACCAAACTGTAGGTACATTTCCCTACTGCACAGATGTGGGCATCCAGCAGGTTACAGATTCTAATGCCAGTGAGTCAGATCTTTAGGTTAATAAACTTACAGCAGAGGTTTGTATGTAATGTGTAGGCCACCTGCTAATGTTACTGAGACCGCTGTCTCCCGACAATGCACTGCTGGTGAACGGTCTGTATCAAGACGATCTGTCAGCTCAAAAGCTCAAACAACAAAGTGAAACATTCACTCCTAACCCGCACCATTGTCCTGAAGGCTGCCTCAAACTCTAGCCATCCTGTGCTATGCCCCTGCTCCACACTCCGACCACAGTAAATTGATACTTGATACTTGTATAGCGCACTACTCACCCGCAAGGGTCTCAAGGCGCTTGTACGAATACCGCTGTGGAACCCATCCTGGCTTTCCCTGTGAGGTGTCCACTCCTGGGCACCCCCAAGGTGGAGGCCAGGTATCCTTAGCGTTGTGGGGGCCGTTGTGGAGATTAAGCAAGCTATTGCCCAGAGTTGCAGAGTGGGACTCCATGATTGGAATAGGCACCGAGGCGAGAATTGTCAGGTCCGTGGAATTTTGAGCCCAAGACCCACCGAGGCGGGGAATTGAACCCTGGTCCCGGGCCAGACCTCTGCATCAGGGTCTGCCGCTCCAACCATTGAGCCACACTTCTCCACCGTTTGCGCCCACAGTCCAATATTTTGCTTTAAAACTTTCACGGGAATTGTGAAATAAGTCTAGCTAGCCCGTTAAAGTTTCTCTGCAAATCGTTATGTTTGTGTGTTTCACAGAGAGCTAAATAATGAATCTCCACACCTTCAGCAAGGACGCACTGAATGCAATGTATCATTCTGCTACAAGAGATCTCTTGAATGCCATGCAGAAGAGATTTTCATTGTGTGATGGCTAGGAAAAAAAGTTGATTCCACGACATCATGAAATAATGGTAACTGGATTTCCCCTCCCAGGGAGTTGTAGGGAGTGTTGCTTATCTGCAAAAATGTGTTATGATTGTGCATTGCTGAACTAATTAGATTCATATGCCTCTTTTCACTTGCTTGAGATTAGATGCTCTCCATTTGCTCTTGCTGAAAGTGTTAGATTTCTGAGCAAATCCATTCTCACTTACCTGGATGATTATTCCTTTGATTCTGTCTTTCACAGTCTTTACTTGTTGACACCTCCTGCTTGACTACTCTCACAATTATCTTGATTACTTCTAGCGTAATATATTAGGGAATTTTGCCCTCATGGGAAATTGAATTTGCTCAATTTTGTTCTATTACAATTCATACCATTTGGTTTGTCTTTGCTAATTTTACATTCATTTGAATTATATAACAAAGGCATTCATGTAAAAATCCTTTATCTTCGATAACCTTTAATGATTTGAGTTTGTAACTTTGGCAATCTGCTATAATTCTTCATGGTTTGAAAAAATCCCACTCTCTGACATTATTGAGGGGTCTAATGTGCTTCACTGTTATTCGCAGAGGCCGCCCCCAAATGGGGCCTCGAGGGCTGGTGCCATAACCAACGCCGAGCCCTGGAAGGATCCAGTTCTGGGTGCCCTAAAGCACTCAGAAGTTGAACGAGAGTAGCCCAGCACACCCCACGGGCGCCAGAGAGGTGCCAGAACCCCTCAGCCAATGAAGGGCCTGGCGAGGTACAACCCCCCTAATGGAGGACACACCGTTGGCTGAGGCGGAAAAGTGGAGGGGGGATATAAGTCGCTGGTCACCATGGGCAGCTCCTATCATTGTGGAGCAGGGGAGCAGCCACCTAAGCAAATTTCAGTTCACAGCAGTGATGCGCCAGGCCCTCGCCAAGCAGGGCGTCCCCAGCAACATTTGCCTCCCACTCATTTAGGATTGGCGCTGCAACATCAGCAGCGCAACATGGGATGACCGAGGCAGGGATACAAGCAGTAGGCAGATGGCGGTCCCGTGCATGCAGGACCTACGTGAGACCCCAACTACTGTAGAAACTCTTGGTAAAGACATAGGGGCTGCTGAATGGGGGGAGCACAGCCTACAGTGCGAGAGGCCATCTGATAGTTGTGACCATTGCTTCGACAGGAGGGTGACCCCGCCTGGTATGGGTGGTGGGTCACTCGTTCGTATCCAGGATGCAGTCTTGGTGGCAGGGGGGCCATAGGCAGACAGGAAGACCAGTCAACATGTGCATCCAATGAGATGGGATCAGCTGCCAGCGGCCCTGGGGGACCTGCAGGCGGACACAGCGTGGTACCCAGACATCTTGATAATCCACCTCGGGTAACGACCTATGCCTAACAGAGGTGATAAGGGGTTCGGTAGTACGTCCATCATTTGGGCGGAGCTGATCAGTAGAAGGGTGTGGCGGGGAGCCGAATCACAAAAGGCAGTTGAAAACTTAAGGAGAAAGCTGAACATCACAGTTAACAAGTTCTCCAAAACCAACGGCTTGGAAAGCATGAGGCACGGCCTCATCCGCCCAGGCCGCCCAGAGCTCTAAGGGCGGGATGGGGTTCACCTATCGGAAGATGGGATGTGGGTGTCCTGGGATAACCTGTGGGGCGCAATGGCTCTGGCAGGCTGCAAGTAAAAAAAAAAGAAAATTTAAAAGGAGGATGCGAGGGGGAGCCGCAGGTAGACATTAGCCTCCCTGATGGCGTGGCGGAGAAGTAAGGGTACAAAAGTTGGTTATGGAGACACACTGACAGGGCAGTGTGTAGGAGTAGGGCTATTCTTTTTGGGATGCCTCAGGCAGGGTGAGTTGGCCTAACAAAAAGGGAGTAGCAAACTGAGACGGCACCCGCAGCCCAGGCCCCGCCAGATGGCAGGGCACTAATGAGACTAAAAAGGTAGTGAGTTGGGGTCTAACTCTAGGGAGAAGCTACCCCCCCACGCAAAGATCGTGGAAACCAACTGAACAATTGTATGATCCAGAAGTGACAAGAGAGGTGATAAGCCCGCAAAAGAACTGACCAATGAACTGTCGGTGCGATTTACGAATTTGTGATGTACAAACGATTCACTGAAATCAAACGATTCACTGAAATCAATGTGTATGACAAGCAAAGTGTATGATTTATGACAACCAAAGTATGACAGTTCACAAATGATGATTTATGACCAGGGGTCATTCAGTTATGACCAAAGTATATGCATTTATTCGTAATAAAACTGCGACCAACAATGACCACTATAACCACAACACATGTTGGCTATTTTATTCTAAGCAATACAAGGATGAGAGAATACATGTATACTGGAGTGGGCACAGTGTGTGGGTTATGATGCATTGTTGATTTGTTGACATTAAGCCTCAGTCTGGGACAAAAGATCCATCTGCTCAAGTGCAGCGTGTACTTGAGTTTGCTCCAATGATCTACATAGTGCAAATCCTATTCTGCTGCAACAATGTGAAGGTATGAAAACTGATTGAATCATGTTGAACAGGGACTGCTGAGAGACAGAGAATATAAAGTGATGAGCATGGCGGGAACAGAATCTGGACAGTTGTATGTGCAGAGGTACTGGAAAGGAATGGTCCTAGCGAGGTGGGAGAAAGGGAAAGATGCCAATGACCAGATGAGAAAATTTGGAGAGATGGATACAGAGGAACAAAGAAAAAGACTGAGGTGAGATCAACTAAGTGTTAGCAGAGAGAGAATTGTGAGAAGTGGATATGTGTAGGGCAAAAGGGAAAATGGAGTCAGGGGCACAGTGAAAAAGGGAGACACAGACATATAGATGGAGAGTGGCAGAGAGATGCAGATTCAGACAACAGCGATAAGTTATGGAGTAAGAAGAATGGGAAGAGTGAAACTGGGGTGGAGAGTCAAGGAACTCTGAAGAGACGGTGGAGTCAGGTGAAGGATTGGACTTTAGGGATAGAGCCAGAGAAAGACAGTGAAGTTGGTCAGTCCAGGAAATTTGGAGCACAAATATAGTCTAAGAGTTGTGAGTTTGGGCAGGCTGTGGTTGATTTTTTTCAGTAGTATTTGACCACGTGGTCAGGCCTACCCCTGTGTCAAAAGCTATTTCATCTAAATCACGGGTACTCATAGTACGGCCCGCAGGCCGCCTGCGGCCCGGCAAGCCTTCCTTGGCGGCCCGCGGACCTTGCAAACATCATACCCGTGTTTAAAAAATAAAAAATTAATGAGTGTTCCTAAACACTGCCGGTTGCACCAGCGCGACTCTGACTCTGACTCTGCTCTGTGGGTGCCGGGCGGTTCCAGGGATAGTCAGAGTGGAGCTGTGGGGCCTAAGAAGAGGTGAAATACAACAATTAACATGCAAATGTTCTTTTAAAGACCTGTGAAGTGCTCGGGTGCGGCTGTTGGTGTGCCCGGGAAGCTCTCTCAGCCGGCTGACACACACGCAGGGTGAGATGACAGAGGGAGGTAGAGGGAGGGAGACAGAGGGAGAGGGAGGGAGGGAAAAGAGGGAGGTGGAGGGAGAGGGAGACAGAGGGAGAGAGGGAGATAGAGAGAGGGAAATAGAGATAGAGAGAGGGAGATAGAGAGAGGGAGACAGAGGGAGACCCTGGGAGGGAGACAGAGGGTGACAGACAAAGGGTGACAGACAAAGGGAGGGAGCCAAAGGGAGGGAGACAGAGGGAGGGAGACAGAGGGAGGGAGACAGAGGGAGGGAGACAGAGGGTGACAGACAGAGGGAGACAAAGGGAGAGGGAGGGTGACAGACAGAGGGAGTGAGACAGAGGGAGACAGGGAAAAGGAGGGAGGGAGAGTGAGACAGAGGGAGTGAGAGAGGGAGACAGAAGAAGACAGAGAGAGGGAGTCAGGGGGAGACAGAGGAAGGGAGAGGGAGACAGAGAGAGGGAGACAGAGGAAGGGAGAGGGAGACAGAAAGAGGGAGACAGAGGGACGGAGACAGAGGGAAGGAGAGGGAAGGAGACAGAATGAGACAGAAGGAAACAGACAGAGGGAAGGAGACAGACAGAGGGAGGGATAGACAGGGAGGGAGACAGACAGAGGGAGGGAGAGAGAGGGAGGGAGACAGACAGAGAGAGGGAGAGAGATGTGTGTATGCCGGGTCTGGAGGCTCAGAG
This sequence comes from Triturus cristatus, assembly GCF_964204655.1. Lineage (NCBI taxonomy): Eukaryota > Metazoa > Chordata > Amphibia > Caudata > Salamandridae > Triturus > Triturus cristatus. The sequence continues at coordinate 1,079,825,974 of NC_140590.1, read as the reverse complement.
ACAGAAGGAAACAGACAGAGGGAAGGAGAGGGAAGGAGACAGAAGGAGACAGACAGAGGGAGGGAGACAGAGGGAGGGAGACAGACAGAGGGAGGGAGAGAGAGGGAGGGAGACAGACAGAGGGAGGGAGAGAGAGAGAGGGAGGGAGAGAGATGTGTGTATGCCGGGTCTGGAGGTTCAGAGACAGAAGGAAACAGACAGAGGGAAGGAGAGGGAAGGAGACAGAAGGAAACAGACAGAGGGAAGGAGACAGAAGGAGACAGACAGAGGGAGGGAGACAGAGGGAGGGAGACAGACAGAGGGAGGGAGAGAGAGAGAGGGAGAGAGATGTGTGTATGCCGGGTCTGGAGGCTCAGAGGCAGAAGGAAACAGACAGAGGGAAGGAGAGGGAAGGAGACAGAAGGAAACAGACAGAGGGAAGGAGAGAGAGGGAGGGAGACAGAGGGAGGGAGAGAGAGGGAGGGAGGGAGAGGGAGGGAGACAGACAGAGGGAGGGGGGAGAGAGGGAGGGAGACAGAGAGAGAAAGAGATGTGTGTTTGCCGGGTCTGGAGGCTCAGTGGATGAAGGCGTCCGCTGCAGGGACCTGTGCTCAACCTCATGGTCACAGTTCTTTTGTGGCTCTAGCCCCGCCCCCTTCCCCCACTGACCCCGCCCCCACCAGTGCAGCCCTCGGCCACAAACCACACTATAAATTTGGCCCCGGAGAGAAAGTTTGTGAGTACCCCTGATCTAAATGTACCAGAACCCCTCCTTAAAATAGTAAGTGCACTTTACTCCCCCAGTTGATGTCGTGTGCTATTAGGAGGCGATTGAGAGCTCTCCTAGAAAATCATAACAGAAAATAGTTTAAAACAAGGTTGTCTGCTTGCTCCGCTAATATTCTCCCTGCACATTTATGATGTCCGCAAAGCATTGAATGAATTCGGAGGGGATGACCCGAAGTTAAGTCATCACAATATCACATTGCTACTTTGAGCTGATGATATCTTGCTCATGGACCTGACCCCTAAAAGTAAAAAAAAACGATTGGACTGCTTGCAAAAATATGCCGCCTGTCATCACTTGAAAATTAACATTAACAAAAGTAAAGTGTTGTCGTTTCGAAGCAAGAGCAACAAAAAGAATAAGAGACATAAATGGACTGTGGGGAGTGATGAGCTGGAAATGGTTCATACATATCCTTACTTGGGGAAAATCTTTTCATCCGATCTCTTAGACAAAGAGCACATCTCCCATCTCTCAAGCAAAGCACTATCCCATGTAAATGCACTCTTTATATAGGGCTACTGGTCTATAAGCATTTTAAATATTTACTAGCAGTATATTGGACTAACACCCAACCCACTTTATTATAAGCCATTGCAGGTATTCATACAGAACACTGGAATTGTTTGCAAAAAATGGAAGAATTACATTTTTTGTAAAAATTGCAACTTAAACAGCCTGGCCCAGATTGAAGCACTTCGTCTTGAAATGGGTTTACTGAGTAGTGGCAACCCTCCACTGAGGACATCGGCTTTTACATGGCACAGAAAATTCTTTATGAGGTCTCTTATGTACAGAACATTAGGGGCATAATACTGAGAATTTTACTCTTTCTGAAAATGTTAGCCAAACACTTAAACTCCATAAGCTGTATATAGAAGAAATGTCTCACTTTCAACTGTAAACCTATTGAAATATAATATAAGGAGTAAGGCGAGGAAGGGTTAGAGTCATATGCGGTATGCCATGGCGCCTACTCGTGTGTACGTCAGTGTAGAGAAATTCTTAGTGAGATACTGTGCTACAAGTGGGGGGATAACCCTAAACTCCCCAAACAGACCCAAGGTCACAAAGTTTTAGGTACAGGAGGCCTGTGCACACGTAATCGTAGTTTTCAGAGCAAATTCTGCGTATTTGAAATTATGAAATATTGGAAAAAACACAAAAAAGATAGTAGATCAAGTAATATATAGGAACACTCCAGGTGTCGCGTGTTCTCTGTATTGAATGTAGATCGATTGCCCAGCCAACATGTGTTTCGTCAGGGTGAAAAACCCACGACTTCTTCAGGGCTAAAGGATGTACAATGGCATGATATCAGACATTGTAGCACGTTATAATGTTGGTGCAGATATTTGGGACACGTGACTGTAGTGCAACAACACCCTTGGTGACATACCCTCAATCATGGAGAACATCACTGCAAGGCGACATTGTCCTACCGGTGGGGTGTGAGCTAGTGTGGTGAGAGGGTGTCTAAGAGACCTTGTATACTGGCACGAGAGTTCTATGTGAGCACATTATTGTGATGTCAGTTTTACAGGACAACATTTATTAAAACCAAGGTATGACTAATAAGGTTAACAAATTATCCTAATGTACACAGTAATGTAGCATTCCGTAAACATGACAGTTAGCCAAAATATACAGTGGTATCTACATATCAGCATAGTGGTAAGTGGCGTAATTGCTTAGTTTCAAAATAGCTTAGAATAGCAGGAAAAATCTATCAGAGTGGAAAACAGGACAGACTCTAAATGAGAGCGGATGGAAAAAAGGGGGGGAGGAAAAAGAGGAGTGAAAATAGAGAGTGTCTCTGAAAGTCTACGGGGTCATGCATGCTAATGTTCGGGGTATACACTCTTACCTATTGGACAAGATAGCTGAGTGGTGATCGATCTGTAAATACAAGAGTGTGTGAAATTAGGTAAATCATCGGTCCAAGTAGTGGACACGATTGCTGCGCATATCCGTGCGGGAAAATACCAAAACGAGGAGGGAGGCTTACCTCTGCGCCGGTTGTAATTCCGTGCCGGCTGGCCTGGGAAAGGTACTTCAGAGAAGTGGTGTATAACTTGATGAGTGGAACCGTATCAGGTAAAGGGTCACTGGGGACAAAGAGGCGGCAACGTATTAATGTGGCAATATGGTGTGATGCCTATTTAGTGTCTACCTAACACCTTGGAAAAGGGGCTAAATTGAACCCCCAGAATATAGACACAGGCCTGACTATTTTTGGTGGCAAGTGAATAAGATGCCACAGTGTTTTAATGTTATTAAAGCTTGTAGAGCGCAGGATTACCCTAAGGTGTCCTGGCGCTAAGCACTGAATACCCGTGACGCAAAGATCTAAAACTGGGAAAAGAGCCATGTCTTAAGATGTTTCCTAAAAGAAGTGAGATCAAAGGCATTTCTCAGGGTGAGAGGCAATTCATTCCAAGCTTTAGAGACACAGTAGACAAAGCTTCTACCTCCCCAATTTGTTTTCTTAAAAGAGGGAGTTTTCACTTGTCTGGAGCCTGTAGACCTTAGATTTCTACTTGGAATATACCATGAGAACTTAGTTTTAAGAAACTCAGGACCTATTCCATTCACAGCCTTGAAAACAATACACAGCGCCTTAAAGGGAGATCTCAGATGGATTGGGAGCCAATGCAATTTTTTAAGTTCTTTCTTAACTGAGATGAATCTAGGTGTCCCTGTCAGCAGTCTGGCTGCTGCGTTTTGGGCCACCTGCAGCCTATTCAGATGTTGTTTTTGGACATTAAGAAATAGACTGTTGCAAGAGTCAAGACGCAACATTATAAGTGCCGTCACTACCGTCCTCAAACTCCCTTCAGACAGAAAGAACCTGATTTTCCTAATTATTCTGAGCACCTTGAAGCATGCAGAGGTCACCATGCTTACATGGTCACCCATGGTAAGTTTGTTATCTACCACTATACCTAGGTTCTTAGCTTTCCTGGCTGGTGTGGGACAAAGACCCAGATTATCAGGCCACCATTCTGGTGTCCACATCCGAGGATTGTTGCCAAATCTCAGGACCTCAGTCTTAGCTGAAGTGAGTTTTAAACAATTGGCAGAGATCCACATTGAGATGGATCCCATACAGTCATGAAAGCGTGCACCTGCTTCCTTCTCTGTTCCCTCCATCACCGACAGCACGATTTGTATCTCATCGGTGTAGGAGGTAAGCTGGAACCCATAGGATCTGATGATGCCTGCCAGGGGTGCCACATAGATGTTAAAAAGTGTGGGGCTAAGAGCTGAGCCCTGGGGCACCCCACATGGCAAAGAAAAGGGTTCTGAGACGTTGCCATCTAGAGCTACTGTTTGTGATCTGTCTGTCAAAAATGATTTCAGCAGCTGCCAGGCCAAACCACTTATCCCTATTTCAGACACCAGTTCAGTAGTACCTTATGGTGAACCATGTCGAAGGCCGCGGATAGGTCTAGGAGGATCAGCATCGCATTCCCTCCCCTGTCCACGGCCTCTCTGATTTCCTCAGTAATACCACCTGGTGTAGGTAAATGTGGGATGAGGCATAACCTGATATGTATTAAGACCTGTGTTGATTTTTGAGGCAAATATGTAAGAGACCTCAGGTATGTGGTGTCAAAGGTTGGCATTGTTAGTCTAGAGCACTGTAATAAAGTGCTGTCTAATCAGGGCATAGGTGAAAATAGTGCGCGATCTATCCTGTACGCTGCAATCTTTCCAGGCTACTCTTTAGAGGCAAAATTCTGCTAATGTCTACAGTCTCCGTGTTTGCTGCAATATTCACCGCACGCTCCCTCTCACAGCCCGTTTTAGGTGGCACTCTATGCCTGTGCAGCCGACTTAACACCAACATCCTATGCTATATATTAGAGGTTGAGGTGCATATTTACCTCATTTCTGCCGCACTACACACTCACGCGCTATTTTTACCTATGCCCTAATTAGACAGCACTTTATTACAGTGCTCTAGACTAACAACGCCAACCTTTGACACCACATACCTGAGGTCTCTTAAATATTTGCCTCAAAAATCAATACAGGTCTTAAAACATATCAAGTTATGCCTCATCCCACATTTACCTACAACAGGAGGTAATAACACACTGTGGCATCTTATTCACTTGCCACCAAAAATAGTCAGGCCCGTATCTCCATTCTGGGGGTTCAATCTAGCCCTTTTTCCGAGGTGTTAGGTAGACACTAAATAGGCACCACACCATATTGCCACATTAATATGTTGCCGCTTCTTTGTCCCCAGTGACACTTTAACTGATACGGTTCCACACATCAAGTTATACACCACTTCTCTGAAGTACCTTTCCCAGGTCAGCCGGGACGGAATTACAACCGGCGGAGAGGTGAGCCTCCCTCTTCATTTTGGTATTTTCGCGCACGCATAAGTGCAGCAATCGAGTCCACTACTTGGACCGATGATTTACCTAATTTCACACACTCTTGTATTTACAGATCGATCAGCACTCAGCTATCTTGTCCAATAGGTAAGAGTGTATACCCCGAACACTAGCCTGCATGACCCTGTAGACTTTCAGAGACACTCTCCATTTTCACTCTTCTTTTTCCTCCCCCCTTTTTTCCCTCCGCTCTCATCTAGAGTCTGTCCTGCTTTCCACTCTAATAGATTTTTCCTGCTATTCTAAGCTATTTTGAAACTAAGCAATTACGCCACTTACCACTATGCTGATATGTAGATACCACTGTATATTTTGGCTAACTGTCATGTTTACGGAGTGCTACATTACTGTGCACATTAGTATAATGTGTAAACCTTATTAGTCATACCTTGGTTTTAATAGGTGTTGCCCTGTAAAACGGACATCACAATAATGTGCTCACATAGAACTCTCGTGCCAGTATACAAGGGGCCATATTATCAAGAACAGCAATAACATTATCGCCGTTTTAGCTGCAGGAAACTGCCGCTAAAGCGGCGATAAGGGGCTTGATAATATGCCCTTGAGAATTCCAATAGAAGCCTAGGTTTGATATCCTTCACACCAGATAATGTTATTGCCGTTCTTGATAATATGGCCCACGGTCTTTTAGACACCCTCTCACCGCACTGGCTCACACCCCACCGGTAGGACAATGTCGCCTTGCAGTGATGTTCTCCACGATTGACGGTATGTCAACAAGGGTGTTGTTGCACTACAGTCACGTGTCGCCAAATATCTGCACCGACATTGTAGCGTGCTATAATGTCTGATATCATGCCATTGTACATCCTTTAGCCCTGAAGAAGTCGTGTGTTTTTCCACCCTGACGAAACACGTGTTGGCTGGGCAATGGATCTACATTAAATACAGAGAACACGCCACACATGGAGTATTCCTATATATTACTTGTTCTACTATCTTTGTTCTGTTTTTTCCAATATTTCATAATTTCAAATACGCAGAATTTGCTCTGCAAACTACGATTACGTGTGCACATGTCTCCTGTACATAATATAAGGAGTAGTTTGATGGATAGCAACATGTTCTTATACTCGTGAAAAAAGAAGCTGGCTTTTGTTGTCTATACATGTACTGAAGCGCATCCTCAACCTAATCTAAAATGGAATTTAGAACATGGAGTTTGATGTTTTCTATTATTGTCACAAATTAATATCTTGCCGTTAAACATGATATTTGGTGACTGGAAAGGTTTTTAACGGTCGGTAAGACTATGCTATAATTGTATGGCCTAGCCCCAAGACCTTAATCCTGTACTATAGTCTGTTTGTCTGACTGTTGTTGCATTTGAACTGCTGCTGTTTATTGAACCCACTGTACCGGAAAAACAGGGTTCACTCAGCTAATGATGTATTGCACTTTATTGCTAACCCAATGAATGAAATGGTTTGTTTTAAATTGTTAAAATTGTGAAAATATTTTTCAAAGTTATAATAATTGCGATTTTTTGTTATGTAGAATGTGGATCTCAAGGTAAATTTGAAAAGTAATGAATCCTTTGGATTGTAGCGGAGGGGATGTCAGGCAATGGGCGATCCACCAGAGTGAAGAGGGGGTTGACGGGAGAGAGAACGTGCAGGGCCAGGAGGCAAGGGAGGAGAGAGTGAGACTGTAAAGTCAAAGGAAAGATGGTCAGGTTGGAGAATCAGAGAAGAGGAAACTGGAGGCCAGTGACAAAGTCAAAGGAGGTGGGGCATCTTCGAGGTGGACACCAAATGCGCTAGACCTGGAATTGTATCTTTGGAAGTAGATGAAAGATTATGAACTTTGGTGAATTTTAAGCATAAATCATTTTTGGGGGAAATATAGTTTTTCCACTAATTCCTGCTTTGCAGGGACAGTGGTGAAGTTCAGTTTGGTGTACAGTGGAATGGAATGGGGTGAGAGAGGGATCAAGGTGGGAGCGGGCTTGGACTGGATTGCCATGTAAGTCAGTAGGCCCAGCAAGGCAGGACAGTTTCAGTGGGCCTAATTAGCCACATTGTGGTCACTGATCCTTGATCTTGTTGGCCCAATTCAAGAGAAAACAAAGAAGGACTGATGCACTTGGGCCAGGCATACATACGCTGAAGGAGCCAAATGTACTCCTACCTGAGCCAACCTGTTGTGTGTGGTGCATGGCAAACAGCTGAGTGTGGTCTCAGCCTTTATCTGATGCCCTTCGCCCTCCTGGCACCAGTCCAGTCCCTTTTCTGTTACTAACTTGGTGTGTGTCAACATTTCTCTGCCCCTGCTCACACGTCTATAACCCTGTGAAGTCTAAGTCTACTCCTGGCGGGTGGGTACTCAACCCCACAAATACTTCTGCTGCTTTGATGATCACAGTTTTTAGAGCTGTACTAGATTAATGCTATTTTCAGTCTTGACCAATTTCACGGACCCTGCAATTTTCAAATGCTTAAACCACCACGCATCTCTCCAAATATTAGCTTCCTAGGCTCACCAAGAATAGTTTCGTTAAAATATCGCATATGTGTGTCACTCTTATTTGGGTGACTGGTCCTAATTCGTCTCAATCTGACCCTGGTCCTAAAATATGAGTTAGCCTAACTTGTACTTAACTCATTACTCATGCTAAATGACACAAATTATATTACGTATCATGTTTAGTGGTATCAACTATAATTTGCCCTTTAATGTAAAAAAGGTCTAAATGAGCATATAATATAAAGAAAGGTGTACGAAGAAATTATAATTATTTTCTCTGCACTGTTCATTTCTTTACTTTCTCGTTTACTAAACTGCCTGCCCAATAGAGGGGAGGAGTGGAGTGAATCTCACGCAGCAGGAGTGGAGTCAATCTCACACAGCCACATTTCTTTTGCCTGAAAGCTTGGTAATGGCAGGGTTCATGAAAGAGAGAATGGAAAGGTTCTCTTGAGAATATGCCCCACAAATATACGTTTCTTAACCCATTTAAAAGGAATTGCTGCTACCACTACGACTGCCTGTACGAATTCTCAGGAGCTTGGGGAACATGTGGAAATGACATGCTAGTATCAAGGAATATTGCCCCGCTGTGGACAACTTGAAAGTCTATTGGAAGACTAGCATATAAAAGGTTTTTGCAAAAACTTCGGGGCATATTAACAATGCGGCGATAAAATATTATCGCCGCTTTTGCGGCCGTTTTCGTCCGAAATGCGGCGATAATTTTATCACCTTATCAGCAAAGATACGCTATTGCGTGTTTTGCTGATTTTGCTCCCGTTTCCAGCACGCCTACCTTCGCATCGCTAATGAGATGCAAAGTAGGCGTGTCTGTGGAAACAACATGGGTAAGTATTACAATGTGGGGAAGTGATTATTTTAATCGCGCTAAGTATGCCTTAACGCAGGAATTTAACATCTGTTAAATTCCTGAGTAAGGCATACCTAACATGGGTGGTGGATTCATGTGATATGACCACAGGGTCGTATCATCAAGCATATCGCTATTTTACATGGAACATCGCTGGAAAACCAGCGATGTTCCATGGAAAAGGGCGCAATCGCTGGAATATACATCGCCATGGCGCTAAGCGTTGTTAATACAACGCTAGCCTGGCAAAATATTCCAGCGATAGAAAAAAATGCGGTACACAAGGTCAGCGATAATTAACGCTGCCTGTTGCAATTATGCCCCATAGAACTTTAAGTAGTGAAGAGGGAGAGGAAATATTAGCACTTGGGCATCTCCTTGTTTAAATGCTTTCGCATTGTTTTAGTCAATGTTAGTGCTTAATTTGAACAACAAATATATATTAATAAATGCAGTGCCCAAAATGTTTTCTAGGAGGTCGCAGCTGCTGAATGCAAAGAACGCTGTATATCAGGGATGCATTGTCTTGATTTCACCTCACCTCTTTTTCTATCCCTACACACTTTCTACCTTTTTAAATCACTCGTAGGTTTTTTTAAATTCCTTTTTTCTCCCTTCATCACTGTTTTCCTATCTTTCTCTTTCCCCTCCTTTATCGTTTTTCTGTCTTTTCCTTGCTCGACCTGGGTCGATTTGATTGAAAACTTTATTCTGCAAGTTAAAAAAAGTCATAAAAGTGCATGCAATATCATTAATAAATATACAGCATAAAAAAGCACAGTTACCTAAAAATAAAAAAATAAAACTTCACCTGCACTTCCTGCCATTGCTCACATCTCACACACAATACGTTTTCTGAGGTGTGTTGCCCTCCCCCTTACACAAAGTGCTACATTAAAACATAAAAAAGGATCTACTAGCGCAAACAGATAGCTCAGCGCAATTTCATACTCTCTAATATTCTGTGCAACAATAAGTAGGTTTACGGTAATAACTCTTAAGATTCTTATAGAGTTCACAGAACAAAATAAAGAGCTGAGTGCTTTGTTTAGACCGAGCATCACAGGATAAGGCGTCATATCTGGTTAGCGTATCTTCATTTGAGGGAAGGCAACTAGATGATTTACTGTGCTCACACGTAATCTGGTCAGAACCAAAGGATTCTGAGTGATATTCACACAAGACAAGTAGAATTAACAACCCTCCAGAAGGTTGATCAGCATATACAAGGCAACAGTTGATTTCCTCAGCTCCTCACACATTCTGTAATCATATCTATTTTTAAAGAAGGTTACCTTAATATAAACTCTCATCAAGGGATACAACTTTAAATGCATCTTGCAGTACAGGCATATTAAATAAAGTACTAAAAGATGCATTTATGTATGAAAGCCAAGGGATATAAGAAACATGGTCCAACGCAAGGCAGTCAAAAATAATCGATTTCGTGAAACTTGTTTCCTCTGTAGACCAAATGAGAACTAGAGCAGTAAGGGTTTCAGTAAAAGCAGGTCTTCCAAATATTTCATACCAACCTCTTTATGAGCAATCAGGAATAAGGCTAAAGCCGGTAAGAATAACAAACGTTTTAAGAAAGTGTTCTCCTCTACCTGAAGGGGGTTACTAGAGGTGTAACTTCACCGTCCTGCCCCAAATGTAGCAGTAGACACCCCTCTAGCCTTATATATATCTACCATCTCCTTAACAGGTCAGCTACTCAACTAGAGGGAGAACCTGAAAATCCTGTGACAATTTTTGCTCATCTTAGATCTAGCATTTAAGACCTAAGGGGGCCAGGTACCATTGCTCGAAAATAGAATCTCTAGGTAACAATAGAAGTTTACTCTTGTTATTGAAGAGTTCCCAATAAAAAAGGATCCACACTTTTGCGCCTTCTTCCCACAGGCCCTTTTATAAGGTTTGGCTTTATTATTTTCTTAGAGTCCACGAAGGACCTAAATGCATTTATCAGCTGTTGCAGGCCAATGGGTGTCCTAGATAATAAAACAGCATAGTCACGCTAAACAACATGGGGACAAATGTCCGGCAAAGCTCGGCGCATTGGCCTGTAGAGCCTGAAGTGCACCATTGACCACACTAAAAAAGAGCAAAAACTGAAGGGGAGTCAATACACACCTGTGTCTGATTTTCCTCCCTGCCCTAAAAGGGGGGGGAGGCATTCAACGTTGGGGCCATACCCAAACTTCGATGACAAGTTCCCTTACAAACATGTGAGGAAGTAATTAATCTCTTTCGGTGCACGGAGGGAGATCAGGTTTGACCAGAGAATAGAATGGTCAACCAGGTCAAAAGCACTGCTTAAATTATACTTCCCAATCACCAACTCTAAATTCACACATTGAGTAGTATCTTGCTCATCTGTTTTTTGATGAATCTAATAGGGAAATGGGATGATAACATTTTGGGTTTGAATTATCATCTACTTTTAAAATGGGTACTATAACTGAAACAGCCCAGGAGGGAGGGATCGTACACATCGCAGCCACATTGAATACCCATGTCAAAATGGGGCCCCATAAGTCCTTGGCTGTTTTAAATGCGCCAACTGGTAACTAGTGGGGGCCTGTTGCCTTCCTGGCCGCACTTTGTTGTAGGGCAAGCAGAACCTCCTTCAGGAAAATATCTAATGGGAGGGAGTACCAAACTAAGCCCCCCTCGCTCTCAATTAGCCAACAAACTCACTGATTTGAGTCAAATTGACAGAAAAATGTGCTACCCATGATTCACAAGAAATGAAAGAGTTGAGCTCTCAAATAGGATCACTTTTTAAAAAAGGGGTGTTAACTGATGGAGCAGAAAATACTAGAGTTAAATGTATATAATGTATATAATTATTATTTAGGGAAAATGAATATAAAAGGTACTCCGTGTGTCTTGCAGCTTGTCACTTATCCGGAAAACTGAGTGGATGTTTGTTTTCGGTGTTATGGGCCCCACCGATGAATAAGTGGTGTGAGAGTTTTCCTGGGTTGGGTGACGTTTGTAAAGGGTTTGTTTTATTCGTGCTGCATCAGTTTTACTTGGTAGCAGAGTTATGGTTTCTATAGGTCAGTTAAGCGGATTATTGATTATTGATTATTAATCTCTATATTTAACACTCCATGTTGAGTCTGTGGCACGTTATATGTAGTCGGAATTTTGAAGCTTCCAGGAAGTAGGAAGTGGATTTGTGTGACGAGAGAAGTCACATGGAATTGTGCATTGTCTGATTTCAATCTGGTGATAACACAGGATTGTGTTATGGTAGGGAAATTCATGTGTGAATTATGTCGAATGGAATAGCAACAGGTTTTCTTGTGAAACTCTGGCCTTAATTCTCAGGAGAAGTGTAGTCTCCACATGTGTTTTATCTCCAGAGAAACGGGTTTACTTCTTGCTTGAGAGAAGGGTAAGGTAGAGGGAAGTGCTACTTTATAGGCGAAACAAAATTCTGTGGTAGGGTAGAGGTAAGCGCTGCCTACTGGAAAAACTGAATTCTTGAATGTTTGGAAAAGTATCACTTTTGTTTAGCGAAACGGACAATGGAAAACATGTTTATGTCGTAACTAACTGACTTTGTAAATTAAGCGAGTTATAAAATTGTGCCGATAATTTTTGTAAAGGAGGGGTCAGCAGAAGCAGGAGTAGACCTGACGTCAACAAGAACCGCACTGGGATTGGTCAGTTGATGAAATACGAAGAGCTCTCTGATTGGTACATAGGTGTGAGTCGCGCTGAGATTGGTCAGTGTGAGAGTAACGTAAAAGCTTTCTGATTGGTGCATTAGTGTGGTTCGCACTGGCATAGGACAGAATAGTTAAGCATATTAGAGAAGAGCTGTGTGAATTGTTTCAGCGAATAATTGTGAAATATGGATTATTATGGACGGGAGATAGAGAAACCTTCATGGTTTAAGAAACTCAAGAGTCTTTTTCAGAAAGATAAAAAGATTGTGACGAGAGAGGGAGAAGTGCTTCCTCCGCCAAAACACCCGCATCTTACATGATGATGAAATAATGGTTATCATATTTGTATTTGGTTGGAAAATTGGGCAAAATATACTCAAAATGATGGAGTATTGCATTTCCAGAAACTGGTTCATTTAGCACAGCAATAATACGAAATTTAAGAAATAAAATGATGAAGCTTGAACCGAGACCTAGACTGACACAGTTTGAAGCCCTAGGTGAATGGGAAGATGAGATGTATGAAAGAGAGAGACACACAGAGGTACAAGGGATGATAGTTTTGTTCCTGGAAGAATATGGGGTTTGAATCATGAGGACAGGATGAGACGATGGTACGCTAATATGATGGATGGTATGTTTCCTGCTAGAACAGTTGAAGAGGGAACAGGGAAAAAGTGTACGGAGAAAAAGAAGCATACAATATCAGAAAGGTGTGGATATGGAGACAGTGATACAGATGATGAGGTGCTGGAAGACATATTAAATAAAAGACCCCCTCCATATCAACAGGTTTCTGCAGTGGTGACACCAAATGCACCGCCAATGGAAACTGGGATAAATCAAAATCTAGAACGATTTTCTGAAAAAAATAATTTATTTAATAGACAGAAGATACCACAGACTGTAGAATCTTATAATCATAATGCATCTGAACTGGCAAAAACAACAAAAGAATTGGCTGAAAAGATAAAAAAAATTGACAAAGAATATAGAAGCTGTAACTGTGCCAGTAACTATAGGTCCAGTGATACCTGTATTTGAAAATCAGAAGATAGATGAACATTACTTAACGATTCCCTTAAATTCCAGTATGCAAAAAGTACAAGAAAAGATTTATCCTGAAATTAGGGAAACAAAAGATTCGGTCAGATTAACTCCAACTATGGATTTGACAATAAATCAGAGTCCGAAAAATAAAAATTCCTATGGGAATTGAATCAGCAACAGAAACACCAGAGAAAAGTGTGAAAATGGTAGATTTAAATACGACAACCCGTGGGTCCAACTGCAGAAGAATTAAGTGATTGGGTCAGGAATTTGCAGAGAAAAGATACAGAACCACAACCTTTGGATGTAGTGGGATTAAAAATAGACATGGAAGAACTGATTATAGGAACTATTGATACAGATCGGTTAAAAACATACCAAGATAAAGAATTGATGTTTAAGTGCAAAAGTATAACGTGGAGAGCTAGGAATTTGCATGCAAAATTGGAAGAAACAGCAATTGGGTTGGGAGTAGATTTTGCAAAAGTTAGAGGATTACAGAAACCTTATAGAGTAGATTTTAGTGAGAAAGATGTAAAGAATTTGAACACTTCAGGACGGTTAACTCAGATAAAAGAACGTATTGTGTTATTGAGAAAATGGGGAGATGTAGATAAATGGAGAAGTAGATGGACAAAGAAAAAAGAAGATGTGACTGATAAAATGACTTTAGCTTTCCCAGTAAAAGAAAAGGAATCAATAGTGGTAGAATATTCCATGAGAGAAATTCCAGGAGGAGGTTATGTACATGTCCCATGGTCTAGAAAGGATATATTGTCATTTACAAATGATTTTCCGAGATTGAGAGAAAAGCCTGTAGAATGGTACAGACAAGTGGAAAGATTTGTAAAGGTTTCAAAGGTATTGTGAGAAGATTTAGATGGATTGTTTGAGATTGTTGTACCTGCTGATTTGTGGACAAAATGTAAAATCACAATTGATTGGCCAAAGGAAGAATATCCTAGAGACGCCAAAACAGGAGCTCCAGGTCCAGAGGTAATGAGAAAATGTGAGCAAGTAATCACATTTTTGGAAAAATAAGATTCCTCCAAGAGAAACAGATTGGGTAAAGATAGATAGAACAACACAGGAAGCAAAAGAGTCTGTGCATGCTTATTATGAAAGGTTGCTTCTAGTTTTTAAACAGTACAGTGGATATGAGAGCTTGAGTGAAAAAGACATGAGTCACTTTGCATATCTTGTGTATCAATTTGTGTATGGTCTGAGACCCGAGTTAAGTGAAATGATTAAACAGCACGTTATGTTGGCAGTCTAGTACAGTGGATGAGGTGTTAAGGTATGCAAAATATTGTAGTAATGACATAGAAGCTCAAAGAAAAAGCAATGTGGGCACAGGTGAAGGTCACAGAACAGCAAGAAGCTCAAATACTTAACCAGATTAATGACGCAGGGCAGAAAAAAATTAAACCCAACATTGGTAAAGGAAAAGGTCAGATGAATATAGAAGAAGCAAAAAATAAATGGCCATGTCATAATTGTGGAAAATTAGGGCATTGGAAAAACGAGTGTAAATTACCTCCAAAAGTTAATACCGAAAATAAATCATTAAATCCACAGGTGCAGAATGAGGTGGGTTATCAACAACCGCCACAGCAACAGGTAGTTACTCTACAGAGTCACGTGCCACCTCTCCCAAAGAGTGTAAATCTTCAAAGAAACAGTGCAGAGACAGGATTCTACGGTGGAGAGCAGGTAACGAAATTGCCGCACGCAGCTGCTGTTTCACAGTATTGGCTACGACCAGATGGAAATGAATCGGATGAAAGTTTATGACGGTGCCTAGGAGTGCGTACTTGGCGCAACTCTAGAGGTAAATCAGTCAGGTCCATTCGTGGATGGAAAGGTGAATGGTGTAAATGTTACTTTCCTTGTGGACACTGGCACTACCCGTTCCACTGTAAGATCAGTTGAAATTCCAAACCTTCCTCTCTCAGGTGAATTCATCCAAGTTGTAGGTGTCTCCAACAGACAAATTAAAGCCCCTCTTACTAAACCAGTAGAGGTGGAAATTGGTACCTTTAAACACATGCACAGTTTTGTAGTGTGCGATTGCAGTCCCGTAAATTTACTTGGACGCGATATCCTTTGTAAAATGAACTGTGCCATCTATTGTACTCCAGATGGTATTGCATTTCAGACATCAGATGATGATGTTCTGTATAAAGTGACTATGGCAGCACTTGAACCAGAAAATTGTGATACATTTCCTGTGTATGATGCAGGGAAAATCCCTACTGAACTGAAAGGAACAGTGAAGACTGATGTCTTGGATTTTATGGGTGAAGACATAGGTCTAATGAAAAGAGTTGACCCTGTAAAAATCACTGTAAAGGAAGAAGAAATTTACCCGAATAGTCCACAGTACAAATTAACACCAGAAATTATTGAAGGAATAACACCAGTGATTGATAAAATGATTGAACAGGGGATTTTGAGAGAAATAATGAGTAGACCATGTAATTCACCTATAATAGGATTGAAAAAGCCTAATGGAACCTATAGGATAGTGCAAGACCTGCAAAAAGTCAATCAAATTGTTGTTCCCTGTTGTCCAATTGTACCAAACCCTGCTGTAATACTGTATCAAATTCCACATGATGCAGAATGGTACACAGTCATTGATTTGTGAAACGTATTCTTTTCAATTCCATTGCACCCTGATAGCCAATAATTATTTGCCTTCTGGTTTGGTGATCGTATTTTGGCATGGTGCCGAGTTCCTCAAGGGTATACTGAAAATCCTTCCATTTTTAATCAGCAATCTTTAGAAAGTTTGAGAATGCCAGAGAAATCTGTTATGGTCCAGTATATTGATGACCTGTTGGTGGCATCAAGGACTAAAGAGGCATGTATTACCGACACCATTGCACTGGTGAATCATTTGGCAGAAGGAGGACATAAGGTGTCTCCATCCAAACTGCAGTTCTGTCAACAAGAAGTACAATATTTAGGTCATAAGATTGAAAAAGGGATGAGGAAAATAACAACAGAGAGAATCAGGATTATCAAAGGAATGAGAGCCCCAATGACACAGATAGAGGTGAGAATGTTTCTTGGTATGGTTGGTTACTGTCGACCGTGGATAAATGGATTTTCATTGATTGCCAAGCATTTGCAGCGGTTAATAAAAAGTGATGTAAAAGATCCAATTGTGTTGAATGAGCAAGAGACGGAAGCTTCTGAGCAACTGAGAAACAGGTTGTATGAAGGTCCAGCGTTGGGAATGCATGATTATGAGAAAGAATTTGAGTTGTACTGTAGTGAAAGAGATGGATGTGCACTTTCAGTACTAGTACAAAGACATGGAAGAATGAGACGGCCCATAGCATACTTTTCAGCTGTTTTGGACCCAGTAGCAAAGGCATTGCCTGGATGTCTAAAAGCAGTAGCAGCCACTTGTGTGAATTTAGAACACAGTGAAGGTATTGTGATGGGATACCCGTTAAAGGTGTATGTCCCACATTCAGTAGAAATCCTATTGACCAGAACAAAAACCTAATTCATGACACATAGTCGTTTAACCAGATATGAGAAGGTGATTTTGGGTGCAGACAATGTAACGATTGTAAGATGCATAAGTGTGAATCCTTCCACTTTATTACCTGATGCAGTAAATGCAGAGGTCAAAGATGACGTTGATCACAATTGTCTGGATGTACTTGTATTCTGTACAAAGCCTCACCCTGACATCAAAGACGAACCTCTGGAAGAATCAGATTATGTGATGCTTGTGGATGGATCATGCTTGAGCACGAAAGAGGGAATTTTGAGTGCCGCATATGCTGTATGTACGGTGGCAGACATCATGGAGGCATCTTGTTTGAGAGAAATACGTTCAGCCCAAGTTGCTGAGCTGATTGCTCTGATTCGAGCTTGTAAACTGGGAAGAAATTTCCGAATCACTGTAATCACGGATAGCCAGTATGGCTTTGGAGTGGTGCATGATTTCGGACAGATCGGATCCCAGAGGGTATTCATGACTTCTTCGGGCTCTCCAATTAGGAATGGTGAATTTGTGAAATTGTTGCTTGAGGTGATACAGCTGCCTAAACGGATTGCAGTCGTGAAGTGTGCTGAACACAAAATGGTGATGACTACACTACAGAAGGCAATAGGTTCACTGACGAAATAGCTCAATATTGTGCCAGACATACAACCTCAATCAATCGGAGAAGGGAAAAAGAACATGTTTCATGTTCTTTGATGTTTACTAACACAGTTGAAACATGGGAAGAAGTGAGATAATTGAAGGAAGAAGCCGGTGAGATAAGGATAAAATCAGGCTGCACACAAAGAGAAGAAGATGGAGTTTGGGTTTACAGGGATGAAAGACCAGTTATGCCTGATAGCATGATCTCTAACATGGCATGGATGTACCATGGAAAGGCACACATAGGTAGAGATGCAATCATCAGACTTTTTAAACAGACTTGGTACAACCCAAAAGTTAGGGTTATAGCTGAAAGCCTTTGTCAAAGATGTCTTATATGTCAACAATTGAATCCAGGAAGGAAAACAGTAGTGAGTCTGGGAACAATAGGACGAGAGGGAGGTCCTTTCACCAGAATGCAACTAGATTTCATTGAAATGCCCCCGAGTAACAGATTGAGATATGTCTTGGTATTTGTCTGTTTGTTTTCTTGTTGGGTGGAAGCATATCCGACAAGAAGGAATGATGGAGTTACTGTGGCTAAACTCCTGCTGAGAGAATTCATTCCTAGATATGGTTTTCCAGTCACAGTAGAAACAGATAGAGGAAGTCATTTCCAAAATGAGGTCATCCAGCTGAGATGTGAAGCATTAGACATTCAACAAAAGCTGCATTGTGACTACACCCCAAAGGCTTCTGGGGTGGTTGAGCAAGTAAATGGCACAATCAAAAATAGGCTAGGGAAAATGTGGCTCGCCACAGGACTCAAATGGACAGATGCCCTACCTCTTGCGCTCATGAACATGAGAAGCGTACCAGACAGAAAAACTGGTTTGAGTCCGCATGAAATCATAATGGGACGAGTAATGAGACATTCGTACCTGTCAACAAACTGCTGACTATAACTGATGATCTTATTCTGGACTATTGCAAAGGATTGGCTGATGGGGTGCATTCTGTGTTTCATCAGGTTGGACTGGATGTGATCACACTTGAAAGAACCCCAGCTCATGATCTGAGTCTGGGAGACTGGGTCTGCATATAAGTCCACCGAAGAAGAAATTGCCTGGTTCCTCGCTGGGACAGACAACAACAAGTGATCCTAGTGACTAAACAGCAGTAAAGTGTGCAGGTATGAAAAATTGGGTTCATGCCAGTCATACGATCAAAGTCCCAGATCCTGGAGATCAACCTGTGAGCTGACATCTGGAAATATCAGACACCAGTTCGGCATCTGAGACAGAAACTGAAACAATCAGAGTTCCAATACCTGAAGATCGACCTGTAAGTTGACATATGGAAATATCAGATACCAGTTCGACATCTGAAACAGAACAATCTGAATCTTGCGAAAACAAAACTGAGGACATTGAAAAACAGGTAATTGATATTGAAACAGGAGAGAAAGAAATAATTCACAGTGATGTTGAACAACCAAGTACAAGTTTTGAGGAAATCCCTTCAGAAGTAATCAAAAGAAATCAAAATTCAGATGGCGAATTAGAGATCATAAAGTTCAAAATTAAGGAGAATGAAGTAAGATCTGAAACAGAATCAGAAGAAAGTGAAGAAGAACTAAGACGAGAGGACCAAGAAAGACAGCTTGGAAAGTGGAACGAGAGGAAACAGAGGCTGGACTAAAAAGGCCACGAAAAGAAGATAATTGGCCCAACGAATATAAAAGACTGAGATACAAAATAATAAATTTGAACAAAGAACAGGAAGAACAAGTGAATGAAATAACAAGTCAAAGGAATCAAATAAATTTGGATAAAGGACAATTGCAGAGACCAAAAAGAGTAAAAAGACCTAATTTGAAATATAAATCACCTGAATGGACTTACATAGCACTGCCTGACATTGAAGAGGTGGATAGCAGTCACGAGAACTCAAAAGAAAATTGTAAACAGGAGGGTGAAAGTGAATTGTGCCCATCCTGAAGAGACTGAAGAAACCAAAATAAGGACAAACTGATGAACTTGAAAAAGATTTGAAAGGACCAAACAGTGCGCCAAGGGCAGTTGGTTCAAAGGCCACATACTTTCTGAGTGTGGAGAGATACATTTTTCTATACATATCTTAGATTATAGTTTATCATGGCAGAGATTGAAAATAGAAGATCTAAGTGTAATTGTCTACACAGATGCAGTCGAATGTGTTTTTACTATACAGGTTTACTGATGCTTATTTGGTTCATTTTAGCAATAGTCATCCCACTTAGATTAACTGCAGAAAATACGTCTGGGATGAACTATAAAACAAATAATGTTAAGGGACATAACGCAAAGGATACTGCAACACTGATAGATAATACTGAGTCACAGAGACAGGTCAATAAATGATTTTTCTAAGAATGTTTTTACAAAGCTTTTATATGAATATGTAGAAACAATGGATGTTAGGGATTGTTATGTCTGTATGCAGTTACCTGTGTCTGTGACAGAGGGTGTGACATATCATCACCTTCCCTTGACGTATGGAATAACTTCCAGTGTGTTGGCTAGTTTATTTTATAAGACAGGCAAACTAGAATATTACTATACTGATATGGATGCTGTTTTTGCTAAAGTTTCTGTAGTTTTTGAACTAAACAAGGTGAAGCCTGGTAAAGTATTTGGAGAATTTTTCCTAGAAACAAAAGAATTACCATTAGAATATGCATTTAGACATAACCTCACTTGTAGAGTGAGAAAAGAAGAAAAAGTATTTTTAGACATGGTAGAGGATAGAAGGGTTAAGTTTCAAAGAAAAGTGGCAGGAGAAAAGATGAAAACACCACCTTGGGGGTTTGAGGAAGGAAATTATGATAAGAGCTATACTAATGTAACAATAGGGCTGGATTTGCCTCAACAAGGGAAATTGTGCATTCGTAGAGATAACACTATGTATGATAACTATTTTGTGGGTGCTAGTGAATGTCGAGATACATACAGAATTATAGGGGGATGGGGATTCAAAGGCGGTAAAGATCCAGTATTTCCAGGGATCTATTTTATTTGTGGAAACAAAGCTTATTATAGGTTGCCGGACGATTGGTACAGATCATGTTATCTAGGTCTAGTCTTTCCAAAGATATTTCATGCAGATAGGAGAACTAAAGGAACTCATGCAATAGGTACACCACTGACTCGTAGAAGAAGGGAAAGTTTCTCTGAGATAAAAGGTGACATTTTTGGAGCATTGATACCAGCAGTGGGTGTATCTTTTAATCCATATAAGATTCGGAAATTGTCAACAATAGTAGATCTCGTTTATCAACGAATACTGCTGGAGGGTTCTTGATGGTAAATACCGAGATGGTTGCCATGAGAGCTATGTTGATGCAAAATCAACTTGCCCGTGATATTCTTTTGGCAAAAGAGGGAGGAGTCTGTGGAATGCTGAAAGTACAACATTGTTGCACTTACATTCCTGATAAAAGTCAGAATATACAAAAGTATATAAAAAATATTACTGAATTGCATAAAGAAATTACCCCACTGGAGGTTGATGGTGCTTGGGAGAAACTTGGAAAGAGTTTTTCCTCAGTAAAGAAATGGTTCGCAGAAGTAGGTAGTTCATTGGTTGTGAAAGTATTAATACCAGTGACAACAGTTACATTAATGACATTAATATTGAAATTAGCATGTGTATTTATTAGAAAAAGAAAAGGAGAAAATAAGGTAAAAAGCCAAAATGAGAAGAATAAACAAAGAGAACGAGAAATGGGAGAAATTCAACTAGAAGAATTTAAAGAGAAAATGTACAATAAGACTAAGATACAGAATGTGAAGAATATAATTGTTTGAATTAACAAAACAAAAAGGGCAGGAAACATGATTTCTGATAAATTGGTAGAGATGGTTTTTGTGGTGATATTAAAAATTACCAAAGGGGGTAATTGATGGAGCAGGGGAAAATACAAAAATGTTGTACCCCTTTCGAAGTTAATGACCTCATGACCTTAAATTTACTAATTGTTTGAATGAATGTACTAATCAATCAATGCACCTTTAATTAGACACTACACGCAGGAAAACTAACTGACATATACAAAATCTAATTTACTCACAGATGTGAAAATAAATTAACGTAGGTTTGTGTTTCGTGTAGAAAATAGAAGTAAAATTGCATGTATTTCATGTGTAGTTAAATATATTGTGGCAAAGAATGCAAATGGTAAGTAAAATGGCTTTAAATGTCGCTTATGCTAGGTAACACCTAACACGGGTCATTAGAATGGTGGGTGGTAAACAGAAGGGCTTATTTTCTAGGTCTAATTTCTGCTATGTTGTTTTCACATTAGTTCCGTTCAGGCTGCTAGGCCTCGCTGAGAAAATGACCGCTGCCGAAAGATGTGATCACGTGTAATCAAGATGGCCTCTGCGGTTGAGCAGAATGGAAGTTACAGTCATGAGTGTGGCCTATGCCTGGAGTGAGAGATGTCAAGGCCGCACTGGCCTAGGACAAGAGTGGATGCCAAGATTCTCTATACAAAAGCATGGGAACGGATGAAAAACTCGGACTGCAGAAGATGATTCCATTTATTAATAAAAGCAGTGGTTACAGATGTTAGAACTTGACAAGTGACGAGGACGTGCATGAATATGCAATTTACAGAACTGGTTTAGGCAAGGAGGACAATTAGGTGACCATCACCACCCCTCCAATGGACCAATAGAAATTAACACAGCCCCTAAAAAAGTTTCAATTGTGGGTATAGCAAGTTAGTGAAAGGGTATAAAAATTGGTGCTTATGATGACGCTGTGCCACTTGCTTATTTTTCTTTTCAACATGACATGCTGTCTGTTGAGACAATTTTTCTCCCTGATGCTGAAAAGACTTTGACAGATTTTCAACTTCGAACTTTGATGGGAAAAAGGAACAAAACCATCACAGGATTCTATCCTGGGAGGGAATATGTCCGAGGAGGTTAGAGGGACAGTCAGTCAGTTTGGGAACCTTTCCTGTGATCTGCGGTTCATGTCCTGGTGAACCATTCTCGTCATCGCCCTAAGGTAAAGGGTAATGAGTATTTTCTGTTTCTATTTGAATCTTTACTTGAAACACTTATGAAATTAATGATTATAATTTGTCTAATAAATTTACTTATTCAATGTATTCAATAAATCTAGACAAAATTTCAAGCTAACTCAAACTGAGTCTGTGGTTATTAGAATTAAAGTTATGATTTATAAAAGTTAAAGCTTTAATTGTGAATGAGCTGGACTTAATCGCTTTCAACTGATTCTTACTAGTTGGTCCATCGACCCAAAACTAACGGAGTACCTTGATGTTTAATCCAGAAAATTTATACAATGTATATAATTATTATTTGGGGAAAATTAATATTAAGGTACTCCGTGTGTCTTGCAGCTCGCCAGCTTGTCACATATCCGGAAAACTGAGTGGATGTGGGTTTTCGGTGTTATGGGCCCCACTGATGAATAAGTGGTGTGAGAGTTTTCCTGGGTTGGGTGACATTTGTAAAGGGTTTGTTTTATTCGCGCTGCATCAGTTTTAACCGTATCCCAAATCAGCTTAGTATCTTTCATCTCAGCTGCCTGCATCAGTTCAGACCAGGCCTCTTCCTGTAGCACCTTCTTTCTGGCTGTTAGTACCTGGTTATAGTTTTTGTGGAGGAGCTTGATAACTGGATAAACCCTGGGGGGACAGTGTAGGGCCAATTTCAAGCACTAAGTAGCCTGGATGCCCGATTGGTCAAAACCACCTGCGGTTTTTAATTTTAGTGGGTCAAGGGGATCATGTAAGAAGTCATCTTAGTTTACAAGTAATTTGATTAAAAGTGGATAATAGCTTTTCATGATCTACCACTGCTTCCAAGCAATAACCAAACTCATCTGAATTCCTGCTTACTTCATTGGTGTAGTACTCTACTGGGGTCTATTCCAGCCCATTTGACCTGAACAACGTTAGACAAAATTAACTACACATGCACATTCTTCTATATTTTTAACCCAGAAAATAAATGGTAAAACTACTGGGTTGTGGTCACTTATTGCTGTCAGGATAATATTAGGGGTATGGACCAGGTCACTAGCAGAAGTGGAAATCAGGACATGGTCAATGATAGTATGGGCGTTTCTGCCAATAAAAGAGGGAATCTGCTCCCCACTAGCTGTGCGTCTAAAATCTAGCAGTAGGAGGTCACATTAAAAAATGAGGCAGTTCAATTAATTGAGTAGTCATTATGAGGGAAGTGTGAGATACCAACCCGCATATCTGCATTGCTGGATGGGGGCATGCCTGAATGTTAAAATCACCTGCCCATAGAATGACAAAGATAGAATGGATAGGGTGTAAGAAAGCTTCCAGCCCCACATCTAGGGTATGGACCACCAGACTATGGGAGGTATCAATACATTATCATAAAAATTAACTGCCACTAAAACGGGACAGACTTAGATGATAGCCACAGAAACTGTGAATGGGGCGTGGCAGATTCTGATAGTAATGGGTATCTTATTAGATATTAGAATCTGAAGTCCCTATTTGGTGCACCCTGCTGTAGATGGTATGGGACCTAGGAAATTGGAACACAACCCTCAATATAAATTGGTTCCCCACATCAAGTTTCCTGGGTGCAGATAATATCAGAGACCAAAGTAATTCGTAGCCAGTCTGGGGAGTTCAACTTGTTCTGCAGCTCACACACACATTCCAAGTAACAAATGTATGTGCACCGTCATGGCCCTGTTGGGTGGTACTCATAGGTGGCTTGACAGAAGATGGCTTAGTGAAGCCACAGGTACCTGTATTAACATTGACAATTGGCTGATAAGCAATAACAGTGGCACCGCCCACAGATTCTGATGTACATGGTAGATTAGAATCAGACGGTCCTATGACCAAGTCCAACAAGTTGCCCATTCGTCTGTCCCTAAGACAAGAAAGGGAAATGTCTCCCCTGTGGTAGAGTCAATCATTGTCCTGTAAAGAACTCAAAGTCTGAAACCTGTTAGACAAGTCTATGGAAGGGGTATATAAAGAGTTGTGCCCAGTCAACAGTTAAGTGTGTGATTTATCATTAGGCAGCAGTGTGGTGCCACATAAGTGGTGATAGAAGAATCCCATTGGGAGTAAAGCAATGTTCCTAGCAAATGGATTAATTGGGGTCGACCTTGACAAAGACTCCCCTGCAAATCTAGGTTGCTCCAAATTCATAGTGATCCAATCCTCTTTGAAAACTTTTCCCATAGCACTCTTCTAGTCATCAGAATTTGATCGGCCGTACAAAGCTGGAATATATCTGTAGAATGAAGCCCATGAAAAACGTTTTTCTTTAGCAAATCCAAAGTTTTATTTGCGCCATGAGTCAAAGGGGGAATATTGACCAAAACTGCCACATAGGAGCAACAAACTAGCAGCAAATTCATGGTTACTGGGTAAGAAAAATCCTCGATACCGTTCTTCTTAGAACTTTTAGACATCTGGTTTCAGGAAAAGGATGGCTGAGGCTGATGAAAGCTAACCATAGAGAATGCCAGTGGCGGCTCCTTCATTAGGGCGTGGGAGCGACGCCCCACTGATTTCTCGCAGAAGGCAGGAGTATGCCTGGTCGGGGAAGGGCAGGGGGGTATGCCTGGTTGGTGGTGGGTGGGAGGGTATGCCTGGTTGGGGGCAGGCGGGCGAGTGCCCTGACTGCTCGGTCGGTCCTGGGGCAGACCAAAGCAGTCATGCGCACTCTACATTTTCTCTATGTAGGCTGCATTCAGCCTACATAGAGAAAATGGCCTCCCCACAGGTGCCCGGCTGGTCACTGTCTGGGACTCCACACCAATCACAACGCTGCCATTGCAGCATTGTGATTGGCTTACAGGAGAGGAGGGAACATGCCTGTTCCTGTTTCTGTTCAGAACGCGGGACCCGGCCTAGGAGCAGAGGCGGTGCGGAACTCGGTCAGGTAAGTTTTCATTTATTTTATTTCTATTTTAACGTTCCCCCGCTGTTACCCCCGGACGAAAACCCCCGCTACCCCCCCCACCTGCGAGTATTGCGAACGGTGACTGGTGTACATGCGCTGGAAAATCTGGCAATGTGCTTTAAAGTGGACGTACATAGTGTTTTATTCGCTGAGTTGTCGAACTGATATTTTTTGGGGACAGGTTTTTTGATGTGTGGTGCCAGCTTAGTTCATGCTGTGCGCCCTTTCTGTTGACATGCAAAATTGTACATCGATTGCCCTTTCAGCCCTCTCTTTGCGGAGAATGTAACTGCAGCTGTGGGAGGGAGGGCGGGTGAGACTGGGATGCACAAAGAGCAGAGAGCACCAGAACTGGCCATGTGGGGTCACGCATCCCATAGCGCTTCAGCAGTTCCCATAAGGCTTCTAACAGAGCTGTCCGGTGGCCAGGCTGCACGCAGCCCTTGGACCGGCGATGCAAGACGTGTACTCACTAAACAAAAAGAGGGTCGGTGTTACCTATGGCCATGATGAGTTCTTGGAATGTAGAGCCGGCTGAAGGACAACTGACTGCATTGCTTTCCTGGGTAAGAAGTCTCTCTTGAAAACTAGAGAGATGAATAGGAGGAGCTCGTTGTAGGATGTGGTTGGAAGGTAGTTCTCTAGGGGTATAGGCACTAGGGAGCTGAACAGGAGCTTGCCGTGGGATAAGGTCAGGAGGAATAGCTGTTTAGAAGAAGTCCCAATGAGGCAGGAGTAGGAAAATGTAGGAGTCTGCACTATCTTAAGAGAAGTTTGCAGACCATGGAGTGGTGTTTAAGTGATGAGAATTATTTTATCATATTTTGGCACAAAGAAGACAGACGACTATTGATGGGGATTTGTTTGTGCGTGTGCTTTATGTATGTCCTTTGTCCCTGACACCTATGGAATCCGTCACTCAGCCAGTGATCAGTCCACCATCACCCCTTCACGGAGTCGGTGGAGCACTACTACAAAGACGCCCTGGGTATTTTAGGCACAGCAGAAGCATATGGTGAATACAGAAATAGTCAGTCACCCCATACGCTTTGGTGACCCCTTCTGATCTACCAGAGGTAAAGGGAGGTTCCTCGTGTTACAATAAGTGATCAGTGCTTAATAATTGAGCTATTCAAGAGTACACATTGCTCTGTGCTTTGTAGTACTGTCCTACAGTGTGTCCTGTACTGTTTGCCTCTAATGAGTTCTGTAGACTGTGGTTGTGTCCTCTGGAGTATCTGGTTTCATCAGTCCAATGGGAGCTGCAGTAGTTGTTTCCTCTCTCCTCGTGATGTGGGCTGGCTGTAATCTCTGGGAGATGTGCTGTCCTCATAGTAGAGAATTCTACAGAGGTTGTCTCCTGCCTTGTGATGTGGAATTGGATGATCACTTCTGGGGAATTTGGCATCATTCATGCGAATGTTGCAGTGGTTGTCTCCATCCCTAACCTCCCCTTATAAAGTTTAGCTGGTGTTTACACCTCACCACTTTCAAATGTCACTAGCCGCCACTGGAGAATGCATTAGTTTGCGACAATGGACCTACTATAGTGCTCTTTTTAAGGGGCATGGTGGATATGACTAGGATGAGAAGGGGTACCACTGTAAATACTGCCGCTGATAACATCACCAGTGGGAGGGGGACTTGGGCCATTGTCATGGGTGGAGACAACCAATTGCACAGATTTTGGTGCAGGCATAGACAGTGGTGGATGAGCACCTAGAAGATTGGTGCGCAAATCCCTTTAACTGAGCAAAGGTTCTTCAATCACTCCCAGGTGCGCTTGGTGATAAAAACAAAGTTTGCATCAGCCCCCTTACAAGGAGTTTTGCTTGGAAGGTGGCCAAATCCTTCGGTAAGAACATATTAGTAAGTAGAAAGCTGGTGGCGATATCAATAGTAGGCTGAGAGTAAGATGGTGATTGTTTTTTGTCCCCTGACGTCTTTTCCTCTAGGCTGGATGAGCTCTCTTGGGGGGAGACGCAGATAGTTGACTAATATCATGTCCATGGTTGTGGTCAGCAGGCTTTTGGGAAACTACTTGTAGGGCTTGTGGAAAGTCAGTGACAGATGATATGGCCTCATTTGGAAGCTGTGTAGCTGGCTCGGGGGATAGTGAGAAGCCAGAGGCTGAGACTATGGTAGCAGATGGGCGTTGTTCTACGTTCTCTATTTCTTTATTTAAAGCACCTGCTGCTTTCCTGATGTAGCCATCCAAAAACGTATCACCAGTCTTAGCAGAATGACCACTCAAACACAAAGAACAATAAATGCACAGGACCTGAATAATGACCCTGCAGAGTAAAACCAAGGAAGGTGGCCCAGACTCATGCAGCCGTATATGGGTGCAGATGGACCGCTCTTGGCCCGGTCTTTGCCCAGGAGTGTCCAGAGCCGGCTTGAGGGCGGTGTGACCGGTGAGGTTGCACTGGGTACTGACCTGAGAGGGGGGGCACTGACCTCAGGGGAGGCACTTTGTTTAAAATGTAAAAGCGCCTGTTGCACAGTTTCTCATGCATCCAGCTTTCAGGCAGCAATAAAAATGTCAAGATAACTCTTGTGATCTATGTTCCTGCTAGAGAGAGATCAGAGTTCTGTCTAGTAGCAGTTTTTACTCTCTATAAAGTAGCACAGAGGGTTAATATGTCTAGTGCAAAGATCAGATCTGCATTTTATGTGGATAGAGAGTGGATTAGTAAAGGCAACCTTACCAGTGCTTTAAAACAAATTAAGTGTATGTGAGAGAGGGGCTATTGAGAGATGAGGGGCACTTTTGCCGGGTGGTAGTGAGGGACTACGAGGAGGAGGTCATGGGTGCGTGCCACACTGCGGGCCACTACGGGCACATACGAGCACGTGTTCTTGTGCCCTGCCCTTCCTGGGCTTCTATTTCACTGGGGGACATAGTACCACCCCAGTCAGGCAGAGTTCAGAGATGCTACAATTGCAGTCAGGGAGTCATCATTCAAACACACCCTTGGTCAAAAGTTTTGTCATGAAAAATACTTGCAGGCCCCCAAAAAGAAGAGCCTGGTACCCTTCCCCTGAATCCACCAAACGCTTGTTATGGCTGTAGTTCTATCAAACAACCCTTCTTAGACAGGGTCAACAAGGCCAGACTGTAAACCAAAATCAGAAGTCCACAGCCGTGCTATTACATTTCGGCATGCTGACTACCAGGGGCGGTTCCTCTGCCAAGTCGCAGGAGTGTCGCCACACTGCCTTTCAGCACTGCAAAAAAAGGAAAATTAAAATGATAACGCTAGGTTATTATCATTTTATTTTTCTGTCCTGAGGCAGTTTTGCGGGGTGGGGCTGCTCTGACGACAGGAGCAGGGGGAGTGGTAAGCACACTTTGTAAGTGCGCATGAATGTTTGGTCGGCCGGCTCGGGCCAGACAAATATTCATGCGCACTTTGCATATTCTCCACCCAGGCTGCATTACAGCCTGCGTGGAGAACACGCCCAGACTCCCAATCCCAGTCTGAGTGCCGAGCCACGGCTCTCGGACTAATCACAGAGCTGCATTGCAACATTGTGATTGGCTTAGGGAGCCTGGGTGCTTCCTGCTTCCTGTTAGCAGAGAAGCCAGGAAAAGAGGACAGAGAGGACGAAGGTGGCAGGTAAGTGAACTTTTTTTTTTACAGTTACTTTCAATGACAAAACAATACACATAAAATGCACACACAAAAAATCACAAATAATGATTTTTTTTTGGAAAATCCACAAGCCAAGGATTGTTTTTGTACAAGACGGTGCCTCTTCCTGCACAAAAATAATCCTGTTTGTAACGCAGGCACCCTTGCTCAGTCCGCAATGCTCTTTCAATCACATTGCAAAGTTTTTAAAAGAACAACTAATCTATGAAGGTAGCCCAGGGGGGAAGCCAATACGTGCGGATTTAGGAAATAATTAGATGCAGCTGCTGTGACTATAGCAATTAGATTATGCATTTAAAATTAAGCAAACTGAATGCTTTCAGTTCAGTAGCCTAGTGCTTATAAATTGGTTTAAATGAACTAGAATCAAATTCAGGAAGCGGAGGGTGAGAACTGCTCCCAAATACTTAAAATTCAGCAAAGTAATCTAAATTGAAAGTAGAGCTACATCATGCAATCAGTGTTTCTTCTGCATTGCGGGATCTCTTGTGGGTACCACTTGCAGGTATTTAAAGACGAGTCAAGCACCTGTGTGTATAAGACCAAAAATTAGACCAAAATACATCATAAGGTTGTTACTTTACACGACAAATTACTTTGTCAACAATTACGAAGGACCAGCAAATTCAGGTACAGATTTTGCTCCACTAATTTGCGTTTGTGAGGGATTCGCAAAAGAAAAATCGAATTTTGTCCAATTTGAAGTTTGACACTGTTACATTGGGGAATAAATTGCCAATAGCACTCGTTACTATCCAATCCAAAGTGAGAAAATTGCGCAGATGTGGTATTTGCGCCAGTACATCAGCCACAGATGGCAGGCCAAAAGGCCCCCTCTTTAATGCAAATAGGTTAATTCAAAAATACTTTATTTCGGTCAAAATGGCCTAAAAAGTGCAACAGCAGCAAACATTTACGTCTGAAATTGCATCATGCTGTCAGTCATGATTAAAAAAAAAAAAAAACAATGGTAATTGTACACACATTTTCATATTAGAGTACATTGGATTTTTGAGATATAAGAATAGGCAAAGCTTACACAATTAATTTCGAAAAGTGCGTGGTGCAATAAATACATTAGCTAAAAAAAAGTGTATAAAAAAAAGCAAAACCTCTTGAATTTAAAACTATACATGATATACAAAATAATTAGGGAGTTTACTATACTATCACAATTGCTACACCACAGGGCAGGGCAATTGGTGCAACATTTCAAAATCTCAGGTAAACCCTTCTAGTGCACCACATTGAAAACAGGAAACCTGCGACCGAATATACTATTGGGATGCTAGAATCAGATTTCAATATCCTGAAAACTTCGAGACAGCGCCTGTTGCCAAGATTCCTACAAATCTGGACCAACCAATGTCTCCTTGCCTTCTGATAGCCTGGACAGCTAAAAAAACACATGGAGCTCAGTTTCCTCAGGGTGGTCACATGCCGGGCACTGAATCATTTGTTGGTCTCTCCACTTGGATGTAAAGCAGCGAAGTGGAAGCACCCCATATCTGTATTGTAAATAGAGCTTCCTAGCCGCTGATGGGGTTCTGAGATCTATTGCCGGCTCAAAGCAAGGAAAATCTTTTATTTCTAGAAAACCACTGGTGAGTTTCCCGGTTCTGGAAAAGGTATGAAGTTGAGTCAGTCTGTACTCTTTATAATATGCCTTCATGTAATCCTTAGATGTTAGCAAACAGGCTGACTCAGGTTCAGACCAACAATCCCCTAAACCCATGCTAATTAGCAGAGATTTAATGTGGTCAAACCATGGTATCTTTGCAGCACACCGTGCCCTCAATACCTCTAGTAATTCCTCCCTGTAGGATATGAGTTCGGGAGTGGTCCACAGGCGACGCCCGTACATTATAGGTTTAAGACTCGCTACTTCAGCTATTGGAATTATACCCATATCAAGATGTAGCGGGACCAACGGGGTGCTACGTGGTAGTCTAAATAACTGTCTTAAGTATTGGTTCTCCACCTGTGTTAGTTTCTTCAAGTTTAGGTGGCCCCATAGCTCTGCGCCATATAGAGCCCCGCCGCTCGCCTGAGCCCTATAGATTTCTATTGCTGGGCTGACAATTCTTTTGCTAGACTTATTAAAGACCTTCATGATGCCACCTGAAGATTGTGCTAATTTTAGCGTAGATTTTGAAATGTGCGCCCCCCATTCCATAGACTCGGAGATTCTAATGCCTAAATAAACGAAGGATGACACTCTCTCAAGGGGTTTACCATTTAAAGACGGGCTAGGACGTGTGCTTTTTGGGCAATTGAATGCCATAAATGTGGTTTTCTGTAGGTTTATTTCTAGGCCTCTATCTCTACAGAACATCTCAAATTTATCCAAAACCCTTTGCATCCCCATAGGCGATTTAGCTACCAGTAGGGTGTCGTCGGCAAACATCATTGCCGAGATTCTGCGGGAGGCTAACTTGGGGGCATCAAGGTCTTTTTCTGCAAGCAAGACGTCAATCAGGCCATTAATATAGAGGCTAAATAAGGTTGGCGCAAGCACGCACCCCTGGCGTACGCCACAGTTAACGGGTATAGGGGCTGTGAGATTACCGCCCTTACCATACCTAATTTGCGCATAATTACATTAATTTAAACGTTTAAAAAGTCGGATTAAATATTCGGGGACCCCCATCTCACCCAAAACTAACCATAATTTCTCCCTAGGTACTAAATCAAATGCAGCTCTCAAATCTACAAAGGTTAAGAAGAGACTACCCCCCTGCACGCTTACAGTCTTCCAGTACAGCAATTGTAGTCTTAGTACTTGGTCCAAGGTCGACAACTTTTCCCTGAACCCGGCCTGCAGGGCGGACAGGACCTTCCTCTCTTCCATCCACGACTGCAATCTAAGGAATAAGACTTGCGCAAAACTTCCTGAGAAGTGTCTATTAAACTTATGGGTCTGTAGTTAGTTGGGAGGAGTGGGGAGCCCTTTTTAAAAATCTGAATTATTTCCGCACCAAGCCAGCTTGGAGGAATCTTCATACCTTGCATAATTGAATTAAAAAGCATCCAAAGATATGGAGCCCAAATAGCGGGTTCACTCTTAAAGAGGTCTCCAGGTATCCTGTCCAGACCTGGGGCTTTGCCTGGAGCTATTCTTGCTAGTGCGACCTTTATTTCTTTTATGCTTATACTCAGGCCCACATCTCCATCAGTCAAGGGGATTGAATCCCAATTAACTGCAGGACAAATGACTGATGGGTCACAGCCATAAACAGAATCATCACCGGGCAATCGCTCCTTAGCATACAAGGTTTCGAAGTGCTCCCGCCAAACCTGTTCGTCTAGGTTTGGTTCAACCGCACTTCGGGGGGTGGTTGTACCAGAATTAGCAAGTCCCCAAAATGTCCTCATGTCTCTATCCCCTAAAGCAGTTTTCATTGTGGCCCAATTTTCTTCTTCCCACCTTTGCTTAGCTTCTTGTGTAACTGCTTTATAGTTTGCTCTTGCCGACCGTATTGAGAGGCTATCTTTGGCTTTGATGGATGTTACTAGTGCCTTTTTGGCCTTACGGCAAGAAGTATTATACCAAGGGTGGGAGGGCAACTTGTCCTGTTTCAAGATTTTATTTGGATAAAAAAATTCAAAAGTGACTTTTCCTAATTTGACATGATTCAATTGGGCCTGCTGTAAATCTATACCCTCCTTACTCAGCCTACATAAATTGGACGCGTCTGTAAGAAACGGTAACAAGGCATTGTATAAGCTGCCCAATCTGTCTTCGGATTGGCTCAAATTTGACCATTTCACTCTCTTCCTGCAGTTTGAAACCACCACCCTAGAATCAATAGGGTTATCTGTAACTGATAGACTACCCGTGTTCAATGCTTTAAGTTCTACTACTAGTGCAGAATGGTCACTATCTACACGTGGGATTATTTTAAAATCCATCATCCTATCCCAGAAGTGTGAATTAATAAAAATATAGTCTAATATAAACCCACGATTTTTGCTGTAGAACGTATAACCATTGGATGATTCGGATAGGCATCTCCCATTACAAGCTCGAAGGGAGTGTCTCAAAGTGAGACAGCTCATCTGAATCGCCAATGGGGACCATTTTTTGACTTTTGGCCATCCTGACTCTGGGATTTTCAAAAAATGGTCCTCATCAAATAAGCTATCAGGAGGTAACCCCTCTAGCGGCTCAAACTGACAATTGAAGTCCCCAC
The DNA here is from genome assembly GCF_964204655.1 of Triturus cristatus. Lineage (NCBI taxonomy): Eukaryota > Metazoa > Chordata > Amphibia > Caudata > Salamandridae > Triturus > Triturus cristatus. Next base: position 1,079,792,751 of record NC_140590.1, on the reverse strand, counting down.
CTACTATAATCATCTGATTAGTGTCAATAGAACCTAGGAAAGTAGTTCACTCTTCCACTGTATTGGATTCATTGCCATTAAGAGTGGGTCGTGAATATACATTTATTAAGACAACAGGGGGCTTTAAAGGAAACCGTAACAAGACGCTTAAAATGTCACTTGACCCTGTGTCAATTTGAACCACTGTACAACCCAGATGTGATCCCAACCAGGTTGTAAGGCCCCCGGATGGTCTCCCAAACCCCCCGAGGTTGCTGGAGTGTTAAAACTAGCATAACCTAATTTGGAAACCTCTCTTCTTGCCCAGGTTTCTTGGAACATGCAGATCTCAAAATAATCAATAAAAGTTCCTCATTCGGGGTCATCTAGTTTACTATTTAAACCTGCAATATTCCAAGACAAAACCCTTGTTACCTGGGTGTTTTCTATAGGTTCTTACTTGGGGGCACCAATATTGGCTGTTTTGGGGAGACATTTATTAATCCAATAGCATCTGGGGGCTTTGGCTCTAGATCCAATATTTGTTCAGAGTTTTCGGAATGGTTAAACCCAGAGAGAGGGCGGTTTAGATTTCGGGAGCCGCTCATGCTCCCTCTAGCCAAACTCAAGATTTGGACGTATAGGGCTACCCTGACTCTCTAGGTCTAGCGTTATTGAGGCTATTCACTCATTATTAGTTGTATTGGGTCCCTCCAATCAGTCCACTCCCTCAAGGGGGCTGAACCTATTACCAGTTGCAATATAAAAAATTGGAAGATTATGCAGCAGCTCGCCTGGGTTTGGAAATACCGCTCTTTTAGGGGGAAATCTCCTTCTCAATGATGGGAATAATCTTGCTGGTAAGGCCTTTGTCGGGGGATAAAAATATCCTAAAGGGAGTAGCATAATACTCCCCCTGTTCCTCCCATATTCTGTTGCTAAGATTTGTTCAATAATGCTTGGGTTTCTAAAATTAATTACTACGCAATCTCCATAAATATCCTTGTGGTGCTTGCCTATCCATCCTACCCTTCTTGTAGTTAGTATCTCGTGGGTGTTCTCATAACCAAAATCTCTATGATTTGCTAACCAATGAATGGTTTTGTGTTTTAGCTCTTGATGTGTTTCCATTAATCCCTTTCTTAATTATGGGGCCCCTGCAAGTACCAATACGTATGGGGCTGACTCCGGCGGTAGATTTATAATTGGGGGGCAGTATGTTTGATTTTTACAATCTAAATCGCTACAGTCCTGATTTGGGGATATATCAATCGCCCCCCGCCTGGGGATGTTCTCTAGTACCCCTCTCCCTGCCAACCGAGGGTGGGCCTGATGAGCCAAATTTGTAGCCACTGGGCATTGCCCCGCAGAGATGCAAATAGGACTTTGTGCCAAAAAAGGCATGCAGTGGCATGCTTGTTTTCGGCGTGGCGAGTGTATACGCCACGCGGCTCTCCTGTGCCTCGACCTAAACCCTCCTGTGGGTTCCTCATCGGTTTCAAATTGGACTGCCTATGTTCGGGCCCGGTGGGATGGACTGACCTTGGGTTCCCCCTTGTTGGGGCCGGTCTACTGGACTTGGAACTCTCTTTCCTATTACCGTCTGCCTTATTCCGGATCCCCCTCTCCTTTTTGCTACGTTTAACTGTGAACTTTCCCTTGCTCCGCTGCATTTTGAGTGTTGGACATTGATATGTGTATCTATTGTATGCAACATGTGTGCTGTCCACATTCTCCCTTATGTAAAGCGCTCTGATACCTACGGGTCTAGCCAGTGCCAGTGCTATATAAAACTCCTAAATAAATAAATAAAAAGAGATGGCCGTGCCCATGATCAGGGTCTTAGTGTAGGTACTTCAGTTAAAAGGCTCTGCTGTGACATAATCTAACGAGCTAAACATGAAAAGTTATACCTGCTCCTTGTGTCCCTCTTTCTTCCAGCAGTTACCAACACAGCTCAATTGTTCTTACTCCGGAGCCAGGGCACCTTAATTTAGATGCCATCCTCTGTTGATATTTCCATAGGTGAATTTCATACCTTTTGAGGTTTTATGAGCTAAACTTCACTCTATCAGGGCCGGACTGGCCGTAGTGGGCACCAGGCTTTTTTCTGGTAGACCGATTTTGGACTGGTGGAGGCCAGTTTTGCAGCAGTACTCAATATTAGCCCTCCTTAACAAAATCTGCAGCAGTGTCTAGCACCCTCCCCTGCCCCCCAGGAGCCAGTCCGACTTAACTGCCAGGGCTGGTTTGCTTACTCTGGGGCATATTATCAAGACAGGCGATAAAATTATCGCCGGTTTAGCGGCAGAAAACTACCGCTAAAACAGCGATAATGGGCTTGATAATATGCTCTATGAAATTCCAATTGAAGCCCATGTTAGACGTCCTTCACATTTAACATGGGCTTCAATTGGAATTCCATAGAGCATATTATCAAGACCATTATCGCCGTTTTAGCGGCAGTTTTCTGCCGCTAAAGTGGCAATAATTTTATCGTCTTGCGTGATAATATGCCCCCCAGTTCGGCCCTGCACTCTATCCAGGTCTTTAGATGAATCTTTCTGCCCCATGGAATACAGCTGCTATCACTGGACTATGACTATACTGCAAGTAAATGCACATATATCTCAATGACACAAATTATCTCTAAGATTTTGAATAGATTGGATTGGGATGTTCCAGTAACCTGGTTTAATAATATGCTTGGGATCTACTTCTAGGTTTCTCCATAACAAAACCCCAAAACACCTTTTGTATTTTGTACGCAATGCAGTTCCTGAAAGAACAACTACACATTTTTTAGCTATGATTTTTAGGTTGAGCCTACCAGACAGAGCAAGTGCTGTCTGTTGCGAGGCATATTGTGGCTTACCATGAACACCGAGGGGCTTGAAGCCCATCTATGCTTACCAAATGGATTGCTCCACTTGGCACTCTTATTTTCCCGCTTCTTATTTGTGTTCCAGCTTGTCAATCTTGTATTTGTCACTCCCATAGAGCATTGCCTTTTTACCATGTATGTGTTTGCCTGGTGTGTGTGCTAAATGTCAGGGAACTACTTTTTTCTTTTTGTGTATGCACTCACAGTGAATGCATGTGTTTTTGAGCACTCTCCCTAGTGCCCCTTTCATGCTGCTGCATAACCCCCTCATGCTGCTGACTATCCCTGTGTTCTTGTAGCATGCGTCTGTTTGTTTCTGTGTTAAAAATGCCCTCCCGCCTGTTGCTTCTGAGTCCCCCTTCCTTTCCTCTGTATTAATGCTGCATCTCCCAACCTCTACTTGTTGCTTCTATGTCCCTTCGCATTCCTCGTGTTGTCCCACGCCCTCCCTCGGGTTGCGTCTGTGTTCCCCAGATCTTCCATGTGCTGCTTCTGAGCTCCCCTGCGCTTCGCACCCCCTGTTGCTTCAGCCCTTGTTGCTGTCCCACGCTTTCTCATTCGCTTTAAAAAATATAATAAAAAATGCTTCTTTGTATTCTGTTTTGTTTTTAGCTACCCACCCGGCTCAGATCGGTAACCAAAAACAATAAAAAAGTTATACTCATTCTTCTGCTCAGTTGTGGCTGGCATCTAAGGAGGGTGGTGAGGCGGGAGGGAAAAATATAAAAGTTATAAAAATCACTTTTTAGAAAATTACACCTACCTTCACTCCTGGTGCAAATTCCTCCTTGCTTGGTTCCAGGCAGGCAGTCAGGCTCCTATGTGGGACCATGAAACTGCAGTAACCAATACTGGTGCTGCTTTCATGCAGCATGAAAGAAGCACAAGAATGGAAGGGGTGGCCTCGCTTGCCACGATGGCATTGGAGCCCTATGCTGTCTCTAACCCAGCTGTCTTATATAGCTGGGTAAGAGAGGTTTAAACTGCACATGTCTGGCTGGCCGTCGCAAGGCGTCAGGCAAAAAAGACATGGGCACCTTATACCTAAAGTGCCCTGCTCAAAACTGCTTTCTGCTGCTGCCTGACTGGGAGCAGCAGAAACTGAAAAGCTGCCCCACCCCTCTCCCGTCCTGACACTCTGCTCAGGACAGGGTTTTGAAAAACAAAATGGTAATAAAAGAACTTTATTACCATTTTATTTTCCATATCTGGGGCAATTTAGTTAGTGGAGCGACGCTGCTCCATCTTAACGGAGGAGCTGCCCCTGCTTCTGATACGCTACTGGTTGTTCTCTATGGAGACAAAGTGTGGTTGAGTAGAACATGGCGAAGATGCCAATCATATGGGTGGAGATGAGCAGGTCTATCTCAGTGGTAGCTAAGCAGATGGAAGGAAGAGCTGGCATACAAAAAAACTAAGATAAATGAATGGTGGGAAAGCTGTCGGCACTGAAAAAAATGAGATTATAGGTATAATGGTTATCTGCAAAATTAGTGGTAATGTTTTAGGGTGAGGTTAGAGAATATGACTTTGGACCTTGTGACCTTTTTGGGGGATCTCCAAACTACATTTTTGTAATAAACAAAATATGTGGAGACCGCAAGTTCATTGGTTGATAACCTTAGCTAGCCGATTGTGGCGCTTGCGATCTCACACAAATAATCAAAGATGACATCTGTAGGAAGGTAATATCCTTCTGCATGGTTCCCCCTCACTTTTTGCCTGGTGTTGTTATGGTTCCTGACTAGTCTGACTAGGATCCTGCTAATCAGGACCCCAGTCTCTGTGCTTTTTCCCTTAAATTGGTTATGGTGAGTACATAGGTACATTGCAGATTGGCTACTGGTGTGCCACTATAAGTCCCCAGTATATGGTACTGAGGTACCCAGCACATAGGTACACCAGGGGCCTCCCATTTGCTGCAGCATGTATTATGCTACCCATGAGAGGTCACTCAAATTATGACTACAGGCCTGTCATTGCAGCCTGTGTAAGCTGGTGCTAACACCACTTACGATAGATATGTTTCTTATGTCTGAGGTCACTGCACTTAAAATCTATAAGTCACCCCTAAGGCAGGCCTTTCAATCCTGAAGGCAGGGTGCTCTGTTCTAAGAGTGAGGGTGCCTCTGCATGAGCAGAACACCCCAACAAACTTCGGAGTCCATTCTCCTAGTTTGTAAGTGCATCAGCCATTACGATAGATAAAGTGGCTATGCGTCACTACGCGATGCCCGTCTCTACACTGGCTGAACAAAACCCTGTTGTGTTTGGTATCAAACATCTTTGCACTGTAAAGCTCCTCCAGGAGGCCCTCGGTGCTCCCTGTACCAGTCTTCTAGACCCAGACAGCACAACATGGCTGCTGCCAACCTGAGACACGATTCTTCCCTCCTGCTGCTGAGCCAAGCTCAAGCAGAGGAAGGCAGGACAATAAGTATCCTGTCACAGGGAGGACTTAGTGTATTAGGACAGGATGGGGCACTTGCCAGCACCACTCAGTCTGCTTGAGGGGCACATTTAGTTCCCTCCTTGCTTACTCCAGCTCAAACCAGCTCAGGGAGCCATCGGCTCCCACTCTGACACAAAACTGGAAAAAGAACATGGGAGTATCCTCCCCACTGTCCAACCCCTCCCCTGGGAGTGAACCCTGAAACATCCCAACCCTTTCCTGAGGGTACTCAGGGGTGGGTCCCTAGATTCGTCGTGGGACAAGATTCATATCAAGACACCACTTCATCTTAGACTGTCTGGGCACTCTGGACTTCGCTGGACTTTTGCTCTGGGCACCGAGACTGCAACCGGGACAACTCCTGCTGCTCCCTGCTCATCTGCTGCAACACCTGTGCCTCTGCTCCATACAGGATCCTTCCAAGGCCTGTGGACATCCAAGACACCTGACGGAATCTCCCTTGAAGTGAAGGGGTCACTTCCCTGCATCTGCAGGCAACACAACGAAGCTGACTGGTCTGCTGATCCTGGGCTCCCACAGACTCCGAAAGGCTCAGCAACATAGGTGGTGGCTCATCACTTCCCTCGAAGCCTGCCCTGTCCTCTCACTGAGTTTGAGGCCAGTATCCCTCGTCGCCTGGTCCGCACAGCTGCAGCTCCAAGGTCACCGCCGACCCTGCAGCAACACCCGACATCGGTGGGCATTCGGCTTCCATACCTCCTTGTCACTCCTGAGTGGCATAGACTCTCTCCCCTCTGCTTGCAGGTACTTCTCATCTTGAATCAACCTTTGGGTTCCGCCGAACACTTTCCACTTCTTAGCCAGCGGCATCTTCCTGAAGTCCTCCATTGGGTTCCACTGCGGTTTTCCTATGCCACTTCTTACCTATGCACCCGGCTTCCCTGGTGTAGGTTTCCTGGTTCCTAGGGTATCCACGGGTGGGGTGTCTCTCCAACCTTCTGTCTTCCACAGGATTTCTTCAGGGTCCATTTGGAAGGGTCCTTCTTCTTTAAAATTGCAACTGCGACTTACAAATTGACTTGAATTAAGCCTGTGGTTGTGTTACCCTCTGTGGGATTCCTGGTTACTTGCCTCGGGTGGTTCCTTGGGTGTCCAGCATTTCTACATTTTCTGGGTATAGTCTTGACTTGAGTCGTGGTTCACATCCTACTATTTTAGTATATGGTTTGGTGTCCCCCCCCCTCCCGGGGACCACTGTGTTTACGTGCTACTTACCTGTTTTCTTTGCAAAGTATTGTGTGCATTGCGAATATCTTCGGGTAGGAAATATTTGAATGTGCTAGTGAGTGTCTTATAATAAATAAACATTTTTATAAATACACTTTGTGGTTCTTTTTCACTTATTCTATACCAATAAAACTACTTTCTGGTAAAACAAGCTGTTTTTCACTCCTTCTGCCTGGAGGCTTCTCTCCAAAGCTACAACTTAGAGATCTTTCTAAGGTTGTCTAAGACCACTAAAATCTTCACAAGGTTTGTCTGTATTAGTGCAGGGTGCTACACTTACATAAGTGAGCACCACATACTAAGCCAGCCTCCTACAACATCTGAATGACATCACTGATAGCGTCTACATCACTGGTAATGTCCCCACTTTTGGTTTTCTTATTGCACTGTCGTGCTCAACAATCCACAGTTCCTCCTCCAACCTCACTGTTTTATTACAGCCCTCCCTCCGGCTGGATATGAGCTCTTAGCCGCATGTCAAGCGCAACATCTAAAGTAGTCATATGAAGCGAGAAGTATTTTGTAGAAATAAGAGCAATTCATATGTGAAATATTGCCTGCTGGCATGAATTAGATTGTAGAATTATTTGCAGATAGCAAATGTGAAAGAGTTTTTTAATGGACACAACTACACTGGGAGCAGATACATTTGGTCGCAGGACAGCAACCACGAGTTATTATTGGTGCACGTATAAATTATAAGAGTGGTGGAAGGAGCATGAGTTAGAAGCAGGACACCTTCATGTCAAATGCATGCGAGATTATGGGTGGGTGGGCCAAGCCTGCTAAGAATACATGTGTTGTCCATCGGGAATCTACCTACGCATGCTGTGTTGTGGGCAAGAGTATGTATCTAGAGCATTTGATCAGAAATGTATGTGTAAAGTGTATGACTCAATACAATAGCTCCTGCTAATTTAGAAATGTTCTCTAGTATCTCATATCATTGGCTCGTTAAATATGTATGTGAGGTCTTTGGTGATATCATCAATGTTGTAATTTGTGATATAATTTGCTGTGTAAAGTTGTATCATTAGCAGTGTACTGTAAAAGTTAATATTGTTACAACCTTAATCATTAACTAGCACGTGGTGTCTTTTTGGGTATTTCACAGAGACATTTCTTTCACTAGTAGCGTTTTTTGTGGATTACCCTAGGGAATTTCTTTACTAACATCGCAAGATCCTCCAATTACACAGGGAACCGTAGCCCCCCGATCTATCTAAAGACTGTTTCTAATCATGCCCCTTGACTGCCAAACTTGTTGAGGCATGTGAGTATTATGGTCTAAGCATGGATGGTGGCTGCACTCTGCCCTAAATTATGCCCATGCAATTGGAGGGGACTTTCTGCGTACATGAGTCTATGCACCATCTCTACTCCCTATTTACACGACACACAGGCCTCAATCTTCGGAATAGAACATGTTTCAGACATCACACATATAAAAGCTGTTCTTTACAAGGCTCATGGACAAAGGGGAGCTGGGCTAAGACTGAAGAACTTGAAAACTTCTAAATCTATGGAATGTCCTAACCGAAATGATGGAAGCAGGATACGCCTACCTTCACCACATCGTCTCTTTTTTTACCCGGAAATGACGTTCCCTTCTTATTATGAAAGTAGAAGGTGACATGAAGGACATTTTAGAAGGGCAGGAGGATGTCTTCTCATGTAAACCAGAAAGAGCAATTGTCTCTAGGATCTAGGAAAAGTATTGGCTTTGCATGGAGGGGTGAGGAGAGAAGTGTAACTTGGGCTGGTTGTTTTTACTCAAACCGCCAGGGCAGAAACCTACAAACCACTTCATGGTTCACTTTGACATGTGCAGGGTGTTAGTCTGGCAAGAGTCCTACTCATGATCCAAATAGGGCGCACACAAAGGGTGCTCGTCCTCCTCTGTGAACCTTCGGAGCACTAGAGGGGCTTAGGGCAAGAACCGTTACTCAAAACTAGATCTTGTTCTAGGTTTACAGGAGTAGGTGGAATCTGAACCTTTTAAAGATTGTTTAGTTTGTGATCAGGTTGCCAACTATGATTTTCTGTCATTCCCTTTCCCATTTGTGCAGTAGTAGGCAGATATCCTACCTGTAAAAAGGTGCATGGCTTCTGCATGTCACCAACCACGTCTATTGTGCATTTGGTATTAATTTTCCCACTTGATGGCATTTCTGTCTTGCGCATGTTGCCATATGGGTAACTGGGTCTTCACTGATTACCCCCTTGTTGGTGTACAAGCATAGAGCACTCCACTACAGCTGTCGATTATTTAGCCCCCAATTCCATGCTACACCCCTGAACTACCTTCAACACAGCCCATCCAGGCAGATTCAGGCCTCCTTTCCATACCTACAGCATAATGGAAATCATAAAATATAAGATGTTACGGGACCTTCAAATTACACCATCATCAGCCGACTTTTTATAATTGTAGTTTGCCTGCCTATCTCTCACACCTTTTAATCTATCATACTGCTCAGCCCTGCACCCCAAGACAAGATATGAGCACCTCCATGATCACTCATGCACGATACCCAAAGACAAGATATGAGCTCCTCCATGATCACTCATGCACGACACCCAAAGACAAGATATGGGCACCTCCATGATCACTCATGCACCACACCACAAGACAAGATATGAGCTCCTCCATGATCACTCATGCACGACACCCAAAGACAAGATACGAGCTCCTCCATGATCACTCATGCACGACACCCAAAGACAAGATATGGGCACCTCCATGATCACTCATGCACCACACCACAAGACAAGATATTAGCTCCTCCATGATCACTCATGCACGACACCCAAAGACAAGATACGAGCTCCTCCATGATCACTCATGCACGACACCCAAAGACAAGATATGGGCTCCTCCATGATCACTCATAGACAAGATATGAGCTCCTCCATGATCACTCATGCACGACACCCAAAGACAAGAAATGAGCACCTCCATTATCACTCATGCATGAAACCCAAGACAAGATACGAGCTCCTCCATGGTCACTCATAGACAAGATATGAGCTCCTCCATGATCACTCATGCACGACACCCAAAGACAAGATATGAGCACTTCCATGATCACTCATAGACAAGATATGAGCTCCTCCATGATCACTCATGCACGACACCCAAAGACAAGAAATGAGCACCTCCATTATCACTCATGCATGAAACCCAAGACAAGATACGAGCTCCTCCATGATCACTCATAGACAAGATATGAGCTCCTCCATGATCACTCATGCACAACACCCAAAGACAAGATATGAGCACTTCCAAGATCACTCATGCACGACACCCCAAGACAAGATACGAGCTCCTCCATGATCACTCATGCACGACAGCCAAAGACAAGATATGAGCACCTCCATGATCACTCATAGACAAGATATGAGCTCCTCCATGATCACTCATGCACGACATCTAAAGACAAGATATGAGCACCTCCATGATCACTGATGAGCGACACCCCAAGACAAGATACGAGCTCCTCCATGATCATTCATGCACCACACCCCAAGACAAGATATGGGCACCTCCATGATCACTCATAGACAAGATATGAGCTCCTCCATGATCACTCATGCACGACAGCCAAAGACAAGATATGAGCACCTCCATGATCACTCATGCACGACATCTAAAGACAAGATATGAGCACCTCCATGATCACTGATGAGCGACACCCCAAGACAAGATACGAGCTCCTCCATGATCATTCATGCACCACACCCCAAGACAAGATATGGGCACCTCCATGATCACTCATGCACGAGATCTAAAGACAAGATATGAGCACCTCCATGATCACTGATGAACGACACCCCAAGACAAGATATGGGCACCTCCATGATCACTCATGCACGACAGCCAAAGACAAGATATGAGCACCTCCATGATCACTGATGAGCGACACCCCAAGACAAGATATGGGCACCTCCATGATCACTCATAGACAAGATATGGGCACCTCCATGATCACTCATGCACGACAGCCAAAGACAAGATATGAGCACCTCCATGATCATTCATGCACCACACCCCAAGACAAGATATGGGCACCTCCATGATCACTCATAGACAAGATATGAGCACCTCCATGATCACGCATAGACAAGATATGAGCACCTCCATGATCGCGCATAGACCAGATATGAGCACCTCCATGATCACTCATGCACGACACCCAAAGACAAGATATGAGCACCTCCATGATCACGCATGCACACCACCCCAAGACAAGATATGGGCACCTCCATGATCACTCATAGACAAGATATGAGCTCCTCCATGATCACTCATACACGACATCTAAAGACAAGATATGAGCACCTCCATGATCACTGATGAGCGACACCCCAAGACAAGATACGAGCTCCTCCATGATCATTCATGCACCACACCCCAAGACAAGATATGGGCACCTCCATGATCACTCATAGACAAGATATGAGCACCTCCATGATCACGCATAGACAAGATATGAGCACCTACATGATCGCGCATAGACCAGATATGAGCACCTCCATGATCACTCATGCACGACACCCAAAGACAAGATATGAGCACCTCCATGATCACGCATGCACACCACCCCAAGACAAGATATGGGCACCTCCATGATCACTCATAGACAAGATATGAGCTCCTCCATGATCACTCATGCACGAGATCTAAAGACAAGATATGAGCACCTCCATGATCACTGATGAACGACACCCCAAGACAAGATATGGGCACCTCCATGATCACTCATGAACGACACCCCAAGACAAGATATGAGCACCTCAATGATCACTCATGCACAACCCTAACATGGTTTCCCCACACAACGATAGCCAAGGCAATATTCTCCCAACAACTCGCTCTCCCGCGATGTGACTCCCACACATCCAGATACGCTTTTTGACATGCCACAATGTTGCAATGGTGTTTGAAGCACTATGTTAATGCTACAATGCATTAAAATTCAATATAAATGTGTAATAATATTGTCCAAGGCCTACTCCTGTGCACAGAGAGTGCAACTCAAATAAATCAAACACCGCCGTTACTCTGAGGAAGCAGAACACGTTGGACTGCAAGTATGTAGTGCACACAAGGCAAGGCGAGCTGCCTTGAACTTAGTGAAATACTGCAAAACACCAACTATTTGACTGAACATTGAATTTCGTGTATATGCATGGCATACACAGTGTATGGTCTCTAATCATGCAGTGTGTTTTTCTCTTATACGTTTAACATGGCCCATTTCCATAGCAGGGGACTGGGTGCAGAGCAGTTATAAAATAATATATGACCTTGGAACTGGGAGGGGAAGTGGGCATCTGAGAACCTGAGATGGCTATAGTCCATTTTTTCCTTCCTGGTTTGTAAAGTCCTTGTGAGCTGATTGCAGCTGCCTCAGAGCGCCCTGCATTGGAGCTCAGTCTTTACAAAGAGATATATGTGGCATTGCAGCAGTGTATACATTTAGGCACGGGGCACAGTCCACCTGATGGGTGGCATAGGCATTTGGCACCGTTGCGATGTAAGGTACCTGATGGTGTTAGGTGGGGACAAGAGAGGGTTTGCTCATTAGAGAGCTAACATGTAGGTGGTCCTGTGGGCCTAGTGAGGAGGGGTCACTGGAGGCGTGATAAGGGGGAGGGCTCAAAAGGAAAGAAGAGCACTCGGAAGTGATGGAGGAGCCATTCCGAAGCAGAAGGTGGAACAGAAGGTGCTGACGGGGAGGAGATCTCATAACATATTTGATCAACTGGAGGTGTATGGGGGCGTCTGGTGTGTGTATCTGTCATGCAACCACGGCCCATGCAGGTAAAAGGTAAAAGCTGGGTGGCAGGGATTTTCGATAGACGACAATGAGAGAAAAATTTATAGATAATGAATTTTCCTCATCTGTCGAAATCCCCCTCCCCCCCAAACTGGCCCCACCGCTCTTACCTGCACGGGCCACTGTTGTTGTCATGAGCAATACAATGGGGAGTTAAGTTCGTGTGTGGCTCTTTGCACTAAAGGAGTTTCGCAGTTAAATTATGCGATAACACCATTAGCATAATTTAAAAGCCTAAAATCTTCCTACTGGTAAATTATTCACATCTGGATCCTACATAATTCATTAATATGGATTCACGAAGAACAACAAATCAACACAAATAACTTGTGTTTTAAATTATTCTACGACAGGACTCGGATTTATCCATGGAGCCCCATTTAAAAGTGGAATGTGCACACAGGGTAGGACGGTGTGGTGAGCTGCTGTTGAAGTTAATGGAGAGGTCTCACACTCACACACACTCTCACACGCGCACACACACTCTCTCTCTCTCTCTCTCTCTCCCTATCAACTCTCTCTCCCTTCCTCCCTCCCTCTGTTTTTTAGATGTAAAATTGGGCACTTTGACTGCAGCCATCATCTGCTGTAAATGAGAGTTTAATGTAAGTCACAAAACCTTTATTCGGCCAACTGCGGCCATAAAAGCACAGATGATAACATTACATAAATAAATAGAGCAACATTACAAAATTCAGGACAAATCCGGGGATAATACAGTTATTTTCAAGGAAAACACTACATAAAGTACATTATAATGGTAATATGCATAAAACGTATATAAAAAGTGCCGAAGGGTCTCATACGAAAGACTCCAAAGTTTTAAAAGTACTACAATTCGATGAGATCCTAACATACATATATGAGAGAGGTGAGGTCGGTATATTGAGCATATTTTTTCCTAACCCCCAGTGAGAGGGGGGAAAAAATTCCACTGCTATGCAAATTGAGTAACTGACTGAGAATGTAATGTAAACCAGATCATGCAGATTTCTAATCTCCCTAGGAAGAGTTTTGTCCAGGCAATCAATCCCTGCAAACGGAAGCTGAGCTTGTGAATCCAAACCTACCAGTAGGACGCCTGTCTGACTGTCTTTAAGGCAGTGCCCGCTCCTGGGATTCATCTGGCCTTAGCACAAACCCTACTTTTGCCTTATTCTGCCCTGGTGGTGTCAATGATGCCACCTAGCTGATGGTTGTGGCCTAGGTTCTTATTCAAAAGTTCAAGGCTTTCGTTGGTGTTAAAGAGGAAGGAAAAGAGGGGGCTCGTTCTGTGGGCCCTGACAATTCACAGGCATTTTTTGAGATAAGAACTCCCACAGCTCCATTTGCTGGCTGTGCAACAACCAGAATAATCTAATTGGACCTGGGCCTCTGCTGCTTCAACAGATCACTTGCTCCTGCCAACCGCCAACCACATTATGAACAACTGTGTCCAAAGCCGCGTCAGGGTAAGTAAAACCAATCACCAGGCCTGGCCACGTGTGCAAGAGCTCCATAGATCAAGCAGAGCTGCCTCTAGGCCCCTCAGGGGGTTCTCTACAGGCTGTCAATCAACCAGTTCAGTGTTTTGAAAACCACCTGGATCTGATCTGGACCCGCCCGATCCAGCATTTCACCAAGGACCGGAAGGTTGGAGAGAGTAGAGTAACGCAACATGATGGGTCCAACGTGCAGATTGGGATGAGGGTTAAACACAAACAGTGCACTGCTTAGCTCAGCTAAGGCTGCATGTATCCATTGACCTTGGGCTGAATGGGGGCCCCCTGAAGGGTTGGGTGCCCTTGATGGGGTTACAGGGGCTTATGTTACACCCCTGGTTGGCGCTCTAAGGATGGCCACACTGCGGCCTCCCACAGGATATTAGTATGTTTGACCCTCACTAGCCCTCTCACCTTTTCAGAAGCCCCCGACATGCACATTCTTTCTATAGGAGTCATTTCTCAACTCATCGAATGCAAAGTCAAATGCAACATCCAATAATCATGCTTCCGTCATACGACGCTGGGGACAGGCCAGTTTGCAGCATAATGATGCTGCGCAGAACCCTCGCAGGGAAAAAGACGGCGATTTAATGGAATTTTTGTGCGAGGAGAAAGGCCTGACGGTTTATGGCTCTATAGATAATAACCGGGAGATAGCCCGGGTTAGAATCACTGCTTTTAATAATGAAGTCTCGCGCGTGGCGGGCGCTTCTAAATGTCACTTGTGTTATTGTTCGCTGCTAAAAGGAGAGCTTTTAATAAAGAGACGGATCTCCGTGCGGTCCCGCATGTATTTAATGTTAAGCAGAAGCTAAAAAAAAATGCTTTTTCATTTGTCAGCTTACTGATGTTTGCTAAAAAGTATAAAGTGTGCAAATTAGGGACACCGCGGAGGCGGATGACGGTGGTTTCTTGAGCTCTCTGAGCAATCGTATTTTCCTGATAATACATTTCTTAGAGGTGTCAATCCTAGACACTTGGGGGCTTATTTATGAGCACTTGCGTCACTTTTACACCGCCAGTACGTCACTTTTTGTAAAGATTGCACCTTGTTGCACCATATTTACAAAGTGACACATCTAGGCAGATGTGTCACTTTGTAAACCCCTGCGCCACATTAGACCTGCACCAAGTATAATGTATGCGGGGGGGAGAAGTGATGCAGTGAAATCTATAAGACTGCGCCACTTCTAGGACTCAAATGCGTCAATAATCTTACGCCTGTCTCATGGCAGGCTAAAGACTGACACAGGCACATTTAACATGGGCCTTGCCCATGTGTAATGACTCATTGCTGGAGTTGCGTCACTTTTGTGACACTCTCCAGCAATACGTCATTTTTACGCCTACAGATACGTCAGAAATATTGATGTATCTGTAACTTCTTGCGACATGATGCGTCATACAGTAAATATGACGCATCATTGGTGTCGCAGGAGGGCGCAATGAAAAGTGATGCATCGCTGTTTTCATGCAGCGATGCGTCACTTTTCATAAATGTGGCCCTCGGTGCCAAGGAATTCGGTGCTATTATACAGAAAAATATATTTTTTTGTCACCATCAATGTCTATTTTTAGAGTTATACATGCGTCAACTAAACAACAAAATGGCAGTTTGAATGAGTTTGAGACTTCCAAAAACAACAGTGCCTAAGACATCACTAAAATGAAATCTTCCATCGTGGCATAGGTAACAAAATCTGAATACATTCTTACAGGCTGATGACATCACAGGGCGCTAGTGATCTGAATCAAGGCAGACTGTCCCCAGATGATGACATCACAGAGGTTTGGTGATCAAAAACAGGACATACTGTCAACAAATGATGATGCTGTTAAACCGCATACAGCAAAATCATTTCACACTGTCTATGGATGATGATATCACAAATTCATTGGATGAAGTTATCACATGCAATTATCAAACCCAGATCAGTATCGCAAGCTAGTAGTGACTGGATGAAGATATTACACAGAGCCGATTATCAAACCCATATCACTATCGCAAGCTAGTAGTGACTGGGTGAAGATATCACACTGAGTCAATTATCAAACCCAGATCACTATCACAAGCTAGTAGTGACTGGGTGAAGATAACACACAGTGTCAATTATCAAACCCAGATCACTATCACAAGCTAGTAGTGACTGGGTGAAGATAACACACAGTGTCAATTATCAAACCTAGATCACTATAACAAGTTAGTAGTGACTAGTAGTGACTGGAGGAAGATATCACACAGAGCCAATTACCAAACCCAGATCACTATCACAAGTTAATAGTGACTGGAAGAACATATCACACAGTCAATTATCAAACCCAGATCACTATACAAGCTAGTAGTGACTAGTAGTGCCTGGATGAAGATATCATACAGGGTCAATTATCAAACCCAAACAGTGGCGTAACGCAGGCCACCGCAGCAGGGGGCCCAAGCTCCAGGGGGCCCCTTCAGCACATTACTCTGGCCGGAGAGCTCATGATTGAGTCCGGAGGGGGCTCTTCTACATGCCTTGCAGGAGGGCCCCCTCAAGTTTTGTTACGCTAGTGAACCCAGATCACTATCATAAGCTAGTTGTGACTGGATGGAGATATCACACAGTGTCAATTATCAAACCTAGATCACTATAACAAGTTAGTAGTGACTAGTAGTGACTGGATGAAGCTATTACAGAGTCAATTATCAAAGTCAGAGTGCTATCACAAGCTAGTATTGACTAGTAGTGACTGGAGGAAGCTGTTACAGAGTCAATTATCAAAGTCAGAGTGCTATCACAAGCTGGTATGAAGACTTGAGTCACTGAGGACATCACTGAGCTTTACTTACTGAAATCAGAACATGCTGGAAATGCCATCAATGAATTCTTGCATAATTAGAATGTGATACTTCACAGATATGCGGACAGCAATCAAATGTTGGCCCACTTGATAAAATAACCAGAAGATTTAAAAGGCCTTTTTTTATTACTAAAGTATAGCGTTATGAGTAAAAAAAAATCAATCACTTTTTGTGTAGGAGACTCGGTTTGACCAAACATCTTGCAGTGTACCCCACCTGCATGTGCTGCACCGGTAGGGTTTGCCATGTCACTGTAGAACGTCTATCTTGCCTGCCTTTTGTATGTGAGGGCATATCTCCCAGTTTTGACACAGACATTTTTGGGGGTATTACATGTACAAAGTGCTGCATTCGTGTGAGAACCTGTGCATCAATCCTAGAAACAATTTCACAATTTCGCACCCCCCCAATTTAGATGCATTACAAGTGAATTTCTCTAAGCTCAAAGAAAGGATGGAGACAAACTAGTGAGGTCTGAACGAGGACAACATGAGCTTCTATTAATGGATTCGGGCGTTGAAGGTGAAAAAAAGTAATTCCTCATACAATGTATTTATTGTCCCGTAAAAACCCCCCAAAAAGCCAAACCATTGGGATCTTCCTCAGACTATCAAATGACCATCCATAACTGTAAAGACCACAACACCAAGATGAGGTAAGCTAAGTAGTCTTTATTCAAAGTAGTGCCCTGACACCAATAACAGCAGTAAACCTCCAACTGTCCCCCAACTGCCGCCATCGCCCAGGGTTCTATTATGGAACAGAAGAATGTCATAGTACAGTGGGCGAGGGCGCGCGGCAAGGGGACGACGCGAGACAGGTCGTGAGGATAAGAACAGTGGTAAACACAACAATAGCAAGGTTAATTGCTCATCCTCTGTGGTCAACTAACGCTATAAGCTGTGAGAAGGAACATATCCACGCCACAAAATACAATATGTAGTTATCCTACACCTATTGTAATCCCCTTCAAATTGGAAATAGCATAGAAAATTTGGGTAAAGTCCTGGTAGTCGAGAACTCAGCCTTTTCTGCAGTAATGAACCTCCCAAAAAGAGAACTCGTCACCTGAAACTTGAAGAAAATACAGGGGCTTCTGTTTCAGGCAGTGCTTAATTTGAGCCAGGGCTTTACGGTGCTAAGCACCGGCACCTAATTGGTTTTGGGTTCTCGGCACCGGCATCTAATTGTCAACACCATACCTAGAACAGTGTACCACATGGTGTCGCTGCTCATCTAATTTAGAGATGAGCAGAACAATGGTTGTTTAAGAATACAATATACATATAAAATAGCAAATACCTGCCTCCCCAGCCATTCCTTGAGCTTTGGGGACCTGGAAACACCTAAACTGTCGCATTTACATGCAAGAGAGATGGTTAGTAGTTGTTTTGACAGCGATGACAAGGGCGACGGGTGGTGCAAGCTGCAGTGGCCTCCCGGTCAGAGCCCTGGCACTTAAAAATTTACAAATTAAGCACTGGTTGCAGGCCGAGGTGTGATTTTAAATTGTGGCGCTAAAATCCGTGGATTGCAAAGCACCTGATTGCTTGACAAAAGAAAGCAGGTTTATTGGTAGATCTGAGATCTAGCAACACAAGCTGATCACCCTCCCTCAGTCGAGAAATCTAATGCCAAGGGGATTCTTTGGCGCTCAAGCTGCATGTTGTGAATTTTGCTCATCAATTAATTTATTTTTAGGCATGCAGCCTCAGCAGGTGCTGAAAACCAATCTGCATGCTTAAATGACCATTCTGGCTATAGCACTTTAAGCACCTTTAAATTAATAAACAGACTGATGACGTAAATGATTCTCGGTAATGAAAAACAGAACACTCTTTGATTAGATGTAGGCAACAGTGAATTTTAATATAAAGTACACACTGCCAATAATTAAAGAGATTGCCAAGGTTCATTTACTGAAATCAAGATACATTGCAGAATGCTGTGGCAGCACTGATTCTCAGCCAAGAAATTCAAATTACACTGCCGTCTATGACCCTATAAATGAAATACCTATTTGGGGGATTGTAGCATCAGCTACTCGACTTCACACATGAGAAGATATTTCTGCTAGCCCACGGGTACTCACAAACATTTTCGCAGGGGCCAAAATTACAGCTTTGGTTGTGCTCGAGGGCCGCATCAATGCATCTCACTCCCCCGTTTTTTGTTGCAACTTTTTTCATGCAACTTTTATTTACTAATCCATCTGGGTTTGGTTAATAAAAATAAACAAAAAAATGCTCACCTCATTTTGCAGGCACGAGCATCAATGTTAGCGTGTTCCTCCCAAATGACACAAGTGCCACGTCATACTACTTTTTTAAACATTATTTTCAGACAAGCTGCATAGCAGCCGCGCTGCTTAAGACCAAGCTACTTGACTGACCCCGCCCCACACTTACTGACCTTGCTCCATCATATTATCAATCACACTTCCCATGCATTTTTATGCACTTTTTAGGTATGAGCAGGACTGCCTTGAAGAAAGAACAAGCTAGACTGGCTTTAGAAAGAAAGCCCATCAGCAAAATAGCACCAAAACAGCTTTTTAGTTTCTGGGCTTTGTCTCGACAGTCATTTTACCTTGCTCTATCAGCAGGCCAGCTCTTCTCATAAAACAAGCTACACCGACTTCAGAAAGCAAGTCCAGAATCACCAAACAATGTTGCTTGGCTAACTCAAGCAACACAAAGTGCACTCGCGCAGAATTCTCTGCTACAACTCTCGGCTTACCAGGGGGTCACAGAAGAAGATCTGCAAGCGATAAGGGAAGGTGTGCTGGACCACCAGCGCCCATGGGCTATACTTTGAGAAGTACTGTGCTAGACAATGACATCACTTAAGCCTTTCCCTATGGCAGCACACATCATCCAGAACTGATATGTTATGTTATGTTATGTTACTGGGTATTTGTTGAGTGCGCGGCTACTCCCAAGAGTGTCCCGGCGCTGAGTGCTGCTGGGGAACCCATCCTGGCTTTCCCTGTGAGATGGTCCCTACTGGGCATCTCCAAGGTGAAGACAAGCATCCCCGGCGCTGATGGGGCCGTAAGTGGAGATTAAGCAAGCTGTTGCCCAGAGTTGCTGAGTGGGATCCATGGTTAGAGTGGGCACCGAGGCGAGAATTATCGTGTCCGCTGACCTTGGTCCAAGACCCTGCCGCGTCGGGAATTGAACCCTGGTCCCGGGCCAACTTCTGCTTCCGGGTCTGCCGCCTCTAACCAGTGAGCCACACCACTCCATATATCACTGACAATTAGGCCCCTATCTGGAACACATTGCTGCAGGTCTGATTTCATCACATGTGACCAGTCAACAACATCAAGCTACCCCTTCAGGAGTTGATCAAAACACTGCAACTTATTGCCAAAGCAAAATACATCAAAGTTACCTGATAAATGACACATTTTCATCCTCACAGAAAACTTGTTAAATGAACCCATTGTGTAGCATAACTTGATGCTGGTAACCGTGCCAAGTACCACTCTGTCACGCAACACTCATTTCGCTATAAGGTTGCAGTAAGAGCTGTAGACCTACAGCTTCACAACTACAACCAACCACTACAGTCTTGTATAAGCCTAGCATTTAGGCTTTCACATCCTCTGCAGAATAGAAACTGCAACAAAACAAGTCAATAATGATGCCTTGAAGACGTTCAACTAGACTGTTGCCAATAGATCCTCGACCTCTCAGCACTCTTTGAAACTGTAGATATCCAGTTCCTGCTAGACATTCTCGCAGCCCAGATGGACATCACTTTCACCGATCTAATTTGTTCTTGCTCTTTTGACTAGCAACAACATTACATCAGACAGCCTCTTTAAATATAAATTCCACTCATATTTTAATTTTCTCAAAGTTTCAATGATTTTCAACCTCTACTTACAACCTTTTAGAGCCCTAGTTGGCCAGTAAGACATTGTCAAAAACCTGTTCAGTGACAGCTTGCAAGTAAATCTTAAGGTGTTACCTGTGACTGATACTTACAACCTAAGACACTGATTGCATATCATCCATTCATTACTTTCCTTTGTTTCGCTTCAATTCCACACACATCCAAGTCCATTTTCATCAGTGGTGGTTGGCCAGATATCTATGACAGGTTTAATCAAATATATTGAGAAGGCTCCTCCCATCCATCTTGTTATACACCGAGTCACAGGGTCTCTATATAAATCCTTCTGCTTCAAAAAAAGAAGAAAAAAGCAAGAGGGGTCCTTGCATTCTCTAAGCTCCCTTATAGTGGACTTAAACAACATAATATATAATATATAATGCCTCTCTGCGAAAGGGAGCAAATCCTAACTCTCTAAAATGTGCCATCACAATCTCTTTCTCTGAACAACCCTCATTGAACCCAAAGACCTTGGCAAATTATTGTGACCTTCCCCTTGAGCTTGCTCCCACCTCCACCTCCACCACACCTCACAACACCGGTGCTCATTGTGAAGACTGGTTCAATTTTTTGGCTAAAATAGTGGGGGAAGCAAAAAATGGTCAGGCCTCAAATCCTCGCACCAGATAGTTGCACATGCCTAAAACAGGAGGTCTAGGGACACACATTTCCAGAAATCCATGCAGAGTGCTCACCCTGCACAGATGGACAAGCTGGACACCATCCCAACTGCTAACAATGAAAGCAGAGAGATGGGGCAACTCAAAATTGGAATGCCGACCCTGAATCCTGGTCTCCTTAGAGTTCACAAAACCAAGTTGTTAGATAGGGCCTGCGAAAATGTGTCCACCACGATTGCTTTGAGTGCTGCAGAATAATCACTACAGAAACGTGTGACTGAGTTACATGAATAAATCAAAAGTAATGAGTGGAAGACTTGGAGGAGCCGTCCTGGAGAAACAACATTAGAATCATGGCCCGTCCAGAGAGGATAGAAGGGCAGGGTGTATGACGCTAACTGGTGAACTAGCTCATGGCCCAGGCTAGGTCTTAAGTTTTATCTAAGTTCCTGTCTGTGGAACATATGTCTAAAGTGCTGCAGGCCTCCCAGATCTGAAGCTCCCTCTCGTCAGATGATTGATGTTTTCTCAATTGCAGGACTTATAGGTATTGTGTCAATCTCCTCCAGCAGGTGAGACAACATTGGCCACACACTGTGGAGAACAGTAAAGTATTCAGGTTTCCGAATTTCGCAGCAACAGTTCAGGAGCAACATGATGTCTTCCTTGCCCTTAAATAAAATATTAGGGACTTTGTTTCGCAGAGCGTTCTGCTCTTTCCAGCAAAGTTGAAAATTATTGATGGGGACAAAACAGTTTTTCACCGATCCGGGGATGGACTGGGTGGAATGCTGTGCAGCAGATCATAAACTGGCATTCAATGAATCCTAAAATCATGGAAACAAAGGCATTTTGTTAGAAATGGGGGTCTCTAGTTGGCAGAGGTAGGTACCTTTGTCCAAGTAGGGACCCTTCTTCCTAGTCAGGGTAAGGGGGATACACTTCTAAAATAACCCCTGCTCACCCCCTAGGTAGACTGACACGAGCAGACAGGCTTAATTCAGAGGCAGTGTGTACAGAATTTGTGCATGCGTACAGTAACACAATGAAAACACTACAAATGGACACCACACCAGTTTAGAAAAATAAGTAAAACTTTATTTAAACCAACAAGACCAGAAATGACAAAAATCCAACATACAATACTGTTAAAATAGTTACTTTGCAAAATAACCTTTAAATTGCAGAAATAACGTGAAAACTCCGTTCCTCTGACTCGGTAGCTCCTTTTGGGGCTACTGCGATACTGAACGCGACAGAGTTTAACAATTCCAGCCAACCGCTTTGGTACGGGTTCTCTATAGCGTCGACAGACTCGGAGACAGTACCTTTCTTGTTGCGGCCAACGCAGCGATGCGAGTCGGTTGGGGAAGCCGTTGCGGTTGCGATGTGAGATGGAAGCGTTGCAGCGTGCTGTGTCTTCACGGCTCGGTACAGGCAACAGCTCGTTGACAAAGTTGGTGAGACCACGACTTGCGTTACAGGGTGAGAAGGTGCTCGATGCGGTGCTGGCAGGTCACAGTGCGGCGACGGAGCTGGTTGATGTTTGAGTCGGGCAGCGATGGAGTCGGTGATGTCTGTGCAATGTGTAGCAAAGCAGTGCGGTGTTCCCAGGACGCGGTGCAAGCAGCGGCTCGTTGACAGAGTTGGTGAGACCAGGGTTGCGTTGAGAAGTGAGGCGGTGCCCTCTGCGGTGCCTTCAGGACACAGAATCCTGCGACGGACTCGGTGACAGAGTTGGTTTCCCTGTTCTCCTGCGGTGACTGAAACCAGCGGTTCCATAGACGGTGCCCGGAAGGATGGTGAGGTCTTTGCTGTTCCTGAGACATCTTGAACCGGTGGCAAGCTCCACTTCAAGCCCTTGGAGATACTTTCTCAAGCAGGAAGCACACACAGTTCCTCTCCTTGGCAGAAATAGCCACTGCAGGCCAACCCCGAACAGCACACAGCAAAGGGGCAGTACTCCTCTTCCAGTTTCTGCAGCTCTTCTCCTTGGCAGAGGTTCCTCTTGAAGGCCAAAAGTGATCTAAAGTTCTGGGGTCTGGGCCCCAATATTTATTCAGAAAAATACTTTGTTCTCTGGTGGCAGAGAAGCCCTGTGCACAGCCCAGCCCTGACTCATCTGGACTCTCTGGAGCCACTGCAAATCCCCAGCCCCTGTCACTCCAAAGCCAGACAGTCAATACACATCCTAGCAGAGGCACACTGGATGGCTGAGCAAGAAAATACCTACTTTCTAGAAGTGGTATTTTTAAAACACAGAATGTAAAAATCCCCGTCACTAAAAGATGCATTTTTAACATTCTGAGTTCCTGCATACTAAACGTTATTTTCCTAACTTGTTCCCAGAGGTAGTTATGTTTATAAGATGTTAGAAGCAAACACCCCATTCTATCCTATGGGAACAGGTAGCCTTGCAATAGTGAAAAACGAAATTAGAAGTATTTCACTATCAGGACATGTCACACACATCAGGGCATGCCCTACCTTTCAAATACAATGCACACTGCTCATACCTTGGGCCTACCATAGGGGTGACTCACATGCAAGAAAAGGGGAGGTTAGGGCCCGGCAAGTGGGTGCACTTGCTAAGTCAACATGGCAGTACCAGATTGCACACAGGCTCTGCAATGGCATGCCTGAGTTACATTTACAGGCTGCCTATGTGGATGGCACAATTAGTGCTGCAGGCCCACTAGCAGCATTTGATTTACAGGCCCTGGGCACATACAGTGCACTGTACTGGGAAATCAGATATGCCAATCATGGAATCACCAATTCATAACAACAATTGATAAAGGGAGCACTTGCACTTTGGCACTGAACAGCAGTGGCAAAGTGCCCAATGTATCTAGACTAGCAAAACGAAGTCCAACACACAGCAAATAACAGGAGGCAAAAGACAAAAATATAGGGGAAATACACGCCAATGATGCCAAATCTAACACATATTTACAAAGCGAGAAGCAAATCGGTAATATTCAAATCCTAGAAGGAACAATGGAAAGTGCAGCAGAAGAGTAAAGTCAGTGGATCTGGGCACATGGTCAGACGCTAAGCATGCAAAGTCGGGTCCCATCACAAAAGCAGATGTGTGGGACTTGGAACCTGAGTTGGGAAGGAAAGTCACCCCGATGACAGCTGATGACCTGCTCTAGGATTTAGTGGCTATTGAACTTTTGCTGTAAAGACCAGTGGCTGATGCCTGTGTTGAGAGTTATCTATATTCAACCTTATACAAAACCTAGGACTGTGACTCAAGGCTTTGCAACAGTCAGGCCAGCAGTGTAGATTTGCTTCACTTTGGAACAGTTATTTTTTTTTTATTTTTTTTAAGTTTTATATAGCACGAACATGATCCTAGTGGGTATTAGAGCGCTTTACATAAGAGTTGAGGAACCCATAAAGCAATGATATAAAGCAATAACAGCCGGTAAAAAATGACAACAAAATGACATAAAAGAGGCAGGCGATGGGGCAATACAATTGCCAAGTAGGCCATTAATCAGCGGTACATGATAGGAGACAAAAGGGGCTGAAGTTTCTAGCTCAGCGCAGTGTTCATCAATAAAGTTTTTACTTCCCTTTTGAAGGCAAGTGTAGAAGGAATCAGTCTAGTTTCCGGAGGAAGGAGTTCCAGATTCTCGGGGCAATACATGAAAATATACGATTGTACGTTTTAATTTCTTTTTTGATTTCTTCAGCTTGAGAAGCAAGGTGCTTGATCTCCTTGAGGAATGGACACCGCCCAACAGTTTGAGCTTATTTGCCAGGTACAAATGAGTGTTGAAATTCAGTGCTTTATGAGTCATACATGCAAGTTTTAATTGAATCCTTGCCTCAAACGGAAGCCAGTTAAGAGATTTCAGGTCAGGAGGAATGTGGTTGGACTTCTTGGAGCCAGTGATGAGCCTAGCCGCTGTATTCAGAGTTGCTCTGAGGGGGGCTAATCTGTATCTTGGTAGCGCGCAGAGTGTGGCACTACCGTATTCAAACCGTGAGATGACTAACGCTTGCACCGCAGCTTTGAAGTCATTATGGGGAAGGAAGGGTTTAAATTTCCTAAGGATGCTTAATTGGAAATTCACTCCTTTGTTAGAAGCGCTAATGTGATCCTGCATGTTTAAGTTTTTATCCAGCACTATTTCTATCGATTTTGTAGAGTCAATGATGTGAGGTGTGCAGGTGAGAGCGGAGAGGTTTTTCACATATTTCTCCACAATGGTGGTTTGCTTGGACGGTGAGATAAGTAGGAATTCCGTTTTGAGGGCGTTAAGTTTGAGGTGGTGGGAGGTTAACCAATTTTGGGTTTTGAGCAGGGTTCCATTGAGTATCTTAATATCTTCAGGGGAAGAGATTTTCATGTACAATTGGGTGTCATCAGCATACATGTGATATTTGATGTTAGATGCTTTGAGAATTACAGTAAGAGGTTCAATGGATAGATTGAAAAGCGTGGGGGAGAGAGAGGACCCTTGTGGCACCCCCAGAGTACAGGGACTGGAGTTTAATAGAGTTTGATTGGATTTGACTATCTGCATTCTGTTATTGAGAACGGAGGGAATCCATTTTAGTACAATGCCTTAGAGCCCCATCCTACATTCCAGAAGGCTCAGTAGATTGTCATGTTTGACAGTGTTAAAAGCAGATGAGAGGTCGAGTAGGATTAGTAGGCAAGATTCGTTCTGGTCAAACATTGTGAGAGCATCGTCAACTATGTGAGTGATGGCTGTTTCGGTGCTGTGGCCGTAATGGAAGCCAGATTAGAATTGATCAAAAAGTTGGAATTCCTCGATGTGGTTACACAGTTGTTCATGAACACATTTCTCAAGGAATTTTGCCAGCGTAGGGATGTTTGTGATTGGGTGAAATTTATTCAGATCTTCATGGTCAGCTGTCGGATTTTTAAGAATAGACAGAACCAGACCCGACTTCAGGCAGTCAGGGAACTCACCTTGAAGGCGAGAAGCATTGATAATCTTGGTCCAGAGAACGGGGAGTGGATCATTGAAGTGATTTGAAGGTTTCAAGGTCACGAGAATGTTGAAGATGGATGTGTCGTTGAGGGGTGTGATTTGGCTCCAAGAGGCATTGTCTTTAGGGGAGCGACAGGGCACAATGAGAGGTAGCGTGGGTAAGGAGGAGTCCGGAGCGAGTGACAGATCAAAAAGGGCAGACCTTAGATCTGATTCAATCTTGCTTGACTTTTCAAGGAAGAAGTTGGCAAAGTCATCGCAGTTTGGCTGAGGGCAGGAGATGAGAGGAGATTGGATCGGTGTATTATTGGCTTGTAACGTAATCAGTTCAAACAGCCTTTTGGGTCGATTTTTAGCTTTGTCCAGTTTGGATTTGAAGAAGGTCGTTTTCGCCGATCTGATGTGCTTGTTGTACCTACTCCTTCTTAGTCTTAGAATCTTAAGGAGATCAATAGAGAGGATCTCCAGGAGCGTTCTGCTAGTCTCAGGTTGCGTCTATCTGCATGTAAGCTGTCATTGAACCATGATTTGGAGTTTTTGTTGAACTTACTTCTTAGTTGAAGGGGGCAATTGCATTCAGGGTAGTTAAGATGGAGTTGTTGTAGTGTTCAGTGAGTTCGTGAACGTCGGACATGCAAGCAGGCGGCGGGAGGGACAGATTGCAGTGGAAAATGAGCTCATTTACGTTTGTGTTATGCAGCGATCTTTTCCAGTGTTTTTATTTTAAAGGTTGCCCTCTTTTGGAGTTCCAACTTTTTAGGATTCCGGAGGTGATATAGTGATGATCCAACCAGTCACATGGGTCGATGGATTCAAGCTGAATGGAGTTGGGATTGGAGATGCTTAGATTGAGGGCCGAGCCTAAATTGTTCGTTGGGCTGTCACAGAATTGCATCAGGTTGAGCTCAGCTAGGAAGTTCTCTGAGATTGATCACCACCTGATTATTGGAGTAATTCCAGTGAAGACTGAAGTCACCAAGGAAGATCTGGTGGCTGTGGAGACCATGGTTGGATGAGATGATTTCCATAGTTTGTTCGATCAGAGCGAGGTTATCACCAGGAGGATGGTAAAATAATGTGCAGGTCGCATTGGGGGTCTATGTTTGCTGATGAAGTCTATGCACATATATTCACAGGATGAGAGAGTTGCCGAGGGGGACTGACTTTCTGAGAGACTGTTGTGGTAAATACAGGCTATGTCCTCTCCCGTTCTCTTAACTCGGCCGCGTCTAATAATGTTGTAGTTAAGAGGGATTAGGATGTCATGGATAGGACCTGAGGAGTCGTTATCCTAAGTTTTAGTGAGGATTAGGTGGTCTAATAACTGATCTAGTTAGCCATGAAAGGCAGATTGTCAAGCTGTTGATGGACGAGGTTGCAAATTCTAGTGGGAGAAAAAATTACAAAGCTACAACGCTGAGTCTCCACATGCACTGGACGCCCCTACAGTGGTCTCTGAATAACAAGTTCAGTTGTTTTGTTTTGTTTTATGAGCTATGGAGGTTGGAGCTTTGCCCAAAAGAAAATGTTTATTATCTGTTGGGCATTCATATTAGATTTTAGGCTTGTTCTTGTTTGGTGGCTGAATTTGTGTGTGCGACTAACAGTGAGTGATTCAACCCAGCTTGGGAGCACACAACATTTGTCTCTAGACACTCCAATGACAAAATAGTGACAAAATGTTATGAGCAATGACTTAAAATAGGAACCTAATCATCCAAATATGTCTCTCATTTGCAAATAAAGGTTCCTGGTCTGAAGCACAGGGTGAAAGCCTAGCCCAGTTAAACAATATAAAGTACATGCTAACTTACACACATCCATCACAGGCATTAATTGTCTGCACTAGAGGTTCTCCACGATCCAGCAGAAATCGAGGGCACAAATGATTTACACCTCATATTCATCATACTCCAGGGCAGCATTGGTGTAGGTAAGGTCAGGAGTGCATTTCATTGCAAACCAAGTTAAAACTGACCCGGAGGGAAGGTTTGTAATATTAGAAGGGTTGTTAGATGGCAAACCACTTGTAATATTCTGCGTTTATGCCCACAGCACAACTCAGACAGACTTTTGGGATTCCTTACAAAGGTACGTGATTCCACATGCCCAATCACCACCATATTGGGAGGCGACTTCAAGTATATCCCTAACGTTGATAAAGACAGATCTTCTCCTCCTATGCCTCACATTAATATAGTAACAGTGATGACTTCTTATGCACATTTATTGCGTCATTTGCACTTAAGTGACAACTTCAGCGAATGGCCAGGCGGCCACCTAATAATCCAATATATGACCCAAATGTCCTATGCGACAAAGGTATTCATGTGATTGATCGCACCTCAACACAAGCACGACAGACGCTCCGCTGAGATGGAAGAGAGCAGATATAGCTGGTGAATGCCTCCTAAATGCATAATTTCAAAGGTGGCTTATCCCAAAACTTGCCAATGTGGACACTGTCCCGCTCTGTGAGAGTGACTAGAAGGATCACTATTGCAGCATGGACGTGCACAGGCCGGCATAAGGACATTGAGGGGCTTTCTAGGAGGTAAAGGTCTGCAGACATTCCTGAACCTTCAACAAATGCATAGTATTCCCAGTGGACAGTTTCTGGCTTTTGATGCACTGGTGGATGTCTTTAAACAGATGTGCAACATTCACGCGGGGTTGCCACAGACTCATGCGTCATTACACACAATGCTGTTGTGTTGACAATGGCAAGAGCTAACCTCACGAACTGGAAGACAATTTGTGCTGAGGATGTAGAGATGAGTTATTGGAGGGAAAGTGGACAAAGTTATTGGAGTACCCAAAGCTGTTATCCAAGAACGCCAAACTTAATTTGATGTCATTCAACTAATTTCATCGCATTTATCTAACACCAAGCTGAGTACACAGGATTTTCTCATCCGAGTCAGAAGCATGTTCGAGGTGTCCTGCTGTCTATGCCGACTGTTTACAGGTGTTCTGGTCATACCCCGATATACATTCATATATATGTGAGCTTGTTCTGACCCACACAGGCAGACAGAAGACATTGTGAGAAATTGCACTGCCAAATCGCGCATATTAAACAGTAGGGGTGGGGGGAATTTGCATAATATGGTTTTGTGTAACCACAAAAAATTTCAGAGAAATCCGTGCACAAAATGCAAAATTGCCACTTGACTCTGTGTTTTACTGCGAAATGCGTCTTTGTATCTACTTTGGAATCAATGACAAATTTCAAGCTGATATTTGTTTGCCCAAAAACACGAAGGGCAGGTTTACAAGCCCTTGCGCCACTTTTGCGTCACTTTTAAAATGGGGAAAGTGACGCAAAAGTGGCACAAGGGCCTTGTACATCTGCACCCAAAAGCGCAGTGAACAACATACACTTGCCTTCTATCGTTTGCGTTGTTTCCATGCATTTTTAAAACAAACTGTGCGTGATTACGTGATGTGGCGTAATAGCGTAATGCAGGGAATTTCAATTAACAAGAGTAACACGAAATTGCCAAAATTATGCTGGATTAGGCTGTTGTTACACAAATTGTACCTAGACCTATTAAAAAGGCCCAAACGGCGCCAAATGATATGCGATAGAAGTCGTAATCTCTGATTTTTTCCGTGATAATTTTCAACAGGTGAACCTACCAGAATTTAATAGGAAAAAATGCTCAGTAAATGCCGAAATATGTCAATTTATGGCGAGGAAGGCATCACAAATCAACGTTTGCCCCATTTTTGAGGGCGTAACTCGTAGCAGGTGGTTTCTATTGTACCCATTTAATTCTGAACCACATGGCCTCAGGTTTTAATGGGTCTGTTAAATAGCACCTGCCCCTCTGGAGCGCTGGTACTCAGAGCTAAAGAGTAGTAGAAAGCTGAAAAATCCTGGAACACATACGCTACTTATGCATTAAATCAGGAAACATGGGGGCATATTTATGAGGGGTGTATGCAGGGCTCGAGTCGGGGTACCACGCGGGTGGACGGCGTCCCCCCACTTATTATACCAGGAGCTTGATAAATGGAGCCACACATTCAATCTTTGGCCTCTCTGGGTGAGATCGGAGCTCCTTCAGAACGCTGCTCACGCGCTGGCTTCTCTGATGCGATCTTATCTAAGGGGTGAGCGAGGGGAGGCAATGAGTCTGATGCCTAAAGAGACCCACCTATTTTGGCCAAAATTGACTTGACCTGATTTATGACCTAGTCTGAATGATCTATATGTCAAGGGTCACCTCAAAGACTCTCACGCTAGCATCAAAAAGAATGCAAGGTTTTGTGTTGGGTCATAGGAATCGGTGAGATGCAGGAACAAGAGTTACCAAACTTCAGCTACTACAACTCTGTGAAGTTCAGTAAAATAAACTTCACTATTTCTTTTTACTAATACAAATTTGGATAAAAAAACGAAAAATCTACTTTGACGGTACTTCTTTTCAGCAAAATATTTTTCTTTCTCAATGAGAGGGGAGACTTTTATTTCACCAGTGAATTGTGGATATATTTGAAAAATGTTTCAGATTTTATCTGACACTATTAGCCATGAGAGTAAGGTAAAAAAGTCGAAAATAATGAACATTTACAAAACTCGGGTTTTCAGTTAGATTGGATATCCTCTGCAAAAAGTGAGATCTGCTGTAATATTTGTTGGAAAGAATATATCCAAATACCTCTATGAAGCTCTCTGTGCACTATGGCACCAGAAGTACCTCATAGTAAGAGTGTTTGAGAGAAAGTCCTCCATTTATGTAAGATTGACAAATCCAGCTGCTTCTTTGTCCCTGGGAAAAAATACATCTGGACACAGAAGAACCCAAACCTGTGCTCTATGTGGTACTCGGAGCACTACTTATGCCTGAGCACCTTGTCCAGGCCTAGTTTCATTCTTTGCTCTTGGACATTCGTAGTTTTATTTTGTCCAGTATAAATACGCAACTACAAGTCCCAGAATGCAAAGAAAAAAAGAAGAAGAAAACGGTTTGGGATGAACTGCCAATGCACCTCATAAAGCAACTTGGGACCTCGGAGTTCCCACATTTGTGTTTTAGCTACTTTTATTGCTTCTGCACTTTGTGACCATGTTTTGTCAATTGTGTGTTTGGTTTGCACAAACACTTGTAAAAGACAAACGCTTATCATAATCACCCCAAATCGATTATTATATCTTTTAGCTAACACCCAGTTCATGTTGGGAAGCCTGCACGTCCCAGAATGCACCACTATGTTGACTGAAGGTCTCACCTATGGCACGAGCTGTTGCCAACTCTAGAAAACAGTTTGTAAGCGCCTCAAATATAAACGTTCATAGCATGAAACGCCATTATTTTTTAACCGAGAGAATGAGGGAGAGAGAGAGAGAGGAATGAGAGAGAGAGAGACAGAGAGAGAGAGAGAGAATGAGAGAGAGAGAGAGAGAGAGAGGAATGGCTCATTCAAAGCTGTTTCTCGTTAGAGCCATCCAAAATTTCCGATGCCTCCCATACTCGGATGGCTCTTCCGCATTCATGTATGAATAAATACCTACATTCGCTTCCTCATAAACAGCAGCCCACTCAGCCATGTGTGCAGGGCGGATGGCGCGGCCTGTGTCCTCCAGGCCTCTCAGAGGAAGTCACACCGCACCGACCCTCCACTCTGCTTGTATTGAGAGGTCTTTCTGCATTCTTTGAAAACCTGCTCCGCTGTTTGTTTGCATGCTTCATCCCCTTCCGCTGACGTTTCAAAATGTAGATTGCAGGAGGTGGGAACGGAGATTGGAGGTGAGGAGCAGTCCCCCGGCCTGGGGGAGGCAGCCTGGTGTGGCAGCAATTACACCATGCGTGTGGAGGAGGCCTGGGGGCCAGCAGCACTGACACAGGACTGAGATCACTTGAACCCCCTGCTGGGTAGCTATTGTTTCAATTATTTATCAGTAATCTTCATCACCATTAGTCCTACTTGTCCTGGTCACAATCATTTCGTTTGAGGGGATCCCACCTCAGGAGTAGAAAAAAACTAGAAGGGGCAGATTTACAACAAAGTAACGCAGCACGGTGCAGCACGTCATTTTGCTGCGCCGTGCTGCGTTAGTTTGGAAAGCACAGAGATGCGACATATTTACAAGAATATGTCGCATCTCTGTGCTTCCCCCTGGCTGGCGCACAAACAGCTGCAATGCGCCGGCGCAGGCAACCTTGCACCATGGTGCAAGGATGCCTGCATCGTGGGGAGATAGTTTTTGTGCAGGTCCTGCACAAAAACAATCACAAGAGGCTTTTTCCTTTTTCAATGCGTGCTGCAGAATGCAACACGCATTGAAAGAGGAAAAAACGAGGAAAAATGAAAACATTTCTCCTCGTTGCGCCTCTCTACGCCACCTCCAAATTTGCGATTTCTCGTAAATCTGGAGATGTGTCTTGTTCCATGGGTGTTGCGTGGGAACACCCACAGTAACACCCATGGAACGCCCCTTCAACGCACAGTGCTGCGTGTGAAGGGGCCATATTTACAAGGAGAGGAAAAGTCATGCAGGGTGGCTTTTCCTCTACTTGTAGATATGAAGGAGCCCCCAGTGCCACCAGTACATCATGAAAACTGACGTAGTGGTGGCGCAGGGAGCTTGTAAATCTGCCCCGAAGTTTGTTGGTCAATAAACAGCCATCCGAGCGACATGAAGGTAGAACTGATCCTGCGTTCTTCCTGATGTTAACAAGACCATACGAAGGCAAGCGACTAAAGGAGGGTGGGAAGATCATAACGACTGGTATGAGGATGAGCAGGAAGGACAATGGATATTGAGGATTACTGATAAGTGACTGAAATAGTATTCCTACAATCCTTGTGCCTTGGTAGAGTCATCACTTTTGACGCATACCAAAGTCATTCTGACCTTTTGAGATTCAAATATGAGAATTCATATCTGAAAAACAATAATACCTCCAAAACTAAACATTTTTAGTAAGTTAATGCAAACAAACAGAATTAGGTACACATCAATTTTAAGACAAAACCAAACACCCCTTGACTAAAAGAGCAACCTTTCTACGTCAGATCCTGAATACGACAACAGTTGACAAAAGTATGCAGCGAGGCCCCAATAGCTGCTCTACAAATTTATGATAAAGAAACACCCTAAACCTCTGTCTGGGATGCTGACACACCTCTACTGGACCTGCTGTGGATGACTTTAAGCAGAGTAGTACCTGACAAAGTGTACGCGACAGAACTAGTGGATTAGATGCATCTACTGATGGAAATAGAAGACTTCCTTGGGTCTGTCTGTATCCAAGTATTATCAGTATGCCTCTCTTGACAACAAGGAGAAAAGCAAAAACTCTTCCTGAGATGAGTGAAAGGGGCATAACACAGTTAATATGATTTCTTTAATTCCCATGGGCACTGATGCTTCCTTTGAAAGAAATTTAGGATCAGGTTTGAAAATTATTTAATCCTCATGATTTTGACAAAGGGAAACTGTTAAAAGAGTGACCAGCTCACCAATCCTAGAGCCAACATTATTGCCACCAGAAATAACAGACCTTATTGGTCAAAACCTCAACCCGGTAGAAACAAGAATTTCAAAGGGAGGCTTATTAAGACAATTCAAGAAAAACACATAGTTCACGAGGAAGAAAAGAAGGATGAACTAAGTGTCTAGAACTAGGAAAAAAACATTAGCATTCTATAGCCAAAAGAATCATCCTTGCCAAGACCCCCACAACGCTTATAAAAAGTACTAATTGTTGCTGCATGTGTCCTAAGGGTTGAAACTAGAGGACTGCTCTCAAACCATTCATATAGAAGACAAAGGAAAGGTCGACTAAAAGGAGCGAGAGTGAGATGTAGAGAACACAAGTTTTGAAAGTTTCCCAGATCTTTGGAGTATGCTTTTAGAGTAGAAAAATGTTTGGATCTCTAGATGGCATCTGCAAGGTCGACTGGGATGCACCTACTCTACTGCCAGATTGGTAAACATCGTTTACCCCAAAACTGGAACACCGCATGCCATTACAACGCATGCCAATACTCCGCAAGTTGGAAAAACGACTTGCTCTAGGGGTCAGAAGGTGTTGGATTTAAAATCCAATGCCTTCCCTACTGTTGCACAGACTGGAGTTGGAATAGTAAATTATACTATTCCAACATCCAGTGCCCCCCCCAGAGCAAGTCGTTGTTCTGGCTTGTGGAGTAATGGCATACGTTGTTACCAAGCGGTTGTTATAATGACCACGTTGTACTGGCATGCGTCAAAAAAGCATGTGGGAAAATGAGGCATATTCGCCAGATCCTTTTAATCTCCAGATTGACAGTGAGAGATATTGAAGAGGAAAGGGAAAATGGGGAATTTTCCAAGGAGGAGACAGAGGCAAGGATTCCAGAGGACGAACCCAAGCTTTGCAAGGCCAGAAAGGAGAGGGCACTATCTCATCTGTAACTTCAACTTGAATTCTCAGAAGAAGATACAGAATAAAAGAAATAGGAGAAGGTCTAAAAAGAAGATGATGTGGAGAAGGTACAGACAAGGCGTACATTACCCAAACTCTTGGAGCAGGAAATTGAGAGCAGAACCTGAGAATTTGTATATTCTTTGGTGGTGTGAATGGATGTAGGTGGGTTTGCTGAATCTCTAGCAAATGGTATTGACATTTTTCAGCAACAGGGTCAGATTTTAAAATGTAAGAAGTGCTCAGTTTCATGTGTCTGCCTGGAGACTGCCTTTATGAAGAGCAAATGAAGTTCAGCCAGGGCCAGGCCTCTAATTTAATTGCTACTAGATGGAGGGATGTGGACCTAGTTCCTTCCTGCCGGTTGAAGTAGGTTTTCTGACCCACACATGATGATATTCCTCGGCTGGTTGAAAATGAGTAATTGCATGAAGAATTTCATATAGTACTCTCCGGTTTGAAGATAACCAATTCTCCTTGAAGCTCTATCTTTCCCGAACCGAAAGATCCTGTAGAGTTGCACTCCATGATATTGTGGTGGAATCTGTTGTTACCATGAGAGAGAGGCATGGGTAAAAGGCTAGCCTTCGACCAAGAGTTATGGTTTTGACCACCACCGCAGATGCATTGAGCTCTGAACAGTCACTGGAATGCGCTTCTTGTAGTTTTGGGAGACATGTGAGCAAATGAACTAGAAATTGTGAAGATGAAGTCTTACCCAGGGCACAAGAAACATGCACAAATCCATGTGTCACTGGAGTTCAGCCAGAGATTGAGGAAGGGGTAATAAAGTCTTTGTATTTCAGTTCCTGCCACGGGAAAGAACAACATCCCTAAATCTATACTGAAGTGCACCCCGAAATAAAGTGGGTCTTCTGATGGAGTCAGTGAAATTTTGTGACTTTGATAACTAAACCCATGTTGAACTCTGAACAACTTCCAGTCCTTTCTGGGGTATTTCCTTTGATATAGAATGATGAAGACACAGGAAGATATACCATCTTTGAAGATGCAAAATGCACCCAAGAGCCATCATCAAGGTGAATGTTCCTGAAGCAGATCCAATTCCAAAGGCGGTACCTGAGGCTGCTTTCCAAACAAGGAAACCCTAGGGACTAACTGATGGCATACTACGGTAGCGTTTTGAAAGTATGTGTCTTTGAGGTCTGACCTGACCATGAAAATCCCTTCAGGGTCGGAGAAAATCTTCTTTGTAGAGTCTCCATTTTAAATTAAATCTGCAAAATCCATTACAGACATTCCTCACATCAACATCCAGTCTGAACCCTCCTGCACACCAGGGGGCCAGGAAGATAATGGAGTAAATTCCAATATCCTGGTCCTGCTTTGGAATGGGTATGATGAAACACACCTACAGTGATGAGAGGAATACGTACACATAGTCTAAACCACTAGCCATCATGCTGGGTAGTATTCCAAACAATCCTTTCTCACCCCTTGTGACACTCTCGACAGAAGTCTGTCTTACGGAAATCTTTACTGACCCTGGTCCGTACATGAACAGCCCATCCCAAACTGCCGGGCAAGACCTTCGTCCAGAAGAAAAACCAGACTTGTTTCGGCTGGATTAGGCCTTATCAATGAGATATAACTTGGATCTGGTGGTTCAGAGCAAGGCACCCACATCTGGACATAACCTTCACTGCGTAAGGTGTTACATCAAACGCACGAAAGGTGATGAGAGGAATGCTTGCAAATATTCTAAACTATTTACAGTCCCACTGGGTTGCATTCCAAACCATGTTTTTTGCCCACACTGCCACTCTAGACAGTGGACCGCCTTATGTAAATAGGACTGACCCTACTCCTCATGGGATTAGACCATCCTGAACTGCCAGGCAAGGCATTCCTCCAATCACTTTTTGTGTGTTTCTTTGTTTTACCTAACATCCTAAGTGGAAAAGGGTATGCTCAGGTGTGGGTCCTTTGCTCTCTGTACCATAGTATTTTCTCTTTGTCTCACTTATGAGACAAGAGAGGAAACTGGGAATAATGTTGGGTAACCTATACCATTATAACACCCAGGGGTGAAGTTAGCTACCAACATATTTTTAGTTATCGTTTACCTGTCCAGAGATGGGATAAAGAACGAGATTTATAGGGATACAAAGCACATGAACATTCCCCATGTGAATGTGTGGTTACCAGATGTCTCTAGGCGACAGAACTGTGTTTTTATCACTGACCTTTCAGTTAATTGTAATAGTGTTCTTTAATTGAATAAAGCTGACTACAACTCCCACAATGCAGTAGGTTGTTCAATTGAAGATCAGTGGACTAATGTGTCCACTGCAGGGGCCTGTGTTCGACCTCATGGTCACAGGTTCAAATCCTGCCGGGTCCACTCAGCCTTTCATCCATCTGAGGTCGATAAAATGAGTACCATTGAGTTGGGTAACAATAAACATCTGTTATTCAGCGCCTTACACATACACATGTTAGGTTATGTTAAATGGGAGAATTCTAAACGAGTCTGCTGAAGTACTACACCACTGACCAGGAGTAGTGCCGTCCACTATTCCAGTACGTGAACTTTCAATGCAGTCTGTTGTTGCGTTCCAGTCCTTTCTCGACTTTTAATTGGCTGGCCCTGGCAGTCTAATAGAAAATCAAAACCAAAGTTGCCTCAGTGACTCACCCGCCACTGGGCCTTGCCTGCTCCCGATTAGTGACATTTTGAATGCTAAATGCGTTAATCACTTCAAACAGAGATGTTGATTTTAAATACCGCATGGAAAAATATAAATGCAAATTTCCCCCGCTGCGGCTCAGCTTGAAAAGGGGGTTAGATGGTTCTAGCGCCACATTATTATCCCAACATCGTGCTCACTATGTTAATTAAATTCAAATTAAGCCTATAATTTGGTTTACGTCTTGTAATGTAATATCCAGACGCCAGCATCTGCTATGACTTCTTCTTAATTAGGTTTCACCTGCTTTCAAAAATATCTCCTCAAACATACTGTGCTTTATGGGAACGAACCACGAGAGTCTGCGTCTGTCTGCACTGAATGCGCTCCGGAGGGAGAGGCGGAGAGCTGTAGGTTGGGGTGAGGCCTCGGGCTGTGCTCGGTTGAAGGGGCAGGGGCAATTCACAAGTATGCTCGAATGCTTGCGTGTTTATAATGCACAGCCCTTGCTGGCGTCCAAGGGAGAGCTGGAGATGGTTTGGAGCCAGGGCCGGCTTTTGTCTGGTGCGACAATCACCTTTGGCACCCCCATGTCCCATGACCACCTCCTCGGATTCTCTCCCTCCCACCTGCAAAAGTGGCTCTCATCTCTCTATCATAAGATATTGCTAAACACAGCGCCCCCTTGAGGTCACAGCGCCCCCTCCACAGGTCAGCGCCCAGTACGGCCGCACCAGTCGCACTGCCCTAAAGCCGGCCCTGTTTGGAGCCCAGGAATAGGGTTAGGGATCATGTACAAAGAGGTAGAAATGTTTGTGGGCGGTAGAACACTCGTGGGAGTGGTTCCTGTTGATTCGAGGCCACAGGAAGAGAAACTTAACCTTTCTTGAGGTGCAGAGGCTGAGGTTTTTGCCACACAGCCCAGGACGACTCCACCCTGGCCTACTGCTGGTTTGTTAGCCATACTCCTTAAGGCTTGACTTCACGCATGCTTAAAGCAGCTTCTTCGTATCTAGCTGGTCCATTTTCACCCCACCCCTCTCAGGGCAACTAAGAACTCCTTGCTTAAGCTGGCCAAAAGTTCCTGGTGTCGTGGCAGCCCTACTGCACCCACAAAAGCAGACGGTTCACCAAGGGACGCCTGTTCCTCGTGGGTTATATGGCCTATGTCACCGTCTCACTGCATGACAACATGAAAAGGGCATACAAACATTGGATCCTGAGGGCAGAGGGGCATTCAGGGGATGTCATCGCAATGCATTTGTCGCTGGTACCGTGCAGAAAATGCATTGCCAGGGTAGGTACTTGGTAATAGTTAGATGATTTTGCATGTTGCCTCACCAGTCCTCAATAAAACAGAATCTTAGGAAACAGACCTGTGCTTTGCAACAATGTGGAGCTGAGAATAGGAGCTCTTCCCTAATCAGACTACATTGGCAGAGTTCAGCAGTACCTTCGAAGAGCCTTATGAAAAGAAGTCAGCAGATGAAGTTTGAATTGTAGGTTATGAATTTAAAAGGCAAATAGAGCAAAATACTGCATACTAGATATTTGTGTCACATGGCCAGTACTTTCTATTGCATTTTTAAGAAAATCTTTGAGGACATACCTTCTCACTTATTTTTTTTTTTCCAAGTATAAATCCAGCAACATTATGAATGAACATGTAAGCATGATTACTTAAAGGCACTTTGTCTTTATATTACCAGGCTAAGAGATTCAAACAGATAACACTTCCCAGACAAAAATGTCACAAGCCAGTGATTAAAATGGCGGGATGTCAGCAAAATAATGACATCAAAGAGCATGCCCTGGCTCCAGTCCAACAGAATGACTACTTGAGCTACATCACTAAAATATAGTGGCAAAGCAAAATGGACCAAGTAAACATCCAGAAAAAATGCCAAGGCCATCGGTGGCAGACCATTCATATGATGGCGAACCATAAAACGCACTGGAATACCAATGGCTGAAGAGGGCTAACCCAAAGACACTTCTCTGTGTGTATTTCTTATTGCATTAAAAAAAAAAATTTAAGTACGGCCAGGCGCTTGCTAAAGCTGCCTGTAGCGAAACCTAAAAACAAGACTGAGAACTAATTTAATCACAAAGGTATTATTATTTTTATATATTCTGTTCTTCTCTTCACCATGGATGTACAATGCTTTTGTTCTTGTAGAGTTTTTTTTTTTTTAGCAAAAGACACGAAAATGAAATCCTCAACCCATTAAAGAAGCATTTGTACCTACTGGAGACATGAATCCGGTCATCGAAAGGTAAATGGAGGGCAGTTTACTCTTTAGACAATTTAGAGCTAATGGCTCCTTCCTGGTATTTCTCTAAGGTAAATATTGAAAGTGCTCAAAAATTAAAATGGTTCATTTTTGGACGTACATCCTTTTTTGTTTAAAAAGTAGATACACATTAAATTGTTTTGGAAAGAGTTTTACACGCACTGGACTTGGGGGCATATCAGCAACACCCGGCGATAATTATCGCTCAGCGCTCTTAGCGCTCTTAGCGTGAGGATAATTATCGCCGGGTAACGTGGATTTTTATCGCTGAGATAGCGTGCTATTAGCAACGCTTATCTCCTCAGCGATAAAAATCCTCACGCTAACTGACTAACATGAGATTATCGCTGGAAACCCAGCGATAATCTCACCTAGTGTGGCGTTAGCTTGCTGACAGGGACTCACAAACTTAGCCATGATATCCACCTTCCATAGGATATCACGGCTAAGTCAGTCCTGAAGCAGGCGTAGGGAAAGTAGCAGTAGCGATAACAGGGGTTATCGCTACTTTTCCTGACGCTATGCTTCATAGCGTGGGGCTTGATGATAGGAGAAATGTCGCTTAGCGACATTTCTCCTGTCATGTTACGTCAGGAACGCCCACTTTGCATCTCATTAGAGATGCAAAGCTGGGCGTTAGGAATCCCCACGCTAAAGCAAGGTTTCACCCGTTAGCGTGGCCTTGCTAATTAGGCGATAAATTTATCGCCGCTTTTCAGCCGAAAACGGCCGCAAAAGCGGCAATCATTTTTTATCCCCAGCTTGTAAATATGCCCCTTGTTTCCTAAAACTATCCATTCTTGGACGCGTGGGTATTGTCCTGTGGCGGGGGAAGGAGGGAGCTGGGGAGGGGGTTGCCAGACTTCTCACATCTCGGACTTTTCAACATATGGCAATAATACAGGTTCCCATTTTTTTTTATTAATAAAGTGAATCAGTTCCACTTAGAAACAAAGGGTTAACTAAACAGTACCCCTCGCATGTCCGCCATGTTCAACGTGTGTGTCTGCAATTGTGCGTGACATTTTCTATGTTGAGTCGGTGAACACGCACCCAGCACTTGTGATGCTATCTGTTTTTAAAGCAGATCACTATGACTAGAGCATTTTTGAGCACAGGCACGCCCCGCTTAGAAATTGACGTTGCCTGCTAATTTCTATGCCTGACAAGCTTAGTTATTTTTGGAGTGCCACCTGGCACTTTAGTAAATATGAACTACCTGCTGTATGGAGTTTCTATGGGGCATATTATCAAGGGGCGACGATAATATTATCGCCGCTTTAGAGCCCGTTTTCGGGCGCAAAGCGGCGATAATATTATCGCATTATCATCAAGGGCACGCTAGCGCGTGATTCCTTGATGTATCGGCCCTTTTTCACACACCTCGCCTCGCATCGATAATGAGATGCAAAAGAGGCGTGGCAGTGAAAAGCAACATGGGATAATATCGCGAAGGAAGCTTCGCGATATTATCAAGGAGGGTTAGCGATAAATAAAATCGCGT
Source organism: Triturus cristatus (assembly GCF_964204655.1). Lineage (NCBI taxonomy): Eukaryota > Metazoa > Chordata > Amphibia > Caudata > Salamandridae > Triturus > Triturus cristatus. Next base: position 1,079,751,654 of record NC_140590.1, on the reverse strand, counting down.
TAAGTATGCCTTAACTCAGGAATTTTACGTCTGTTAAATTCCTGACTAAGGCATTCCTAACATGGGGGGTGGATTGTGTGGCTAAGACCACAGGCCCTATTATCTAGGATATCGCCGTTTTCCACCATGGAAAATGGTGATATCCCACCTATCTCTGGAATTTTATCGCCTCGGCGATGCGCGTTGTTGATAACGCGCTAACCGGGCGATAAATTCCAGAGATAGCCGGCGATAAATATGCAAGCGCTAAGTGCGCTTTGCGATATTTATCGCCGTCCCTTGTTAATATGCCCCGTATGTTTTTATATTTTTATGTGATCTTATGCTGATGAATCTTCTTTGAGGAAGTAATGTTTCTGTGGATTCACTACTTTGAAGTTAAATAAATAAATAACTAAAAAAACAACAGCTAAGGAACCTTTGGTTCAGCTTCTCTGCTGTTTAAACGTATACAAATGTAATGCTATCGGTAACAGTATATACCCCCTTCTCCCATAGCATCATACACAGCATATACCTATGAACACTGAGCGGCTGGGTATTTGTGGAAATTGTATGCGTGCATTTATTACTTGCAAGACATCCTGGTCGGTTACAGTGAGCTACAAAACTCTGGCAAACGCAGCGCACAGAATGCTTTTATAATCTGGACTAACTTTTAAAGTAGTGTTCTGAATATGGTGTGCATACTAAATATTTAAAGCAATAATCAAGGGAGGGGGCGAGGAGCGATCTTTAAAAGAGGACCACCACCCATGCTAAATGATCAGACGGGGTTCAGTTCCTCAAACAGGAGGGAGACCGTAGCAAATTAATCAGGGGGTCTGGTCCGAAGGATCCTGGGGAACGGGGGATTCTGAAATACCAGACAAAAGTGCCCTCACACACCCGGTAGGTTGTCATGCTTCATCATAGGGTGCTCTTCATCGGGCCAGCGCTGCAATGCGCAATGGGCCTCTCAGTGGGCGGTCTTTGGCGGAGATCTTTTGATCTTAAAGCCTTATGATGTATGCAAGTGAGGGGATGTGAGTGCAGGGTGGTGCACAGGTGGTTAAAAGAGCCTAAGGGACTCTCATGAGATTTTAATGGGGTGATGATTCTCTTGACACATAAAGCATAGCCAATAGGTCTCGCCATTGGGACCTTATAAGTGTTTAGCCATGCAACAGTTAATGTTGTTGCACCAAGGATATTGTGCTGGATAACTAAACACTTACAAGGTCCCAAAGGCGAGACCTATTGGCTATGTCAATGCTTGTTTATGATAATTAGGGAGCAAAAAAGGCCCTTTTCATTGGCTCTGGATATTATGCCTTCTCAACAATTGTTTGGTGAACAGGTTTAACATTTGGCGGATTTTGGCCCCACCACCCCAGGCAGGCCTTCCAGGAACTATTACCTCCATCGCTCAGGGCCAACGGCTTTTGAGTTTTTACAGGAAAACAATCCTACTTACAAAGCAGAGCAGACTTTATGAAAATAAAAGAGACACTGAGATAGCATTGTAAGAGAGACTTTAAACAAAGGACCAGTGAAATGATGTGACTCTTTTTGATAGTGGAAACATGGGATTTGCCAGTATATTAGGGCCTCCAGGCCCATCGAGGCTATCGCCTGTCTACTCTTCACACTTTGCTCATGGTCCCCAGCTTTGTTCTTGGTGTACCCGTGATAAACTGCAGTTTTCACACAGCTTAGAGATCTGTTCCCTTTGAGGATTTACTTAAAGACAAGAGGGCCTTCATTGCATCAAATTTACCACTGGTGGTAAATTGTAGATCTACCAAGATTACAGTTTGGTTGACAGTAATGCGCGCCAATATTAGGTATGTGGATTACCTCGAGTAGTATGGCATTGTTGCTGTAGGTAAACTCCTCTGTTAGAGATGACTTGGGCATTTGGCAGCTTTAAAACTACTCAAGGTAAAATATACCCAACAAAATACATGTTAATTAAAAAGGTAGCGTGTCATTGAAGCAAATATAAATTCTAAACAAATATATAAAAATTCTTAAAAAATATATACAACATGGTAAAATAAAGAAATCAATTGTCCTCCTACACGAACCATGCAGCAGGATGTTCTTTGTTGCACGACAAAGGGTTGGTCAGGAACTTGTGCTTCGTATTCCAAGTCCACGAGGCAAGAATGGTGCTACAGGTAAAGCTGCTATTAGTGGAGCCACAAGAAGCCACAAGAGATCACGAAAGATTGCAACAAATGACCTGCACCATGGCCTTTGCGGCAATGGAAGTGGGAGCACCCAAATGGCAAAATATAATTTGCCTGCCGCTCCCTAATACATGCAAAAGTCCTGCCAAAATGCTTTCACACCCTCAGATGGGCAGGTGAACGTAAACTATTTTACAACACTACTAATTCGACTAGTGAGATAATGTAATGGTTTTGAGCACTTGCTGCTGGGATTGTCCCCCAGCCTTCAGGGCACAGGGCTGAATACTTTGTATTTAATTCAGACTTTCATGCTTTTAAAAATCAACAAAACGAGCACACTCAACTTCTGAAATAGTCACATCCTCTACTGGAGCATCACGAGTGTGTAGGCAAGAACTAGTCAAACATGTTTATTTTAATATAACCATGGTAATGTACCACACTTTTCTGAGGCACTAATAACAGCAATCTTGAAATCAAAAACGTAGGCCATTGTTTATAATGGAATTCTATATCTTGAGCAAAACCCTAATGTGGTGATTAGATCAGTGCCGTCAGGCTGCACCGTATTACTGCACCTTTATCACATTTTTTCTAACACTCTAAATGAGGCTCCTTCTTGCTACCATAAAAAAAATTAGAAAATAAATTATCTTCCATCAAAAATAAGCAATGTTTGTGGTAATTAATAGATTTGTGCAACGTTCACGTAGTTCCATTTTGTGCAATTATGTGAAATTTCAGAAAAATATAGCAAAATTATGCAAACTTCGAATCTGGCATTTAACACATAAAAGCACAAAAAACACGAATGCCGCAAATGACAGCGGCTCACGTTCTATATGTTCGCTTTGGTTCTGTGGTCTCATGATAGGATTTTTAACAGACTTCAGACTTAACATTACACGATGTGGCATAATATCAGGAATTTTGCGTTAAACAGGAGAAATTGAACATTATTTTTATTCTGTCAAACTAAGTCAAACAAAAGTAATGTGATGGGCTGACTAGAAAATGTTATGCATCCAACCATATTTAAAAGACAAGCATTGGCTGCGCAGGAAAAGGAAAGTGATTGTAATCGCGCGAAAAACATAAAACCAGGGGTGCGTGCGTGCGCCGGCAAACACGCGAGTGGTGCGCGCGCAGCACCGCCAAAAGTGAAAGCAATCAAGCCCGGGAGATGTGTGCGCGCGCACATACAAAACAAAAACACGTGAGTGGTGCGCACGAAAGGAGAGGCCTGTGCACGTTCACGCTCAAATGCACGCACGCTTTAGGCCACTCTGGTAGCACTTTGAAAACCCGCTTACTAAAGGTCTCGCCTGAGCTAGAGCATACGCTAGCGCTCAGGCGAGACCTAAAAACTAGTGAGATATTGTGAGTGCCAATGTACTGTGATAGCTTCAATAAGTGTTAAGTGAGGTCAACATGTTTGATGCCCTAATGCCTGGAGGGTCAACGACAATTCATCAGGACCGAGTGAGAACCTACTCTTTCAGGGAATAGGGCCTATATAGCGCGAACTTGACCCAAAGGTATCACCCTTAACATGGACACCAGTTGTATTACAGACGTACACACTAATTTTTAGGTCGAGCTTAGAGGCAGCACGCATGTGCTGCTCTGCGAGACTTATTGTAGACACGTAGCGAATAGAAGTCCCGCCCACTCTCCACCCATGTTTGCCATTGGCTTGTGTCATTGTCTTTCCTAAAAGCTGGCTTGTGATCCGTCAATAGGCTTGTTAGTCCCTCCTTAGTACCTCGTCCTCTTCATTTGTCACCTCCCATGGCGACTGGCCCCTTTACTTTGAGTGTTACAAGGTACATGTTATTTGGACTGTGAGCACTATTTACTTTAACAAGGTTCTCCTACTGCATTTGTTACTTACCCCCCTCCCTTCCGTTGTCTGTGCCTTCTTCCCCCTGCCTGCCCTCCCTCCCGTTGTCCGTACCTTCAAGCCCCCCGTCCTCCCTCACTTCCGTTGTCCATGCCTTCTAACCCCCGCCCTCCCTCCTGTTGTCAATGCCTTCTCCCCCCGCCCTCCCTCCCTTCCATTGTCCTTGATGCCTATATTTGCAATGCAATAGGTCTCAAGTAAATGTGAGATCTGTTACATTGCAAATGTTTGTTTCTTTTTGTTAGGCATGGGGAGATCACATGATTTGCCCAGAATCACAGGATGTTGAGCATCCCTGCTGAGACTCAAACCCGGTTCCCCAGCGTCGAGGTCGGCCGCTCTAGCCATAAGTCCACAACCTCTCCCCAGAGGTCATAGTGGAAAGTCTCCATTGTTTCAGCCATCTAACACCTCAAACACTGCTTGCACATCTTTTAGACCTGAATGCTGACTGCCTACCAGAAGCTGAACCCAACAGACAGAATTCATGTTACTTGCCAAGAACAACAAACAGGAAACAGTACAAACCTCAGTCAATGACAGTCCAAATAGCTTGGATTCACCCTAGACAGTAAACTCACCCTCAAAGAACACATTGCCAAACAATAAAGATGGGCTGGTACCAGGTCTTGCTTTTAAAGAGAGTAAAACCATTTCTACCACAAAGTGACTTCAGAACTGCTGTTCAACCCATGGTACTATCGCATCTGGATGGTGCTTAAGCCCTTTTCTGTGGCCTCCCAGACTTCCCACTGGCACACCTTAAAGACAGCATGTCTCATTAAAGGCGTGAAGAAATATGATCACATCACCCACCATCCTAATGGAACTCCCTTGACTCCCCTTGCCAGCCCACACAATCTCGAAACCAGCTGCATCATTTACAGGCCATCGTGACCAGAAGCCTCTCTTATCTTGCAGACAAAGTCACTATCTCTGATGCATTTCATCACAACCCACACCCAGGACACCATCAGACTGTTGATTAAAAAGTGCAAATAAATAAAAACAAGACAGTATGCCTTTTCTACCTCTCCGCCCTGGATCAGGAACAACATCCCCATATCCATCACGACTGACCCAATGCTGCTCCAATTCAGCAAATAGTTGAAGATCCATCAATTTAAAGGACAGTACATTTTAAAGCATTTACTGTCCACACCCCAGCTTCCACTCTTCATCCTACTCGTTGACTTCATCCCTGTCTTTCACCATGTACAGTGCTCTGCTGCCTCTCGGGTTGGTTCACTTTAAAGGACTGTTGTATGCAAGGCATTGGCATTGTAGAAAGTAGGCCTGGGTGAAATTTCCAGTATGTCAGTGTAATCTGATGGAATTGTAGTTATGCTTCCTACCAAAATAACACTATTATGCCACATGGTGTAAATTAGAGTAAGCTGGGCATTCGCAAGAACTGCACTTGATTAACTCTGGAGAACCATTAGGTGTTGGCAAGCCACTGGCTGTACTGGACACTGACAGCCGGTGTAACACCAGCTCTGAACCCCAGCAAGTAGTCATGCCAGCTGCAATACTAGTTATATCTAGCATAGCCCAAATCCCTGAACCTATCCACGCGCCTGTTTAGGCCTGTCCAAAGCTATCTGATGTATATTATCAACAGCTAAGGCTGTGTAGTTGTTAGGACTGCCTGAACCACATGGTCATGCCCCAGCCTTAAGTATTGGATCCTGCCATATATGTAAAAGGCTTGATTATGAAAGCCCCGTCTGTACACATTTAAAAATTCAGTTAACTAGAAGATGCTTAGACATGCCCGTAACCTGAAGCCTGTCAGATGTGAGGGTCATTATACAACCTATATGACACAAACAGCCTACCACACACCCCACAAATCATTTGAACATAGACTTGTTGACCGCATTGCGCATTTCTAGCCATGGTGACTGTTTATTGTCTAAGATATGTCCAGACACCTTAAAGAGCTCAGGTTGTGTGTTTTTGCTTATGTATGTGTCTGTTGGTGTGCAGGCATGTGTCTGTGTGCTTGCATGTGTGCTTGCAGGGATTTGTGCATATGTTTGTGGTTTTAGTTTTATGCTTGCTTCTGTTTGTGTGCTTGTACACATAAGTTTATGGGGTTGGCTACATTTTTTTTGCGCTTGCATACATTTCTGAATGTTTGTACGTATGTCTGTATGTTCATGATTGTGGTATGTGCAGGTTTATTTATGTGCATGTCATTAAAGTGTAAATGCATGTTTATGGAAAATGTATGTTATGTTATTGACACTTAATGAGAGCAACACTTATACATACATTCCAGAAGCGTTGCACCTTTGTCATGAAGGGCTATACTTTGTTCAGATATAGAGTCTGCAGTACACTCAGTGCTTTCACCACAGCAGCCCACTGAAGAGAGGACACAGGGGCTAATAACAAAGGCATTTTAGAGTATTTAAAGTGGTACTCCTAGAGTACTCTTTTAGGTGCTCTTACATGCCTATGTGAATTGGCCGCCCATGTATCTATATTCAGAGAATCTTCATATACAATTAATAAAAATAGAAAGGACTGTGTTCTCATTGCACTTTTATTAATATGGAGTTGGACTTGTTGGGGCCAATTCACAAAGTCACATAAGAGGTGCCTGAACGAGTACTCTTCTAGTAAAGCTGAATGTTCACTTACATGCTTTTGTGAATTGTCCTTAGAGTTTTGCTCTATAAGGCTGTGAAATGCTTTACATAACTAATCAATTGACACAACCACCCATGCCCGTGAATGTCCAGCCACTCTATTCCAAAACTGTACAATAAACTCTAAACGATTGTATCCCAGCTCCACTTCTTCAGAAGGTTCAGGAATGCTGGCAGCACTCAAGCGTGGTGAGAGATGCAGTTTAAGTAATGTGTGCGGTTCTGCTAGCACCCGCCACTAACTGACTCCAGAGCCTTGATCATAAAAACGTCTCCTCACTGTTCAATCATAAAGTGTTCGTTCTGTTACTACCAGGTTCAGTGGCTCAGGGTGACCAGTGTGGAGCAGAATGCTGTGCCCTCAGGTTTAGGTACTGAATAATTGGTAAGGGAGGAGAGCCTTCGGGGCTCCAATTATTCCCATGGAAAGGAAAATGTACTCACGATTTGTTTCATTATGCTATTTATTTTTATTTTGCGCATTTTTTTTGTTATGCTCACCAAATATGCAAAATTACCAACATTTTGCACTATGCAATTTTCCATTACTTTTGGCTCATAGGAGATTGGTTTAAGTGTCCAGCAGTGTCTTGTATAACGTTTTATACCACTCTTGTAATTTTACAAAATTGCATGAGAACAAATTTCATAATTGTGTATACCCTTAGTTCTAATCCCAGCATATAAGCCTCTACCTTTCTTTCCTATTGTCATGTTTTAGTACATGTTTTCTTAAGCAACATGGCTTAATGCCACTCACACACTACTTAAGAGGGCATATCAAATATAAACTCATATATAGCTCAATAACTGTGGGTAATCCGACGCCAAAGCCTGTGGGGAGGGCTGTCGTCGCCCCCAAATAGCAGTAGAGGTAGCGGCAGGGGAGAAATATTATAGAAGATGCGTGGGCAGGGAAGGGTACAAATCTTCAAAAACTGTGATGAATTGGTTCCTGATTGCCCGTAAAATGGCAGGCGGGTTATCCACAACGTTTCTTTCTCTCTCCCGTTCTTTTTTTTTCTCTCTCACTCTCTGTCGCTCTTTCTTTTCTCTCTCTCTCTGTTTCTCTCGCAGGGCTCATTTACACCCACTCATTTTAATAAAAAATAAAATGAACATATAATACCCAGATCTCCACACCAAAAAGTGCAATAAATAAATGTCAATCATGATTCGTGGAGCTCGCGCCTGCTTTGATCCTTCCGTCAGAGGCGCCACGTGCCTTACCTCGCTCCCTGGCCTGTAATAGTCCATTATCCTCTGTAATAACTGGTCCATTCGGCCCTGGGCTCCGTCCCCACAGTAATTAGCGCGGCATTCTCTGCAGCATGGCTGCTGGTAATTAACAGCGCAATAATCGGACGTCGGCGTGGGAGCCATCAACCCCCCCCCCCCCCCCCCCAGGCAGAAAACAATAATCAGAGCATTATACTGCCCACGCGCGCATGATAGCGGACAACGCACATCTGGGAACAGGAGGATGTAATTACACACATATAAGGTCACTCAATTAAGAAAATACAAAGTCAGCAGCAGTTTCAAGTTTTTACATCGCAGCGACCGGGGAAAAGTGAAAAGTGGGCGCTGAGGGGGAGCGGCGGGCTCATTCCACAGATGTGGTTGGGTTTCCATGGGTGTTGCTGGGCTTTCGCAGTCTAGGGCGACTGAGCGACTGAAGGAACATGCACTGACAATACCAATTACCCACTGGTGATCTTCATTATGCCTTCTCGCCTTTGTCCTATTCATAACTTGTGAAGTGAATGGCATCTCTTTGAGGCAGGAAACTCAGGAAATGATGAGAGCGAAAGCTCTACCAGGAGCAATGAGGAGGCGGGCTTTCCCAGTCATGCCAAGCCTAGACAAAGCCCAAACCACCAGGGGAACATGTGTGGGTTGTAAGGACTGGGATGAGAACGAGTAGGTCTAGGAATAAAGAAGACGATCAGTAAGCAATCCAGCGGCGGCTCCTCTGCTAAGGCGGAGGAGCGTCGCCCCACTGCTTTTCAGCAGTGTAAAAAAGGAAAAATAAAATAATAATACAATGTTAATATTATTTTATTTTTCCGTGCTGAAGACAGTTTTGGGGTGGGTGGGGCTTGGCTGTCGTCTCAGCCAGCAGAGAAAGGAGTGGTGGGCACTCTCTTAAGTGCGCATGACGGTTTGGCCTGCAGCTCTGGGTCGGCGAGTCATGCACACTTTGCATGTTCTCCACTCGGCTGCATTGCACAGCCTGGGTGGAGAGCATGCACAGACTCCCAGCCCCTGTCTGAGCTCTGAATCACGGCTCTCAGACCAATCTCGACACTGCTGTCATGCTAGTGACAGCAACGTTGTGATTGGATAGGGGAGCCTATGTGCTTACTGCTTCTGGGACTCGTCAGGAAGAGAAGCTGAGGATAAATGTCGCAACCGAGGAGAGACAGCAGCCGGGAAAAGGTAAGCGTAATAAATATATATTTTTTTCTCCCCTACCACCCGCCACGCCACCCCTGATCCATGCCAGCTGCCACTGATGCAATCATGATACCACCTCCACGTCGGTCATCCTCTTTCCAGTCACCACTTGTGAGAGTTATCCAAGAAACAGTAGACTTCGTCTCCAAGAAGTAAACAATACCGAGTAATAATGGACACCCCGTGAATTTAATAAAGCTGATTCAAGAAAATAACTTTATGAAGGATAAAACTTAGAACATCAGCCCCAAAGTTCCTTGCATCACTCTCCAAACCATGGAGTCTTCAATGATGTACAAGTGTAAGGTGATGCCTATGTAGTGATCCTACAAATTTCTGTAAGTGGAACGCTATGAACCTTGGCTTATATAGCAGCAAGGCTTCTGGATGATCTGTTCTGTATCCCATCCATGAGCGGTATACACACTAATGAAGATGCCACACGGTAATAGTGGATTGAGTCTACCCCTTATTGTCAAAGAAGAAGCGTTCCTGTCTTGGCCTGATGCTCCAAGAGTCACAAATAACAGAGAGACTGGTGGAAGGGGCAAGACCAGTCCAGATAGGCTGCAAGTGCCCTCCTAACATCCAAGGTGTGGAGAAGACCCTCTTACAGAGAAGGAGATTGAAGAAATACTGAAAGGACAGCATATTTTTTCTTCTGGAAAGCTGGTGCTACTTTTGTCAGAAAATAAAATTCAGGATGAAGAATTACTTTCCAATAAAGTTCCCATTTCACTGATCCTTGTAGCTGATGTTTATTCTCACCAAAAATACTGTCTTGGAGGTGAGAAAACTAATGTCAGCCAAAGGCAACAGCTCAAAAGGGTGGTCCTGGAGTGATGTCCAAACCAACTCCTAATCCCCAGGAGGAGAGTTGGGTCTCAGTGACGGGAAAGGCAATGGAAAACTCTCAAAATAGCAATGTAACCAATGCTTTTCCATCCCTCAAGGACCCCTAAAGTTGCCTTGAAGCTCTTCTAGTTGCACACAGTGCATTTAGGATGACATAGGGTTCGTTTCAACCCATCCAAAAACAATTGGAGAATATCTGAAAATTCACATTGCAACTGTGACAAGCTTTGAGCATCACATCATTTTAGAAAGGCTTTCCAGTGACAAAAACTTGATATAACGGCTGACCTGTGAACATTTTGAATTATTCTTGTTGTAGAATAGGGAGCTTCTTGTTCATTAAAAAAAAACCTTCTTTCAATTTCTATACTGAAAGTGGCAACCTCTCTGGAATTGGGATTCTGAAGGGGCGAAAAGGGGAGGGACTCAAAGGATGTTTCCATAGAGGATAAAGGTGTAGGGATCTCAAGAGTGGAAACCATGACATCTGAAGTCAAAATGGAAATACTAGTATTGTCTCACTTTGCTCTTTCTAGATCCTGCCAAGTGTTGGACTTGGCCCCCCTCTTCAGGGTTACCTCCAAACTTTTTGCCTACATCATCCTATTTTCCTGAATTCATTTTTGGTGGCCTTAGAACTCTGCACTTTACCACAGCTAACTAGTGCCAAAGTGCTTGTGCTCAGTCCCTAACACATGGTAACATTGGCTTACACCTGATTGGCATATTTAATGTACTTATATGTCCCTAGTAACGTATTATACCATATGCCCAGGGCCTGTAAATTAAATGCTACTAGTGGCCCTGCACACTTATTGTTCCATCCACTTCAGTACCCCTTTAAAACATGTTCCAGATCTGCCATTGCTACCTGTGTGCAGTTTTGAACTGCCAGATCGACTTGGTGAAATAATCCCCTTGCAAAGTCTTAAATTCCCCTTTTGTTACATATACGTCACCCCTAAGCAAGGCCCTAGGCAGCCCATAGAGCAGGATGAATTGTAATTTAAATGTTGGACCCGCACGTTTAGGTTTTGCATGTCCTGGTAGGAAAAACTCGCAAATTTGTTTTTTACTACTGAGAGGCCTACCTCTCCCAACGATAACATTGGGGAGCCTTGTTATGTTTAATAAGTGCTGACATTTGACTGGGCCGAGAACAAGAGACAAGGGCGACCCTACTCACAAGGAACCAGGGTAGTCTAAGTATAAACAGAAACAGTGCTTCCTGTGGAATAATATAACAAATACTGATACTATTTGTATGCACAATCGCAGGAAAAAAAGGGTTAAGTGAGTCTCAAAAGGAGAAGGAACCATATACACCTCAATTTCTGGTAATAACAGTCGTTATTTATGTATATAAAAATACAGCTTTTTTACACAAACAGAGCAATAGTGCGGTGTCCCCAGTGAACATGGAACCTAAAACATTAGTGACATATTTGTGACATATACACTTAGTTTCCAATATTTCGTAAAGTCGACCATAATAAATAATAGGTAATGAGAACAGTGTCCTTATAAAATAATACACGCTGGTAAATGGTTCGCTTTAGTTTTTGACGACGGCGTTTCGACCCCTTGTGCAATGAAGGGTCTCTTCAGGACCTAGTGATGTAGGGGCATCTAAAAGTAAAAGAAATGCAAACTATCAATGTGTGGCCTTAAATAGTATCAACATTACTTGAAATGGAACTTATGGGGGTGGCCTGTACCTGAGGAGAAGGTTGTCTATCAGCGTGATGGACGTGTACCACAAGGAAGTGAAAAGTGTAAAGGGTTACTCACATGGGACCCAGCCAGGCACCGCACATGTGAAGAAAGGGATTGAGATTAAAGGATGGAATTAAAGAATAATCCAGCAATTGCTTACATAGTAATCGGCACACAATTCTTATAGAGAGTACTTCAGTGGAAGAACTTACCCCAGTATAAGGGGAGGGAGGCTGACAGCGAGATAAATGTGTGTGACGAACCTCTACCGTTTCCGTCGCCATCTCATGCCGTAACAGAGACCTTTCCTCCTTTCACGTGCCCGTCTCTCCTCTGTTTACAGACTACAGGAAAAAGCGTTGGGGAATACTCCTTTAAAGAATCCCCCTCCTTCAAACCAGTTCCGGACCACGTGGGGAGGTCACCTGACTTTCCTATTTTGAAAACGGAAGCCGAGGGAAGGAGTAGGCGTTCGGGAGAAAGAGCGCGAACCACAAAGGAAACGTCGACAGAACAGGACTACATTCGCACTTATCTCGTCACCCCAGGACTTCGCAAGCCTGACGAAAGTACAGACGAGACACCGGAGGACTCGAGGCAATGGAACCGAGAGACGGAGAAGACGACAAGGGAACCGGACCTGTTCCGGTATCACGCTGAAGCGGGCCACGTCCCATGAGGGGCGTGGCTGTCCAAGGTACGCGGACAACTAGGGGCTCTGTGGGGTAGCGCGACTGGGTCAGACGGGGACCGGCAGGGGGGGGAACCCGGAAGTCTTAGAGCACCCAGGGGTGTTTTCACGGTGTAAAGATCACCCTGCCTGCAAGTGTTTCCTCACTTACCGCTGGTGATGGTAGTTGCTGGTGTGTCCCTCACTCCCCAGTCCCAACAATACCTGGAGAACAGGACCCGATATTAAGGGTTGTTTTCTTTTCCCTCACACGGCAACCTGCATTCCATTGCCTTGCAAGTCCCCGCTAAGCTGCCAAGCCTGAAGCTACAGTGGACGTTTGGTTTGCCCCGTTTATCCTTTACAGCAAGAGGACGAAGACCCCATTGAGTTTGTAGATGCCTATCATCACCCTAAAGACAAGATATTGTTTCTTCTGTTGAAAAGAACAAAATAAAGAAGCCTTGTACTCATCGTAGAGCCTCTGTCCTTACTTCTCCACCGCGCGACAATGGGGTAGAGTGATAAAGTTTGATGTGGGTAGTCAGAGTACTACGTAGGAGCACGACGATCAGTGTGATCCTTATTGCTCTCTGTGAAAGAGTGGTAACTATTAACATTGTGTGGTGCCTGTTAATTGACACACACAGTGCATCAATAGGAAGGTTCTTACCAGGAAGGAAGTTATTCAAATACGCAGAAAGAGTGCGGTCGCTCCGATTACTATGTAAGCAATTGCTGGATTATTCTTTTATTCCATTCAAAAGGGGTTGAAATGCCATCGGCAAAAACTAAAGCGAACCATTTACCAGCGCTTATTATTTTATAAGCATGCTGTTCTCATTACCTATTATTTATGATGGCCGACTTTACAAAATATTGGAAACCAAGTGTATATGTCACAAATATGTCACTAATGTTTTAGGTTCCATGTTCACTGGGGACACTACACACTATTGCTCTGTTTGTGTAAAAAACTGTATTTTTATATCCATAAATACCGACTGTATTACCTGAAATTGAGGTGTATATGGTTCCTTCTCCTTTTGATACCGATTTAACCCTTTTTTACTGTGATTGTGCATACCAATAGTTTCAGTAGACGTTTGACCTGGAGCAGGTTGGGAATTCGTGTTTGATGTCTGAGAAATTGTAATTTAAGACCCTCTTAATGATAAAGTCGTTTTTTAAGTTACAATTTTGAAAATGTCACTTTTAGAAAGTTGCAAAAAAAACAGGATAAGTGAGGATGCACTCCTTCCCTTCTATTTTTTTGTTTTCGTTAGTGAAATTCGTACGTATTGCGTGCGAACAGATAGTGCAAAAACGTCCCAAAAACGCAGCTCCATGCTTAAGTAGTCCAAAACGGCACGTCACTTATGCACCACTCTGTCGCACTGCTGAATGAAGGATTTTTTCCTTTCAATAGTCCGCTCCATACTGCGTTTACCAGTTTTTGTCAAAGTATACCTCTAGTTGTCCAAATACTTATTTCTGAATTCTTCACATTGGTGCATAAGTGACGTGCCGTTTTGGACTACTTTTAGAAAGTTGGCATTTTCCTGCCTTAACTATTTAGTGTCTGCAGTCTGTTCCTGGGTTATATGACTGGGTTTAGTTGGCAGTTTGACTTTGTTCATTCCTCCCAGACAGCCACACAATAGAAGTATTAGGTGTGTCTGGATGGTCAATCACTGGCTGGATGGGGTGGTGAAGATGGGCACAGACCCACTTACAAGTCAATAGTCTGCGCCATGACTTCACACAAAGGAATTCACACTAGCCCATTGTGCTTGCAGTCTAGCTGGACCCAAGGCAGGGAGGCAGGAATTTCCTGGCACTTCATAGGGAGTCTTTCAAAAATTCTCCTACTTCAAAGAAGGCGCCACAAGGTATAAAAAATAGGATCCTCAGACCCATTCTTCAGTTCACTTTCTAGACCTGTGGAAGTACTCTCAGGACCACCTGCTGCTGTGGCCTGCTTTGCATTTCAGAAGACCGCTTTGCTGCACCTGTAAGGACTGCTGTGCTGCCTGAGCCTGCCTTGAAACCTCAGATCCATACCCTGCTGCTTGTGCCCTTTACAGTCCTTGACTCCACGACTACTAGAGTGACTCCAAGGGCTAGTTGGCTGGCCTCCTGATCAGAGACTCAGCAACAGACAAGGCTCCAGCCATCTGTAACCTGCACCTCGACCCATCCTGAGTGTGTCCTGACCCTCCAAGTGGGGATACTCCAGTTCTGGGCCCTTGTAAGTGGTGCTAAAGGTGCCCAAATTCCAAAACATGGGACTTGGAATATTGTTTTGTTACGATTTCCTGATAGAACTGAAAGGAGACTGGGACCTACCTCCTCGTAGATCCACCCAAGGTGCATCGGCAGTTGGCCTAACTTCGCGGCAGCTCCTGATAAATTATTCTCGCAGCAACAAACCCTGTTCAGTGGCTCTTCCCAGAAGGGATATCTAGCCTTGTGTAGCCCTTGTCGGCTACAGATTGCAGCTTTGTCCTGCTGGAGATTTTCAACTTTCAAAAAAGCAACTAAGTTTGAACATAGAAATCTTCACCGTGACTTCGTCCAGCGAATCCCCAACAACAACTCCTCGTACTCAGGCACTACCTGCAGCCTTGTAACCGTTGACCTTTAACATTTCAGACAATTTCTTCACATGAAATTTCTTCTAAGCACGAAGGTATGCACAGACCGGGCCCAATCCACTCCTTGTATCTGATCCGCTCTCCATTGTGGTCGGCCATAACTTTCAACTTTGTCCCAGTCTGGTGCAACTAGATGTCTTGATGTCTATATTAGGAATGTGGGGACCTCTAACCTCCCCAACAAACGTTTCTGGGTGTTGAATGCTTTTGGCTAAGTCAACTGTTCTACTGAGTATCAAATTAGATGTGATCTACAGCCACTCCCGAATGTTGTTACTGCTAAGTTCTCATGAGTATTCGACCCATTAATACCCCATCATAATTGATTGCTTCAAATTCACTGTTGGTGTCAAGAGTTCACAAACTGCAATATATTCCTCAATACTTTATTCAACTCCATGTTTCCTTGAATACAACTTAAGCATTCAATTCCATTATTAAGTTTACACCATATCTTCTTTTCTGTTTCCTAAAAACGTAGTCGAAGAGCAATATTCGAAGAAAACAAAGTTGATGCCTCTATAGCATTATAAAACAAATGCCGAGGAAGAAATATGAGTTACTACAAAGTATTTCAATTCTCTACTAATTGAGACGCCTGTTGGAGTCTGGTTCTGGCTAGAGATCAAATATGGAGCTTGGGCTCCTGAGCAATACTAGGAGCGACTGACCATCAACACTGGGAAGGAAGAGAGTAAAATAGGCTAAGCCCCGAATGATGGATTTAAAAACATAAAAAACCATGAAATTAAAAAAAACGTAGAAGTGACAAAACAGCAATAAAATGCACTCCTTGCAGTAAGATGTGTTTCCTGGACCCTCACAAAGCTATTGCAGTGTAAGGCAAACAGCGAAAAACATGATGGCTGAAAAGTACTTACGTACAAGGTATTGAACTTAACATTACTAAGTGCAGAACTGGAAGACAAAGCATACAAACACCATATAATAAAGGATTGCAACTAGAAGAACTGAGTGCATGCTCACACGTTGCTTTTGTAAGAAATAATTTCCAATGGTACTGTTTATCAGGAGAGATTAAAAAATAGAGAAATGTAGAATTTTACTAGACATAAAAGGCATTCGGGCTAATTCTACCTTACAGATCCTGACGTATGTATTTTAAATACAGACTGATGACAGTGAAGCTGATAGTTACAAAAACATCTCCACTAACATTTCGTAACTTCCAGTAGGTCCCAAATAACACAGTCAGATCAGTAGGTATCTGAGCTCAGACACACGCGCTGCACCCCACTCTCCTACCTAAAGGAATGCGTGGTTAAGACACATTTGTGGTTCGGGCTGCGTTGTAGAGGCACGTGTGGTTTCGCCATGCGTGCTTCTGTCATACCACCCCTAAAAACAGGTCCAGAAAGTGATCATAAACGCTAAATAATTTCAACCGCCCTGCAAAAAGTTGGAAGATATGTAATCATCTTCCCCTCTAACTCTCATGGTTGTCTTCCATGCCTCTCATCCTCCCCTAGGCCAACTCAAACATTCCAGCTATAGCATATTTGCACATTCTGCTTTCTGTTTCCCTGATCTGCAAAAACCTACTGTCGCTATCACAATTCTACCAGTCAGAGTATGAGCCGAGCAGCTCGGAGACGCTGAGGAGTGGTTGCCTCTGTGTCTGACCTGTGCTGTCTGAAGCTCCTGCAGTAAAACAGGGAATTGCTGAGTTAAATGTATATGCTTTGGAAAGTGCCATTCTATAAAACAGGGACATTGCCATATCCTGTGTGATATGGAATGATGGCAGCACAACTTCATAAAGATGATGGCTGATTTCAAGGCTACAAGGATTCATCCATGAATTCTGTCCCAAGCTTTGAGCCTCGCGGGAAATCCCACCAGTGTTTGTCATGTTCAGTGTGGCAACTTGTTTAGGGGCATATTAACTACGGCCAGCGATAATTATCACTGGCCATGCTTAGCGATAATTATATTATCGCAGGCTATCTCTGATATTTATCGCCCTGGTAGCGCGTAATTAACAACGTGTTACACCAGGGCGATATAAATTCCAGAGATAGCGAGGTTATCGCCCTTTTGCAGGGAACATTGCTGGTTTTCCAGCGATGTTCCCTGCAAAAGGGCGATAACCTTGCTGATACGACCCACAGGGTTGTATCAGCATAATCCACCCCCTATGTTAGGGATGGCTAAATCAGGATTTTAGCAGTTAGGTTTTGGCGAAAATAGGAGTTTTCGCCAAAATCTAATGTCTGCTAAAATCATGTGGGCTGCCTTGTAAATATCGCGATGTAAACATCAGTGATATTTGCAAGGTAGTCCATCTTGGGTACGCCCAGTAACGCCCACTTTGCGTCTCATTGGAGATGCAAAGTGAGGCGTTGGAAAAAATGGTGCTAACATGCGATTATGCATGTTAGCACCCTCTTGTACATAGGGCGCTGGTTTTATCTCCCCTTTTTTGGCTTTGTAAGCCAAAAAGCAGAGATAAAGCCCTTGTAAATATGCCGCTTAGTTCTCTGTGCTTTGTCCTCCCTGGTCCAGTCTCCACAGCAAAGCACTTCTTTCGAGGCCCTGGACAAAAGAGAGAGTTGCGCTATGTGAGTTGGTAATGGGTCTCCCTCTAGTAAGCTCCTGGGATGAGGATCATGCCACGTCATGGTGGTATCATTTGAACCAAACAGACCCTAGTTTTCCTTTCTGGTCACGGACACCAGTGAGTGATGGCAGATCATCTTCTAAATCAAACACTATGGTGGCTTCTAAAGCAGTGTATGTGTGGGGGAGGAGCAGGCAGGGTACTGCAAGCTCTTGGTCCTGGGGCAAAGGGTCAATGGTGCCCTGCGCTCTCTCATGGGGAAGACTGGTGGTCCGGTGGGCACTTGCTCGAAGTGAGAGCAGAGGGGAAGTGGTGTCATGAGCACTATCTGGAGGTGGTGTGATTAAGATTTAAATAACTTTTCTCAAACCTTAAGTCTGCCTTGAGGAGACATACATTTTTGGTGCAAATCTCTGTTTACCAATGTTAGTATACAAATTATTCATCAATACACATGGGTAGTTGCATGCGAACACCTATGTGCCACCCATAGCGTGCTCTCTTGATGCAAACTAGTAGAAACTAGCGCATACTACTACTTTGCATTACTTTAGGCAACTTTCACATTCATATCAGAATTTTTGCAGAAAAGTAAAACCCAACACAAACGTTTGCACTGGGTTTGCATAATTTTTGTAATGCATACGAGGTGCAATGTGTTGATAAGCTTCCCCGTTTTCTTTTCTCAGATCCTTTCAAACTTTCCATGTGTACTGCACTGTACAGCAAACAATATATCAAAGTGGGAACGGAATGACTGCATAATATTTGTACTGGAAGGATACTTTTGGTAGATGCAGCCAAAGGTGTGCCAGGTCTGGGGAAGAGAAATGTAGCACAACATCTTTGCAGATATGGCTCTGGTTTTGTCTTTCCCATTGAGGCAGCGCAGGGAGTAACTTTGGTAGCTGTGCTGCATTGATCCTCAAATGAGTACATCTGACCCTAATGGTCAGCTGAGTCATCTTGCCCCTCAATCAAGTACCATGAGAACACAGTGGTTTAACACAGCACATGTAGCTCAATGTTATATAAGATGTCAAGGCAGATTCTTTTTTATGCCCTGTGTATTTTTGCTTTTAGCGCGTCTCTTGCTCACTTTCCTTCACTCTTTTACCACAAAGATTGTTGGAAGTCACACCCGCCCAGGGAGGTTAATGTTCTGCACCTCATCCTACAATACACTGGTTTCTGGCACTGCAGCCAGCATGAATCCTGGGTCCTCGCATGGTGGAGTGTGTTTGGGAACACTGGATCTTGGGTGTGGAGTCTCAGGAATGACAGATCTTCGGCGCTCTGAACTAACTGAAGAGACCAACATTGTACTTCATGAAACTCCAATAGAAATACATTTGTGCAAAAAACTTGGGAAGCTTCAAAGACAGATGTTAGCATTTGGTGCTGCTAGAATCCTGCTCACCTGAGGCAAGAAACAAATTCTGAACTTAAAAGATGCTTCACTTTGATCACCACACACACTCTTTAACACGCATTGGTAAAGGCGATTGACCAGGCCTTATCAAGACAAATGTTTTGTTTATTTTATTTGCAAGAATGTGCAATAGACATTAAAAGACATTAAACATGTAGAAATAAGAAAAATTAAAACTGTGCACATATTTCAAGCATTCCAGGCCAAATGGAAAATTGTCAGTAGGGGCACTCTCCATATGCTAAAAAATACAAATCTATTTAGCCTTTTTGTTGAATTTGTCAGTAATTGGGGCCCAAAAACTGGCGCCTTATTCATCCTATAGAATCACTGGTAGTGGTCCTGATTGTCATAAAGCTGCTCTGTCATCTTTATCATGCAGTACTGTAAATGGCTCTGTACTGTCTTCCATGTGAGCGGGCCAGTCCTTGGGCACAGCTCTATTTATGACTGCTATTTGTAAAGCAAGCCACTGCCACTTTTAGGTCTCGCCTACTTTTGAGACATGCTGTTAGCTTACAGTGGGCTAAGAGTCTGTCCAATGCTTACCATTGGTTAGCTTCAGTGTCACTCTCATTTATGTGTTTTGTATTTGTTGGCTTGTGTGGGCTTTCCTTACTCTTCTTGTGTTTTTATTACTCGAACTTGAATGCATTACTTGTGTCCTTCCTCTGTTAATTTTTCAAGCACTACTGTTTCCTTATGCACAAATGCACAAGAGTGCAGTTGTTTCCAGCTGGTTCCCTAGTGTGCTTCTCTTCCTATTTTTCCTTCCATGTTGTGATCTCTCTCTTGCCTCTGTGCTTGCGCTTGCCCCTTCCCATTACTCTCTCGCTCATATACTTTTGTTCCTCCTATGCCAGTTGCATAAGGTCTCTCCATGAGTTTGCCTACTACTACTTGTGCACCGTGTTGCTGCCATCCCAATTACTTCATTGATCCCCTCATCCTCCTGTACTTCTCAAACCCCTATCTTCTGTGATTTCGAACCCCCCAACCGTCTGTATTTCTTCTGCAACCCTCGTCCCCTGTGCTTCTTATTGTAGCCTCTCACCGGTGTTTCTCCCTATGCACTTTACTTCCAAAGAAAAGTTGGATATTTGGATCTGATTTGCCAGGGAAGAAAAGACCAGCTAGAATTACCCACTTCAAAAGGGGTTTCATGGCACCAAGAGCACAAGGACTTCCAATAATGGCCTGGGGTTTCACAGAGGAGGAGGTCAGTCCCTCGGCTTTCTTTCATTGAAGTGCACGACTCCCCCCCCACGACTCCCGCCTCTGACATATAACTTCAGTAGTGCTCCTGCCCTCCCATAAAGGCTGCAGAGTGAGTGCCACAGGGGGGCATAGAAGTTGCTCCTTCCTTCAGCTCCACAAGTTTTAGATTTGACTTCAAGGACTCCACAATTTTTGCAGCATCACACATTTTAGGTCTCGCCTTTGAAACATCTTTTAGTTGTCTGTAAGCAAAAGCCTACTGTAGACTACAGCGCTTAAAGAAGGATAAAAATGTGCGGGGGATCTCTTAAAGGAGGGTGGCCTATGTCATTAAGGTCATGGCTTAAAACATGTGAACTACAATCCTGTGTTTTACACAGCATGCTGCCTTACCACCATCTACGTGCCTTTTTGTGAGATGTCTCTTATTGCATCCAGACATATCACTCAACAACAAACATATGCCTAAAACAAGCCAGACCTACTGGCCTTGTGAGTGCTTGTAAGCAGTTTTATATGAGTAGCAACAATGAATTTCTTATAAGTAAATGATACACATGTGACCAACACTGTACACTGTAGAGAGGCCAAGGACTCATTGGGCATGCAACCTGAACACTGTTATGGGCCACTGACTCGCACGGTCTTCAGCCTCAGCTCTAAGGCTCTCACTCATACCCTAGTAAGGAAACTCTCCCACAACCAGAGCATACCTAAACGCGACTCAGGTTATACACGTATCATCGAAGCAATGAAAACTCCATCTGCTCAGCCTTCTATCGACGTGACCTCTTGGCTTTGTCAATACTTAGTTAAACCAGTTGCAATTACAATATAAAATTGCACCAAAGGAGTTCACAAATTCAAAGTCTCTACTTGGGTAAAATAGATGGTTAATATACATATATAGTGCTAAAACCTTTGGCAAAGCCAGTAGATCCCGAAGGCGAGACCTATTTGCTTTGCCAAGTCTTATCGGAACATATTCATTTCCATGTCACTTTTAGAGAGTGACTGCAACGTTTGCTGTCTTTTCACTGCACGCTTTCTTTGTTTCGGTAGCACATATCCATTAGCACCCCAGGCCTCTAGTGTGGTTTCTGAAGTGCCATCTAGTTTTGAATACCCATTGATTGCAGCAGTCTAAGGGCAGGGAGAGCCCTATTCAACAACCAAAAAACAATTAGCAATGCATTTCATCACAGCGACAATATGATTGCACATGGTGAGGGATATGCATTGAAACTAGTGCTGTATAGAAATATGATACATTTATCGAAATAAAGTGGCGAATGCGTTATAATAATCGCTCTCAAAATGCTGTACCAATCTTGTCTAGGAAATTTTAATGCATTGCCTTATACTGATGTTCAAACACATCTTTTTGAAATGTATGGGGCTTATTTACAGAACCCTTGAGCCGCCACTGCGTCACTTTTTCCCATATTAAAAGTGATGCACCAGCAGGGCAAGGTGCTTGTAAATAAGCCCCTATGTACTTTGTGAGTGCCAATTTATGATAGTTGAAATGTTGCAACACCATCTATAAAATTTAACAACTCACACCTGTCCCTGATCTTGCTTGCATCAACTCTCTTAAATTGATTGTTTTGGTATAGCATCTTGTAAAATCTGAATGTCATTTGACTGGTGATAATCTATTCCTTGGTAGAGGAACGTATTTGCATCCATTTTAAATTCCTAGGGGCAGATTTACAAGCCCCTTGCGCCACTTTTGCGTCATTTTTAACATTGGAAAAGTGTGGCAAGCGTGGCGCAAGGGGCTTGTAAATATGCCCCCTAGTATGAAGGTTTGTGGTATGGGGCTGAGTAACACGATCTCTCCCTTTTCTGTGGGTCAACACAAAAGGGCATGTGTGCCTTGGATCCATTTAAGGTGTGCAATGTGGCAACCATGCGTTTTCCTAAAATAACACACTTATCCTCACTTTTCTTATATGTTTTAGCGATGGTGATGTTTGAGTGAAATTAACCTGGGACTCTATTTGGACTTTGGTGTTTGGGATACTCCATCGTCGATATGGCAGATTTCCCATCCATCGTATCACCAATGTATTATAGGCTATGACACCATGGGGGATGGGATATCTGCACATCTTGATAGAGTAATCCATCTGTCAAACTCTAAATAAGACCCTTACTTTTGTTTGGCATTTGGGTTAAGCAATGTTTGCAATTAGCAAGGAAGCCTAGAGACTGTTTTATGGGTTGAGGAGGGCACTGTAAGGGTGTGCATTGGTATCAAAGCTGTGCCTCAGAGTTGGTGGGCAGTCATAGTAGCTCCTAGAAATGTGGAACGCTTGTAGCATATGGATGTCGTGTCGAGCTGAGATAAAATATTACAAGTTGTACATGAAGAATACTGGGAAAAAAAGCTCAGGCTCCATGCAAAATCTTGCCACCCATCGTATCCAAACCAGAATCCTCTTGTCAGCAACATCACACTGTGTCACTCAACCCACCCTCACGAGAGAAAAACTCAGAGGCAGATAGCTAGGATGTTAATGATCAAAACTATGAAATTATTTTAAAATGACCTTGAGCACAGAACCCAGGATTCTTCTAAAAACAGATTTATTGGGGCTAGACTTTGACTAGACTGCTGCATTGATGGTAGCGAATAAGGAAGACGGGCAGTTCTGGACTTTTACTTTAAACGGTACAGCACTCTGAGATAAGCATGGAGTGACACATAACGATATCCAAAACCCAAAATAAATACACAAATGTGGACACTAAGGGGTATATTCACAAGAACGTGTGCTAAACATCACCAAAAAATGCTAACGCAACTTTACACATCGCAGCCTATTGCGGTAAAATAACCCAGTGTCAACGTGGAATTCACAACAAGGCGGTACCATGCGATAGTCTGCCGAAACTGCGGCCAATGTCTGCGATACAACCACCTCAAGGGAGATAAAAACACAAGCCTCAACGCGAAAAAACATGCAATGGGCCAAAGCGCAATGAGGAAATCAGCGATAAGCAGCTCCAGGCCTGCAATACACACATGGCAGGTGGGAAAAATCACTATAAAAGTAGAAAAAAAAAATCAAACACAAACTGACCAACACCCAAGCACAATGGAGGCAGCCGGAGCAGGCGCAGAGGACGAGCATAACCCCTACGAGCAACCCGGACGACCAGCCTGGGACCTCGGGGACAGGGAAGGGCAGGGACAAGAAGAAGAGGAAGACAAAGTTCAGTCTGTAGGTAAACAGGATCCTCGTTATGGAGGTGATGGAACACCATCAACAACTGTTCGTCACCTCCAACGTGTCATTGGGCACCAAAAATGGAATATGGCGGGACATTGTGGACAAGGTGAATGCCGTCGGAGAGCACAAGAGCTCAAGACCAAGGAGAAACTCACAGCCAACCAGAAGGCAGCAATGCAGACTGGAGGTGGTGGTCCAGCGCCACAGCTCGAGCTGGATGACATGGAGGAGCTGGTGTCGTCAGTCATCAGTGTGGAGACTGTGGCCGGAGTTGGGGGACTGGACACTGCTCGACAGGACACAACACAACAGCAACAGGGTGAGTGACCACCAGGTACTGGGGGGACAGGTGGAGATTGCCACAATGGCACACATGCACAATCAAGCAGAGCACAGTGCACACCCACAATGACTCTGGGTCATGGCCCTGATCGACAGACTGTCACAATGTACAATGCCATGCTGTCTGAATATCAACACGACAAAGATGTAGATCAAAGGCTATGTAATTAATTCCTCTACATGTGTTTCGGCTGTAAGCCTTTGTCAGGCAGCCACATATTTGCCAAGCAAGTCCTGTATCTGTAAACAACATACATCTGAATCAAGGCCTTCTCATAACGGAGTGCATTTATCAAGTACGTAAAAGCATTGTGAAGGAGTGGGAGACCAGGGGGCCGTACTGCTCCAGGCAACAACAGACTATGTAACGTGCCGTTCTCAACATTTGTGGTGTATAACCAATTTCATTTAAGTGGAACCCCGCCAGCCAGTAGGGCTACCATTGTAACGGGTTAGCCAGGCAATAGGCCCTAAAGTCATGGGTTGCCCACCTCACCCTCCTCATGGGGTAGCTACATTTTAAGTAGGTTAACTTGACGTGCCCTAAATGAGATTAATCAGAAAGGAATTCAATGTCTTAAAAAAAAGGCCACGGGGAAAATAACTGGCAGGTTTGCAAACTAGTATAAGAACCGGGGCAGCATTACCATTTTTGATAATGCTATTTGGCCTGCCACTGACAGGGGATTGTGACTCAGAATTTCACTTGGGATTTTAGTGATGTGATAATATTTAATAAGTTCCCGTCTATCAAATCTGTAGGTGATCTGTAAATTTGGATGTCCAGATAACAAAATGTATGATGTGCAACTGGTATGGTCTGCGTGCCTAGGAACAATGTGTCATGAGGCATTGTATGCTGAAACGAGAATGCATGCAATTTATTATGGTTGATCTGCCGGCCAGACAAGGCGCAGAAGGACCGAAGTATAGTAAAGATAGGTGTGAAATCCATACTTAGAATGTGAGTGTAAACTATCATGTCATCTGCATACATGGAATCCAGGTGGATCTGAGGCCCTTGTGGAATGCCCCAGTCCCCAGCTGCCTGCCTGAGCTTCTGTGCCAGGGGTTCCATTGCTAAGACGAACAATAGGGGTGAAAATGAACAGCCCTGTCAGGTCCATCGGGTGTTTCGGGTTTTGTGCTGAAATATGCCTCCACTTTTTGGCCCTTGATATGGGGTTAGTATATTTAATGCTTTGTCAATGTGGCGCTAGCCAAGTGGGAAGAGGCAATGCCATTAGACCCTTTTACAGGGAGTGCCTTTCTCCTTCAGCTTGACTCCCTTAAATGGCCCCCAAAACTATGCCCTAGTCCAAAGCACTCCTACTCCCCTTGTTGGGGATGGATCTAGCATCTTTGCCCTGGAATCCCAGAGACCTCTCGGAGAGAGTCCCAGTGACAAGGGTGTCACACATAGTGGAGGACTGGGACTGATCCCCTTACCACTGGGAGCCATCCCCTACCCTGCCGGTCGTCGGACACTGTGTTCCTGCTGGGTTTCCTACCCCCTCCCCACCTCTTCCCTCCTTCATTCCTCAGAGTGTACCTGTGACCAAAGCAATCCTCTCCCCTTGTTGGGGAGGGATCCAGCATCTTATGCCCTGGAGTCTCAGAAACCCCACTGAGAGAGTCCACTGTGAAAATGGGAATCACACAAAACTGAGGACTGAGAATGATCCCTGTCCCACCCAGCCGGGCGTCGGACACAATTACTTCCCCGTCTCCACGCTGTGTCCCCCACCCCCTCCACCTCTGCTTCCCTCCTTCATTCTTTGGCTACCTCCCCTTTTCCCTTCCTCTCTCCCCTGAATTCCTCTCCACCTGCCTGCTTTGTCTATCCTTATGCCTATGCTCCGCTTACTTCTCCCATCCCTCACCATTTTACATTACCCCCTTACCCCTCTACACACCATTAAACTAAGAATGTAACTTTTAACTGTTGTACCTTCTGTAACAATATGTAATTTGTAACCTATGTCACTCTCCTCATGTAAAGCACTCTGATACCTCCGGGTCTAGCCAGCGCTATATAAAACTCAAGTAAATAAATAAATACCATGTGGCTACATACATGTGGACACATTGTAATACACCATCTCCCCTTCACATTGCAGGGGCACTGTCAACACCTCCTGCAGAGAAGTCCCAGCCACTCTTCACTGATGATGAGAAGGAGAACCCCAGCATCGACACCCAAGTCCTCCAAGACATCGTTGACATCATCCACAACTCACCTCCAGGATCAGGGCAGCCCAGCTGCATCAAAGAGACCCCTCTCACTACCCAAACCACCCAGCAGGAGGCACCCACAGCCCTGGCAGTCTCCCAAGAACCCCAGGAAAAACATATGTCCTTCCAACGCCGTGTGCTGGAGTGCCAGAGGAAGATGGCTGAGCAGGTGCGGGTGGGGTTCGCCATCATGGCTACCAAACAAGACACCATCCTTGGGTGTCTAGGTCTCATCAGGGACCAGCTCCAGTCCCAAACGCCCGCTCCATGGTCTTCAACGAGCCCTGACTGACATCGCTGAAGTCATGATGAGGAGAGAAGAACACCTGTCCGCTCAGAGTGGCTCCAGTGATGACAGCCATGAGCTAGCACACATCTGGAGGCTTATGGAGGACATGGTGCGGATGGAGGCAGAAAGGATGGTAGCCACCGCTGCACATCAGCGGAATGTACCTGGGATCTACTATGCCCTGCAGATCCTCATCATGGCATTGCTGCCACAAGGCGTGGCGCTGATGAATGCTGCTTCCCCCACACCATCCACATCTCCACCCCCGGTGTGTCAGTGCCTCACAGTGCGGCAGGCGTATCCACTCTGGCTCCTGATGTGTCACTGCCACACAGTGCGGCTGACAATCCTCCTACGGCCCTTGATGTGTCAGTGGCACACAGTGCCGCAGCCGGTACTGCAACACCCACAGGTGGGGCAGAGCACACATCCGAGGACGTGGATGGGTTTGTGTTCAGAAGTAGGCACTAGCATTCATTTCCGCCACCTGGCCTGTTTCTGCTTGGTGCCGCACATGGCCCCATGACCTTCCACTGAGCCCCGATACACTCCGCTGCACTCACCTTGGACCACGACATGGACTGCCATATCCTGTTTGATGACCAATGACATGGCGACCAGAATGCGGACTGTACCCTTCCTCTTCCGCAGTACTTGTCATCCCCGGATGGACTCTGGTTGGCCCTCCACGGGCCCATATTGTGTAGTATGCTTGGCATGGCCCTGTACCGCTCCAGCTGCAAAACTCCACTGGATGTGCAATAAACATCCAGTAACGCACTGCTGTGTCATGTTATGGTGGTGACTGGATGACGGACGCTCCACGCTTCTCAATCATAAAGGGCCCATAAGTTGTTGCGCACAGGATTAGTGGCACCCGAAGCCTTGCGGGCGTCACGGGCCTAATACCATGTGGCACTGACTGGCGTTGCACAGGGTTAGTGGCACCTGAAGCCTTGCGGCTGTCACGGGCCTCTCATCACGTGGTGCTGACTGGGGTTGCACATGGTTAGTTGCACCGAAATAGCTGAGCGGGTGTAAAGTCTGCAATGATGACATATGCACTGATGTGGTCTCTGCCATTGATGATTCAGGACTCAGCATCATGTGTGGGACCTGCTGAACCGCGGGGCAGGTCCACATGATGTGGACCATGCCATGGTGGCGGGACCGGGGCCTGGAGCTTGCAAGGGCAGGTGGTGTGCCCACTGGTGGACACACCAGTGGCAGCAAGTGAGCAGTGGGGCCTGAGTGCGCAGGGGCGGCGGTGTCTCTCTCTCCCTCTCCCTTTCCTCTCTTCTCTCTCTCTCTCTCTTCCTTTCCTTCCCTCTCTTTCTCTCTCTGGCTTTCTTTCCTTCTCTGTTTCTCTGTTTCTCACTCCTTTGATGTGCGCATGACACACGTCCTGATTTTGTGCTTTATTTTCCAGACTGTGATGTCGAGATTGTACCTGATGGACCCGACAGGAGTTTTCCGAATTGGTGTTTTGTGTTGTATTTCAATAAAGTTTTCGGTTGTTACTTCAGTGCAGTGTGACTGTTTCTCGTTCTTCTGGCCACACATGTGTGTTTTCTTTTTGCCAATGTGCGTCATCATGCACTTTTTGTGTCTCTTGTGTCGTGCATGGTATGTGTATGTCCGGGGAGGCGGGATGGGTTCTGGGGGTGGTGGCAGGCCTGGGGTGGTTGCTGTGGGTGTTGTGGCCCTCATGGGTATCCGCGTTGCATGATCATTGTCTCCATGGCATCTGTGGGTCTTCCGTGTGGCTCTTGGCTGGGCTCCCTTTTATGCTGCAAGTAGCCGTCTTGCTTAACACCAGCAAAAGGCAGGTGTTAATGCCCTGCTGCTACCACTGCTTTTCACCTGTTTTTGGTTCACTTCGCAGATCTGGCAGCTCGTTGCGAAAGTGGTGTTGTCGTTTTTTCGTGTGTTTTTGCACGGGAACGCCTACTCTGCATCTCATTAGGGTTAGTTGGTGGTGTCCATCGTGGGGCTAACTTTTGGGGCATTTATCGCGGGAATACTGGCGATGTCTGCAGTTTGCACCGGCTTGTGAATGGGGTGTTAAATCTATCTCAGCTTTTGATGCGTTAAGGTGGAGAAGATAAATCAGAGATAAGTCCTTGTGAATATGCCCCTAAATGTCTGAGTATTAGTTAATTTGTTAGTGAACGCAATTCAGTTCACCATGAGACCCTGTGGGCAAGAGCTGAACTGGATTTGTCGCGGTGTTGAAAAACATTGATTGCTGGCAGCAAGAAGAATGCTGGAGTCAAAAGGACCAAGCCTCAGCCTACACAATGTGTGGGCCCTTGGTAGAATTATCAGAAGCCAATCTTTGGGCCAAAGTTACAGCATTTAGAACCTTCTAGCAAACTGACGTACACCCATTGACGCTTGTACTTTGTTCGGAAAAAAGTGCACCTGATCACTAATAAATTAGATAAATACATATAAATCAGCCCTGAGGGCATCACTTGATCTGTTACTATTATAGTATTTTAGCCAAATTGTCACACAATTTTGGCAACGGTTGCTCAATAACCATAATAACCATGATTAGCCAAACAGACAGCTCCTGAGGCGGAAGCCGGGAGAAACGCTCAACATTTTTAAAGCATTTATAATCAAAACTGTTATTTTTACCTGTGATTCCACATTGCCCTGAGCACTCCCCCCTCCTCTAGAATCGTCGATCTTACACCGCGCAGCCGATGTGAACGCTGCCGCGGGTCTGACCAATTCTTTTTGCCGCCATTAGCAAGGGAAGTGAGGCCACGCCCACTGTCCTGAGGCCACGCCCCCCCCCCTGGCTGCTACTTAAGTCGCGCTGTTCTCCAAGCCCGCATTAGCCAAACAGACAGCTCCTGAGGCGGAAACCGGGAGAAACGCTCAAAATTTTTAAAGCATTTATAATCAAAACTGTTATTTTTACCTGTGATTCCACATTGCCCTGAGCACTCCCCCCTCCTCTAGAATCACCGATCTTACACCGCGCAGCCGATGTGAACGCTGCCGCGGGTCTGACCAATTCTTTTTGCCGCCATTAGCGAGGGAAGTGAGGCCACGCCCACCGTCCTGAGGCCACGCACCCCCCCTTCCCCAATTAGAATGTGCCTGGGCCCAGCCGGGTCTAGAGCCAGAACCTATGCCCGATTCGATAGGGGGACGCTTTAGCTATACACGAAGAGACCTCCTGCTACTCAGATCCTCTAAAAATACTAACTGCCATTATATACATAAAGGAGAAAAGGTATTCCTCACCTGCGACTTATGCAGTTCACCCCCCCTATTAATGAACAGTACTCCCTCCAAATGGTCCTCCTGAACTGTAGATCCCTCCCGAAACACTCCCTAGAGATTAACTTCCTACTTCAGGACCACAAGCTAGATATACTGTTTCTCACAGAGACGTGGCTGACACTCAATTCTGAGGCCGATATTGTACGTGCTCTCCCCCAAGGATTCCTAATCCACTTTCAGAATAGGCCCGTTGGTAGAGGAGGCGGTCTGGCCATATTATATAGGGATAAATTTGTATGTAGGGCAAAAGATAGCGGCATCGCAGGCTTTGAGAGCTGTTATTTCACTTTACAAATATCACCCACAGTCACCCTCTCTGGCCTACTTGTATACCGTCCACCGGGCTGCCCTAACCATTTTGTTAGTGCCCTGATGGAAACTGTCACTGTACTGTCATCCTCTACTCCTAATTTCATGATTTTGGGGAGATCTCAATCTCCATTTTAATGACCCTCTGGACTTGGTGGCGACTGACCTCCACCTCGACCTTACATTCTATGAGTTGGGACTGGTCAATACAGGGGCGACACATAACAAAGGACATTTGCTCGACCCGATTTTCACCAACGCTCACGCATTGAAAGCTAGACCACCCTATCCTCTCCCGTGGACAGACCACTTCCTGATCCCTTTTTTCTGGCAAGTCGTGGCCATCCCACTACAACCCCCCAATACGCGTGTCATGGATAGGGTCTTCTGTTGAGAATTGGATCTCCAATCTAGAACATTCCCACCCCCCTCCAGTTCGTGACCCTGTGGCTGCAGATACGAACTTTGAAAACTGGCTTACCAACTCACTTGACTCTATTCTCCCCAAGAAAATTATTCAGAAAAAGGAGAAGAGAGCTGACTCTGCCCCCTAGTACACGCCCGAGCTGAAACTCCTAAGAAAAGGATGTAAGAAGCTGGAGCGTTCCTGGAGGAAAGACTGGGCGGGATCCAGCAAAGATGAGTGTCGCACCGCCATGAGAGCATATAAGGCTGCCCTGCGCAGCACCAAGAGACAATTCTTCGACGAAAGAATTAAAAATTCTTCTAATTCCTCTAGAGAAACTTTCCTAATCATCAAGGAACTGCTCAAGGTGCCTGAACCCCCTCTGGCTCAAGACATCTCAGGGGCCAAATGCAACAAATTGGCGAACTACTTTGACGCCAAAATTCATAACATCTTAGCCACCCTGCCCCGAGTCGATCATGGAATAGATATAAGCAGTCGGCTAGCAACACCAGACATTCAGCTCGATGCCTTTGGTCCAGT
This sequence comes from Triturus cristatus, assembly GCF_964204655.1. Classification (NCBI taxonomy): domain Eukaryota; kingdom Metazoa; phylum Chordata; class Amphibia; order Caudata; family Salamandridae; genus Triturus; species Triturus cristatus. Next base: position 1,079,720,656 of record NC_140590.1, on the reverse strand, counting down.
GTCAGTGGACGAGGTACTCAAAACTCTAGCCGACATCAAAAGCGGTTCTCCTAGCGATCCGGTACCCATGCGGATCCTGAAGCAGATTGCAACCACCATTTCTATACCTGTTACTGACCTCATTAAGGCCTCGCTTTCGCAGGGAGTGGTTCCACCTGGCTGGAAAAGAGCTATTGTGAAAGCTCTTCTTAAAAAGCCTCTCCTAGTCCCGGCAGGATTGGCCAATTATAGGCCAATTTCACTACTCCCTGGACTTAGCAATGTCACAGAAAGACTAGTTAATCAAAAACTCTCCCATTTCCTAGAGTCCAATGGCCTTCTTCGGAACTCACAAACTGGCTTTCGCCCTGGACAGGGTACGGAAACCGCCCTTCTGGCAGTCGTTGAGGAGGCCAGATGCATTTTGGACTCAGGAGGATCAGTGGCAGTGATCCTCCTGGACCTAAGTGCAGCTTTCGACACTGTTAATCATCAGGTCCTAATTCAGCGACTGACAGACATAGGTGTGGCAGGGACAGCCTTGTCCTGACTTACTTCATTCCTTAGAAACCACACCTTCCAGGTCTGGGAGAGTAACTCACGGTCAGTGGCAATTCCCCTCCAGTGTGGAGTACCACAAGGCTCATCCTTAAGCCCCACATTATTTAATGTGTACATGGCCCCACTGGAGGAGGTGGTTGCCCCGTTCGGAATCAAAATCGTGAGCTACGCTGACGACACCCAACTGGTTGTCTCCTTATCCCAACTTGCCCAGTGCCCGGACACCCTCCACTCTTGCCTAACAAAAATGTATACCTGGATGTGTGAATCCTCTCTAAAACTGAATGGGTCTAAGACCGAAATTATGCTATTAGGGCATAAAGGGTCCACACTGCCTCCGAACATCTGGCCCACCTGTCTGGGGGAGCCCCCCTCCCCAAAAAATGAGATCAAAAGCCTGGGGGTCTGGATGGAACAGGATCTTTCATTCAAGACCCAAGCAAAAAAAATGGCAGGAGCCTGTTTTGGCCTCCTCCGATCGGCTCGGAAAGTTCTGCCACTTCTTCCGCAGCCCTCTAGGAAGCTGCTGATTTAAGGACTGATCCTGTCCAGATTGGACTATAGTAACGCTATCTTCCTGGGTGCACCGGAAACCACATTTAACAAACTCCAACAGATCCAGAATGCTGCAGCACGGCTTCTCACGGGCACCTCAGTCAGAATGTCAGCTAAACCAGCACTTAAACTGCTACACTGGCTTCCGATACGCGAAAGGGTAAAATTCAAATCCTTATGTATTGCACACAAACTGTTGCAGGGTAAGGGGCCCCCCATTCTGAAGAACTTAATCGTACCCTACAAAGCCAACAGACCACTCCGTTCAGATCATGAACGCCTGGTCACTATGCCCAGAGTAAAAATGGTACGCACAGGAGGACGGCGATTCTCGGTAAATACAGCTAAACTGTGGAATTCCCCCCCCCTTGAAACTACGGGCTGAATCCTGCCATCTGCGGTTTCGGAAACTCTTGAAAACCCACCTCTTTCCTTAATCATTTCTAACTATGTCTCTGGTGCCCGCACTAGTCTCTCTGTTCTGGTTCAGCGCTGGGATGTTTCCGGGTAACTACGCGCTCTATAAAACCCCCATCATCATCATAATTCAACTCAAGTTAAAATAAAACCGAATAATAGAGCTGAACAAAGTATCATTAAGTCAATAAAAACAGAATAGCACCTAACACAGCCTATACAAAATATATATCATAATAAAGCAAGGCGAAAACACATACAAGAACAGGAACCGTCCTTTAGGACGAAGCCGTAATCACGCTGTGCCTTCACAGCGCCAGCAACATAACAAATGCGTCTTTAGGACGCATTCGTTCTGCAAGCAACTTGTTACAACGACTTGCTTTAGGGGGAGACGCAATGTTGGAGTGGTGATGGAATTAAAGTCCAACACCTTCCCCACTGTTGGGAAGACTGGAGTTGGAATAGTAAATTAAAATATTTCAATATCCAGAGCCCCCCTAAGGCAAGTCATTAAAACGACTTGTGTGCAGAACAAATGTGTGCTAAAGACACATTTGTTCAAATGACGGATTCCGAAGACATGCGTGAAAGACGCATGCAGAATTCCTTTAAACATTAACAAGAATATACCGAATATACTATGGGAAAGCAATAGGCATCTTAATAATAGAAAAAACTTAAAGAAATTAGTACACCAGATGTCCAATCTGTTCCTATTAATCTCCACTCATAAATGGTAAATAGTGAAAAAGTGTAGAGTTACAGATACAGGTAATAGTAAATATTCATGTGAGTAGATATACTTCTATTTGCCTATGTGGATCGGGCTGCTTAACTCGTATCAGTGTTTGGGGGTAATGTTAGAAATGGCGATTTTCTGGTTGGCTAGGGCTTGCGCCAAAGCCAGGCAGAAACCACCACTCTAGTCAGGGCTGGGGAGTTACATGCCAAAGATAACCCCTGCTCACCCCCTTGGTAGCTTGGCACGAGCAGTCAGGCTTATCCCGGAGGCAATGTGTAAAGCGTTTGCGTGCGCACCCAGCAACAACACCCAAGGCCCACCACAAAGGAAACTCCACACAAGGTTATATATAAAAATAGCCTTTGTATTATACCAAACACATTAGATAATACATACACACTTTACAATGTGCCACTGGCACGGAGAGAATTTACAGGGGATATGTACAAGACAGGGCCACCTGGACCACTGTCAGGAATAAGCACTTTTGGAACTAGCACATTGTAGAAATATCACTTTAGAACATCGCACATATAATCACTGTAGCACCAATTGGAAAATGTAGCGCACAACCAGTAGCCACTGGTAAGAGGTAAGTACCACCTACGCAACCCTAACCACCTTAGGAGAATATTACGCAGGGAACCAGGACCTCACTAGCACCACCTGTACTAGGAGAAAAACAACCACTTAAGTACCACAATACCTGTAGGGGTATAAGCACATTACACATGATGCATCACAACACATTCAGAGGTGTAGGGAAGGAAAACACATGATGCATAACATACATTCAGCGGTGTAAAAACAAGGCACATGACGCATAAAAACACATTCAGAGGTGCAGGAAGACACAATTGCGCCAAACTTACATAGCTAAAAACAATCAGGTACCCTAGGTGAGGACACAACGCAAGAAACCTGCCCCCAGGCCAACCTGGCCTTTGAGGGGCTAAAACGCCCTTCGTCCAGCAGAGTCAGGGCAAGACTGCGCCCGCTGCGCCAGCCAGGAGCAACTGAGCCCAACCTAAACATTGCAGCTGCCCACTAAGTGCTGGGCAGCTGGGAAAATGCTGGGGCACCACTGTGCCTTCTCAAAACAATATACAGCACCGGAGCCACCTAGGCTCCAAAAGAAGAATGCCCCCAAAACGGCGTGGGAGCCTTCTAGGCTCTTGGACACAAATATGTCCCAGTCACGTTGGAGCGCACTAGCGCTCTAAACCAAACACTGCCCCTTCGTTGGAACCTTCTCGGGGCTCTTAGACAAACGATTTGCCCCCGGGGTTGAGCTTCGCGAGGCAGAACTGTGCTGTGCCTTCACTGGCACTGAGCAGACTGGGGTGCCAGGAAATGTCCCCCCAAGCCCCACGGGGCTTCGTGATCCCAATGCAGCCTCCCGCCCGCGATCCGCCCAACTTACCGGGACTCCTCTCGTTGGGGCGGACTGTGTGGGGCTGACATGTGGCGGGGGCAGGCACCGATCATGTGCCTCGTGCCCCCTCCGCCATACTCCCAGGTGATTGCAGCTTCTCCGGTGGAGCCTCCGAGGCTCCGGGTGACTTAGGCCATACGCGGGGCTCCTACTTCCGACACAGGAGCCCCGCTCGTACCTGCAGCCACTGGCGACTCCCAACCGGGTACCACAGGGCACTCCCTCGCTCTCGGGGGCCCCGTGGGGAGGCACCGGCTTCCTTCTCTCTCGCGGCTCTCCCTGTTTCAGTCTCAGGAGCGCGGGGTAGGCTCCCGTCCGCTTCCTGTTCGAAGTCCCGCCCACGTCCTCATACAGGTTGCCTGGCTTCCTGTTTCGGACCGGTCCGACGCGGTGGTTTTTCCCTTCTCTTCACCGCAGCGCGGGGTGGGCTCCCGCCTTCGGGTTAAAATACGATAACATAAGCGGGGTGGGCACCCGCCAACGAGCACAACAATGCGGGGTGGGCACCCGCTATGAATCCAGGGCAAAGCGGGGGAATCCCTACGTCGGGGTTACCTCCTAGGTTATCGTAGCGCCGCGCTGCTGGCCACAGATGCAGGCGCTTCTCAGCAAATTAGTATAGCGCTCCCCAGGCGCTTTGAGCAAGGTCCAGCAACAGAGTCCTGGCAAAGTTCAGGAAGGTAGGCAGGGGGCAAGGCTGGGCCAGGGGCCAGCTCACTGGGCCCTCCAGGCAGGAAGGCAGTCCCAAGTGGCGGTTCCTCCTGGCCTCCAGCAGCAGCAGCAGCCCCCCTCAGATAGGATCCTGGAAGAGAACATTTTACTTGGGGTCACAGCCCCATTTTATGCCCAGGTTCACCTTTGTCTCAAGGGGCAGGGAAGGGGCGAACCAGTTACAACTGGTTCCTGAGCACTTTGTTTTGCTCAGCCCCTCTCCCTATTCAGAGAACAGGCCAGGGTCATCAGTCGCACCACAGGGGGCGGAGCCAGCATTGTGTGGGGAAAGCCCAGCCCTATTCAGGTCCTAGGTGTACTCCTCCCACCCATTTAGCTGCTGATCTCCCCATTCACCACTGGGTGACTCCTCCTGACTATGGGGATTCCCTAGCCCATCACATGACCTCAGCCAGCCAATCACGCGACAGGCAGTCACTGCACATTTATGCCAGCGTCTAGAAGTGGCACTTCCATACTAGCTACATGGACACCGCACACATCATCGCGCAGCATTTCATCACACGAGTCCGCACATACCAAACTCGTACCTGCACTCCCCACGCATCAGGAACCACCAGGGACACATACATTCCCCCATGCATTCCTATGGGAGGGCAGGCCAACCTCACTACACGCACGCACTTTACCCTGGGACACAGCAGTAAAGTGTGCAGAAACCAAAAATCACTACCACCAGGTCACCAGTAAAAGCAAAAAGTTTAGGGGTGAACCTGCCAGAAGAGCCAAGTCTAACAGGGGTGTTCAGCAATGGCACTTAATTCTTAACACTAGGACTTTTCGTATGACAGTCTACCACATGTTGACACTGTCTGCCTATTTTCAGCAGAACACATCAGTTGAATAACTTACTATGTCCTAAAAAATAATAATAACAGCCCATTAAGACGATTGGTACTAGCATTTTGCAGCGCTGGCAGTGGCGGTGTGTGGTCCAAGCTGCAGTTGCATCCCAAGCCATACCCTGGGCCCTGGCACATATTTTTTTCAAAATTAAGCTCTGATCGCCTCAAAGTATCTAGAACACAAGAGGGCATATGTACCAGCCCCTATCGCCACCACAACGTCACCTATATTGACGTTGTGGTGGCGGTAGGGGCTGCGCCTTATGTACAAGGCAGCGTTAAGCCACTTAACGTGACTTAACGCTGCCTTGTACATAAGGCCCCCTTTCAGGCTATGGTTAGGTTGAAAGGGGTGGGCAGTGGGTGTTGCGGTTGTGTATATAGGAGGCAGCGTCAAAATTAAGACCAGGTAAAAATTGGTCTGAAGTTGGCGAAATGAGGAGAAATACATTATTTCTCCTCGTTTTTGCTTTTTCCATGTGTGCTGCCTTGTGCAGCACACATGGAAAAAGCAAAATGCCAAGGTTTGTTTATGTACAGGAAGGTATCCCTTCCTGTAAATAAACAAACTTTTTTTTAAAAAGCATTTTTTCTCACTTTCAGGTGTGCTGCATGAAGCAGCAAACATGAAAGTGACAGGGTGGCATTTCTAGGATTGTTTACGTGCAGGAATGGACATCTTCTTACACATAAACAATCCTCCCCTGCACGCAGACACCCTTGCACTCTGGTGAAAGGGTGTCTGCGTTGGCGCTAAGTTGCTAACCTTAGCGCCATTGCAGGGGACACGCAAGTCTGCACCACATTCTTGTAAATTTGGTGCAGCCTTGCGTTTCAGAAGTGGAGAAGAGAGGCTTTAAGCCAGAAAGGCTAACGCCTCTATCCTCCACTTCCTTGTACATATCCCCCAAGATCTCCACCGTTAATGACTCATCGAGCACAGCAGAAAGCAAATAATTCCTAGGACTGAAAAAACTCCATAAGCATTTTGTGGGCATCAAATATATCTTGTGCATGTCTCAATTAATTCAAAAAGAGACCAAACTACACTATCGTGTTAAGAGTGTCATGCACTGCCACAAGGTCTCATACGCATGTTTCACGTCACAGGACCAATCACATGTTATATATGCAATGTTAATAGTGACTGACGACAAATTATATGAAGTAATTTATTTGAATATAATGTGACCAGGACATTTAACTTTTATTCATGGCATTTTGCTTTTTGTAGGCATTTGCAACTGGGTCTTTGTGCAAAGTGCTAATTTTGTGTGCTTCATACACATTTCCATGAGGTTTCTGTGCCCGGTGCAATTCATGGGCTGTGTAGATGGACATTTTGGACACACACCAAAACATTAGCATTAACAAGAACATTTTAGCACCAGTGGTAAGTGTGCCGTGGGCTTTCACCCAGGGTTGGACTGGGACATAAAATATGCCCGGGCACCAAAATAAAAGTGGCCTCAATTAGTGCATTATATTGCTAACAAAAAATGGTCCTTGTTTGCAAATTGGGGCAGTTTTGAACTTGTAAAGACACGCTTTATTAGTGTTTTGCAGTGTATGGAAGACTTCATGGATTTGAGCCATCTTCGGGAAATGCTTGTTCTATTATCAGGGAAATTAACAGTAAAAAAAAGAAAAAAGGCTCAGCAGACCAAAAATGGACAAAAAAATCCGAAAACACTGACGTGTCAGCTCAGACAGTCTGACTGCCTGATTGCCCAATTCGACCGCCCAACCCTGCTTGCACCTCAAAAGTGGCGTCTTTGTGATTGAATTTCTCCTGTTCTATGAGCACCAGGCAGAACTTGCTCTAGAGAGAACTTTCTGCTCAGACCCGAGATTGTGTATCTTCGTCGAGCTATGATGTCCAGTCGCTTCTGGCATTTGAATCTAGTCTGTTTATTTTGTTAAAGTGGGATGAAATCCAATCCAAACATGGCTTTGCAAATGGCTTTAATTAATTGAATTTCGAGATTGGTCTGCCAGCATTTCAATTCCAGCAAGTTAACGTCATCCAGAACCGCGAGCATGGCACCAGAGTGAAAGGGACGCGTTTGACAGGAACAGGCACAGAATGTGATGGGCGAGCCATGGCTAACATAAAGGGTTCCTTCGAATCTCTCCAAGGGACCCACATGAGAACCGAAGAGTCTTCTTTAAAACAGAGGAGCCTCATCTACCTAATAGGCAGGGTACTAGTCCTAAAAAAATATTAGGCAGTATGGAAGTGAAATCATGGCGCGTGCCATCACAGCGCATGATGTCACGATGCGTGACATTGCACGTGACATCACAGGAAGTGGCCTTACTGGAAGTGACATCACAAGAAGTGACATCAGATACTAAGACCTCACACATGTGTTTATCAGGTATATCACGAGTTTGTTTAAGCGGATTATGAGATTAAACAAATGAGATTGGGCGTTGGGGTTGTGCCAAAAAAGTGGTGCAATCCTGACACAAAATCTGGGCCTCAACTAATACTTTAATTTTTTTAAACCCTACCATAAAGAAATTGGCAACAAGGAGAAGCATGGTAGTAGATCAGTTATGCTTAACTGGTTGCAAAGTCTACATTTTAAAATATTTGATTGGGTTAAGGGATCTGCTGTGAAGGTGCCCACTAAATCTCAGGGAATAGTAATAATGGTGAGATAAGTCTGGTGGTTAATGCACTTGCTGGAGAGATCTGGGTTTTTTGAAGTCCCAGATTGGAATCAAAGTAGCAGAGAAGGTATTTATTTATAAAGTTTTATATAGCGCGAACGTCACACACGAGGGTATCAGAGCGCTTTACAGTATAAGAACATAAATGGTTGAGGTGGTATACACACATTCAAAAGTGTCAATTCGTACATAAGAAATATAAAATATATGAATAACACACATAAAGGATCGTGAAACTGCAGGACGTTGTACAATAGACAGTTAGTGAACATTAGGTGATTGTGCTAGCAAACAATACATGCATATTATGACCTCAGTCGATTCACAATGGATATAAAGTGTATAGAAAAACCAAGGGTGACCCACAGCCGGCTAAGCATTACATTACATACAGTTATTGAGCAATAGGAGCTGTGATATTAGTCTTACAAAAAATAGTCTTGTCATTCCAACTGAGATAGGTAATGGCATTCGGATCATAAAGATGACTCGGTGACATCCTAGAATTGAGACTTAGGGTATGTATTTGTTCATTAGAAGTATTTTTACTTCCTTTTTGAATGAGGTAAGGGAAGTGATTCCACGCACTACTGGAGTTAGGGAGTTCCAAATCTTTGGTGCAATCCCTGAGAAAGCTCTACATCCAGTTCTCTTCTTGTGGAAGGATTGAGGTTTCAGAAGGGAAGTGCTCGCACTTCGAAGTTGTCTACAGCCTCCAGAGCCTTTCTAACTTTAGAGCCAAGTAGCTGGGTGTGTTGTTGTGAATTGCTTTGTGTGTCATGCAGGCCACTTTAAGGTGTATTCTTGCCTCATACGGCAACCAATTCAGGGCTTTCAGGGTTGGAGAGATGTGACTATTTCTTTTTGTTCCTGATACCAGTCTAGGCGCAGCATTCAGTGCTGCTCTCAGTGGAGCCAGCTTGTATTTAGGTAGACCACAGAGGGTGGTGCTTCCGTAGTCTAATCTTGGTAACACTAGGGCTTGTACTGCCATTTTTAGATCAGCCCGAGGGAGGAAGGGTTTGAGTTTCCTTAATGTACTCAACTTGTAATTAGCACCCTTGATGGCAATAAAGATGTGCGACTGCATATTCAGATGTTTGTCTAAGGTGATTCCTAGTGATTTTGCTGAGTCAATGATGAGGGGGACACAAGTTAGGTGTTTTAACCATAGGTCTAGCTTTAGTGTGTGGCTCGGTGGCGAGATGAGAATGAATTCAGTTTATTTGGTATTCAGCATGAGGTGGTTGTTAGTGAGCCAGCTTTGCGTGTTCAGTAGAGTAGTGTTGAGGGCGATGAAGTCTTCTGGCGAGGTGATTTTCGGATACAGCTGGGTGTCATCCGCTTGCAGGTGATATAGGATGTTCGCTGATTTCAGAGCGTTCGCCAAAGGTTCCATTAGGAGGTTGAAAAGAATGGGTGATAGGGTAGATCCCTGAGGAACACCAAAGGTGACCATAGAGGGTTGCGAGAGTGAATTCTTCATCTGGATTCTTTGAGTTCTGTTATTCAAGAAGGAGGAGAACCATTGCAACACTGTGCCCGAGAGGCCCATCCTTCGTTCCAATAGGGACAGAAGGTTGTCGTGCTTGACTGTATCGAAGGCGGAGGACAGATCAAGAAGTATCAATAGGCATGATTCATTGCGGTCAAGCATTTTTAGTACGTCATCCATAATGTGTGTGAGAGCAGATTCTGTGCTGTGTCCTTGGCGGAAGCCCGATTGGTGACTGTCTAAGAGGTTGTAATTCTCAATGTGGTTGCATAATTGAATTTGTACACATTTCTCCAAGAGTTTCGCCAAAGTGGGGATGTTGGTTATAGGACGGTAGTTGTTTAGATCAGATGGAGTGGTGTCAGCTTTCTTTAGAATAGGTGAGACCTACCCTATTTTAAGGCAGTCCGGAATGACACCTTGACTCAGGGAGGCGTTTACAATTTTAGCCCATGGTGGTAGGATAGATGTTTTTAAAGTTTTGAACAGGGCAGGAGGCAGGTGGTCAGAGAAATGATTGGAGGGGTTGATTGCTTGAAGAGTGTTGTCGATACTCTGTTGAGAGATTGGCGCAAAGGTGTGCCATGAGGCACTGTTTTTAGTGACTTCCCCTGGATTATTAAAATGTACTTTGAATAGATCGCCACAGTTAGAATCTTGGACCATATTTTGCGGGAGCGCCATCCTGGATTGTATGTCAAGCTCAATGGTCTTAGTCTTTTCGTGGAAGAAATTGGCAAGCATGTCACAGGTAGGTGTGGGCAGGTCGTTTAGTTCCCTAGAGTTAGTTGTATTGCATGATTTATGCTTGACGATTTCAAAGAGATTTTTTGGTCGGTTGATAGCTTGGTTCAGCTGAGTTCTGTAAAAGTCTGCCTTTGCCTTCTAAGGTGCTCAAGGTTATCAGTGGTAGGAGCCGATTTCCATAGACGCTCTGCAACTCTTAGATGTCTACGCTCCGAGTTTAGGCCCTGGTTGAACCAGGGTTTGGAAATCTTAGAGGAGATGTTTTTTTCCTGGAGGGGCGCTGTAGAGTCCAGGATTTCGAGTAACGTGGCATTGTAGAAGGTTGTGAGGTCATGTACATCAGTCATGTCCATCATGCGGGTCAGAGCAGAATTACAGTGATTTACCAAGGTGATGGGGTTGATATTTTGTAAGTTCCGTTTCCATTGCCTTGTTTTTGATGGTTGGCCCTTTTTTTAATAGCTTCACTGTTGATGGAGAAGAGGATGCAATAATGATCAGTCCAATCGCATGGGGTGATGGATTCAAGTAGGACGATGTTTGATTTTGCAATGATGAGGTCCAATGTCTCTCCCTTGATATGAGTTGGGCTGTCACAGAATTGAGATAGCTCCTGTTCTGACAGAAACTCTTTAAGACAGCCTACAATATGATCGTTTGCATTGTTCCAATATAGGTTAAAGTCACCCAAGAAAATATGAGGAACTTGTGAGTTGGCATTGGATGCCATGATCTCCATTATCTCATCAATACAGGTCAAGTTATCGCCTAGGGGGTGGAAGAAAATGTGTAGCTTGCTGGTGATGTGCTTAGCATCAGAGATATTAATGCAAAGGTAATCACAGGAGCATCCGCTTGCTTGACTGATATAGAGTTACGATAAATGCAGGCTACTCCACCCCCTAGTTTCCCGATTCTATCTAGTCGGATTAGGTCATGGGAAGGAGGATCCAGTAAGTCGAGGATGGGTGAGGAGGAGCTATTTAGCCAAGTTTCTGTGAGGACCATAATGTCTAAATCATTCTCTAAAATGAGATTGAATACATCAGTAGCATGTTTGCTAGCAGATATGCAATTAATAAGCCCACACTTCAACTTGTTAATAGAGTGGTTTAAAGTAATCTGTTCTATGTTGATATTTGTGAGGTTCTCTCTATTTACAGCTCTGTTGTTGAGAGTCGGTTCTCTGAGGGGATTGGTTACAATGGTTTGAATAGTGTCATATTGGGCCTTACAGTTGTCAGTATCCCGGGCATAGGATGTGAGGAGGTCGTCAATGTCTCTGTCTCATAGTTCATCACATGACCTCCTATGCCACGAAGGGGAGGGTAAACAGCCCGGGTTAGTGTTTTTGGGGAGTGCGAACTTCGATATGTGTCTGGTGGGTTGGACGTTGATTTGGTTATACTGAATAGAGTTCTCAGTGTGAGCCTTCGTGGGGATGGAGTTTCTCATTTGGAGACTGATTTGATTCACGGAAAATGTGTCTCCTGCAAAGCACATCATCTAACACACAGATAACAGATTTTAATTTTATGTAGATAGTAAAGTGGGTTACTGCTTTTAACACAGAGATCCTTTTCATAATCCGTGAGAAAGGGCAGTAGGGTATAAACTGCGCAGGGTCATGAAGCTAAGCATACAATTACATATTTTCTTATTGAGAATGCTCTAAGGGTATTGTACAACACCACCCCGCGCTCTCAAAAAATGTATACCATGTCCACACATATGTATTAGACAAAAGTCAATATCCTGAGCAACAATCATGTAATCAAGCACATATAAATCCACACTGTAATCTTCAAAGTTGTTCTTCTTTGCTCTTTATTCCATATCTTGTTTGTATCTTAATCAGCACTCCAATCTTCATCAACAACATGTAGCCACAGATTAAGCCAACACATGTTTCGTCTTATGGATTTAACCATAGATTTCCTCAGGAAACCTGTAGCAATATATAAGGGAGTACTAGAATAGTGACATCTGTCAAACCTTCATACAGTATTCTCAATATTCGAAACATATCCTTAATACAGCAAGAAATCCTATGGAGAGGACTCCGCATGTATTCATGGCATTTCGTTACCTGCAGTTCATAAACTGTAATCCTTCTGATAGACCACAGTGAGGTATGAAGGACATGTGACTCCTGCACCTTGTAATCCTCACTATCTCATGTAACTCATCTTGTACATTGATTTACACATGAACATGATGTATTGTCAATGTACAATGTGTATGTTAAGTAAAGAGCTTTGACACCCTGCATTGGGTTGCATAGTGCTATAAAAGAAATAAAACAGTGCTATTAAAATTGTTATTTGTGTAAACGCTGGGACAGACCAACACACCTGACATTCTTACAGAGCATGCATCTCTTACATACAGGGACAAAACAAAGGCAAAAGCTGCCTCTCTTAAGTACTTGTGAAGAGGTAACAAGCTGTGTGCCTTTGTTTCCCCTCCTTGGCATTTACATGTTAGTGTGAGGTTCCAGGCCGCCTCCAGTCAGGATATTCAAACAAAAGGAGGCCTGATGGCCGCTTAATTTCAGCCCAGCTGGAGGTGAAAAAAAGCTTCCTCACTGCCTGCACGTTGCTGCTGGGAATTGAAAGCAGACAACGTGCAGGCGCTGCTGAACGTGTCTGAAAATTACACCAGGACAAGTTCAGCATATTTCTGTGGGGCCCAACTTCTTGGCAGGGGGGACGGAGTCCACCCTGTGAAAAGAGTAGGTGGACACCATGTACCTGCGTGTACCCCGACTTGTGCCCTGCTAACAGTGCTCCTTTTTCTCTTAGATTAACTTTCAGAAGTACAGCAGGATCCTCACTTGTACCAGTGGCATACGAATAGCGCCACAGACCCTAATGCCAGGAGTGTAACTGGGCCCCGCAAAGTCCCTTGTTTGGTTGTTTAAAACAGCCACTAATTTGCATTATGTGAGCTCTTCACAGTCCTGGACCCCTGGACTGCACCTGCTGCACGATGATAGCTATGCCTTTGATGAGTACAGGGGTCCTGGACAGAATAGTATTAGGCTAATTCGGAGAAGCCCTCACTTAGGTGAAATGGTCGGGAGAACTGTAGTGGGACTCTGGTTACAATGGAAAGCTTTCAGTTAGGGAAGAAGGACTGAAATATTCCAGAGGAACCTTTTAATTTAGGACTGAGGTGCCTGCATCCCTTAAGAGGAGTCCTTCCTACATCCGATGGATTTTGTCCCTACATGAGATCCATGGAAAGATCTTGGTGCTTTCAATCTATATTGGTGGTGGACTATCTTTCTCCTTGATGGTACGCCACATATCAAGGGTAAGGACTGCTGACACCCTACATCCCCCACACCTTAGTATGTAAAATCTATGCAGACCCCTTAATATGGAATAAAACTTATACATTGAAATAAGATTTGTGGTGCTTCGTGGGTCGTCATGCTGAAAACTGCCTCTCTTCCTTAGGTTGCGACAAAGCCTAACGACATCCTCTTCCAGCCCTACACACGTACCTGGCAAATGTGCATGTTTAATGATGGGGCAATGAATGAAGCCCATCAGAAGACCCTTCTTGCGATTCTCTTCTGATGTGAACAATCAATGGAGACCATCGGAAGTCCCTTCTCATGGGACTATTGTGATGAAGACAATTAATGGAGACCATCAGATGACCCTTCTCATGATTGTCTTGTGACAGGGACAATTAATGAAGACCAACAGAAAACTCTTCTCATGATTGTTTTGTGATGGGGACAATTAATAGAGACCATCAGAAGACTCATCTCATAACTGTCTTGTGACGAGGACAACGAATGGAGACCATCAGAAGACCTTTCTAATGATTGTCTTGTGAGCCCCCTTCAGGGACCACCACTATGAGCATATGACCTCTCCTCCAAAAAAGAGCAAAGAAAGAGACAACCAGAATACCAAATAGCGAATAACCAAAGAGCAGGTGAACACTCCCGGAGCAGGTAAACTGGCTGGCTTTCTATAATAACATAACCGTCAGTTGTGAAAATTATAGCTCCCATTAATCTTTAGTCTCTGCCCTTCGTGGTATTGGGCATTATTCGCATTAGCACTCCCGGTCCAGATACTGGTCGAATGTGACTCATCAAATAACAGCTCTGTGCGGCTGGCCAGAGCTTCTGACACTTGTCGGTTTCTGCATCTTTGGATCCCAAGCTAGACAAAGCGATTGCAATTTCAAATTCTGAACTTGACCCATCTGAAGATGGATTACACATTTCCCCCCTTTATAGAAAGGGACACCTCTAACTCCCTTCTACAACCAGAATAGTTTCATCGGAACCCAATGCCATTGAAAGTGTGGGGCTATCATGTACTGTGGCTGAGATACTAGCAGTTTCAGGCCACAGGTGTCCCTAACCTCAATCTAAGGCACCAAGCCTTTCAGAAGGCCAGTGGCATCGGAATTTTTTTAAACCTTGACTAGTGACTCAATGATCAAAATATCCAGCCAATTGTAAGGTTGGGCCCATTTAACCCTAAGCAGGAGCTAGCCGAGCACTAGAGCACCTTAGAGGCACTGGACGTTTTGAGCATGACCTGAAGAGAATGAAATAACCCCGGCTGCTGGCAGTGATGTCTACCCCTAACTAGAACTTCTTAACTACTCCCAGTGTCCCTGAGTGGGCAATCATGTTTTCCACAAATCCATTAGGAAGAGGTATCAATCAAGAATTATTCACGTCTTATATTACATTTTAAACCTATTACAAGAACTACAGAGAAAAGAAGTTCAACAAGCCTCGGGGGGGGTCTTAAACAGCGACTGCGCCTTCTTAAGCACTGATGGTCTATACCTTCAGGTTACCCCTATAGATTCCCTTATTAAATTCATCGCTTCGGAGAGGTCTCGGTCTTCCACGTGCAGTAAGTCTCATAGTATAACATTGGAGCCCCACAGCTTATGACAGCTGCTTGGACGAAACACGTTTTGAAAGGAATTATGGGACAGTGGCAGAACCCTAAAGCTATTGTATTAAAAATATGTAACACCAGCAGGGCCAGAGAAATCAAACTTTCACTTTGATTCATATTACTATTTTGGAAGTCTAACATTTTGAAGTTTGTCACGCTTTTCTCAAGTCTATATACTTCAATGTTTAAACGTTTTGTGAGTAAATGACTTCCTTGTCAAAGTAATGAGTGAATACTTAGTTGAGACAAAAGGTGGAATTTTACTGTCCTACAATTTTTGATAGGAAAATTGAAAACAGATCGCCCTTCAATATTTATAAAGTGCTCAACCTGTTAACGGGATGTAGAATGAGGTCTCAAGGAACGATTGAGTTGAAGTGACTTGGCTTCGGTCAGTTTAAGAATACATCCGAGTGTCCAAAGAATACGATGATATTTTAAAGTGTGTGCTATCAATGGAAGTCTTTTACATTTTTCTGGACATTTAGGGCCTGATTATGAGGTTTCGGTTGTGCGAGGGCGTGTGGTCGCCACCGCCACACCCTTGCACCACCGAGACTCGCCGTTGCCTGCCCACCAGATTACAAGGTTTTGGTAGTCTGGCGGGTGGCCGGTGTAGCAGTCCCACAGTGGTGCTGTTTAAAAGGCTCATAGTGAGCCTGAAACAGCAGCGTCACGGGACCGCCAGTGTACATTCATGCACAGGAAGAAATACACCATGTCCTTTATTACTTTCCTGTACAGGAACTGGGGATGCAGAAATACAGAGGGGGGCACAACATGTACCCCCTGCATGCACATGATAGAGCTAGTGGTGACGAAAGTTCTATTAAGCTTGGCGGTGCCTCAGGGCACCACGAAGCATATTACAGCCCTCAGATTGCTGTGGGACTGCTAGGGAATGGCTATTCCCTGGGGGCTGCGGCGGTGCAATGGCAGTCCAACCCCTGAAGTCCTGAGAGGGCGGTCAGACCGCCAGTGCAGGGGTGGCTGGACTGCCACCACCGTGCCCCTGTGAGTGTGGTGGTCCTTGGCCCGCCAGACTGGTAATTGACCCCTTAATGTCCAAAAGTTGGCCCTATGAGCCAGGAAAATTTAAATCAGAATGGGCCCCTGGGTATATTAACAAACACCCTGATCAGTAGAAGTGAGCAGTTAACACACTTTGGCCCTGACTTCAACTAACTTTCTGCTGCAGACAAAGTATCCGGCACTCGGGCCAATTTCTGGGATAATTTCTTCACGCTGGTCAGGAGGGAAGCCCGGGCAAGCAAGCGGGCACAATATGTGTCCCTCCTCTTTCCCATTGCAGCCTATCACAGACCTTTTCCTACTCTCGGCATTGCGCGAGCTCCAAAATATTGCTGGCATGGGAACGTGCCTCAATCACAGGCAAAAATACTAAGAAGAAATTAAATTTAATTAAACGAGCATTAATGGAACATAAATAACCCCAGCAGTTCCCAGAGTTCCGTTTTAGGTCGCACAGGGGATAATCTAGGTCTGTTCTCCAATAGTTTGTATATGAGGAAGCACACCCAGGGGGCGCCATCTTTTCACAATATATGAATCGTGATGTCTCGCGCGTCGGCCGCTTTGTGCTTGTTCAGCAGGTGGGTTCATAATATGTAGTACGCATTTATTGCTGCGGGTATGATTATTGAAAGGGAGTTAATGCAGTTTATTCCGCTAGCATTTTCGTGCATGACTTTCTGTTTAAGGCATTAGTCACTGGTGTAACGAAACTCGAGGTGGCCTCCCTGCAAGGCTCGTGGCGTGGAGTGGCCCCCTCCGGGCTCAATCAGGTGCTCTGCAGCCAGAGTGCTGTGCTGAGGGGGTCCCCTGGAGCTTGGGGGCCCTCCCGCACCGCGGCCGCCCACATTCATCGAAGGGGCTGAGCCAGGGGTCTGGACTAGCCATAGGAGGCAAAGCATAACTGAGCCATTGTTGATTTGATGTGTACATCCGGGTCCCAAGCAGAAGCACAAATGCCCATATTTTACAAAAGAAAAGTGAGAGACTTGGAAAATCGAATGCATTTTCCCAATTTGCGAGAATGATATCAGAGGCATTTTGAGGTGGAAGACAGGTGTAAGAAAGCCATTTTGGGTCTGTTGCATGAATGCATCAGATAATAATAGTATAAAAACTTACCATAAAAAATAGTTTGTCATTAATGCTGCATTAAGGAGGGAAATTGGGCCAGGGCCTGGGTTGCTTGTCATGGTTCTATTTTGGTGCCAGTCACTTGGCCTCAGTAAGGCTGGAGCCTTGCTTGGCTTGCCACCTCTATGTGGTGTGTTTTTATGAGTATGTGGCCTTCAAACACCTCCAGAGTTTGCGCTTCCACTACCTCAGACTATCAACTTCAGTCTCAGGGCTCCTAAGTGCACTAACAGTATGCAATGCCTAGCACTGAAAACCTGCTTCCAAACCCAGGGCTCGAGTCAGAGGTACACGCAGGTACACGGCATCCCCCCACTCTTTTCACAGGGTGGATGCCGTTCCCCCATGCAAAGAAGTTGGGCCCCACAGAAATATGCTGAACTTGTTCCTGTGTAATTTTCAGACATCGGGACACGTTCAGCAGCACCTGCACGTTGCCTGCTTTCCATTCCCAGCAGCAACATGCAGGGATCGAGGGAGCATTTTTCACCTCCAGTTGGGCCGAAGTTAAAGGGCCTTTGTTTGTATATACTGACTGGGGGCCGCCTGGAACCTTACATTTAGATGTAAATGCCACAGAGGGAAATAAAGGCACACTGCATGCCTTCTCTTCACAGGTGCTTCGGAGAGGCATGCGTTTGCCTTTGTTCTGTCCCTGTAGGTAAATGCAGACACTATAAGACTGTCAGGTGGGTTAGTCTGTCCCAGTATTTACACAAATAATTTAAATAACACTATTTTATCTCTTTTATAGCGCTATGTCGTGATGTCATAAGGTCATTTGCATATTGTCTTACTTGGTCAGTCCCCCCACTTCTTTTTATAGGACTTGTGCCCTGTCCAAACCAAACAATGCCACCTCAAACTTTTGGTTGTCTCTCCAGCGTCCATGCTGCCTCACTATAAGTGAGCGTAACCGCCTGTTTGTAACCAAAAGGTCAATAAAAGACCCTCTTTTTCACCTAAAAGACAGAGCGGAAATTTCTACAGTCCCCCCTCTTGCACCAGCAGCTACGTAACCACGGGCTGGTAGGGTTATTCACGGTTTCTGACACTGCTGGTCTGGCAAGTCAGTTAGTTGAACCTTATTCATGGAACTTTCCCAGCATTACCTGGCACGGTATTTCCCCACCAGCAACCCCCTCCATCACGTCTATGCTGGCTTATGTTCATTTCTGTCAAAGCACATTCGTGTTCACTTCTTTAGCTCACACCATCACTCCCCTCACTTTAGTTGGCTGTTACTATCTAAAAGGATTTTTTAACACCAAGTGCCTTCCACACATATATCAGAGCATGTGTTGGACAGGCCACACGAAGGGCTTGCTCCCTCCCCGCACGACAGGGCCCGAGCTCAGGCCCGCCAGGCATAACCCACGAAAAGCACCTGCACCCCGTCTCCCGACGGATCTTCTGCCCTCTGACCTCTACTCATCACGGGCCCCAGCCCCACCGGCTCCCCCGGCCGGGTCAAGCCGCCATCTTGGGCCCTGCACCACGAGGCCGCGTGGCCTCGCCCCGACCCTAACCCCGGGCCTGGCCGGCCCCGACATCCCGGCACCACCATCCACCCAGGAGGTGAGCGGACCACTTGGCAGGTCAATGGGAGAACGAAGCATCAAGAGCTCTTCCCCCGCCAGGTGCCGATCGCCTCCAGCTCCCCCAGGCGTTGGCTCCACCCCCTGCTGGGTGTCTGGACACCTTCATCCCGGGCCCTCCGACCTCCAAGTGCGAGGGTCCGGACATCAAAGGGCGCCTGCCCTATAACTGTGGCAACTCCGGAGCAAGAAGGCAGTTGTATCCTGGAGTCGAGAGACACCGAGAGAACTCAGCCTTGAAGGACTACTGGCGCTGCCGTAGCCCTATCCTGTGAACCATCGTCTTGCCTGCTGGCGCTGCCGCGGCCTTCTGCAACACCTATCCTCGTCGGGACCTGCTGGCGCTGCCGCGGCCCGTTGTAACGACCATCCTCACCGGGACCTGCTGGCGCTGCCGCGGACCGTACATCGACCATCTTTCCGGGACCTGCTGGCGCTGCCGCGGACCGTGTACCGACCATCTCGACCGGGACCTGCTGGCGCTGCCGCGGCCCGTACCAGCTAAACCACCAAGCTCGAGGATTGTGAGCTAATCATCATCTCATCCGAACTACCTGACCGGTAAACAGACTGTCCCGCTACCCCCTTCCCTACTTTGAGAGACTTGAATCGAGGGGACCCCTGAGTCCAGACCTCCTTGTACCATTCAACCGTACCTTAAGAAGTGCTTATAAAGAACGCTGAATCTTATCCTTGTGTGGTATCTGTCTGTGGGGGGGGGGGAAGTTACTTGTCTGTACGATCGCTGGAGACGGCTCTCCCCGGAGACCTCTCCCCCTGACCTCGGCCGACCTCCCCGGTCCGTTTAACCTTTCTAACATTGGTGGCCAGCGGCGCGATCCGAATCAACGCGTAATCGTACAGAGAGTAGCTCACCCCACGACAAAACCACGATGTCAGCCAAAGATAGCGGTTCCACTGAGAAATTCCAAATGGATAAGTTAGAAGAATACAGCCACCGCGAACTGAAACAATTCTGCATAGAACTTGGCATTGCTACCACCGGCCTGAGTACCAAAGAGGATCTAAAGCACGCCCTTGAGTCGTGGACGGAAACTGGGATCGCCGGACCCTCCGACCAAAACAATGTCGCACCAGAGGGGAACGCCACGACTCCCGAGGAGCGGGGAACGGGCCTCTCGCAGGAGGAGATCCGAGAGAGAGAAAGAACCAGATTGCACGAGTTGGAAATGGCACGACTCAAGATGGATGGGGAACTCAAGTTAGCCGAACAGAAACTCAACCTGGAGCACATGCGGCTCCGAGAAGAACGAGAAGAAAAGCAGAGACAGAGAGAGCTGGAGGAAAAGAGAATAACGCTCGAACACGAGCGCCAACTGGCGGAAATAGAACTTCGGAAACAGAGTAAAGAACTGGGGGTGCCTGAGCGACCACACACCCCGGGGCCAACCGAGAAAAAAGTCCACATCCCCAAGGATGTTGTCCGCGAGTATGTCCGAGAAGACGACATACAACAGTGGTTTAAAGCCTACGAGATCGCCATGACCTCCCACCAGATCGACCGGAGCGATTGGGGAGCCGGACTATGGG
This sequence comes from Triturus cristatus, assembly GCF_964204655.1. NCBI lineage: Eukaryota > Metazoa > Chordata > Amphibia > Caudata > Salamandridae > Triturus > Triturus cristatus. The sequence continues at coordinate 1,079,700,205 of NC_140590.1, read as the reverse complement.
GGAGGTTCGTCAACGAAGGTCGCGATGCCCTGCTGCAGCTCCCAGATCACCAAATGTCGTCCTACGACCACATGAAGGCTGCCCTCCTCACCCGCTACGGCCTCACACCCGAGATGTACCGCCAGAGGTTCAGAGATTGCACCCGGATCCCAGGTACAACTTGGGTAGAATACGTGAACTATTTCAGCCGTGCCTTCGAGGGTTGGATCAAGGGGAGCCATGTCACCACCTACGAACAACTCTTTAACCTTATGGTATGGGAGCACCTGTCGAACAACTGTTTCGTCGAGCTCAGGCAGCACCTCCTCGACAGTAAGCTGACTGACCCCCGGCAGCTCGCCGCCGAAGCTGACCGATGGGAAAGCACCCGAGTGGGCCGGAAAGGGCCACAAGAGCAGAACAGAAGCAATCAAGGCCAGCACCGTCCTCGGGGAGGAGGAGGGGGCCAGGGGCGAGGGAGAGACGCCTTGCCAGCAACACCCGTGGCCAGCACCCCGCCTCCGGCCGGCCGGGGCAACCCCCCGTTGCGTCCTGGGTTCCGAGCCAACGTCACGTGCCACCGATGCCAGCGAGTCGGCCACTACGCCAATGACCCGAGCTGCCCGCAGAACCAAACACCCAAGCCCCGCCAGGTAGCTGCCGCCGCCCTGGGGGAAGAGCGATTATCGGAGGAACCAGAAGAGTATGAGCCGGCCCAGCAAGAGTGGGAACCGGCCGCCATGGTCCTGACGTGCTTAGGGGGAAGAGACATGGTCCCGCGGGCTCCCCTACCCGCTAACACCAGGAAATACGGTCAGTGGGTGACCATTAATGGACAGCGAGCCGAGGCCTTGCGTGACACAGGCGCCAGTGTGACTGCCGTCCGCTGTCACCTGGTGAAGCCCGAGCAGATCCTGCCGAACATTCTCTGCCCCGTCCGCTCGGCAGACAACTCTGAGAGCATGTGTCAAATGGCCTGCGTCCCCTTCGAATGGGGAGGGGTCTCCGGCCTGTTGAAGGTGACGGTCCGGGACGATGCCCCCGTGGACTGCCTCCTGGGGAATGACCTCGAGAGTTCCCCGTGGGCCACCGTTGAGAGAAGAGAGCACCTGGGGATGCTGGGCCTCCCGGACTGGGCCTGCATAACCACCCGGTCCATGGCCACCCGTGCCGTCCCCCGATCAGAAGAACCGGAATGGCCAGCACCTCCGCCCCCGGTCGCCCCAGTAGAAGACAACGACGGGGCCAGCCTCCAAGACCCGACGACCGAAGGGGACGCGCAACCCCAGGACCTTCCTGACCTGGCTCAGTGGCGTCAAGAATGTGGGCCCACCCAAGAACAGTTTCGCCAGGAACAAAAGACCTGTCCCTCCCTCGAGGGACTCCGCCAACAAGCCAGCGCCCAGAACGCAGGGGACTCCACCGGAACTCACTGGGTCTACTGGGATAACGACCTGCTATACAGCGAGCAAAGAATCGCCGAGCTGGGGGCCGGTCGAGTACTGGTGGTACCTCTCCGCTTCAGGGACTTTCTGCTCAACCTGGCCCACGATGTCCCCCTGGCTGGACACCTGGGCCAAGACAAAACGTACAGCCGCCTAGTGACCCACTTTTTCTGGCCGAAAATGAGGAACGACGTCTTGAACCACTGCCGATCTTGCCCCACATGCCAAGCCAGCGGGAAGAGTGGTCGGAAGCTGAAAGCCCCTCTGCAACCCTTCCCTGTGGTCACCACCCCGTTCGAGAGGGTGGGGATAGACATTGTGGGGCCTCTGGACCCCCGCACGGCGCAAGGACACAGGTTCATCTTAGTACTGGTGGACCATGCCACCCGCTACCCCGAGGCGGTGCCCCTACGGACCGTGACAGCTCCGGTGGTTGGCCGGGCCCTAATTGGGATCTTCTCCCGGGTAGGCTTCCCCCGAGAAGTCGTCAGCGACCGGGGCACGAACTTTATCTCCAAATACATGAAGTCCCTCTGGCAACAATGCGGGGTCACCTACAGATTCACGACCCCTTATCACCCCCAAGGGAACGGACTAGTGGAGCGTTTTAACCGCACTCTCAAGGGGATGATTGGGGGATTGGAAGAGCCCCTCCGTCGCCAGTGGGATGTACTACTCCCGTGCCTCCTCTTCGCCTACCGAGAAGTCCCCCAGAAGTCCCTCGGCTTTAGCCCTTTCGAACTCCTGTACGGGCACCCTGTGCAAGGGCCCCTCAGCCTAGTCAAGGAAGGTTGGGAGATGGCCCCCCTAAAGACCCCTCCAGACGTCTTCAAATACATCCTGGCCCTACGCAACCAGACCCGGCGCTTCAGGGAGATGGCCAAGGCGAACCTCGAGGCCAGCCAGGAGGACATGAAGAGGTGGTATGATCACAATGCCTCCTCCGTTGAGTTCGAGCCTGGTCAACAAGTATGGGTGATGTCCCCCACCGAACCATGTGCCTTGCAAGATAAGTGGACGGGGCCCTTCAAAGTGGTCGAGCGCAAAAGCCCCGTCACTTACCTCATCGACATGGGGACCTCCCGGAACCCCCTTCGGGTCCTCCACACCAACCGACTCAAACCACACTTTGTGCGCTCAGAACTCAGCCTCCTGATGGCTACGGACAGTGGGGCAGAGGAAGACTCCGAACCCCTCCCGGATCTTCTGAAGACTCAGGAGAATGACGGTTCCGTGGACGGGGTCCGGCTCTCTGACGCCCTCACTTCGGAGCAACGCCAGGGCTGCCGGGGCCTCCTGCTGCAGTTCGCTACCCTGTTCTCCCTCACCCCCGGGGTCACCCCTTGGTGTTTGCACGACGTGGACACCGGGGACAGTCCCCCTGTCCGACACCGGGCCTACCGCGTACCAGATCGGGTACGGGCCTGCATACAGGAGGAGGTGGCCAAGATGCTCACAATCGGGGTCATCGAGCCCTCGGACAGTCCCTGGGCCAGCCCGGTTGTATTGGTTCCCAAAGCCGCTGCCCCCGGCACCGCACCTGAACTGAGATTCTGCGTCGACTACCGGGGCTTGAACGCTGTCACCCGGACCGACGCTCATCCGATTCCCCGAGCAGACGAGCTGATCGACCGGCTGGGGGCCGCCCGCTACCTTAGTATCTTCGACCTAACAGCGGGCTACTGGCAGATCGGCCTCACACCCAGGGCTCAGGAACGGTCAGCCTTCTCTACCCCCGATGGCCACTACCAATTCAAGGTCATGCCCTTCGGCATGAAAAATGCCCCCGCCACGTTTCAACGCCTCGTGAACCAGGTCTTGGCGGGGCTCGAAGAGTTCAGCGCTGCCTACCTGGACGATATCGCTGTATACAGCCGCCACTGGTCCGACCACCTCCGTCACCTCCAAGAGGTCCTACAGGCCCTCCAGCGGGCCGGCCTCACAATTAAGGCCGGCAATTGCCAAATTGGCCAAGGGTCCGTGACCTACCTTGGGCACCAAGTGGGAAGCGGGCTGGTGGCCCCGCTGCAACTTAAGATTGCTGCCATCCAGTCCTGGCAGCCCCCCGTCACCCAGACCGAGGTCCGAGCCTTCTTGGGGCTCACCGGCTACTACCGGCGGTTCGTGAAGGACTACGGCAGCATCGTGGGGCCCCTCACGGGTCTCACGTCTAAGAACCAACCGAAGCGGATTAGCTGGACCCCCGATTGTCAAGCGGCCTTCGAGAAGCTGAAGGCCGCCCTGTGCACCGCCCCTGTGCTCCAGGCCCCCGATTACAGTCGGGAATTCGTGGTACAGACCGACGCCTCCGACCACGGCATCGGAGCCGTTCTTTCTCAGTTAAACCCCGAAGGTCATGACCAGCCGGTGGCCTTCATCAGTCGACGTCTCCTGGCCCGAGAACAGCGCTGGAGCACCATCGAGAGAGAGGCCTTCGCAGTGGTGTGGGCCCTCAAAAAGCTCCGGCCCTATCTCTTCGGTACCCACTTCCGGGTACAAACCGACCATCGACCCCTGCAGTGGCTGATGCAGATACGGGGGGAGAACCCAAAACTCTTGCGCTGGTCCATTTCCCTGCAGGGAATGGACTTCACCGTGGAGCACCGACCAGGCCAAGACCACGCCAACGCGGATGGCCTGTCCCGCTTTTTCCGCCTCGACGAAGAGAGTCCCCAAGGAGATGGGTGACTCTCCCCGCCTTCAGCTGGGGGGGACGCATGTTGGACAGGCCACACGAAGGGCTTGCTCCCTCCCCGCACGACAGGGCCCGAGCTCCGGCCCGCCAGGCATAACCCACGAAAAGCACCTGCACCCCGTCTCCCGACGGATCTTCTGCCCTCGGACCTCTACTCATCACGGGCCCCAGCCCCACCGGCTCCCCCGGCCGGGTCAAGCCGCCATCTTGGGCCCTGCCCCACGAGGCCGCGTGGCCTCGCCCCGACCCTAACCCCGGGCCTGGCCGGCCCCGACATCCCGGCACCACCATCCACCCAGGAGGTGAGCGGACCACTTGGCAGGTCAATGGGAGAACGAAGCGTCAAGAGCTCTTCCCCCGCCAGGTGCCGATCGCCTCCAGCTCCCCCAGGCGCTGGCTCCACCCCCTGCTGGGTGTCTGGACACCTTCATCCCGGGCCCTCCGACCTCCAAGTGCGAGGGTCCGGACATCAAAGGGCGCCTGCCCTATAACTGTGGCAACTCCGGAGCAAGAAGGCAGTTGTATCCTGGAGTCGAGAGACACCGAGAGAACTCAGCCTTGAAGGACTACTGGCGCTGCCGTAGCCCTATCCTGTGAACCATCGTCTTGCCTGCTGGCGCTGCCGCGGCCTTCTGCAACACCTATCCTCGTCGGGACCTGCTGGCGCTGCCGCGGCCCGTTGTAACGACCATCCTCACCGGGACCTGCTGGCACTGCCGCGGACCGTACATCGACCATCTTTCCGGGACCTGCTGGCGCTGCCGCGGACCGTGTACCGACCATCTCGACCGGGACCTGCTGGCGCTGCCGCGGCCCGTACCAGCTAAACCACCAAGCTCGAGGATTGTGAGCTAATCATCATCTCATCCGAACTACCTGACCGGTAAACAGACTGTCCCGCTACCCCCTTCCCTACTTTGAGAGACTTGAATCGAGGGGACCCCTGAGTCCAGACCTCCTTGTACCATTCAACCGTACCTTAAGAAGTGCTTATAAAGAACGCTGAATCTTATCCTTGTGTGGTATCTGTCTGTGGGGGGGGGGAGTTACTTGTCTGTACGATCGCTGGAGACGGCTCTCCCCGGAGACCTCTCCCCCTGACCTCGGCCGACCTCCCCGGTCCGTTTAACCTTTCTAACAGCATGCAAAGCCTGATCAGCACCACACACACACACTCCTCTCACACAAAGAACACATACATTGCAAGGAGCAGAGGTTATGCGCAGCACATGCAGTACCAGTGCAGTCTCCCCCCACACATGCACACAGGTCAGATAAAGCTGAACAGTAAACCTGCATGTTTCTTTAAGCAATGGATACTTCACTGTATATCATGCCCAATACTGTGCTGCTCTGTGGTCAATACTGTGCTGATGTAGTTCATTGACCTACTAAATCTCCGAACTTAGTGTCGGGCTATCAGAATGACCTAAGTCCGGTCTCTCCTGACCTTCTTCAGAACTCGGAAATGCAACGGCAGAGGTGGGAATGCATTGAGGAGACTAGAATCCAGGTGGAGGGGAAATGCTTCTCTCAAGGTGGGAACTCCAGGGCTCATAACTCTTAACACTGAGCATATCAACAGTGGTAACAAGAGCTGTACAATGCATGAGCCCACTTGGAAAGGACACCTTGAGCTACCTCTGGAAATAGATACCACTGGTGTTTGCCATGATGCCAGTTGGGCTTGCTAGACCCCCTCAGGTGATCAACCATCAGGGATATCCCTTGACAGGCAGCCACTGCTGGAATCTCAGTGCTTCCTAGCACAGTACCAGTGAGCCCACACCATACCACACAGCTTTCATGTTGTCTCTAAGGACCCGGACAGACTCACCTTTGATGGATAGAAAGAAAGCCTTGTGGGGCAGCTAAGTGTCATGTCATTCTAGGTGATTGAAAAAGAGTCTCTCCTCCACTGGAGACCAGAGGACCCTGATCTTCACCTCTCCCAGGTCGCCACCACAACCATGTTACCCTGTTGCAATATGGATACCTTCATAGCATCGATTTCTATGAAAGAAAATCAGTGGGCCATGTTTACAGCAAGGCACACTATGGGCATTCTTTACAATGAGGTAACAAATACGAGGCTTGGTATCGCTTCTTTATTGACACCCACGCTTGTGCCAGCAAGGCAAGGGTTTTTACGATTCAAAACCTAACAATGACTGCTGGATTTTAAATATAAAGTCACAGTAAACATAAAAATGCAAAGTACATGAAAGTGTGTAACAATGTGGAGAGCTGACATCATATATCCAGGGCCATTTAGTCTGCTGTTTTCCACCTACTGCAACCCATTATTCCCTTCAGTTTCTGGGATTTGAAGAAGTGTGTGTTTGAAGGAGCGTGTCTGTAAGTATTGATTATGGGTGTGTTCGACTTTTCATGTTAATGCATAATTTATAGGTTGCGTTACAGGGGACCGGTCATATCTCAGTACAAGTTAGTAGTGACAGAATACACACGTTTTACATTTTTCATCTAAAACATAACTGTATGGTCTTCCCCAACTTTGCCTCTGCCTAATAGAGAGAGAGACCCAGCCCTCCTAGAAATTTTGGAGAATCTCTGAATGAATAAGAGGGTGTGCATCAGTGTGCTTTTTGGTGGTGTGGGAATCTCCAGCATGCTCCGAGTGCAATGTGTAAAGTGTGTCTTTCAGCACCATGGGCCATATCATAATCCCGATGTCTGCGCCGGTCTGCCCTTTTCATTTACCCGTTTACAGCAGTTGCTTTACAAAATGTGAGGGTGCCACCCTGCAAAGTACATGGAGTACCCCCTCCCCCCACTATCCGGACCCAGTCAGGAGCTCTCAGGCAAAGGGCCTGCCGCCCGCTCTCTGCGCCAGAGGGGACTCCCTGGAGCTCGGGCTCCCCTTCATGGCAGGGTCTGTGTGGCTAATGTTACGCCACTTGTTTACAGCCAGGGCTAGACTGCCCTTAGTGGGCATTGGGCATATCCCCGGGAAGGGTGGAGGAAGATTTTGCGGTGCTGGGTGCTGATTTTTAGGTCTCGCCTACGTAGCGCGCATTCGCTGCTGGGAAAAAGACCTATAGAAATTGCTTCGGTTTTTCAGCCAAAAATGTGCATGCGTTGCATTGCTTTCAATGGCAACGCGTGCACGTTTGGTGATTCCCTTGCGGGAGCGAGCTTTGGCCACATATGTTTGCTCGCTCCTGCAAGGGAATCGCTGGGTGTTCTCTCACACTCCCCCCACCCCTCCCACTTGTTAGCCCAGTGCAGCGGGACGCTGCAGCTGCATTCGCGGCCGCGCTTGTTGTATGAAGTTTCTGCTTTCGTGTAAAGTTGAATTGCATTCCTAACGGTTCTATTTCCTGCTGTTAGAAATGCCCAAAAGGGGCTAGCTCAAGCCTATAAACAAAGCTGTTTATTTAGTGTTTACAAGCCTGAACACATCTTTACACCGCTAGCGCCTCATGCTGCAATCTGCTTCGCTCAAATAGATATAGAACGACCCCGACCAAGATTACTTTAACCATTAAGTAAAACAATGTGTGTTCTTGCTGTCTTGCCATTTAAAAAATTTTCCTGTCCAAATTTCAATTGCGAATTCAGGTTGGATTAGCATTCACAATTGGAGCGCACTCACTACAGCTTTGAAGTTGAGACATTATGACATTTGACAAAGTTTACAGGAGAAATATGCAGAATGCGCAATTGAGCATGATGGGGAGCAGTTCATAGCGGGGGCAAGTTACTGATGCCCAGGCCAGCTCCATAGTCTTAGAGTTCGACACTAAGTGGTAGGAAGGATATCGGAAAACATAAAATAACTTAGTCTGTCGGCATGCTCGTTAAGCATGTTTCTCTTTAAAGGAACGCCTGAGCACGCACGCACACATAAAGCAGCCCTTTCGGCCTAAATGAATGTCTCCCTCCATTCAGGATCAGAGGTTGTACTGCACACCATGCAGGAGACATGGGTGTAAAAGGAAGGAAAGAGTCGCAGTGCATGACGTCATTTTTTTACATGCCTATTTCCTTTTGGTAGAGCGTTAAGTGGGGCGAATTTGAAACGGGTCCCTAAAAGGCTCTATTTGCAACCTGAATCAGCACTGCTTAGATATATTTTCTTTTTCCAGCTGCTTTTTTTCTGTAGTGTTTCATGCAACATACAGCTATTGTGTAGCGCATATTTTGTACTATTTCGCATCCAGGTGTCTGGTGGAAGCTGTAGAGTGGAGACTGAATGCAGTGTGAGGTTCTAATGGTGCCTGTCAGTAGGTGATAAAGGTGTTCAGATTACTTGCACATCCAGTTATTGGCCTCTCTGCAGAGCAATGGTCACATACATGCGGATTGTACATTTTAGAAGGTTTGAAGGAAATATGCAGCTGTAGCATTATGGACAGTGTCAAAAGAAAACACAATGCAGTGCCAGCAGGTGAGCGGGTGGATTGTGTAAATGGGGGGATAGCGACGTGAAGATGATATAAGTAAGCACTCACAATGAGAATGGAGTGAAAAGATGTTGCTGAAGAGGAACGAGATGCTATGTGAGATATGCGGAGGAAGGAGTTCAAAAAGACGTGGGGAGAAAAAAGTTGTGAATGTGTAATTACAGTGCAGAAGAAAGTGGAAAATGTGAATGATTAAGACACTCAGAAGACCACTGCCCTCTCCATAGACATTAATAATGCTTAATCCACAGATATATTTTATGAATTGAAATATTTTCAATACTAATTATTCACAACTGTTGTTGTTACTCATTTTTTGATGCTGCTAACAAGCATTTGCAAAGCCAATAGGTCTGGCTTGTTTCAGCCGTAGGTCCATTGTTGTCTTATATGTATGGATGCAATGAAAGAAAACTCACAGAGAACCCCTCAAATACTGGGCAGGTCACTGGCTGTGTAAAGCACAGGATTTTAGGATTTTTTTTGTAGCCATGCCCCTAAGTACATTGTCATGTTGGAAAGGATCCCTAGTTATACTTCTTCAGCCGTGCACCTTTTACACGGCCTGACGAGGGCAGGAGACCTATTTCAGGCAGAGACCTTCCTGACAATAGACAAGATGTGCGACCGATTTGCATATGGCCATGTCTGAACTGGGGTGGCAGAGTGGGCTAAAGAACGGTGATGGATCAAACCCAGATTCGTTGACTGGGTGTGAGTGTTTGATTGGTTCTGATGCTCCGTCCATCACCACCCCTTTTGTACCGCTTTTTTCGCCATAAGTTGGCAGGGTATGCTCAGACGTGAGTCCCTTACTCACTTTGCCACTGGATTCAAGCAAGCCTGGCTGAAGACGGCTGAAATGCCAGAAACCGGTCCTAGGAAGCTTGTTTCTGGTCCAGGGAAGGCATGGCTTGGCAGTTCGGGCTGGACTGTTCCCCATGAGGCACAGGGTCAGACTGATTTGCATATGGCCATGTCTGAACTGGGGTGGCAGAGTGGGCTAAAGAACGGTGATGGATCAAACCCAGATCTGTTGACTAGGTGTGAGTGTTTGATTGGTTCTGATGCTCCGTCCATCACCACCCCTTTTGTACCCCCTTGCCGCGACGGCACTAGATATGCTGCTATATTATCAATTAAAGACCTTTTGTAAAGATACATTTCCCACATATCCCACCCCCCCCCCCCCCCGCAAACAGTACATGCACTCGAAAACATATTGAAAAATGATACTGGTAAGAAATTAATATCGCGGATTTACCGCACGACCCAGTGCTCGGCCCCGGTAGTGACTCCGTTGGCCCGTAAAGGGTGGGATGAAGACCCAATCAAGCATTGGCATAGCCAATAGGTCTCGCCTTTGGGACCTTATAAGTATTTTGTTATGCAGCACAATATCCTTACTGCAACAACATTAACTGTTGCATGGCTAAACACTTATAAGGTCCCAAAGGCGAGACCTATGCCAATGCTTGTGTCACTGGGGGAAGGTTTTGCAGCAATGCTGCTATATCGGTCCCCAGTAATTAAAGCAGCAGGGGGGCTCGTCCGTCAACATTGCTGGGGCTGCTTTGGGTTCCCAGTCCGGCCTTGTTTACAGCACATACATTGACTTGAAATATCTCCGAGTTACTGCATGGGCTGTAGAGAGAAGTGCTCAGAAATACAGTTTCCAAACCCTGCTGTCATTTCTCAAGTAAATGGGTGCACGGTGGATGCAGTGGTGCTGGAACAGTTGTCAGAGTGGGGGTACGAACATCAATGTTACATCACTAAAGTAGAATGGATTGTGAAAAATCAAATCATCGGTCAAAGAACAGGGTCAAAAGAACAATTGAGCCACACCCATTATGCAGGTAAGTGGTAATGTGAGGACATCGGTTTTTAACAAATATTTTTCATTTGTGAATCACCAAATAAAGTTTCTTGATTCATTATCAATAATTACAATCTTTGGTTCCATCTTTCTTCAAAATGAAATAAAAATGTGCATAATTTATGCTTTCCTAAATGTGGATATATTTCAAAATATTTGTACAGTTCATTTATAGCTATTTAAATTTTGTTGTGTTAGAAAAAAATTGACACCCTAAAGCTTTTCCTTTCATATTCCCAAGAATGTCACACAGTTCACTTTGCAAAATCATCTCGCTTTGTAATCAAAAAAGGAAAAGTAAACACCAGTCTTAAGTGTTCATGTTAATGGAATAAGCAGCAAGTTGTCAGAAGACATAGCCTGGTATTTGGCCTGTCTTTGAACGCCAGCAAATGTGAGAAGATAAAAACAACATTTAAAAGCACCTTTATTGTTCGTTCACCTTCTGAACTACAGTATGGTTATTTTGGGTGCGCTTTAGCACCAACCTGCATACCTACTTCCAGCGCCACTGTATTTAAGGACACATCTCAGAAGATATATGCCCGCCAGAAATGTAAGGTCAGCTCACTCACAACTACTGTCAATTCCCAGGTACAAGCAGACTTGCTGGGGGGGGCAGAAGTTTCTTATTAGGGACAGCGAAGACCTGGAATCATTTACCGATCCCGATAGAATAGCATGTCGCTCATGTCGTTTAGAAGAATGCTGAAAACTTGGCTATTCGTCAACTAAAATGTCAGGACTACCAGGGCCTACCAAAGTTCAGCACTCCTGCCAATTCCAGCGCTAAGACGCCCTGGGGCATACGTGCGCTTTAAAAGTCTTTAAATCAAATCAAATCTATGTGTAGATGGTCAAAGACATGCGGAGACCCCTTTTCCATTGGTTAGCCATGATACGACCATATGTAGTGGGTGATGAATGTGTGTTAAAGAAGTCAGTGATGGTGGGCTGTACATAGACTGGGTGTGCCTACATCTGAATATTTATTAGTTAGCGTTATTCATTGTATAATGCATAAATTGAATGACTGTTTAAGAGAAAACTTCACCTCAATTAATGCTGGAAACAACAAACCGAACAATACCATCTAAAAAGGAGAAAACCAGCACTTGTATCCTTGAAGGTGTCTCTCACTTATTGATGTTAGCGAAGTGCCATCAATCTCAAAACGACCAGTGCCAAATTTAGTGATGCAAAGTAAGATGAGGTAAGTCTGCATTCTCACATTGACCTCATGGCTGCCATTGACTGGTCTAAATCCGCCAGCTACAATCACTTCATGCTGCTATTTCAGCCTCACCCCATCACCTGTCCATAAATTGTACCTACTTCGCCCCACCTCCTCCAACACACTAAAGTCAGTGCAAGAATTCAGCTGATGACATTGCCTCCTAATTCTTTGTCCAGGATTAGATCACCCTGCCCTGGATCAAACACTGTCAGACTTTCAGTAGCGCCAAGATATCGCTGCCAGTGGGCTGGCGGGCGCTCTTTTTCTACTACTGCAGCCAAACTCATGAATCCCCTACCTATGTCTATACACACCCATTATCAGGGTCTACCTTTTCACAAAGCCCCTAAAACCTTGCTCATTCATAAAATTCAATTCAATTCAAAAGATCTTTATTCAGCCAAGAGGCCATAAAAGACAAGAAAATGCCATAAAACACTTAATAATCCATTGTTTTAGAAAAAATTCTACAGTTGGAATAACATCAGACAAAATCATAAAAGACAGCATGGCCTCAATCAGCAGGTAACAACATCCACTGAAGTTAAGCATATAATGTTGGTACAGACATTAAGTATACAGGTCAACATGATGATTTCTCAGAAATTCAAAATTACATGACAGTAAAAGACTATAACAACATGAAAAGAATATTTCAACAATAAAAGAAGAAAGCTCCAATCCAAAGCTGAGCATGATATTAACCCTCCATGGTTCCTCTGTCTTTAAAAAAGGAGTATACACTGAAGCAAGTATGCAAAGTATTCAACAGTTGCAGGTGATGTAGTGCCTCCTTACATCTATGGTAATCAAGAGTTTTAACACTGGTTTAAAAAAGTGCTTTCGTGCCTGGCTACAATAAGTACAAAAAACTTATAGTGCAACAAAGACTGTTCTGAAGTGCCATCACAAGGACAGGGTGGAATAGAGCTCCTTGTGGGGGCATACGGGCTAACAACACACAAAGACGCCATATAGGGTTGGATCTAAATCGGAAGAGCAAAGATCTCCCCTAATGCGTTAATTCAAGTGAAATATAAAAGGCTAGCTCAGGGGGGGGGGGGGGGGGCTAATAGCCTATAGTAAAATAACACTGCGCATTCATGGTCTCAACTGCAAGTCTCTTGTCTTCGGAGGACTGCGAACATGGGGCCATATTATCAAGGAACGGCGATAACATTATCGCTGCTTTACCGGCAGGAAACTGCCGCTAAAGTGGCGATAATGGGCTTTATAATATGCCCTTGTGAGTTCCCATAGAAGCCCAGGTTCTGGTGTGAACCTGGGCTTCTATGGGAATTCACAAAGGCATATTATCAAGCCCATTATCGCCGCTTTAGCGGCAATTGCCTGCCGCTAAAGCGACGATAACGTTATCGCCGGTCTTGATAATGTGGCTCGCAGAGCGTTGGGATGATATGCCAGTAAGACTGCATCGTCTGCTTATAGCAGTGCAGGTGCATGGACACCTGCAATTCTAGGGGCATCAACAAGACCAGAGGTCAAAAAGGGACAAAGACCATTTATATATATAATGAATAGTAGGTGGGCCAATACACACCCTTGGCGCACACCACGCTTTAAACAGATCTTGGGTGACATGTCACCTTTTGATGCGCACTTTGGCTTTCAAGTCAAAATGCAGTGAATGCAAAACATTAGCCTAGGGAGCCTCAATACAGAGTTCTAGCAACATTAACCACAGCTTGGACCTGTTCACAGAATCAAAGGCCGTGGACAGGTCCATATACCCTAAATCAAAGGGCAACACTTAACCAAGGTATATTTATTTACAATTAAGCTCAGGTTCAAGCACTGCTCAGTTGTTCCTGAGCCGTAGTGAAACCCATACAGAAAAGGGGACAGAATATTGTGCTCTTCAGCCCACTCAACAAGCGGACTATGGATCACTCTCCCTATTACTTTGACAGGGCTGCCTATAAGTGAGATGGGCCTTTTTAAAACATAGGTACAATGGTCGTTAAAGACCAAGATCGTGGTGTATGAGCATTGGGTGGGCGGTTGAAGATGCTAGCAGTCAGTGGCCCCCAGAGCTTTACATTAGACCTTAAAAGATTAATCGGGATCCCGTCAGGCCCACCTGCGCACTGACGTATGGCCAACCCTACCTCAGGTAAAGAAATACCAGTGCACACATGCCTGTTTGGGACTTTTGCACATTTGCACTTTGTTTCCGGGGTTGCAGTCATTGTACAAAATGTCAGGATTTACAATGAGCTGACAACATATCAGAAGTGGTAATGGATTGCAACCACAATGGGGATATTATCGACTTCGGAGATGTCTCTTGCTTATAGATGTTAGTGAAGTGCCGTCAATCACAAAACAACCAGTGCAACATTTAGTGATGCAAGGTTAGTTTAGGTCAGTCTGCTTTCTCACATTAACCTCATGGTTGCCATTGACTGATCTAAATGTGCCTCCTACAATGACTTTATGCTGCTGCTTCAGCCTCGCCCAATCACCTGCCCATAAATTTTACCTACTTCGACCCACCTCCTCCAACACACAACAGTCAGTGCAAAATTCAGCTGATGACATTGCTTCCTACTTTTTTCTCCATAATTAGATCACCCTGCCCTGGATCAAACACTGCCAGACTTTCAGAAGCGCCAAGATATCCCTGCCAGTGGGCTGGCGGGCGCTCTTTTGCTACAGCTGCAGCCAAACTCTTGAATTCCCTACCTATGTCCTTGCACACTCATTATCAGTGTCTACCTTTTCACAAAGCTCCTAAAACATAGTTCTTTCATAAATGTCATTCTTAAATCCTCTATCCTGGTTTTGGGAATGTCAGTGTCTTTTTCTGTGCTAGGACACCTTATAAGTATTTGTGCACTTTATAGAACTGCTTACAAATCACAAATCACCCTCACACTGCCCCCCTCCCTGCCCTTTGATACTGAACCCTTTCACAAACAGCACCAGTCCCTTGACTCATTCCTTTAACCTCTCATCCTGAACTCACCTTGACACTCATGTCATTTAGCGCTTCACAACACCAATCCTCAAAGCATTAACCCCTTGGCATTTAAAGCTCTATTCAAACCCCCACTGTGGACCTTCTTCTGACCTCACACTATCAAACCACAATCTTCTCCAACTCACGCAGATGCCTGAGGTTTACTTGATCCTTGTCTGCCTTGCGGCTTCCTGGACCCCTGCAATCACATGCCTGCTACCACCAATCCACCGGGACCTCACTTGCATAAATGTCCCCATGTCTCACTGCCTGTCACCACCACCTCTGTTAAAGGGTCTCTCTCCTCAACCTGGTAACATCATACAACATAATTGAACCACCACACTCTGCTGGCTCACCTTGCCTCTTTACTGGCACAGCATTGGGTCTGTTGTCCTCCCATCTCCTGAACTGTTCCTTCTTGGTCTCCTAGTGTTCCCTCCAGTAGCTGAATTTTATTTTAAGCCTTCTTTTCCACCTACACCATCATCTTTAGTGACATTACCTCCTTGTTTTTTCTTATAACATCTATTCATTAAAAACAAAGAAATATTCGTTCATTGCTAACCCTATATCTCGGACTGTGTAAGCGCTACCTGGCATTTGGTGACACACGGAATCTCTCAAACTGAACTCGCCTTCTCATACTGAGAAAAATTGTGCTCCAATATTACTCCATGGCCTTCATTCCTGCATCTGCTTCCTCTGCCTCTGGCATAATACCTGAATATCTCTGCCAGTTTAAATATTGTGTCAGAAATATTGTTATAAAAAATATCACACCAAGGGAGTTAATAATAATAGATCTTAACCCAATCAGCCAATATTTTTTCAAATTATATTTAGGACAATAATTATGTCAAACAAAATTCTCACGTACAACCCTTTGTCATCTTGTGCAGTCACCGATTTAAAGATTCACAATTCAGATTCATCAAACCATGGGGCATATTTACAAGACCCTGTTGCCATCAGTGGCGTAGCGCCATTTCACATATTTACAAGGTGATGCTAAGACACTTAACGTGGCTTAACGCCACCTTGTAAATATGGCCCCTTTCTGCTGCAGTCCGCTGCGGCAGAGAGGCGGGCAACCGATGTTACAGTGGGTTTTCCATCATAACACCTGTTGCCTTTTGATGCTGCCCCGGAGTTACATGGCTGGGGCAGTGCCAAAAACTAAGGCCAAAAATGTTTTGCTCTTTCCATGTGTGCTACATTCTGCAGCACACATAGAAAGAGAAAGTCGCAATTATTGATTATTTATGTGCAGAAAGGTATCCCTTCCTGCACAAAAATAATCGCCTTGCAGAGCAAGCACTCTTGCAACATGGCGCAAGGGTGAATGCCCTTGCGCTAGTCAGCTTTTTTAGCACCAGTGCTAGGGGAAACACAAGGATGCACAGTTTTTTTGTAAATACGCCTCATCCCTGTGTTTTAAAAATGTCGGAGCGCGGCGTTGTAAAATTTGGCATAACACCACGCTCTGGCATTTTTTAGTTAGCATGCTCCCATGTTTCTCTTATTTGCTTTTTCACCACTCATATAATTTCTTTCAAAATCACTGAGTAAATCTTTCATAATGAGTAAAATCTATTATTGCAACAGACTCTTATCTGGCCTGCTGTATAGTCCCCTGGACAAAAACAGAAACTTTCTTCCATGAACCCTTCCCCAGATACAACCCCAACAATGTCTACTCCTCCCAAGCCAGACATCTGTCTCCAAAACTCAGTGTACCAGAGTAACTCATAAACCTACTTCTCTGAACTTTGCCAGAAATGTCTCATCACAAGCACTGTGATCTTCTCAATCAACTATTAATAACCAAGCAACCAGCGCCCTAGCCCTATCTGGATCCTGAACCATACAGCCATTGACCAGAAATATACCTATGTCCCTATGGGAATCACCCAACCAACTCAAAACTCTTTCACCTGAAATATACTTCAAACTCTAGGAAGGCCATCTCCATCTCTTTGCTGTCCAGCCTCATTTCTCCATAATAGGGTAAGTGAAAGCTGCAAGGATGCTATGCAATGTTTTTGAAGGCGTTTGAAAGACTTTGCAACTTTGCAAAAGGGTGCAAAACATTTGGCTTTGCCACTTTTTATTGATAATTGAGACCCTTGTGACTAATAATGTGGCGCTGATCCTTTTTTCACATGATCAACATTGCTGTGTATAGGATACACTTCACATAAAACAGTATATGCCATTGCTTGAAAAAGGTTCAGCAAAGGATAAACTTACATAGAAAAATCATGTTTAAATGGTCCATCTTGGCTGGGTGCCTTTAGAGTGAAAACCATTTATATCGCAGTCCAATCTTCGCCACTGGCAAAAGGAGGAACTAATGCAAAACTTTGCTGGGAAAAAAACTTTTTATATCCCTATCCAACAATCATTAATAGAGCTGCACAAATCCTATTATTCTCTGTCCAAAACCCTCAATTTCACAAAATCTGTTTGTACTTGGACTTTAAAGTCTATACACATCTCGATCTCTCCAGAGCCAAATGCTTTGGCCCTGTTAAGATGTTTGAGAACAGCTTATGTGGCAAGAATTGTTGTTTGTGGTATTGTATGCATACAAATGAGCAGGCCCAATGGAAGGAAGTGAAGTAAGTGTTTCATTCCGCTCAAAGACCGACCGAATATGATCTGCAGCACTCAGCCTGTTCCAGAATCACATGTACCCAGAGGAGCAAGAGGCTGCTGATGTTTAACGCGGATTACGTGTACGTCAAAGGGTTTGAACATTGCATGCTAAGGTGTCCTCTGTGGGATTACACGAGCCAGCTAGCCTATGGCTGAGGCACCGGTGGTGATCACATAATGCTTTGGTGGATTAGGAATGGAGTCTTTCTTGGAGATAATTTTTCCGGTTTGCCATGACAACCATCGACTCCATCTGATTGGGGGAGTGGCAGAGCTAGAATTGGAACAGAAGGCAGGCTGACATTGAGCTTGCTTATTCAATGGAAAGTCTACAGGTGCTGCTAAAAGGCCGCCATTTCCCTTTCTTGGGCCTGATTACGAGTGAGTTGGTTAATTTCGATCCACGCGTGAACTCCTTTTTTACACATGGGTCAGAATTACGACTTTGAATGTGTTTAACGCATCCGATAACTATCGCATGCATTAAATAACTCAACCTTTGTTAAATTTTCGCCAAGCCAAACCTGCTAAAATTTAGCAGTGAAAAGAATACGGTATTTACCTTACCATGCTTGGTGCTTAAAACACCAAAATCCACATATTATTCCCCACAGACTAGTAAGAGGTATTTTCTATCGCACCGATAAATAACGTACCCTATGTTATCGTTATGTATCAGGTGTGTTAAATAACACGTAACCTCGTAATCAGGCCCTATGTCATTAAAGCACCTCAGGACGTAATTTCTTTGCGTCTCAATGAGTTTGGTGAGATGCTGGGCATGCTACAGAATTTCACTATTATTTTAAAAATTGAGAATTTCATTGATGATCCTTTTACTCTAGCTCCATTCTCACAAAAATATCTAAAAAGGACAGATAGTTGCACAAAATGGTGATAATATTATAATGTGAAGTAAATCCATCTTTAGGGTATTGTATTAAATACTAGGATATTTAATACAAGATTGCTCCGCAGGCAATTGTACCACATGAAAATACTTTTAAGTATGCTAATCTATTAGCAAATACAGTGGTAAAAATATCACTTTTTAAAGGCATTTACCATGAAATGCTTTTTATAGTCCTTAAAATAAAAAGCATCTGCAAAGCTAATATGGCTTGCTTTTGAGACCTATTTGCTTTGCCAAAGCCCTATAGCCATGCTGTACAGCACCAGTAAGATATTGTGCAGCATGGCAAAAAGCTAAAAAAAAAAAAAAAAAAAAAAAGGTACGATGACGCGGGCCCTTTTTTCAATTAGAAAATCGAGATTGATTGGTGATTAAGAAAAAATCGAAGTAGAGCAGAGGTATTTCATAGGTGGACTGGCAGGAAGCTATTTGCTGCCTGGTGCTGTACAAAAAACATACATTAAGAAAAGACTGCAAGCGGAAGGAGAGGGCAGAAACGGGGACCATGAGGAGAGATGGGGTAGAAATGGAGAGTGGGTGGGTGGGAGACAGCAGGAACGAAGTGGGCAGTGGGACAGGACAGCAGCACTAGAGGGAGAAGCACATGTGCGAAAGCAACACCGCAGTGGTGGAGAATCTCACTAGGGCAAGAGCAACTCGGAGGGTGGCAGGGGAGAAGCCCATGAGCAAGAGAGCAACAGGGATCAGGGCGAGGTGGAAGAGAAGTACGTGAGGGTGACAGCTGGAAAATACTTGCACCCTCAAGGAGTACTTGACCCAAAAAAATAGCTCCCGAAAAGCAAGCATGGAAGGACACAAGTAAAGAGGCTATGCTGCAGTGGAGAGACAAATACAGACGAGGAAAGAAAGCCCACAAAAGGCAGCATATAAAAAGCAAACTAATGACAGTGTGGATAAAGTCAACCAATGGTATGCAATGAGTGGACCCTAAGCCCACTGTACGTTCACACTAGGTATTTTGCAACCAGACAGCTTTTGCTGTGTGATAGGCAAGACCTAACTAGAAGCTGACAACAATACAGTGTGACCTTGGCAGCTATTGTCTGGTCAAAGTAGTTATTCGTCTATTTCAAAATGTTGGTCAGATACATATTCATACAAATACAAGAATGTTTATTTTGAACCATCTTCATGTTCTGTAAATGTCCAATTCTCTTCTCATGTATTTAATACAAGAGGCTGACATGTTTATTAGAATGTTCAGTTTGCCAAAAAAATAGATGTTGTTCCACTCTTGGATCAAGGTGTGAGGTTGAAAATGTAATTACGCAATTTGGTGGTCGAGCTACTGATATGACTGTTACACCACAACTGCCATAAACACGTCACACAGAAAGTGCAGTAGTGGTGCCGTCTTCTCTTGAACACACTGTAAAGGTTTTGTGTGAAGAGAAGCAGCAAATGTCCATACCTTTCAGGGTGCAGCATTGCTTAATTTATAAAAAAAATAAAAAAAACAGCCCTCCTCGGGAGGTCACAGCAGCTTGCACGACCTATTGTCCTGGCCAGCGCTGCCAATGACAGTACCAACTCAACTACTACCCATCACAAATCTAAGCTATGAGAATAGCTTGGACAGCAAATAGTAGTCCTTCTTAATGTTTATTTCATTACTAAACAACTGTTGTGTGTTCATCTTTAACTTAGTCAAACAGTGCCACCATGTGGCAGACTGTCATAGGTACCAGTGTTGGCAATTAAGTGCTGGTGCCCTGCACCGGAAACTACCAGCTCAAATTAAGCACTGGGGTGCAGATACATCACGGGCAGCAGTGCAAGAGCCTCCTACACACAGATAAAGGCTGATTCTAAGTCGACTGATTTTAGAGAAAGCTGATGCACCGGACCAATCATCTCTCTAAAACCACCTCATAATACATGTCTCAGTTTTAAGCTGAATGGCGGGGGTGGCGGCACAGCAGACAAAAAGCTTACACCGGCTGAACATCTCTGCTTCTTCTAATCGATAGATATTGAATTTGTGGTGAGATTTTCCATTCTCTATCATGACAATATCCACCCCTTGGGGCCGCCCGCTACTGAGTATCTCTTCTCCCATGGACTATAACTGCTTCGTGATTTAGAGCGCCTCCCCTTTGTTTTCGCTTTTTTTCTGCCGTGTTCATTACTCAGTATTTGTGCGCGCGGATGAAAGGAGCACGTGTCCTTGCGGCTTGCTTACCTTAGCCGTGAACGTGTAAGGTTAGATGAGCGCCCTACTTTTTCGTAGGGAGGCGAATTTACAATAACAATATCATTATTTCAGGGGTTTTGCCGTTCGAAGTTACACAACACCACACCACTGATTCCTGGCACAGATGTCTATAACAGCCAAGCGTGTGCTTGTTTTCTCTGAAGGGTTTAACGTTATATTTTGACGTTGATGCATTAAAGGTTTAAGATTGATGGGGGCATTGGCAGGGCATGGCTTTTTTTTCAGCAGATCCAAGTTATAATATTTTATGTTTGATTATTTTATATGCTCCCATTTGGCCAAACAGTATGCCTACGCCATTCTAGTACACTCAGGTGTGTGAGTTTAGCTTGCAATAGGAGTAAACTTGTAGATGTGTTCCATTTGTGTGCTGGCACTGCTGCTGTCACGTGCACTGCAATTGTGGCACCACCTCAAACGGCCGCACGAGGGCACCCAAACTAATGTAATTGAGACTGAGGCAGTCAAAATAATTCCAGCAGATCTGGCTCTGCGTGTCTGGGAGAGCTGCACTGCTATCAGTGCTGTACCTGTTCATTTGTGTGAAAGGCACTTGCACTGCTGACTGTAATGTTCCTGTTTCGTGTGTGTGAGAAGCTTGCACTGCTGCTATCCATGCTGTACCTGATCAGAGTATGAAAGACACTTGCACTGCTGCCTGTAGTAAACCAATTTAGTGTGTATGTGAGGCTTACACTGCTGCTATCCATGCTGTACCTGACCTGTGTGTGTGCCTGTATAATACTTGTTTTGTGTGTGTGTGTGTGGCTTGCACTGCTGCTATTCATGCTGTACCTGGTCTGTGTGTGTGCCCATAGTACACTTATTTTGTGTATGTGAGGCTTGCACTGCTGCTATTCATGTTGTGCTTGACCTGTGTCTGAAAGACACCTCTACTGCTGCCTGTAGTATATCTGTTTTGTGTGTGTGTGGGAGGCTTGCACTGCTGCTATTCATTCTGTAACTGACCTGTGTGTGTGTCTGTAGAATACTTGTTTTGTGTGTGTGTGTGGCTTGCACTGCTGCTATTCATGCTGCATCTGACCTGTGGGTGTGCCCATAGTACACTTATTTTGTGTATGTGAGGCTTGCACTGCTGGTATCCATGCTATACCTGACCTGTGTGTGTGCCTGTAGTATACTTGTTTTGTGTGTGTGTGACTTGCACTGCTGCTATTCATGTTGTGCTTGACCTGTGTCTGAAAGACACTTCCACTGCTGCCTGTAGTATATCTGTTTTGTGTGTGTGTGGGAGGCTTGCACTGCTGCTATTCATTTTGTAACTGACCTGTGTGTGTGTCTGTAGAATACTTGCTTTGTGTGTGTGTGTGTCTTGCACTGCTGCTATTCATGCTGTACCTGACCTGTACACTTATTTTGTGTATGTGAGGCTTGCACTGCTGGTATCCATGCTATACCTGACCTCTGTGTGTGCCTGTAGTACACTTGTTTTGTGTGTGTGAGGCTTGCACTGCTCCTATTCATGCTGTACCTGACCTGTGTATGAACCTCTACTGCTGCCTGTAGTATGCTTGTTGTGTGTGTGTGTGGGAGGCTTGTACTGATGCTATCCATGCTGCATCTGATCTGTGTGTGGAAGGCACATGCACTACTACCTGTGCTGTATTTGTTCTGTGTGTGAGATAAACATTTGCTGCTGTTCTTCTTCCAAGGCCATTTCTATGTGGCCAAGGGAAGGCTGCTCCAGTAATAAACGTTCTGGGTGCGTGTAACAGAAATCAGCACAGCTATTTCACGTGTTAACAGTTTTCAACATAAAAACGTGCACCTGTATTCTCTGCAGCAGCGCCCCATCCGTACAGGCCACACACCCACCTTTTTGCCCAACATAGAGTCTCTGTCAGAGACACTCTTCTTGTTCAGGTCAAGCAGCTAGGATCTAGACATGCACTAAATGCGCCGGCTCCTGGCTGCCTGAGCTGAACTTTGCCAGGCTGGGGATTTCATAGCATGTGGGTGCGACTTCCTCAGACTGGCAAAAATGCCTGGAGGCCCTCCTCGTCATGCCAAGGAGGAGAGTCACTGATTGCCTCAGACCTGGGCGCTTCAGTTGTAAGCCCTGAAGTGGCCAGGGCCAGTGGCAATCATTGACATCTGATCACGGAGTGGGGGGGGTCATCAGTCTCACTGACCCCATCCCTCGCTGGGGCTGCTGCCTTCCCTCAATGGCTGACCTCCTAGGACATCTGCGGCTTCCCTCCTGAGGAGCTGCTGTGACAATAAATTGTGTGTTTTTTAGGTGTGTTGCGCTTGTTCCTGTATGTATGAATATATGTATGTATGCATACTTACGAGTGAATGTTGTGAATGGGTGTGCATGTGTGAGCATGTGTGAATGCATGGGTGTGGGTGGCTCCCCACTCCCCTCCCTGCTAAAATTACCAGCCAGCAGTCCCAACCCTCCTAGGACCTCTGAGGCTTCCCTCCTGGAGAGCTGCAGTGAAGGTCAGTTTTATGTTTTTTGATGTTTGGTGTCTGCGTGAGTGCGTCTATGTATGCACCTATGTATGTATTTGTATTTGTGAGTGAGTGTGTAGGGGAAGCTTACATTGCTGCTGCATGTAACACACACTTTAATATGAGGGAAGCTTGCAATAAGGCTGCAAATGATGTGTTAGATCTGTGTACGCCGTTGCTTCAGTACTAGAATCCTGTACTGGTTCAGCTCTTGATTGGCCTTTTATCTGTGAGTGGGGGTTTTGCACTGTTGCTGCTGTGGTAACTTCTGTGAGTCTAGGAAACTTGCAGTTATGTGTCCCATGATGGAGATGGCCTCTGCTGTTGCTTCTGTTGTCTCTGATCTGTATATGATGGACACTTTCACTGATACTGTTGAAGTGTTTTGCTAGAGGGATACTTGTACTGCTGCTGCCCTTGATATAACTGTTTGCTAGGTGTGTCGTTTTTTCTATTGGGGGAGTTTGCACTGCTGCTGCACCTGCTGTGCGTGTTATTTGTGAGAGGGAATATGGCACTGTTACTGCCTGTGATGCACCTGTTCTGCAAGGGTGGGAAGCTTTTGCTGCGTGTTCAGTACCTGTCCTCTGTGCATGATGGACGCCTGTATTGCTGTTCCTTGAGGTGTTTCTGTACTGTATCTCATTGGTGACAGCGCTACGGATGATACTAATGTAACTTTTTTGTCAGGGGAAGGCTGTAGTGATGCTATTTGTGTGTGTGTACGTCTGTCTGTGTGTGCACGTGCGTGTATGTGTTCGCATGTGCACGGTTTTTTTAAAATTAATTTCTTGACTGTGCGTCACCTCAGGGTGTAGATAGTCTTGGATTTCCAGAGTTCTCATGAGGGTTCCTATGCAGCCTTAGGCCCTGATAGATCCCTTCCGGGGTGGCATGGGCAACACTTGGCAGACTGGCCTGGCTTTACTGTGCGCAGGCTCCACTAAACACTGCTCACTACAGTCCTGACGTGAAGCACGACTGAAGCTGTTGTGAACGGGGGCGACCCTGCCTGTCGGAGCAAAGGACCATAGATCAGTGGGGAAGAGCTACCGGAAGGCACTATGGTTTCCAAGACACCCCTGCCCACAGCACGTCCACATCATTAACTGGCAGACGCCAGGAGCCCGGAACGCAAGTTGGCACACATGGGAAGCTGGGGAGGGTGCCAGTGACAATGCACGCAGACACAGCAAAAGTAGGGGAGAGGATGTAGCTAAACGGCTAGGGCAGTCGACCTAAAAGCTGGGGAACCGTGTTCGAGTCGCTCAACCTCCTGTGATTCTGGGCAAATCACTTAATTTCCCTCTGCCTAACAGAAAATGATTTTGTCCGTCTGTAACTCAACTGGTGCTGGTGTAAAGCACTCTGATACCTTCGGGTCTAGTTCCCGCTATATAAAACTAAAAAAAAAATTCAAATTGGCTTTACACACAGGAAGGCTAGTCTTTAGTCTTACTTTTGTTTTCTTTGTTCTGTTCCCCCCACCCTAAAGCTTCCTTCACATCATTATATGTTTGTGCCGCCAAAGCTCATGCCTTGGCTGTACCATTTGCTAACGCCACCTTTTCACAAATAAGTATTCTGTGACATCTCTCATGAATCCTCATACTTTTAGGTCATGGCCTCTAGTTTTTCTGATGAACCCCCATCTTCTTTTGTTTCGTGTGTATTTGCGTTGCGCCTTCGGGGGTCTCCCGCTCAGTGTGCCCTCCCCTTCCTGTTGTTTAGCCAATCCCTGCTCTGATAATTCCTCACACGGTGTGTGATATGAGCAATGCATTATTTTGTTCTCTCCGCCTTGGACTGCCTCCAGTCTGTTTTTATCCTTAAAGAGCTGATACTGCTAAGGCTGCAGTCAATACTTGGTATTTAATTTCCAGACCTTCAGAAAATAGCCGGCTGCAGTCTGCCGAATTTGATACAGTAATCAGTGCTTCATTTGAGCGCGTGGCAGCAGGCGGGGACTGACAGCACTCATTTTTGGGGACCAGCACTTATTTTTTCTCAACAGATTTTGATCCAAAGTAAGAGATAGAAAAACACAATAGGGAATAAGAAGGAGAAAGGGAAAGATGGAAAAACAGAGACAAAGGCAGAAAGCAGGGATGAAAAAGAACCTTCAAGAGTGAGTAAAGCTTAAAGAGGCAGGGAGGCATGAGCTGGGATAAAGACTACAAACAGTCCAGTGCTTAACTTGTATAAAAAAAAAAATAGGTGCCGAGGCTCTCGTCAGGAGGCCACAGCAGCTAGCAGCACACATTTCCCCTGCCATGCTGCCAATGATAGTAACGCCACAACTACTAACCATCACACTCCTCCTACAAGTGTGACAATTCAGGCTATTCCAGCCTCCCACAGCTATAAGAATGGCTTGGGTGGCAGGTAATAGTCATTTTTAATGTATGTTGAATTAATAATTGACTGTTGTTGTGGTCATCTCTAAATGAGCCAGACTGCGCCACCTTGTGGCAGACTGTCACAAGCGCCGGTGCCGACTATTAAGTGCCGGTGCCAAGAACCGAAAACCACCTGCTCAAATTAAGCACAAACACACACTGCTTATTTTAAGCCGGTGATTGCTGATGGGGCCTACCAATACTAATTTTTGGACCAGGAAGCATTTTTCTTCACCAGACTGACCCAGAAAAGAGAGAGAAACACACACAAGGAGAAAAGAAGGAGGAAGAGAAAGACGGAACAACAGACAAAGGAGAAATCAGGGATGAAAAAGAATTTCCAAGACTGATATAGAGGCAGGGAACGTTTTGTAGTGGATGAAAGGGGTACAAGGTGGAATTAAGGCTACGCGACCTTACTGTTCCATATTCTGACCTGCAGTAGTGACGACCGTGAGTTTCTGAAAAGTACTTTGTGCCCAGCACTTATTCTTTTACAAATAAAGCACTGAAAATAATCCAGATATTACCTCCAGAACCACATGTAAATCCAGGAATTAGAAAGGGCCACAACACTCTTCTGGCAAGGACGCAAGCGGTCTAACAGAACACCGATATCCCAGCCGGTTAAAGCTATTCCCATACATCCCTTATTCACTTTTTTATCTCCAGAGTGATACAATGTTTCAGAGATAATTTTCCTTTTTTGTGACCTGTTAGCCTCACCTCCTACCCTCTGCTTCCCCCGGGATATCTCAAGTGCACGCCTTAGCATTTGGCAACATTGGACCTAAGTTGTCATGTCCCAAACCAATTGCCACCTTCCAAATATGACGCATTCACTACCTATGGGGTAGCAACTTTAACATGCATTGGCAATGCATTGGTTTTGCCTATGTAAAGAATAAAGAGCTTTTTCATCAATCATCCTCCGAGAGAAGGAAAGAGCTCCCTGACTGATAACACAGGAGTGGAAAGGATGTGGTGCAGCAGCCAGAGCTGTTGACTTGAGAGCTAGGGGTCCTGGTTCGAGTCTCGGCAGAGCCTCGCAACATACTGTGATTTTATGCAAATCACTTAATCTCTCCGGGTGATAAATTGTTATATAAATATGCTGCAATAGTAAACGGCAAAACTTTATGGAAATATTGTTCCACCAAAATGGATGTTAATGGTATTTTGGCGGTGGGAAACTGATAATAGAAGCAGACAAGGAACAAGCAATGGTAAATGCAGGAAAAATATGCTACAGCAAATAAACATGGAGGAAAGGTGTCACACACAGGAAGCAATGAGGAGCCAGGAAAGAGAAGAGGCTGGAAACCTACAAATATGTTTTAATAATGAGTTTTGCTGCATAAAACTGCACTTCTATAACTTCTAAGTGTTATACATAATCGCTGTTACATTTTCCCAATTATAATGGAAGACAATATATTGACCTCAGATGGAAGGAACGTTGGCTTGTCTATGCGGGGGTTGGATCCTTTGAACTTTATATGATGAAAAATGTGAGCTGTGAGAATTCAACTCTCTAAGGAAAACATAACTTTGTATCATGTATAAATAGCACCAAGTGCCCATCAGCTCATGTAACCTGTGGATGAGGTAAAGAGTACTGACTCAAGAAAAAACTTACTAGCAGCATGGTATCAGAATATCGTTGTCAAAATGTCATCTGACATAAATAATTTGCTGCCATTCAATGGAGTTAATAGCAGAAACCTTACATCCATGGGGCGATATTGTTTTAATGGAATATATGACATGATATGCCAGTGCCTTGAGACCCTTACTGGTGAGTAGTTGCGTTTTACCAACCCCTGATTGATTGATTGATTGATTGATTGATTGATTGATTGATTGATTGACACTTATTCTGTATTTGACACTCTAATATACAGCCTTGCCAATACCCAATTATGACATCCCTTTTATCAGAATAGGCTGCATTGTCTAGAACTCACTGTCAGCCTACCACCTAGTCAGCGCTCCACATAATTTCCCATCATGAGATTGTGTCTATGAAACAACATGCACTGGAAGGGGTGGCTTTGGCTGGAGTTGCTCTGCTGGGGTCAAAGGGGATACTGTCTTCAGGATAGCAGTATATTACATCCACGGACTTCAATGCCTCTCCAAGGGTAGAAAGAGCTATATAAATGCATTGTTATACCAATACACTGTATTTTAAGAGAAATTAACTATGAAGTTCCTTCTCTTACAATAAATCCATCTCTCTCCGTGCTTCAGTTTACAAACCTACTCAGTTTACTCTGCTTTCCAGCATTCGCATCCTCCATCTAGTCCAGCACATTCTTTTCCCTTCTACCTCTCTTCCTCACAGCTTCTGTTTTTCCTCCACCCTCCCTCCCTCCATCCTCTCCTTTTTTGTACATCTCTCTGCATCTCATCTCTCTCTGCATCATTTGCTCCATCCATTATCTTTATCGCTCTGCAGTTTCTCCTTCTGTACTCCTTTTACCTTCTTAATCCCTTTCTTTCTCACTCTCACTTCCTCTCACATTTCCCTACCAATCTCCCTTTTTCTTCGACCCCATCTCTAACTTTCTAGATCACACTCTTTATCTTGTTATTTCTCAACTTACAGCCAAGGGCAAACTGGGCGAATAGGGCCCGAAATGAGTTGGTGGTAATTAAATAAAATATATGATTGCCAGTCTGATGTCCCTCTTTTCATGTCAACCCACCTCGTCTACCTCACCTCATCTCTTTCTCTTTGCCTCTTCTATTGTCTGCCTGTCTCTGCATCTCTACATTCTGTACATATTCCCCTTTCTATATCTAACTCTCTCTACCCATGTATATACCTCACCTATCTCAATGCACCTCTATACATACTGTGTCTCTCTAAATGACCTCTCTCCCTCACAACCTTACTTCTCTCTCTCCAACTCTCTGTACATATCTCCCTATCTCTGCCTCTCTACCCCTTCTTTCTACATCGAATTCCTCCTTACCGCACCTCTCCACACCTCCACGCTATTTTCATCTCACATCTCTCCTCCATGTACCTAAATCATCTCTCAAATGTACCTCTCCCTTCACCTTGCCACACTATCTGCTTTCAACTATACCATGCTTCTCTAACACTTTCAGCCCTCTACCTCGCCTCTCTATTTAATTTCTCTCTCATCTCATGCCTATTGCTATTACACCTCTCTCTATTGAGCCTCTCTCTCTCACTACTTAATTTCTCTATTTACCTCACCAATCATTTGCTATCTCAACTCTCCATCATCACTCTGACTTGCTACTTTTGTTCCCCCTTCACCTCACTCCTCTCACTGCTTTACTCCTTTCTTATTATGTCTATCACTACTTTTATCCTTTCTGTCTTTAACATTACTTTTGCCTTGGCTGTCATCTCAGGATGCAACTCCTTCTCTTTCAACTCACAGACTCCCTCACCACTCTCTCTCTCATTATTTAACCTCACCTCTTGGTCTATACATCTCTGTCTACATCTCTGTACATCTCACCTCTCACTATCTCACCCTGTGTCACTACCTGGTTATCAACCACACCTCTCTTCCTCTCTCCCACATCTGTCTTTCCATTTGACATTTTTTCTCTCCACACCTCATTATTTTTTCGACATTCAACCTTCCTTCTCTATCTTTTTCTCTGCCTCACTAATCTCTTTACCTGAACAATCTTTCTATATGTCTTCTCATTTTGCACCGCTCTATATCTTGCATGTCTCTATGCTTCTTTCACTATTTTACCAAAGTGGTACTACCTGTACCCAGGGCCTGTAAATTAAATGCTACTAGTGGGAGGGCAGCACCCAGTGTCCCACCCATTTAAGTAGCCATTAAAACATATCTCAGGCCTGCCATTGTAGTCGTTGTGTGCAGTTGTGAAATAACATTTTGACCTGGCCAAATACACCCTTTTGCCAGGTCCAAGCCTTCCTTTTTAATACATATAAACCATCTCTAGGGTAGGCCGTAAACAGCCCATAGGGTAGGCTGTAGTGGATTTAAAAAAATGGACATGTACTTTTTGCTTTTGCATGTCCTGATAGTGAAAAACTCTTAAATTCATTTTTTACTACTGCAAGGCCTACATCTTCCATAGGATAACATTGGGTTACCTTATTGCATTTAATAAGTGATAACTTTCAATATAGAGCAGATCGGAAAGTCGAGTTTGGACTCCAAAGAATTGTGATTTAAAACTCTCTTTAACGATAAAGTTGGATTTTAAGTCACAGTTCTGAAAATGACACTTTTAGAAAGTTGGTATTTTCTTGCCCTAAAAAGTTGATGCCTGCAGTCTGTATCCTGGATCACATGCCTGGGTGTAGTTGTCAGTAGGTCTTTCTGTATTACCCCACCAGAAAGTAAGACAAAGGGGGAATAGGTGTTGCTAGGATGGGCCAGCTTTGTCAGGATGGGAGGAGGAGCTGTCACCTACAACACTTGCACATCACAAAGGCTCTGACTCAGCACACTCACAAAGGGTTTCATACTAGTCTTTTTGGCAGGCAGGCAGGACATTGCAGACACTTTTGTAGGGGGAGGACTTTAGAAGATTCTCCCAATTCAGTGTGTGCACCAAGTATAAATAGTGCACCTTCAGACCCAACTCTTCAGTACACTTCTAGACTTGACTTATGGAAGACTCACTTCTGGACTTGACTTATGGAAGACTCAGAAGAAGGCCCTGTTCTGCTGCTCTGCTGCAAGAAGGATTTCTTTGCTACCCTGCTACTCTACTGCCCTGCTACACTGGTCTTTGAGGGAGAAGAACTGGACCTGCATCTTGAATCCAGGACCAACAGAGTGTCTCCAAGACTAGTTGGCTGGCCTCCTGGCCTCAGGGACAGAAAAGGCTCCAACCATCTTGAACTCTGCACCTGTACTCTGCCTGCAATAACCCTAGCCCCAGCCAAGTTGTGCCCCTCCAGTCCTGGACCCCTGGAAGTGGGGCTAAAGGTTCTCTGGCAGCCCAGCTGTGGTCTCATAAGAACAGGCGCAATGCGATGCAAACCCAACGTAACTCTTCGCAGCACCGCATTGGAGCAGACACAGGACAACACAAGTCCACATTGCAGCCTGCACAAGATCATCCGAGCTACAGCTGTGCAACACATCATCAACGCAGACCTCACAGCTTCTCACCTGAACCAATGCAGCACAACACAGCCTTGATGCAAACCCACATCGTGGCTCTTGAAGCTCATTGAAATCACTACTGTACAACGCATCTTCTACACAAACCTCACAACATGTCTTGGGACTGCTGCGATGTTCAGCAAGCTGCAGCCAGGATTTAAGGTACATTTCACAGTGGAACTAACTGGGCCCCTGTATCTAGACTGTGCTCCATCACAGTCAGTCTGATCTTTTGACACAGTTGGCGCTTTGTGCTTTTAAGCACTACTTTTACCTAATTCTTTAAAATTGCATATCTCCGATTCTAGTGATTGGATTTTTCTCATTTTGGTGTTAAATAGTTTATTACAATTAACTCTATTTTTATAGATTGGTGGGGGAGTTTTCTTGTGTTGTGTTTTAACTTTTTTTACTGTTTATGTGCTGCATAAACACTACATATATTGCCTCTAAGGTGGCCTGACTGCTTTTGTGGCAAGCTAAAATAGAATTCATCATAGATTAATTGGGGGTTTCCTTGTTTTTCACCCTGACAAGAATTGTGGCTGCTGCCTGAGTAGGGTTTCAATCCCTCAAACAATAATCTAATTTCTCAGAACCCAAAATCCCTTAAGATGCAATGCCACTGCCCTATTCGGCTTCTTCCTTCCACCACCATCTCCATGTTTTCTTCCTCTCCTTTCTTGACTCCATTTCTTCACTCATATTTCCACATCTAATCCAGGATAAATGTTTCATGACAATCACACTGAAGGGTGAACCTGCAGATTCTGTCGCGCTGTAGCTCGTCTGCGCACACATTACCACAGACACACAGGCAAAGTAGTCAAACTCGCACTGAGTAATTGCACCAAGCTACAGGAAGATCTACTGTACAAAAACAACAAAAGGCAGACACGAGAGCAAAAGGGCCAATTACTTCTCGTTATTTGCCTTCCCTGCCGCCTCTGCCGCTTTGATTACTTTGAACGCTCCTGCAGGTCCCTATTGACACCAAGGCTTGGGCTGCTAAATTATCTCCTGACTGATAATTGCAGCAGCAGGAAGATATCGATTGATTCTAAAATCAAAGAAGGCCATCTTGTGGTCAGGGCTTTGAGGCAAGGCTGCCGCGTGGACTACCCTGGACTACCTCCTTTTCCAGATTGTTCTTCGAGCTATCCTTTCAGGTTATACAAGATCAGTCTGCAGGCCTTTAGGCTGGAGTCGATCGGGCATTCGTAGGATCCATGTTGGCCTTGTTAGTCAGGCAGACTGAGGGAACATATGTTGAGTCTAGTTTTGTGGGCAGGCACTGAATAATGAGGTATCTGGCTATATAGGCCACATGAGGGGCATGACAATCTTGGGTATTCCAGTAGACTGGAAGTATAAGTAGGAAGTAATTATTGAGCTGGCTGCAAGACCAAGAGGGGCATGTTTATCCACATATTGATTGTCACAGTGGCATAGCGGGATGCCAAAGTACCTATGAAGGGCTTGAAAAAATGCACTCCCATCCCTGGTTGGCTGACAAAAGCAACCATAGTTAGTTGTAGTGGGTTCCTCTTAACACCGGCCAAGGTGCCACTGCACCTGCTGCATTAATGATAGGGACGCCTCAAACAACAGGTTAGATGCCAGCATCTTTAGAGTCCTTGGGGGTGGAGCAGTTTGGGAACACCTTGAACTCTCTTACAATCTGCTTCTCTAACACCAAAGGCTTTGATGATCATGCTGGAGGATGTTTCATAATTATCTTGTAGGTGGAAGTAGGCCATAGTATGCACTCCTTCTACACTGATATGCCGGAGAATCTAGCATGCTCATCTTTGGAGGGGAAGTGGATGATGGAAGATTCACATTGGAGCTAAATTTTTGGAGTCTAGCTCCCACTACATGGCATGCAGTCTTCATGGGAGATCATCCCAAGAGAGATTACCTATGGAAAAAGAGATTGGCTACCCCTTTAGCACCAGCTTCTGCACTGTTTTTGCAATACTGAACAGGGTGCAGGAGCGGGTGCCAAGGTGCCAACTGCTCCTGGTTTTAATATTTAAGCCTCACCCCTTTCCTACCCTTAAGCAAGACAAGTAGGAGAATAGGGAAAAAAAACTCTATTCTTGGGCAAGGCCAGGAAGGATAAAATCACATCCCCTCAAACTTTAGTAGTGGGAGTGTTGACAGAAGCGGGCAATTTACTGCATTCCCCTTGGGCAAAGATTGAAATAATTTATGGTTATAAATCATTTATAATCATATTAAAATGACTATTTGAAACAAATCTTTTATATCCATATTCAAAAGGACGATAAGAAACAATTAGTCATTGCAAATTGCGAATGATGAGTTGGCTTGACAAGGAATCTCAGACTGCAAGCAACATCTTTTGAGACAGCAGCATTTGGAATTCTGAATTATCATCCCAGTTTTAATCCACAACTCCAATTTACTCTCCAAGTAAATCAGCGCAAGTGGCACCAAGTGCAGCACAAGAGGGCGTTGCTTCTTTCTGCCACTCGTGTAGATGTTCTACTCGAGCGGTAGCTTCCTCAGCGTGAACGGAAGGTTTCTCAACGTGAACTGTAGCGGCCATCTGCGACCATAGGCATTGAGCAACCTCGCATATTTTCCTCGCTCGAACTCACTAACTTAATGTTGATGAGCGAGAGCTAGAAAAAAACTCTGCAGAGCAGAGTTTTTTATAACTCCACCCACTACGCAGAGTAGGAAAAACACTGCATACTCTGTGAGCGGAGCAGAATTTACACCTAGGCCTACCCAGGGGATGAGCTTGTACCTGGGAAAGCCATGCTCCTCCAGCAGATGACACGTGTTGCCAGTGGCCTCCAGGCTTCTTCTTAGCTCCGTTCCTTCATGCGAACAGCTCTCCCTCAAGAGGCACTCTCTTCGCATCAGCTTCTCTAGTGTCTTACTGCTTTTCCTTGTCCTGGCTCCAGAAGGCCCAACGCTGCGGTCTGACATTCTCATTTACTTGGATCTCCAGTCATGCGAGGTTCCTTGCGTGCTCCTCAGCATTGACCCCCTGACTTGCTTCACTCTCTAATTTAAAGGGATCCCATATACTCAAGGCTAGTCTACTCCCAATTTCAGCCTGCATGAGTAAAAAAAAAGGGCTTTCCCAATGTCCCGCTCTCTGTGGCCTGCCCTTGCGTTGATTGCTGCAAATAAAGAACAGGTGAATAAATGCTTAAGGGTGCGTCACCCGTAACACGCCATGGGAGTTCATCAGGAATGTCCTTCGATGGATAGTCTATCCCCCTGCTAGCCTGACAATAGACCTGTTCATTGTGAGGTTAGCGATATAAAGCAATGGGGTAGCCCAGTCTAATGCAGAACCTGGGGGTTATTAATATATATGAAAAAGTGGTTCTGCCACTCTGAACAATCTAAAGAACTTTTGTTATATAATTATGTCTCTCCAAATGGATGGGAACAGTCAACAAATGAGAAAACAAGACCTTATGTCCAAACCAAAAAGCGCAAAACTCTTGTCTTATATTCAACGATATATTTGTATATGTTTTTTTGAAAAATCAGTGTAAACTTATTGCAACACATATATTTTACATACACACAGAATAGTTCTTATGAACCAACATTTAGGACTTAGATGTGCACAAACATTGAAATATTTAAATATTTAAATTTTAAATTTAAATTAAATATTGAAATATTTACATGTCACAGAACATTCCACAATATACATGGAAATATACTACATGGAAAAATTATATTTAAACACAGTGCGAAATTTTAGAAAGAAGAAAAAAGAAATATCAGCCCAGTAAGCGATTAATCAAATTATTGGTTTGGTATCCTGGGTGATCATCAACACTTGACATTAAAGCGTCACACTCTGGGTTTCCGAATCTTTCACACTGATTAAGCCTCACTGTGAGCATGATTGCTGTGCACGCTGAGCACAAAGAAACAATATGTCAGAGAAAACTACAGCAGAGTTAATGAGAACAGAGGTGCATGCCTCTAAAAATATGCAGGTGATATTCTTCTCCCAACATTATAGTTTTTCTATTATCGTCTTGTCGTCGCACAAACCTCTCTTAGATGATCATGCCAAAAGCATGCCAACTGAGAGGACCGGTAGCAAGCCAATGGCTAACACCGGGAGCTGCGCAGTCCCGGTACAGACTTCAGTGTCTTCGATTGGTTCCATCAATGACACAATGTTGATCAGGTTCGATACGTAGTATAGACGCATTCTAATGAGAATGACAGTCACAGATTGTCGTTTGAAATTATTTATATAAGACATTAATAGGCAAAATACAGAAAATATGCATTCAGTAAATTTAGCAGTAAAAGATTACAATAAGTATAAAGAACTCTGTAACGTTCTATATAAAATCCGGCATAGATTTGCCTTCTAAAGGCGGGAAGTAGGGGATTCCGGAGACAGAGATAGGCGCGTCATTTTATAGCACTTTAGACTAAGACTTTAATAGGATTCTACTCATGCTGTCAGGATATGCACCACAGGGGATCAAGCTAGAAGAAACCTTTTACTACGAAATACAGTGGAGGAATCTCTCATAGTAGTACTGTGTGGGACTGTAACAGCTTGGGACAGTTTGAACGTCCTTGGATAATCGCGGTGCTGGGAGAAATCTTGGGAAATGCTCTTTATCCATGGCAGCTACTATCAGGGCAGAGTGGCAGGGCGGGGGTCCACGGACAACTATGAAAAGAAAAAAACAGAGAAAAAAGAAAAATACTTACCTTCCGCTGGCCGCAACACCGACTCGGTGCTCTTCTGCTGCACTGCACAGGCTCCCGGACTCCCCTGTGGCCAATCCAGATGCTGCTCTCATGTATGAAAGCAGCGCCAGGATTGGTCTGAGCGCCCTCGATTTGCGCTCCCAGTGAGACTGGGAGCCTGCGCCTGCTGTCTTTAACCTGGCAGTCGAGCTCGGGTTGGAGACATCGCAGTGCTCATGTCGGTTTGGCCATCCTAAGACGGCCGGACAAACGGACATGCGCACTGACAGCAATGCCCAACACTCCCCCTCGAGCCTGTCATCATCTGGCCCCGCCCCAAGACTTGTTCGTGTTAAAAATAAAAAGATAATAAAACTGTGACAGTATTGTTTTATTTTTTGAGTTTTGCGGCTGCTGTGTGGGGGTGGGGGGGGGGCTCCTCCGCCCGCCATGGCGGAGGAGTCACAGCTGCTATTAATTTATTAGAATAAAGTTTCCCTTCTTTATTGAGAACAAGAAACAATAGTACCGGACATCACTTTGTATGCTGCAACAGCGATTCAATCTGGAAGACAATACAAACACGGGAATGTTAGCCAAGCCCCGTTTTTAATGTATTTAAAGTGAAAAAGGAAAAACAGCTCTCACAGTCTCGTGTCTCATCGGTAAACTGGCTGTTATACTATCCCATAGACATGCAGTTGCACAGAGCAGCAATAGCGGCATAAGAACAACTGTGCGCCTGGTGATTGCCAGGTCCCAAATTCGTATTAAATAAATAAGCGTAGAAAATATGCAACGTACTAAAATGGAGAAGAGAGAAGTGGCATATGTTGCAAAAAAATAACATCTAACAAGCATTGGGTTCACTTCGAGACCGTTTCTGTTGTTTGTAAGGTTTGCCTCACTGTCAAATAAAGTGTAAAAGCAAGATACAGAGCAAGAAGGTTTGAGGAATGTGCCCCTCATTCTCTGAGTTTAAGAAAAGTGAAGAGTAACGAAAGGTGGGAGATTAAAATCACTTTTCTCATATACCTATTTGACAAATGTTTTATTTTTACAAGTATCGTTTTTTTTCAAATATTCACGTGAAAGTATTCTAACACAGGGTTTATCCAACAAATATTTTCAGCATATTCACCAAAATCCTTTCAGTCCTTTCAACATCTATTGATTCCAGAAGGTTGCCGGAAGTAGGAGGAACAACCTGTGCTTAATTTGAGCCTGGGCTTTCCGTTGGTAAGCACCGGCACTTAATTGGTTTCTGGTGCTCCCACCAGCACCTAATTGTCAACAAGATACCTAGAACAGTCTACCACATGGTGGCGCTGCTAATCTAATTTAGAGATGAGCAGAACAACGGTTGTTTAGGAATACAATATGCATTAAAATTCAGAATACCTGCCACCCCAGCCATTCCTTTAGCTTTGGGGACCTGGAATGATCTGACCTGTCGTATTAACATGCGAGAGAGATGATTAGTGGTTGTTTTGGCAGTGATGACAGGGGCGATGGGTGGTGCAAGCTGCAGTGGCCTACCGGTCAGAGCCCTGGCTCTTAATATTTTACAAATTAAGCACTGGTAACAACCTTGGTCCCCAGCCATGCAAAGTGGGTGAAGCCAGTGTGCCCTGGGAGGGGGGGAGACGATGTGGATGGCAGGATAGGAACACCACAATGAAGGACTGAGTTCTGGTTCTAGAGTAAGTCTCTGGCAGCTGACAAAGGAACCCAGAAGATGGTGGGTGATAGAGAAGCAAGGTGTCCTTCCAAAGACTCGGTGCGATCTTGGTACCAGAGCAAATGGGCCATAACAATCAAGGAGTGGTAACTACATGCAACAAATGCAGATCTTCTAGAGTCAGGGAAAAACTTATTTGAGACACAGTCTGAATGTCTCTGGAAAACATCAACCAGATGGGTGGCTAAAAAGCCAGATAGTGTAGGATCAATGAATGCTACTGGCACTTGAGGCGGTGAGGAATTGATGGTTTCCGAGTTCTCAGCATGAGGGTTATAGGTATCTGGAGCAATGTGCCAGCACAGCAGGCCGGCACACCTCGGGCACACGTACAGTGATTCTGGCTACTCTTTTGTGGAGTGGAGCCAGACCTTCAGACACAATAGAAACAGTTCTCCTCTGATCTCCACTGAATGGGTAGCAGTAGTAGAAAAGAGTGTAACCAAGGTAGCAGGGACATCACATATCCATTATTTCACAGCAGGAACAGCCAGTTCCAGGGACGTGTGGAATTTTCAATCCAAGGGGTGGCCCCAGCACCACATACCATTCCCTTCCCATTTCCAGAAGAATGTAGCGAGGTCAGCAAATGGAGTGAGGTCTGTTCTGTAACAATTATTAGCGGTCACAAGGCCTGACTTCAGATGTCAGTCTAAATCAAACAATCAGCCATCTTTTATCCATACCCATCTCTACTTGTAGTATTATGGTCTGCCATGAAGCCAGGACTTTTCCTACAGCAATTGCCAATTTAGTGAACGGTTCCAGAGATTGTGTGCTTTGGTCTGAGTAGTTTGGGACTGGAAAACATTGATATTCTCCAGTATTAGGAGCAGAGCCCTCTGCCCCTCTCAGACCTCACTTGACCCCAAGGAGAAGCAATCCAGAGCCCATGGTGAGAGTAGCAAGGTCAACCCTGCTAGCCGGCCCAAGATGAGCAGCATGATCACAGCCTGCACCTCAGAAGTAGATGGGTTCGGTCTGTAGAAATATATTATCACTTAAGTGCCACAAGACCAAACGTAAGGGGCTCATCTCTTACACCAACAATGCAATGCTACCGGATCTCAGAAAACACATGGCCATTTTCTAAGTTCTTCATCAATGATATTCAAGAAAAGGTTATTGGAGGCTTCACTCGCACCAAGAGCATCCTATGGAGATGTACAGGCTGCTGTGGCCATCTTCTTGTGAAAACTAACAACAACTGCTTTGGTTATTTTTCTATCTGCCACTGGCAACAAACTTTCCTAAACTCTGCTTCACGTGGATGAGACAAACTGTGCAACCTCGATCTCAACGTATCAAGCGAGAATAGAGCCAGTGTTTTACCTCCACTGCGATCCTCATGGTGCTCATCCCCCTCTTATATATTTTGATAACCCACAAACCAAGACAAAAGTACTCCAAAAAAAACTTCTAGGGAAAGTCTTCAGTATTCAACCTCCAACAGCCTTACACCAACGCCTCATATATCCACCACCCAAAATTAAGTTATTGTGATCCCTGGCCAGTTCGCACAAAACGAGGCTACTACACAAACAGAATTAACTAGCCCGACCAAGCACAATAATCAACTTTCCAGAAAACCGAACACTGCAGAGATAGACCAAGAAACATCTCTATACCCTATGAATGAACCTAGAGGCTAAACACTTCACAGAGCGACAAAATAACCAAAGCTAATAACAAATTTAGTAAATTTCCCCTCAGTTATTTTGTAGCACGCATGTTCAGAAAGCCTTTTGTGTAACTGGTCCATCCATCCTATGCAGTTGTGTAACATTAGCCCCCGCATTGCGGGGGGTGCCAGAGCTCCAGGGGCCCCGTTTGGCATTTTTCACAGGTGGTGGGCTCGTGCAATGAGAGCTCCTGACTGGGCCCAGAGCATGGGGGACCCCCTCCATGTACTTTTCAGGGGGCCCGCTCACGTTTTATTACTCCACTGATCCTATGGTACAAGTCCTATTGATGCATCCCCAGCTGCCCCTTATTTTAAACATCATAAGACCCAACTTCACAAGCTAATGCTGAAGACCATGGTTACCTGCTGAAGGCCAACCCTAGAATACATTTCCATTGGGCCCACTCAAAACCCACCTCACCTTCCACAATTGTGCGCGCAATTGCCACCAAAGCAAATTCAATGCACAGTTCGGATCTCACTGTGCCCAGGATACATGTGCTTAATGATGCACAATCAATAATTCACAATTAATTTATCTGTGAGATTAAATTTGGTGGTCTTGCATGGGTTATGGAGTATTATTTTTATTCTGTATACATTTTGGCCCAGGTTTACATGCAATTCATGCAGCGGAGCGCAGCAAGTAAAGTTGCTTCACTGTGTTGCGTGAATGGGAGAGAGCAAAGGAGTGCAATATCTACCGCGGTGTGGAGTGCTCTGCTCTCTCCCTGCGCTGGAGCTCTTTTGGCTGCCATGCGCCAATGCAGAGACCCCTGAGCAGGGATTTGCATCGAAACCCAAGTATGGTTGCATAGGAACACCCATGGCCCACCCGTGAAAAGTCCCTTTGATGCAAAGTATTGCAGAGCAGCTTTGCATAACAATTCAATACCAATTGGATTGAAAATACCACCAGTACACTTTGTGTCGGGTTTGCGTTAAACAAGTAACAGAAATGCGAATCAAAGTGTTTGTAAATCTGGGCCTTGGACTAAGACTATACATGAAAGTGAATCCTGTTTGTACCCATCTGCCCTGAAGATTCAACTTTGCTGCTGTACTGGTGCCCAACGTTTTTCTCAGAAGCCTGCAGCTGGCACTGGCACATGTCAGGAATACCAAGTCTGCGGAACCTGGAATCCACCTTGTGTCTCATTCTTCAAACACGATACACTACCAGTACCTTAATTTCACTTTTGAAGCTTCTATTTCACCCCTGCTTTCTCCCTTGGTCACTTTTTTCCGCCGATCTCTTCCTTCATTACTCCTTTTTAGGTCTCGCCTGACACAGCGCATGCGCTGGTCTGGCGAGACTTATTGAGAGGGCTCCAAAAAGTGCTACCAGGCCGGCCTAGAGCTACAGTGCATGTGCGTGGGCGCGCGCGTCGCGCTTTACCGTGATAACTTTCACTTTTGATGTTTGATCGCGACCAGTTTCACGGCCACACGGCCGCTTGGCATAGCCAATAGGTCTCGCTTTTGGGACCTTACAAGTATTTAGTTATTCAACTGTTGCATGGCTAAACACTTATAAGGTCCAAAAGGCGAGACCTATTGGCTAGCCAATGCTTGTTTTTTTTTCTCTGCTTAAAGTCACATTCTGAGGAGGGAAATATGCCCCCCCCCCTTCCCAAATGAGTGCCGGTGGGCCCCGTCTGCCACCAGCTCAGATGAAGCACTGATTATTCCATCATCCGGCTGGAAAATACAACCTGCGCCAGAGTGTGACACTAAACATGCACCAACCTGCCTTTAGGTTCACAAGGACTTGGCGCGGTGCAGCACCACACATGCGCTTTTACTAGCAGAATGTTCAGAAATAAACACAAGAAATGCCATTAAGGTAGAAGGGCAATAAAAAACAATAGTTTTCCTGGCAACAGTGACGTGCACCGCTGCTGACAGATGCGTCCAAGCTGCCTTCAGAACTGTGTTTATTTATTCCGCTTTCCTTCCGTCTCTGAAGTGAAGTCATGTGGCGGCCAGGAAGAAATTCACGAAGCCTTCCAGCGCTTCCGACGTGTGAAGGGTTTGCGGAGGTTTGCACCGCCTCCGCCAACAGATATCCTTTAAGCACTAGAACTGAAAACAAGTTTGTCTCTAAACAAGAACAGGTTCCAAGTCAAAGGTGACCTGCATTGGACAGATCAGGCTTTTTTAGATGGGCAACAAAAAAAACTGCAATAAAGCAGTAAAGCACATTGCTTCAAGTCTACCTTCCTAAAGTGTGTGTGGGCAATATATATATATATATATATATATATATATATATATATATATATATATATATATATATATATATATATTTTGCAAAGGCGTCCAACGGTTCCGGATTAAATGGCGCTCTGTTTGAAGGTGCGGGGTCCTTGCGGCTTGGACCGCCGCTAATATGCCAACAATTTTTCTCCGTTTAAAAGAAAAGATAGGGTCGCACTCCAGCGAGTTGTAATAATCCTTGATTTTTATTCACAAATCCACAGGTTTCGAGATGCACAAGAGAAACCAACGCGTTTCGTCAGCGTCCGCTGACTTGCTCACGGTTAATTTACAACTTTCAAATCATGTTTTTTTAAACAAAAAAACAGGAAATTGACACACCTTTCCTGTCATGTGCGGGGTGGTTTAGAGTTCCCCGGATTTCTGGGAAATGTAGTCCCGTTCATTAACTCACGTTTGCTTATATATTCCTATGGATTTTTTAACGAAAGGCTAAATGTCACAAATGAAGTTGAATGCAATGCCATTGAGGATCAAAAAATGAAACAAATTTCATGGTTAAACCCAAAACCAAGTGTTGTCAATTTCAACATTGCTTCGTGAATAAAGACCCTCTAGTGGGTCGACATTGCTGTATTATCAATTTCAAAACCACATTATAAATAAATGCCCTCTAGTGGGTTGACATTGCAGTGTGTCCTCTGGTGGGCCTACATCTTAAAGACAGTACTAAATTTAGAAAATCATATTCATGATTAATTACAAAACCTTATTTACATAATGTGACCATGTTGTTCAAATATAAAGCCGTGTTAAATGAAAAAAGTCAATATATTTGTGTTACTGTCTAAAGATGTATGTATAGTTCTTCCGACTGGTTCAGACCAAACGGTGTCATGCTTCTAAAGTTAATGATATGTCGTGATTCCTTTTGCCTCAATAATCTCTCCCGATTTCCTCCTCGTGTATTGATTGGTACAGTTTCAATTCCGTAAAACTTTAAGGACTTCCAATTGCTGTTGTGGTGTGTCTCCATGTGCCTTGCTACCGCGTTATTTTTGTCCTTGTTTTTGGTGGCCCTCGTGTGTTCCAAAATTCTTTTCTTTAACTCACAAATGGTGCTTCCCACATATTTTAATTTGCAGGGACATTCAATGATGTAAACCGTGTATTGGCTCTTACACAATATTAATTGTTTGATTTTCCAAGTTTTTTTGTTTGCCATTGTGATCTCACTTGAGGGTTTAGCAATTTGGCACACCTTACAATTTTGACACTTAATGAAGCCAGTCTTCTTTAGCCATGTTGTTTGTGCTTTGTTCGATTTAAAATGACTGTGCACCAATCTGTCTTTTAAGTTTGGAGCTCTTCTGTAAGTTATTACAGGGTGAGGTCCCATTATTTTTCCCACAGTCCCATCCAGTTGTAGTATTTTCCAATTTTTTTGAATCACATTCACGATTTCTTTAGATTCCAAAGTGTAATCCAAGAATAATCTTATTGGTTCATCCTTGGTCTCTGGCTCTTTGGTTTGTGTCAAGCACTCTTCCCGGGTTTTCTGATTGGCTCTGTTCCAACACTGTTTCACAGTGTTTTTGTTGTATTTTCTCTTGAGGAATCTGTTGATTGTGCCTGCACTTTGTTTCTTCCATTCCTCTTCCTCACTGCACAGTCTACGAAGTCGGAGAAATTCTCCGTATGGTATGCTTGACACTAGGGAGGGTTGGTGGAAGCTCGTTGCTTCAAGGGTGGCATTTGTTGCTGTACTTTTGCGGAACAATGTTGATTCCAAACGGCCATTTTTCACATATATTGTGCCATCCAAAAAGTTGATCTTATTCTTATTAGTTTCATATGTGAATTTCAAACTCGCGACACTGTTATTGAGAATTTCAAAATATTCACTGAATTCCTTCTCGTTTCCGTTCCAAATTATCAATAAATCATCAATAAATCTTGCCCATTTGATAATTTTGTTTGTGTGTCGTGCATGTTGTTTGTTCCAGGCCACCTCTCGCTCCCACCAGCCCATTACTAGGCAAGCATAGCTTGGGCTAAAAGAAAAGCCCATAGCCGCCCCATTCTTTTGACGATAGAGGTCATCTCCAAAGAGAAAGATGTTGCAAGTGAGGCAGGACAAAATCATATCACATAACATATTGTTATGGTCTTTGAAATGAATATTTCTTTCTTGTAGGAAGAATTTAATGGCTTTCAAACCTAAATCATTATCGATGTTCGTGTACAAAGCAATTACATCCATTGTTATTAGTAGGAAACTGTTTTGCCAGGTCACATCACGCAGATTGTTTAGGAGATCAGTAGTATCTCAGATGTAAGATTCTAATTTCACTACATGTGGGATTAAAAAATGGTCGATGTAATTGGCCATGGGTTCAAAAAGGGACCCTTTCGCTGACAGAATTGGTCTGCCTGGTGGTGTCTTACTGTCTTTGTGTATTTTCGGGAGAAAATACTTTGTCGCAAGTTTAGGGAAATCCACAGATAGATATTTTCATTCTTCTTCATCTATCAAGTGTTTCGCTGTCCACATATTTAGATTGTTTTCCATTTCCAACTGATATGACATGGTGGGGTTTGTACTTAATTTCTCATAGTATCTTTCATTTTGCAACTGGCGTTGTGCCTCAGTGATGTACAGTTGACGGTCCCATATGACCACGTTGCCCCCTTTGTCCGCCATCTTAATTTCGATGTCCTTATCATTGGCTAATTTATCCAAAGCCTCCTTTTCCGCTTTTGTCAAATTCTCCTTGCGATTCACTTTGTTGATTTTATACAAGTCATGGATAACTGCCTCCTGAAATACATCAATTTTGTTGCCCGGTGGCAGCTGGGGGTAGAATTTGGATTTTGAGCGTTTG
Organism: Triturus cristatus; assembly: GCF_964204655.1. Classification (NCBI taxonomy): domain Eukaryota; kingdom Metazoa; phylum Chordata; class Amphibia; order Caudata; family Salamandridae; genus Triturus; species Triturus cristatus. The sequence continues at coordinate 1,079,656,477 of NC_140590.1, read as the reverse complement.
TTGCTGAGACTAGCCCCTAATTGTGGGATTGCTGACTGCAGGGGTATCTCCCCCCCTTCCTCCGCATTTAGGTTAAGTAGTGTAAGATAGTCGTCAGCCTCTTTTGCCAATAAGGTTGACGTGGGGGTTTCCGCCATGTGGCCAATCCTCGGTTTTTTCGGGTTTTCTAGAAAGTGTTTTGCTAATTTTATTTTGCGGACATACAGATAGAGATCAACTCTAGTTTGTGCTAGGTCCATTTGTTTAACCGGACAAAAATTTATTCCTCTTTTTAGGAGTGAGATTTCCGGTTCTGATAGTTCCCTGTTTGAGAGGTTGACCACTTGAAGTTCATTGCTTATTGATCCGTTTGTTGCCTCATACTTCTTGTCTTTGTACCAATCCTTTCGCTTGAGGTGCTGGGTTCTTCTTCCCCTTCGTTGCGTCTTCTTTGGTACCAGGTTTTCCCCCTTCCCCTTCCTCTGTTTTGTCTTAGGGGCATTTGGTTTTGTTCCCACTGTCGTTGTTGCAGAACTAGGCGCATGTCCCCTATATATACACACACACACATACATAAAACACACACATATATGTTCACTGGAAAAACAAAGGTTATATGGATGTTTTGTTAGGGAATAGAAAATTATAAAAACAGAAATTCACTGAAAAAATAAAGGTTACTGGAACGTTGTATTTAGGCTAGGATTTCACTTCTACAAAACTATAGAAATTCAGCAGTTATAGTTACCTGAGCTAACTATAACTTATACCTCCGCAATGCACTGCCTGTGGCCTCACATATTACATCACTCATGACATGGTCAGTGACATCACTCAGGACATCACTAGTGACATATCAAATGACATCACTGATGATATCATCCACAGAACCAATCACCCCAGACAACCTCTCATACACGCACATAAATAACCACACAACCACTCACATACAGTGGCGTCCGACACAATAAAATACCGGGGGGCGGGTGGAGGAGGCATGGGAGGGGGGGTGAGAGGGGGCCAGCCAGGAAGCACAGAGGTGAGCGTGCGGCCAGGGGGGGAGAGAGATGGGGCCGGTCGGAGAAACCTAAGTGGGCATGTGTATTTAAAAGTGCACGTAGCACTCCTCCTTCCCATCCCAAGCCCCAACCCCACCCCTCGCTGCACAAGCTGGCTCAGAGCCAGCAATTGCTGGTTCTGAGCCAGTGGGGCAACACTCCTCTGCCATTGTGGAGAAGTTGCCCTTGCACACATACCCATGTACAAACCCATACAAGTACTCACAGAGCCACTCACACACCCACTCACTCACTCATACAGCCACTCACACAACAATTCACTCATTCATACAGCCACTCATGTAGCCACACACTCACCCATACAGCCACTCACACACAGTTGTATTCACCTACACAGCCATTCACACTACCACTCACTCACCCATACAGCCTCTTAACACAGCTACTCACTCAACCATAAAAGCACTCATGCACACACAACCACTTACATACTCATTTATACATCCATACAAGCACATACAGATCCGCTCACTCACCCATACAGCCATACAGACACTCACTCTCCAATACAGCCACTCACACACCAACTCACTTAACCAAACAGCCACTCGCTTAACCATACACCCACTTACATACCTGACCAGTCACTCATAAAGCCATTTCAGACACCCACTCATTCACATATAGTCACTCACTGATCCATACCATCACTGACACACACACTCACACATCCATACAGCCACTTACACAACCCACTCACACACCCACGCAGCCACTCACTCACCCACACAGCTACTCGCATATCCACTTATACACTCATACAGGCACTCACTCACCCACTCACATACCCATACATACACTCACAAACCCATACTACCACTCAGACACCCACTCCTATACAACCCTTCACACAACCACTCACACACCCACAGAGCTAATCAGAAACCCACTCACTCACCCATACAGCCACTCATGCACACACTCACACACCCTACAGCCACTCAGACACCCACTGACACACTAATACAGATAGTCACACAGCAACTTACGTCACATAGACGTTAGAAACAGTATCACTCACTAGTACACCTAGTATACTAATCTAACTTTTGTAGTAGGTTAGTATATATGTTTAACACCCATAAACTCTTAGAAAATACTTACACTCACTTGATGATGTCATCAGCGATGTCACTTGAGATGTCATCACTGCTGTCACTGACCATGTCATCAGTGATGTAATATATGAGGTTATAAGCAGTGTATTGCAGGGGTGTAAGTTATAGTTAGCTCAGGTAACTATAACTGCTGAAAGTCTATGGTTTTGCACAAGTTAAATCTGAGCCTTGCAACCTTTTTATTTTTCAGCAAATTTGTAAGGTTTTTTAATTCTATTTGCTAACTCTAACTTCGCTGTAACCTTTGTTTTTCAGTGAAGTTATATATATATATATATATATATATATATATATATATATATATATATATATATATATATATATATCCCAAACAGTACGAGATCACGTGATCAAGACTTGGCAAAGTCGAAACGCGTTGTGAATAAACACCCGTTGTACCGCTACATCTGTTGGCTTCATTGTTCCTGAGAGCGCACGTTATTTCGTACTGTTTGGGATTTGATTTCCGGTGTGCTCCGCCGGCGTGTGCGCCAACTCCCTTGGGTCCCAGCAACCAGAAGGAGCTTCTTTGGTGTTGAATATATATATATATTTCAAGATGCGGCCCAAGTTGTAACGCTGGCGCTCAATTTTCAGGGGCGGTGCGTTTCTTTTCCGGCAGAGCCACGCCGGTATTTATAAATCGGTTGTCGCCCAAGAGCAAATTAAAGACGCACTCACTTGTATTTCGAAGTAATTCAAGCGGATTTATTCATTGTTTGCCATGCCCTATGCGTTTCGGTCAGACTACTTTGACCTTGGTCACGGGATTACTTTGAAACTGTGGTAAATGTGGTATTTGCAATTTAGTGCTTTTAGTGAATGGCGTGCTTATGCCTCTTTTTTCGTTATTTCTTGTATTTTTTAAACAACATCGTTCTGTCAGCAAAGTTCATGCTTCATGTCCGTTATTCTCATTAATATGTTACGTTTATTTACTGCTCCCTAGTGAGCTATGAATTATTTGTTTTCATTTGTGATTCTAGTATCATTTTTCTCATTTGGCAGTTCGATGTTTCATCTGATTGTCCTTGAAATTTTTTGATTTTTCATCTTGATATTAGTTGTTTTGAATTTAGGTCTGAGGCACTGGAAAATATATCAAAGGTGTACATGGAGTTCTTCATTCTGGTTAAGCCCTCTCGGATCAAGGGTTCTAAATGCCACTATGTGCCTTGATTCCTTTTGACGCAATGTTCTTTCACGATTTCCTCCCCTTTCTGATGGGGGTATTTGTTCTATCGTGAGTGCACCGGACCTTGGGAATATATATATATATATATATATATATATATATATATATATATATATATATTACCTACTGGCGGTAGGAGGATTGCGGTCGCGTGAGTTATAATTGCCTGCACTAACTATAACGGGGGAATTTCATTGGTTTTTTATGAGTGAAATGTACAGCTAACTATAACATGTGTGAAACCTATGGTTTTTTCAGTGAATTTGCAAGGTTTTTTAAATGCTAATTCCTAACTATAACGTGTGTGAAACCTATGGTTTTTTCAGTGAATTTGTATATATATGATCAAGGCTCACCCCGAGCCAAAACGCGTCAGGACCGAGCAAGGCAATAAAAATTATTCAAGCTCTACACCGTGGTCCGTTTCCATCTGTGCAGGAAAGCTGAGGAGTGATGGAGTGCATGCCGCAAGGCATGAAATGTGTCGGACAGACTTTATGGACAATCTTGCAGGCAACATTTCTTTCATATATGCGGCAACCTTCAATAAATTGTTTTAAGCTATACATACCTGTTGTGGGCCCTTCCATAGCGGGTGTTCTCTTGTGGATTGATTATATATATATATTACCAACTGGCGGTCGCCAGTAGGTAGATATAGTTAGGACCTATTTTCCATAGGACATTCGCAACACTCTATTCCCAATAACTTTGGCACCGATTGACGAATCATCGCAAAATTTTCAAAACTTTTGGCCAGCTCCGGTCCGCTCCTATCCTGAAAGTCTCGGGATGATTCATGTAGTGGGGGCTGAGAAAAAAGGGGGGGTCCCAAAACGTGTTTTCCCCATGCAATTTCCCATAGGACCTTTAGCTGTAGCAACAGCCCGAACTGCTGAACGGAATTACGCCAAATTTGGCAAAGAGGTAGTCCTCAGTTCAGACTTGTGCCTTTTGCTTAAATTGTGTAAATCCGTTCAGTAGTTCCTGAGAAAATCACAATTAAAAGTACATATATATCTATGGCCTCGGAGGATCCGTGTACCGTAAGAGCACCCAGCTCGCACCCTTCTGTGCACGAGCTGTATTCTAATTGGCTGTCAACACTCCAAATCATGAAGTGTTGGTAGCCATCTTGTGCCTCGGTAGAACCGAGGCACAAGAAACCTAAAAAACAAATGCGCAAAACGCGAAAAGGGGGCAGGGTAGAAACATCCTGACCCCCTAGGCCTGCTCAGGGGGTCCCACAAGGACCCCCAGGGCCCAAATCTTTTTTTTTTTTTTTTTTAAATCTGCAAAATCCGCTCAGGGTGTGCGGTTCTTGCCGATACAATAAAAAACAAAGTGCGCTATATTATTTATTAGCCCCGGGGGGGCCAAATCCCGGGGGCAATAACATAGTTTAAGTGGGGGCCCAAAGGGGCACCCCCAGCCCCGGGGACCGCCATCGCCGGGGCTTTATTATAAATTGTACGGGGGGGCTCATTAAATAAAAAAACCTGTGTGGGGGTTTGAGCCCCCACCACACACCCCGGGGACCACCACCTCCCGGGGCACTACATTTTTAATTTGGGGGTCCGTTATGGACCCCCAACCCCCAGGGACCACCACCCCCCGGGGCTTTTCAAATGATCGGAAGGTGGCCGCGCAGCCCCCCTCCTGGAGCCCTTGATGGCCCTGGGGACCGCCAGCTCCTGCAGCTCCTGCACCACCAGCTCCTGCAGTGTCCCGGGGTGCCCACCCCCGGGACACTGCCGTTTGCAATGACAGGGCGGGAGCCTCGCAGCTCCCACCTTGTCATTGCAAACTGCTTTGCTATTTGGAAGGGAGAGCAGGAAACCTGCTCTCTCTTCCAAATAGCAAAGTAGATTGCTTTTCCACATGGGGAGCAGCATGTTAGCTGCTCGCCATGTGGAAAAGCAATGCCGGCTCCCGCAGGATGCGGGGAGCCGGCTGGGACCGTGGGGGGATTGGGGACCCTCCCACGGTCCCCAATGGAGTGGGCCAGCCCCGGGGCCATAAGTGGCCCAGGAGGGGGGCCACACGGCCCCCCTCCCCAAAATGATTTTATTTTAAAAATAAAAATAAAAAAGGGCCGGCCCCGGGGGATGGTGTCCCCGGGGCCATAAGTGGCCACAGGAGGGGGGCAAGGCAGCCCCCTTCCCTATTTTTACATTTAAAAAAAAAATTGGGGGCAGGCCCTGGGGGATGGGGTCCCCAGGGCCAAAAAATTTGAAAAAGAAGGGGGGCTACACAGCCCCCCTTCTTAAAAAAAATAAAAAAATAAATGGGATCGCGGACGGAGGCCATGCCCCCTCATTGGCACCACTCTGCAAACGCGCCCCCTGGCGCGTTTCCAGAGGCGGAACAAATTCCCCTTGAATACTGGGGTTCCCTGGGGGCCAACTAGCCCACCAGGTACCTCCAGTATGCGCCAGGGAGCTGCGTTGCAGAGAGGTGTTCTCAGGCCACGCCCCTTTTTACACCTCTCTGCAACGCAACTCTTTTGCGCTTACTGGAGGTAGCTGGTGGGCTAGTTGCACCCCAGGGATCCTCAGTATTCAAGGGAAGTTAATCTCCCAACATAAAACGTGCCACGGGGCGCGTTTGCACAGTGATGAAGGGAGGGAGCGGGGCCTGAGTTCACATGTGTGCAAGCACTCCCTGTGGCGCGGTTTAAGTTAGGGAATTAATTCCTTGTCAATACTGAGGGTCCCTGGGGGCCAACTAGCCCACCAGGTACCTTCAGTAAGCGCCAAGGAGCTGAGTTGCAGAGTGTTGTAAAAAGGGGCATGGCCTCTGAACACCTATCTGCATCGCAGCCTCTTGGCGCATACTGGAGGTACCTGGTGGGCTAGTTGGCCCCCAGGGACCCACAGGATTGAGGAGGAATTAATTCTCTAACTTAAAACGCGCCAGAGTGGGCAAATGGGAGGGGGAGTGGCATGCACAAAGGACCATGGAGGACTGAAGGGATGGGTAGGGACTGGACATAGTTAAGAAAGGGGTGGGAAAGGAGCTTGACAACAGACTACGTGGGTTAGGCAGGAGGAGCATTTGCAGCACAACAGAGCATGTAGGCCAGAAGGGAGTCGCAGCAAAATGTACCATGGAGGACAGGAGGCAGGGGAAAGGGGCATGGAACTTGGACAGGCAGGGTGGAGGTGGCAGGGACAGGTGGCAGTAATCTGACCATGCTAGGCAGGTGGGAGGGGCAGTGGCAGCTCAACAGAACTATAACTATAACTCATGCCCTAAGGTAACTATAACTTGCGTGAGTACATCCCAAAGTGCTGAATTCCTAGCTGCTCCCCTTGGAAAGTGTGACATGACCCACAGGGCCGTTGACTGACATGCCCAGGAGGAGGGCCCAGTGTGGCTCCAGTGTCTTTGGCCTGTTAATGTCTTTGTTATCACTTGGAGTCGAGCGTGAGAATTGTAGGGGTCAGAACTCTGTCACTTTCATTTGAGAATTTTTTTGCATTTTCTCACCAGTGCAAGTGGAAGATTATTGTTATGAACATTACGCTCCTGACCTCTGCCATGACCTGAGCACTGAAAGGAGACTGGTCTCCAAAATGCTTCTTTTTACTAAGTGATGTCCTTAGTGGTTGAATTTGGAGATCAGCTGGTGGTCTCTCTGTGTGATGTCTTTATGATGGGACAAGCACTTAGTCTCCAATCATAGGGTTTCTTAGAGGACGTCTGTAGGATGGATAGTTTAGACCCCATTCTGCGGTTTCTCTAGGTGGTGTGGCTATGATGCAGTGGAAATGTCTTTAGGGATGGATGGGCATGGATGGCCAGTTCATTACTTCTCTGGGTAGTTTCACTGGGAAAAAACATAAGTCAACTGTATATTCTATGGTATCTATTTATAGGCATTTCAAAGACTAGACAAAGGCAAGTTACAGTAATTTTTTTTGCTTCTTCTCCAATATACTACCTTAAAACAAGGATGTTTTGCTTTATCCGCTGCAGAATACAATGGGATTAGCACTGCCATGGATTTGCAGAAGCTTTATAGTATTCTTCTGATAGGTTTAGATGAATCAATGATAAGTCAGGACCAACCTAATTCTTTCACCAATACAGGACATTGGCACACAGTATTGTATACCTTAGGTTATTAATGTGCACAGGTCACCAAAGAAAAGATTGAGAAGCAGAGGCATCGAGAAATGTCTTCAACTATCTAAAATCATGAGAGTATGACCCCTAGTTTTTAGGTCTCGCCTTGCTATCGCGTAAGCGATCGCAAGGGGAGACTATTGTAAAGGGGCATTTCAAAGTGCTCCCAAAAGCGGATTGCATGGCGAGCACGCGCACAATCACGCGCATCGTGCCACCATGCAATCCGTTTGGCATGCACTTCAAAGGGTCCGCTCTCCCGCCTGGAATGCGCTCCCCCGCCCCCCGCCAAGCGCGCGCGCCACCTCCGCCGGGCTTGTCCTTCTTAGCAGCTGGTAAATTAAAATACGATTTTTTTCTCAACGGAAGTTCTTTAGCTGCCCTCTAAAACCACCGAATTTAACATCAGATTGAGCTCACACTCTCACTTTGACAACAGGCAGGCCAATATTGCACATGGTTTTACATACATATTATTGCTTTTCCTTCTCCTGTATCTCCTAGTTTGTGTACTTACGTGTCATTTTTCCTCCAAACAGAAGAACTGATACGTGTCCGTTCTTTAATGTTATTGGTTCTGACACGCGTTTGTCATTCAAGATTCTATTCCCTTTCTTGTGGCATGCGCGCGCGCACCACTCGTGGGCTTCTATGTTTTACAAAAACTATCTCTTTCACTTTCGCAAACTGCTATTTAAAAAAGCATCAGACATTTATGCAAATGTGCACGTTTTCAGCCCCTATAATACAAGGGACGCCGTTTTGAGGACCCGTTTGGATGTGTTACAGAGGTAAGCAATAAATGTTTCTGCTTAAAGCACTATCTGCACACTACCACAAGCTGATGTCTGCAGCACGTCCAAGACTGCTGACTACCCCTCAGGCGCAAACATTGGGGAGCGCACCGGTCCCCATAGCGCCAACACTGGCTACTACCCAGCTAACAGCAGGGAGCGCCCTAGTCCCCGTAGCACCAACACCAGCTACCACCCAGGCGCTAACAGCGGGGAGTGCACCGGTCACCGTAGCACCAACACCAGCTACCACCCAGGCGGTAACAGCGGGGAGTGTGCACCGGTCACCGTAGCACCAACACCAGCTACCATCCAGGCGCTAACAGCGGGGAGCGCACCAGTCCCCGTAGCACCAACACCAGCTTCCATCCAGGCGCTAACAGCGGGGAGTGCACCGGTCACCGTAGCACCAACACTGGCTACCATCCAGGCGCTAACAGCGGTGAGCGCACCAGTCCCCGTAGCACCAACACCGGCTACCATCCAGGCGCTAACAGCGGGGAGTGCACCGGTCACCGTAGCGCCAACACTGGTTGATTGGATGCCTCGGGTGCACGTTTTGTCCCGGATACTCTGCAGCACTATTGGCTAAATCGTCTGACGCAAAGGAACATCAAGATTGAACCCATTCAAAGCAGGCCCTGTCACCTGAAAAGTTGGTCTTCCTTGCCTGTCAAAGCAACGTGGCATTTAAGGCACAATATTATAGTTACTTGGTGATTTACTTTTTACCTTATAAATATTTTACATATGTAATGCATTTATAAAATCATCTTGTGTTTGGTTTGAAAAGTCGTCAGAGATGTGTATATTTTCAAACACACATGCTCATCTGCATTAGGACAGAGAAGCTAATTTGTTTATATAGTTTCACAGGTTCCTGGCAAAATGACATCTCCTTGGTACATAGAATGTCTTAGTATGAAATGAAATAACACGCAGTTATTGGGATGTCAAGTGACAGTATTATTGGGGCCATGAATTTAAGTGGGGCAGGTCCCTCCGGGCTTAAGACCTGCAGTAATTGAAATTGGCATGAAAATGGGTCATTATGGGGCCTTATGTACATGTCTTAAAACGGGCCTTATGCACTGAACGATGACTGTAAAGTATGTCAGCGATATAGTTCCTGTTTGCATTTCACGTTTTATTTAATCTTGAATTCCCGAACAGTGATTACTTTTTCCAGGGTTGTTATGCTGCACTTTGATAGTTTTTATTACCACTAATATTGTTCTTACATAGTGCATCCTGTGAACTGTTTAACTTCTAGGTGTCTGGATAAGTTCATGTTGTGGCTCAGTGTTCACGACCACGATGGGGAGCGCTTGTGTTGAGGCTGATGGCAGTGCGAGTTTATCACAGTGTCTGTCAGTGGGTCAAAAAAGTGGTCAGACAACATGCTCATCCAGTCCTTGGCCTCTCTGTAGACTGCATAGAAAGATGTAAGAAGAACAAGCATTTGCAATGCAATAGGTCTCGCATTTTATGCGAGTTTAAGCTATTGGCATTGTAAATGACAATGCCTTTTATGTTTTAAAAGTGAAATAGCTCAAACTCGGGTAAATGCGAGACCTATTGCATTGCAAATGCTTGTTACACTCTGCACCTGGGATGTTGACACCATTCTCTCACAACCTGCCACAGTTGTGAGTCCCTTTATTATGAAATCTCACTCCAATTTGAACTCTCGAAATAAAAGTATCCGCCTGGATGGTTGAAACTTTAGTAAGAAAGTCGTCTTTTTTCTACGTAACAATGCACATAAATTGAAGAAAACTGAACGAAGGACACAAAAACAGCTATGAATGATGGATGTGCCAGTAACGCCCTGTTCCTGCCTGTGAATCCTTTATGCAGGCACTTGGACTAGAGGTGATGGTGTTTGTTCCACATCCCTGTGGGGCCCACTCGCTTCCACACTTGCTCTGGCCACAGCTCAGACTGGTGACCGGAGGCAAAAGAAACTCTACAGTTGGTGGGACCCAGCAGAGGAGGCCTCGTGATCCTGTGCTGCTGCCAGAAGAAGATGGCAGTAGAGGGAAACACAATGGAAGAGCACGAGAGATGAAGAAAGGAACACAGAGAAAAGAAGAGCATGCATGAGGAGGAAGAGAATAGGAAGAAAGGAGAACTGAGAGAGTGAGTCAATAGAGGAAGAGAGTGAAATGCAATGAATGAGTAAAGCGGGAGCAGAAGATGGGACGGAGGTCAACGTTTTAAGAGGAGGAAAGTGAGCAGCAGATAGTGAGAAGACGGCATGAGAGAGAAGAGGTGAGAGATGAAAAGGATACTACTAAAGAAATGAGACAGGAATAGGGATCGAGATATGTGGGTAAGCTTTAAGGACAAAGTGAAAGGAGAATAAGAGAGAGGAACAGAGTGGAAGAGTAAGAATGAAGAAAGAGGTGAAATGGAAGTCTTTGATGAAGAGTGCAAATCGAGGAGAAGAAAAATAAAGAGAAGGAAAGAATAGAGAAGAAAGGGGTAAAGGGAAAAGGGGTGAGAATGAGAAATAATGATAGAAACATTAAGTTAACGAAAGTGAGAGCAGATACAGCGAGCTTCACTAAGAGACAGATAAGACGATGGACTGATCAGAGACATATTGGCCGCATTTGGGGGCATATTTACAAAAAAGCGGTGAAGCGTGTCATTAAGCCAAGAAGGCTAACAACACGCTTCATCACTTTAGAAAAGCAGGGCTGCACCATATTTACTAGAATACAGTGCAGCCTTGGGTTTCCCCCTGCGCTGGTGCTAAATTTAGCTGCCTAGCGCCAACGCAGGCACCCTTACACCATAGTGCACGGGTGCCTGCTTTGAGGGGACTGATTGTTTATGTGCAGGAAGCTCCCCCTTCCTGCACATAAGCTATCTTTAAATGCCGTGTTGTAACTTCTATGTGTGCTGCTTAATGCAGCAAACATAGAAGTTGCAAAACAGCATTTTTCTTTAAATTATTGTTTGTGTGCAGGAAGGGGGACCTAACTGCACATAAACAATCATAGGTAATTTGGTATTTCTATGTGTTCTGCACAATGCAGCACAAATGGAAACAGCAAAACCGAGGAGAAATAAAGCATTTCTACTCGTTTCGCCTATTTAAAAACAGGTTTCCCCTGGTCTTAATTTTGGCACTGCCTCCTATTTACACTGCCCTTGCAAATAGGGGGCAACGTCAAAATCAATGGGTGTTGCGGTGGAACACCCACCGCAACACCCATTGACCTCCCCTTTAACGCTAAATACAGTGCGAAAAGGTGCCTTATTTACAAGGCAGAGTTAAACCACATTAAGTGGCTTAATGCTGCCTGGTAAACAAGGTGAGGCCCCTATCGCCATCACAACGTCACTGAAAGTGACGTGTGGTGGCAATAGGGGCTTGTAAATATGCCCCTTCGGGTTTGACAGATGCGGGACATCTGCCAAACATTGGTAGATGGCCTGCTCACCTTATTTTGAATGTATCAAAAGTTAGCAAATGTTCTTTCTGACTTATTTAGAAAGTATCCATGCATACACTCTCAGTAGGGCAGAAGGGGCATCCGTCATACTTTGGAAGATAGCCTCCATCGTCAAACTCTAAATGACCTAGCAAGGTTAATATCACATTCACTATCACTGTTCTGGGTGGGTCCTTATCTCGCTAATGGCTATATACATCACTACCATGTAAGCATTAACTCTATATGAGGCAGTCCACTGGTGCAACGCTTGCTAATGAGTGTGAAGACTTCCCCATAAAAACTAAGTTGCTGCAAGAGTTTTGAAAAAAAAATCTTCATCATCACTCTTTGTGACTACACGAGTGCTGTCCTGGCCACGGTTTTAAAATGTCTGTTCTTCCGTTGTTAGAACTCTGAGCACTTCCTCTAAGAGTAAACTAATATACTTAAGGTTGTGCATTTTTATTTCATTGACTTTCGATCCACTTCATGGAAGATTATTTTACCATTTGAAGAAAACATTTTTTTTTTTATCACTGTTATTGGGCACCTGCAAACTTACGCCATTTTAAGATAGCCTGTGTATGCACCACACCTCACAGCTGGACTTTCAGGTGTTTTACAAAATTCAAACTGCGATCGGCAAAGTACTATAAATATGAAAACAAGGTAGGAGACCTAGACAATGATGACTGGCTCCTAGGGAACTGGCAATATCCACGCGACTCCGTATGATACACATCAACTACCTCCATGCAACCTATCCATCCCCATCACGTATACAGCAGATGTTCCCTGAGACCCATCCTCTATGTGCACGCTGTAGACAACCAGCTACAGATCTCTTCCATATAGCATGGGACTGCTCCGGGTTGAGTCCCTTCTGACATGGAGTGGAACGGGAGATTGCAGAGGTCCTGGGACGCCCAATCGAGTTAACCCCCCAAGATAACATTGCTGGCACCTGTAGAGGAGCTGGGAGGCTCCGTGCTGAGAGAATCTTCTTGGGCGTGGCCTGCCTAGTGGCCCAGCAAGACATAGCGCATCTGTGGAAGCAGCCTGCGGCTCGCTCGTTATCAACCTGGAGTCGACTGGTGTGCAAAGCAAATAAAAAACATAAATGAGGCTCATGGATGTCCTCAAAAGCATGGGAAAGTATGGGGGAAGTGGTGGGTTTACCATGGTTTCAAGTGGGTTGGCCCTTGCTTGGGCCACTATCAATGTTATTGCGGATCAGAACAGTCACATATTCTCTTTTTCTCCCTACACAATACCTGTAATGTATGGATAATGCTCGCTGTATCTATAAGCGAAATGAAGTTGATTATAAAAAAAATATGACAACAAGAAGTAAAAGACAAAAAGGGTGAAAATAACCGAAACACAGAGAGATTTGATAGTAGGTGATTCAAACTGCTGGTACTAGAACAACTTCCCGCTGAGAACTTTGCACGGCTTTGCAAGATTTAGTAAATAGAAATTAAAGCAAAGCAGTGCATAGCAGTACTTTGAGTTACTTTGCATAGGTAGGCGTTACATGGGTGGTGCATAGGCTTTCCCCTGCATCCACCTACGTATTTTTATGTAAACCCAGATTTACCTAGATTTACAAATACCTGGAAATCTGGGTTTGAGCCAAAATGGTGGGTCTACCCAACAGAGGCGTAACAACGTGAAATATCTTTATTTCTCATTGTTACCTGCTCGTTCCATGTGTGCACAAAATTAAGGATTGTTTTTGTGCAGGAAGGTATGCCTTTCTGCACAAAAACAATCCTGCCTGTTACACAGGCATACCTGCATTATGGTGCAAGATTATCTCCATTGGTGCTAGAAATCATATAGAAGGCCAGCGCAAATAGAGAGAGCAGAAATGCTTCATATCTTTGTAATAAGGAGCATTTCTGCTTGCTCCCTTTCAAGCAACGCCATGCTGCACGTTCCCTAGCTGCGCCATGTTGCGTGAAATAGTAAGAAATGTTCCCCGGAATTTCAATCTGATAGAACTGTACAGGCTTGCTGGTTCCATTGTTGGAGTTGGTTGCAGAGGACAACAGTGAACCTCCTTTAGAACCACACATAAATGGGGCGTAAAAAACCTTTCAAACCTTGTGGACGGTCTGTGTCATTAGTGGGGATACCAAACAGCTCTCATCGACACCAGATAGATAATTTCACCAGGAAGTCCAATGGCCTTCAGAGCAGAAATGACCGGGTCATTAGGAACATGGACCATTCAGCAGCTATAACTGCCCACCAGAAGTCGTATTACAGATAGTGTTATTTGGAAGCTACTAAGCCAATACATTGGAAGTAAGCAACATAAGGAAGGAGTCATGCATAAATTCTCACCATAGTTTTATGAGTATAGTTCCTAAACTCACCTTCACAAATAGTATTGCCTTGCACACGTTAGTATGGGTGAGGATAAAAGTTAGTACTTTTCCTGAAACATCATTTGTTCTATAAGGATCTTAAAATAAAACTTTTTATTTTTTGTTAAGCAGTCATTCTCCAAAAACAGAATCAGTGCATCTTGGTAATTTCAAGCTGTTTTTGTCTGTATGTACACCAACTAATGCTTGTTTTTGCAGATGCAGAAAATATAATGCACAGTTACAAGACTCATTCCTGCATAGTAGCATAATAAATAGTTTGCCTCCAGTGGTTCTGAAGAGCAACCATTCTAATGCTAACAAGCAATGGCAAGGTAAATTAGTTTCGCCTTTGTTAAACTGCATGGGCAACAAAGGTGTTTTTCTTGTGTGCTGATGATGTTCAGTATTGGCAATAAACTTTTTTTTTCTATTTGTCAGTGTGGTACAGGATGATGTATATGCTTGCATGCATCACTACATACACGCAATTATGCTTCATGACACTACAGCAGCCATTCTTCTTTTTTTGTTGGCCAATGCTGCACAGCATGCATACTTGGGGATTATGATGCTGTGATGGTTCCTTTTTTCCGAGCTGTGCAAAATTTTATTCAGGAATCACAGACGGAGAATAACCAGAATGTAAGTCACAAAATATAGAACATCAAAACAATTGCCAAGTCCAGCCTCCCTTTCCTGAGGAGGCTCTTGTTTTGGACCCTAAAGCTCAGTAATAAGTCCCTGATCATAGAGTGCAGGTGGTGATCCGAGACCAGAGAATTCTTGGTACCCAGTACCATTGGGGCAGCTGGGTGTGGCTGGCGCTACTTCTTGCAAGAGGCCTTGATGGCAGACTTAGGGACTTTGCCAGCAGTGGCAGCCTTCATCTCAACCACCTTAATAACCTGGATAGCCACCGTCTGCCTCATGTCACGTACAGCAAAATGATCAAGAAGAGGGTAGTTTGAGAAGCTCTCCACACAAATGGGTTTGCCTGAAATCATGTCCACAATGGCGGCGTCTTCAGATTTGAGTGCTTTGGGGCTATCTTCAAGCTTCTGGCCAGATCGTCTGTCGATTTTTTCCTTCAGCTCAGCAAATTTGCAGGCAATGTGAGCGGCGTGGAAATCCAACAGAGGAGCGTATCCCTGACTGATCTGGCCAGGTTGATTTTGAATAATGACTTGGGCTGTGAATCTGTAGCCTCAATTGGGGGCTCATTTTTGCTGTCACCAGCTACATTCCCTTTCTGGAATTCTTTCACAGACACGTTCTTCACGTTGACGCCACCATTGTCAACTGGGAGTGCCTCTACAGCGCCTTGTGGTGCATCTCCACAGACTTTACTTCAGTGGTTACGTTACAGGGGACAAAGCTCACCACCATGCCAGCCTTAAGGATACCAGTTTTCACAAGGCGCACTGGGACTGTACCAATACCTTCTATCTTGTAGCTGTTCTGCAGGGGCAGACGCAGGGGCTTGTCGGTGGGATGGGTAGGCGGAATGATTGAGTCTAGGGCTTCAAGCCGGGTGACCCCACTAGCAAATCCCTCCTTACGCTCAACCTTCCAGCCCTTAAACCAGGTCATGTTGGTGCTGTGCTCCAGCATGTTGTCCCCGTACCAGCCAGAGATTGGCACAAATGCCACTTTGGCTGTAACTGATTTTCTTGATGTAGCTGCTGACTTCCTTGGTGATTTCTTCTAAATGCTTCTGACTGTAGGGGGGTTCTGTGGAGTTCATCTTGTTCACACCAATAATGAGTTGCTTCACCCCCAGGGTGTAAGCCAGCAGGGCATGCTTGATGGTCTGTTAGTTCTTAGAAATATGAGCTTCAAACTCGCCCACGCCGCCAGCAACAATCAGCACCGCACAGTCAGACTGCGAGGTGTCAGTGATCATGTTCTTGAATAAATCCTTGTGCCCGGGGCAGCAATGATAGTGATGTAATACTTGTCAGTCTCGAACTTCCAGAGGGAGATGTCGATGGTGATACCAAGTTTTCTCTCCACCTTGAGCTTGTCCAGCACCCAGGCGTACTTGAAAGATGCTTTGCCCAGCTCACCTGCCTCCTTCTTGAACTTCTCCATGGTTCTCTTATAGATGCCGCCCCAATAGTAGATGAGGTGGCCGGTGGTGGTGGAGTTGCCGGAGTCCACATGGTGGATAACCATGATGTTAATGTGGATCTTTTCCTTTCCCATTGCGGCAGAGTACTGTGCTGGTGTCTCCTGAATCGGGCTGAGCAACGGGTGGATGTGCAATGGTCATTTTTTAAACAATTTTGGATATAAATTTCCAAGATAACAGACTCCCATTTTGGAGTGGTAAATTTAAAACATAAAAAAATTTGCAAAAGTACAATGAAGAGAAAAGAGTGGCCAGCAGCAAATTGCAGTTACCAAGCCCGCCAGCAAAAAATACAAAGAAAAAAGGAAAAAAAAATGTGAAGGAGAGGGGAAGGTGAGCAAAACAGTAGCTTGGTGTTGGGTAGGAGCAATTCAACACTGTATAGTTGTGGGGAGCAATGGTCAACTGGAAGGGCTGGGGGAGCAACAGGGGAACAATAGAGGATCCTTTAGGAAATAATTGCCAAAGAAATCGGAGCTGGAAGGGGAGGTGTGGGGGAAGACATGCGTGAACAGCTGGGAGCAACAGAGAGAACACTGGGTGGAGGGGGTGTGACATTGGAAGCAGCAGACTTGGGAGAGAGCAAGAAAACTCATGCTCTCCCATGGAGTATGGAACGAAAAAGAAAAACTTAGTTCCCAGATATCATCTGTGGAAGAATACAGCCCATCAAATCAAAAGGATGATAAAGGAACTTAGGGCCTGATTACGAGTCTGGCGGTCTTATGATCACCAGAGTCTCAATAGAGCAGGAGTGGCGGTCCACCATTTTGCTGATTACGACTAAGTCGTATTGGCGGTCGGCTGAGCCAGGGAACAGTCGTTTCCTGCCGGTGGTGCAGGAGCGCCACAACGCATTATGCTGAGCAGAGACTGGCACAACTGCAACTGCTGAAACTAGATAGCTATGCCCCTGTCACTGGTGCCCCC
This sequence comes from Triturus cristatus, assembly GCF_964204655.1. Classification (NCBI taxonomy): domain Eukaryota; kingdom Metazoa; phylum Chordata; class Amphibia; order Caudata; family Salamandridae; genus Triturus; species Triturus cristatus. The sequence continues at coordinate 1,079,639,293 of NC_140590.1, read as the reverse complement.
CTTCCCCCACTCCAACATGGACTGCTTCCTACTGCCATTGCTGCTTTGCTACCACACTTAGGGGCTCATTTATAAAATAAAGTGTTGTATTGTTGCGGGGAAAACAGTGATGTGACACTTTTCATAGTGCTATCCTTGCAACACCATGGATGCACCGTATTTACTGTACGGCGCTCCATGTCGCAAGGATTTACAGATACGTCAGTATTCCTGACGTATCAGTAGGTGCAAAATTGGCGCATTGCTGGAGTGTGCCTGAAAACAGACGCAACTCTCGCAATGTGTCTTTTCTCATAGGGCAATCCCCATGTGAAAAGCCCGGCGTCACTCTTTACGCCTACTTCAAGCAGGCATAAGGATTTGACGTAGTGATGACCTAGAATTGGCGCAGGGAAATCTCATAGATTTCGCTGCATCACTTCCATATAGCTTGGGTGCGACGGAACGCTCACCCTGCATATATTATACCTGTCGCAGGTATAATGTGGCGCAGGGTTTACAAAGTGGAGCATCGGTCTAGATGAGTCACTTTGAAAATATGGTGCAGTATGGCGCACTTTTTAACCCGCAGCGTGCGTCACAAACAGTGACGCAAGGGCGGCATAAAGGCCTCATAAATAAGGCCCTTTATGTTCAGACACACTTCCTTTATTGAACCTTGACTGAACTATAACCCGGCAGTGCTGGTCAGCATCGCTACATGACAAATGGCTCCCAGCTCCATCCATCTTTCCACTTAAGCAATTTTTCAAGAGAAATTTATAGACAATATAAAAGGAAAGAAAACAACGCCTCTATCATTACAGTGAAGCCATCGGTCATCGCCCAATCTGAGTCACAAATCTAGTCACTCAGGATGGCAAGGGGCCGGCGGATACAGAGACGACGTAGGCAGCTTAAGCGATCGCCGAGCAGAGTCATGCCTAATGCGTCCCGATGGGTGGTTTTATGACCTCATTATTGGTTTTAAAGAGTTCTATTCAAATTGCAGGCTTATTAGAGGGGCATTATTTTTCCATTACTGCTAAACGGATTGGCAGGCCAGCTATCTGCATGCGTTTGAGTCACATCAGCCAGTAAGGCGGCTTAAGCAGGCTTCTTCTGTGCGCTCCACGCCCCCGTGGACCGACGAACAATGGATCCCTCCGGCTGCAGGGGAGCAAACAGGCACGAGGACCGCGGACAGAAGGAACTAGAACATTAGCATCGGCTGCACGCGGCAACTGGTTAAAAAGCTAATAATATATGTTTTTAAACAGCCCTCTATTTTCGTTATTTTACCCCCAATTACTTTTTCAAAAAATCGGATGTTTATTGCCCATATGATTTTTCGAAATGAAAAGGTATCGCCTCATTATTTTGAAAACTGCTTCGCTCCTAAAAAAGGCCAACGGGGACCAATTATCTTTTGTTTATGTTGCAAGTGAGTGAGGAGGCTTGGGTAGTGCTGCGCTGCAAACTAAAAGGCCTCTCAGCAGATCATACTGAGGGAGATAAAACTGGCGTGCAACTAAATAGGATTTGTATTAACCTTTTGCTGCCATACTTTTGCAATTTTGCCACCCGGTAAAATGTCTAGTGCTCCTGCTGCCACTACTCTGCATACCTGTCAGTCTAATTATCTCTCTATAGGTCTAACAGTGTGTGTGTCTACATCCATCCATCTTCTCCATAGCTCTCTTGTGTGAGCGTGAAACAACTCTGCCTTAACTAGCACTGTTTAGGTGGACTGCGGCAAGACTCAACACGCCCTCCACTCAGTTTTCCTCTTTTCCTTGCAGAGCATCTCGGATAGCTATTTGACTCACTTTAAGACGAGAAGGTCTTAAAGCCTGTCCCCACCCTTCGGAACACCATGGATGGGAAAGCTCTCATCTTATGGACACCTCTTCCATGTTTACATACACCAGATTGAAATATCTCCTCCCTCCGGTACAGAAGCCTCAATCGGATAAATCCACAATCGCAGAGATGATTCTGCCCACAAGACTGTAATCTACCAAGAGGCCAAGTCGATGGCCATTGCTGCACTCCAGAAATCCTCCAAACATTTTAGGAAACCCTGATCCAACCAAGAGGTGAGATCTGTGAATACTAGATAGATACACGGTCACATTGAGACACAGTAACGGGATATAAGGCAAGTACAGACTCCAGTTTCATGCCTCCCTGAGCAGATCACAAATACAAAGAAACTTACCTACTTTAACCTACTGCCATAACTTATTAAACAAGCACTGGCAAAGCCAATATAGGTGGCCTTTGATCCTATTGGCTTTGCCAATGCTTTTTGGAGATGCTGTATAGCATCAGGAATATGTTGTGCAAGCAAAAAAAACAGAAAAGAACAGGCTCGAGGATGCGGCTGCAATGATGTGTACTTTTGTAGGTGCACACATGAGTGACAACATTTACACGTGCATGCATCATCAAGCGTGCGTGTGCGCCTACAAAATGACAGGGGGGTAATTTTGTTTTAATTTAATGATCTGCTATGGAGATGTTCCCCAGATACAGTATTCACGGCCTGCAAAGTTTGCCATTAGCCTGATACAAAAATAGAAAAATAAATAAAAATATTTTTATGAACACATATTCACTTTATACATTTTGAACATTGTAACAGATCTAGAAATGGCAGTTGTACTGTCATTCTTAACTTTGCCTATCTTACAAATCAACTGTATAGCAATGCATTTCAGTGGGACATTTGGAACCAAAATCTTTATCTTGTCAATATCCCAATATTCCTTGAAAAAACGACGTGCAGTGTTTATTTAAAACAGACCACACATTTGAAGGAAAATGTATTTCGTGGTTGCTTTATTTTTTCACTTGCTTTTCTGTCAACAACCCACTTACAAATACACATCAAGAAATACTTGCGGATCAATGCTTGTGCCAAACTCAGCCCCAGCCACCTCTGAAAGCACTCTGAGGGCTTCGAGTAAATCCAGCGATAGCAGATGACTCCAGAGTGAGAACTGTATTGTTATGATGGATCTCTTATAATGCAGCAATAGAGTTGATGACGTCGAAGGACATTGCCCCAGGCACCCGGCCTTGTTTCGAGGCCTGAGATTCCATAGTCAACACAGTGGTCGAAGTGGGCGGGGTCGGCAGGGCACAGAGTACCCCTACTTCTTTAATGCTGTACATTTCGTTACCCTACTTTTTTATTTTAAACTCGCGTCCGGGACGGCAGAAATAGCCAAGGCCTATAGATAAGGCTCAGAGTTTGTGGCCGTTAGGGGACAGGTGTGTGGCAGAGAAGGAAAAGGATTCTGTCTTTTCCTTCTTGCCGAGAGAACACAAGGATAGTATCCACTTCTCCTGCTCTTCCGCTGGCAGTTGCCCCCCCCCCCACCTTTCTTACTCTACCTCCCTCTGGTTCTGTCTATGTTTCGCTCCTCCTCACTTACTGAAAACCGTGCATTCATGAAATCATTTTTACCCACTCTTTCCTCTCCTTTCCTTAATTTGTTCGTCCGTGAAATGGATCTAAAGAAAGAAAAACACTTTTGCTGGAAATGTTGTCTTTTTCTGACATCTTTCTATTTAAAAGTGCAGCCTTGGGACAGAGAGAAATGAAAAGCTCAAAATGTGAAAAATAACTAAATAAAGCATGATAGAGTGGTCACAAAGTGGCCAGATTTTATTCACACCCAAACACATTAGCGCCACTTTAAAGAGTTTGCCAGTTAAGCACTACTTTTGTTTTCTCATCTTTCTATTAGCAGCATTGTTTTCCCCGGGTGGGGTAGCGCACGATTCCCAGAAGTACTGTGCAATACATGCCTGATGGGTGGATTGGTAAACAAAATGTGTACCACGGCTCTGTGTTCAGGGATGTGGTCTTTTTAAACCAAGCTGCTTACGTTTTGTAAGGATATAAGCAATGGACCTTGAAACGAGTCGCTTCTAGGCCCTGTAGTCATGTCCCTAACATTTCAGGCAAAAACACTAATTGATTTCTAAATAATGAGTGTAAAAGCGTTAAGGTAACCATGTTGTTCCTTCTTACTTTTCACATGCTTTACTTAATCTTGCATTCCCTTGAGTGTTTGCTTTTTCCAGGATGGTGTTACTTTTTTGTCTAGTGCGTAATTTGAATTGAGTCACAGCCAAGTGTTTATAGCGGGGCACAATTGGGTTGTAGTTGAAGGCAGTGCAAGTATCTCTCAGTGGGGCAGTATGGTGTTCAGTGGGGGAGAGTACGTGGCACTATGGCCAGAGCTGCCAAATTTGCAACTGGGAAACCAGGTTCAGCCTTCATGACCAGTCCACCAAGGCAGTCTCAAGGCAGGGCGGCTCTATAGCGGTGCGAGCAGTGCGATCGCACCGGGTGCTGACTTCGGGTGGGGGGTGTCATGTTTGCAAGTATATTGTGTTTCTAACAGCACTTGCTGCCTTCTTCCTGGCCTCGAGCAATTTTCGGCAACAATAAAAAAGTAATAACTCCCGTGATTAATTTTCTTCCTAGAGAGAGATGGAGTTTTGTCAAGTGGAAGTTTTGACTCGTGAAAAGGTAGTGCAGAGGGTTAATGTACCTTCTGCAAAGAACATGTACCATGCAGATCACAAAGTGCACATAATGTAAATAGGTCAGTGGGTTGCTGCTTTTGTCAGTGAGATTCTTTTGTTACTTGCAGTTTATAAGTCAAAATCCTAACACAGAACAGTGAGCTATTAACTGTCATCTTAGAGCTGCATGCAAACTGCAAGGTATAAATTAGAGCATTATGTTTCCCCAGTCTTTGATTATCCTATTATTGAAAAAAGGGTTTATTTGGATAGCAATCAATTCTGGTTATTAAAGAGAACCCCCAACCGTGGTATTACGTTCTAAATTCATAGTTTGTGTTTCTCCAGACCAATCACTATTAAACTATACTGCCTACAAGTATGGTTGTCATGTGACTCCTACACCTTGTAGTCCTTTGTCTTATTTTAACATTTCCTAATTAGTGATTTACACACGTATGATTGTCTCTGTGTAGTGTGTTAGTTGTAAAGTGCTCTGACACCCTACACAGGTATCAGTGGAGCTGTAAATCAAATTAAATGCATCCTAGAGAGAGTGGTTATGGGGGCTTGAGGGGCACTGTTAAAGGGTGGTAGTGAGGGAATCCGTGGTGGAGGGAGACATTGGGGGATACCAACAAACATTGTCGCTCAGGGCTCCACCAGCATTAAAGTTGGCCCTGCCCTTGAGGCCAGTCCGCCTCACCCATTGGTACCTCCAATTACCTTGTGTCAGCAGTAGTTGCTGCAACTCACGAGGGATCAGCAATGCAGGATTTGCACGCATGCCAACCTAAGTTCACAAACATCACCGTCTCTCTGCTTCATGCACAAGCACTTTTATCATGTGCTGCCGGCTTTGGGGACACTGTAATTAAGCAGCAACGGAGGGCAAAATTATGCTGCACTATTGACTAAATTATGCAGAAAAAAAAAGCTGCAGCGTATATTTTCTGATACTTTATTGTTTTGACATTTTTACACAGGCTAACAGTCTCTGCAAAGATTTTGCCTTATTAGTACCAGTGTAACATACAAGTGCAGCAAAGAGAAAGGTGAGCAGTCAACCTTTGCAAAGGGCTGTCCACTTCGCAGAAACACAAGTAAAAACAATGTAGTAGTTATTGATTCGTTTGTGCTACAAACAATTTATTAGTTAAAATCATCATATTATGCAACAGATGATGCATTATGTGGCAAATATTGCAGGGACATAATTATATAGAAAACATTTGCAAACTAGGATATTTTGCCATTCATGATTAAACTCCTCTTGTGGAAAAATGGGAGAAGTGCTGATGACAGCAACTTCATGGCTCGGAGGCAAATAGCTTGTGATTCCACTTTTAAGCTTATTTGGGACATTCTGTGATTGGAAAGGAATGCCATTTTGTGAATGCATTTTAATTTCAATAACTCTATATAAACCTTATATAAACGTTATCAATGGGTTGAATTAAATAACGTATAAGCTGTAACTGGGGAGTGAAATGCCAAACAAATACAAAAAATTTGAATGATTTGCTCTTTCTGGCCACACCCCTGACTATGCCCACTGACCCAATCCTCGTGTCATTCCCGCCGCCTGATTCTCCGCCCACAGTTCCCCTACTTTTTTCCCCTCACTTCGACCACTGAGTCAACAAAAACAAAAACTTTAATGGCAGCAGAGCGGCCAGGGTTTTTTCAGCTCATTCCATTCAGGCAGGATCCTTGTCGTAACTCTCCGACTAACATCCAGGCACCATCAGTTACTGCAGAGAGCACGGAGTGCAGGATTTCAAGTACATATGGCAGTACCATTTAAAGAGCTATGACACTCATACTGTTTATAGCTGTGAAAATGGCGCTGCCATCTGCACCACCAATGCAGCAGCGACTAACTGGGGTGAGGGCGTGATCTGGAACGCAGCTGCTTCCCATCGGCCAGACGAAGCAGTACTCCATAAGAAGGACATCCGGCGACCACACCGCACAGTGTTGTTGAGCTAGAAAGTCTGGTGCTAAGGTGGAGCAGAGTCACTGTTCAAAAATCAGGCCGGATGTTTTTTGATCCACGTGAAATGAAGCAGTGGTAGGCGCAGGCTACTCCTCATTTTTGGTCTTATCAAAACCCAGAGTCAACCTCACGCTCTTCTTTTTTCTTGAAACTCAAGTCCCAAAAATACATGGTATCATTTCCACTTTTTTCCTTGTTAGTAGGAACAGTCTTCCAGCAACTTCGGGGAGCCTCGTCCCCAAAATACCTTCTCATTAACACGTGTAGCACATTACAGTATTTAATAGAACACATATGAAGTAGTGATTGAGAGCTGACAACATTGAGGAATTGAATACAAAATAATTGGGTTATTTTTGCCCCTCCCAACCCTCAATTTATTCATTACCAAGATCATCACTCATTGTCTTTTCGCATTTCTCACATTTGTCCTTTCTTTAAAGTTGTGATTCACAATATTGCTCTTTTAAAGTAAAGGCATGCACATTTTAACCTAAACATCGCATAAATATTAATAAAATCGGCTCCTCACAGGATATTGTCTAGCTCTTGATGAAGTCCTCATGTAAAGTATGTGATGTCTGGGGCAAAGCTCCACACCCCTTCAGTCCAGTATCTTTCCACCTACTAAAAGTAAGAGAGGGTACACTGAAGGGGATTTAGGGGACACTTTGCACATGTATTTCTTCATTGCAGCATAGGATTTGCTGCACATAAGGTAAGTTAACTTTTTAGAGATGGCTGTTTTTAGGTCAAGACAGGAGCACTGGCCAGATGGTAGGGACTAACACTCGACTCTTGAAGTGGGCTAGACTTTTCCGCTTCACTATGTCACAGGTGCCTGGAAGAGAGTAGACCATTTATGTATGTGAATATTAGGACTTACAGTATGTGACCAATAAGTATTTCCTAGTCTAAAGAAGCAGTGCACCAATATCCAAGGGCCTCTGAGGGTCCACACAGAAACAACTACTTGTTCAGGGGCGGGTCCTCCATTTATGCAGAGGAGCACAAGCACAAGCACAAGCACTGGAGCTGAAAAATAAGAATGTAGTAAAGTTCATTTATTACCATTTTATTTTTCAGCAACACGTCCTGAACTAAGTATCAGGATGGGGCGGGACCAGCACTGCCGAGTGGCAGCAGCAGAGAGCTATGTGCTTTACAACGTGCACGTCTCTTCGGCCGACCGACTTGGGCTGGCCAGCCAGACATGTGCATTTTAAAGTTCTCTAACCAAGCAGTCTTGACAGCTGGGTTAGGGAGAGCGCAGGGCTCCAGTGCTCTTAGAAGTGCTGGGAGAGGCTGCTCTATCCACTTCTGGTGCTGCTTTCATGCTGTGAAAGCAGCACCAGGATTGGGTGGTGCAGTTTCCTTCATCGGGAGCTTCCATGAGGAGAGAAGACACTCAAAGGTGGAGGACGTCACGCTGCAAAATAAGGTAAGTGTATTTTAATTATTTATTTGTTGTGCCTCACCACCATTGGTAAAAGCCAGCTGCTACTGTACTTGATTATCTAAGCACCTCTGTATGCCCGCTCTGCAACTTATCCCTCTAGATAGCTTCTTATGTGACTATCCGCACCCTTGCCTGGTGGGAACTTAAGGCACTGAGCATCTTTCAACCAAAAGGAGAACATCTAAAGTGAGAAAGACACTGCCACTGACCTCAGATGTCTTCTAAACGATGTAAGTCCGTAGCAGATGTCAGTGCTTGACATGGCCAATTCGATCAGTCATTTGTTAATGACTACAATCATTTATGTCCATATCATCTTAATATAATTTGAGTATCTAATTTAACTGTATGTCTGGCCGATATTTATGCTACATCCTAACTGATTTGAAGGTATTATTTAATTAGAGCCCCAGACCATCTCATCCTGTCTTGTACTGTGCTGTTCCCGTACCTCTCACACGGTGCCCACAAAAGCACCTCACACGTCTTCTTTCAGTAATCAGATTTGGCTCTGAATAAGAAATATTGTTTAACTCTTTCTTGGGCTTCACCAGCTTGGTTCAGCTCACTTCCGCTCTTCGGTCACTCCACCCAACCTGAAGGACTTCTTCCCGCTCATCAGCGGGGAGCTTCAATCACGTGCTGTACCTCCATCACAGGTCTCCTTAATCTTAGCCATCCATATTTGCAGTGTGAGTCAGAGGCAAAAGGCATATTGGTGTCAAACACAGCCCTTGCTCCACGAATGCATGATTGTTGCGTTTGCTACTTATGTCTACTCCGTGCCAGGCCTTTGCGTTTACTGAACAGCTCCAGCCTGGTGATGCATACGTGCTGGGCTCTCCTGAGATGTGCACTAGGAGACAGCAGCGCCTGGTTGTGTCCTACCTTGTGGGTCTCTTTCAACTCCTGGACTTACTGAGTCCACTGCCTCAATGCTCCTGTAGCATGGTCTTTACTGTCACCAGTAAGGTACCTGCACGAGGCACTCAGGGCCACCACACCTAAGACTGCGTCTACTGTGGCCATTGCATGACGACTTGAGGTCAATGCTCCTACTGAATTGGTCATTCATACCTAGACAATCTGCATGTCCAGCATCTGATAGGCTGTTCAGTATCAGGCAGACATTTCATGGCCAATCTCTAATGCATGGTTAATGCCGGAGGAGCATTTCTTGGTCCACAGGCAATGAGTGGTTTGGGCATAATATTAACGAACGTTTACTGGTTAGTGTCGTAGGGGCATTTCATGATCCATGTTTGATGCGCAGTTTAATGATCAGTGTCTGAGGGGGGCTTAGGCTTAGTTCTTGGGGGCATTTCATAGTCAGTGTGTAGTGTGTATTTTAAAGTCAGCCCCTGGTTGACATTTATTGATTAATTTCAGATGGGCATTTCAGTGTCAGAAGATGGCTGCCGTGTTTATATCAGTGTCTAATGATCATTTCATTGCCATCATCACATGTGCATTTCATTTGTATGTGAGGTGCGCTTCATAGTATGGAATTCAGAAGCCAAACCATGATGCAGGATGTAACTTTTCATAGTCAACATTGATTCACACTTTATGGACAATATCTGATGTGCATTTCAAGGTCAGTTTCTCCAAGGCCTACCATGGTCAGTGTGTATTGGTCAATCCTAAGAGACCAGGCGCATTGCTAAATTTTCTGATTATGCACACTCATCTCTAGTACTGAAATCAGTGGTGAGACACAAAACAATGCCCCACGCCCCCTGCAGAATGTGAGGCGGGGCCCCTGAGTCTTCCATATCTCACAGATATTCATTGAACTTGGCATGATTGGGGGGGGCTAAAGTGTTGTGGTACCACTGAAGGGCTGGTGGCCGTACATCGCTTGCGTTACGCGCCTGGCAAGGGTGTGATGCTGAGAATGGCAAAAGGCCCCTCCCCGCCCCCCAATTCGTCCTATTTTAAGAATGTTGAAAAAATGTTCACGCTCATTTAGAGCTAGGAGCAGTCCTAAAAACAAGTAAAAACTTTTTTTCAGTTTTTAATTCATATGTACAAAATTCATAGCATCTATAAGCTTTTCATTAAGTAGTATAAAAGAAAAAAAAGAAACACTTCGACATGGGAATAAGACATTGTATGCCAAATTTTTAAACTGATATTGTTGACCTTTGGCTGCAAAATAACTGCTATGAAGTTTTCAGTGCGCACAGTTCCCATACCAGAAAAAATACAGGGTCGTCATTGGCATCAATTTACAGAAGCATTTTTGCACAGCTTGTATTTTGGCCCTAAGAGAACTGAATGTGTTCACACACAAACAAATCCCTCATATCGTTAAACCTCCCGCATTCTAATTACTCAGACTTGTATACTGAATGAACCCTCACACGCCTTGTATTTTCAATGCTCCTTGAAATCTCGCGTGTCCTCAATGCCCAAAGACCACTTGCGTTCTGAATGGCCTCAATTATCTTATTTTCTTAATGTCCACTTACATTCTTTGTGCTCTGAATGCACACAGCACTACTTCTTTCGCTGTTCTAACACTCCTCTTGTCTTCTGAATGATCACACATTTCATATGCATTTTGATCATGCGCACACACACTTTGGGGCACATTGACTAACGCTTTGCACTAGGTTTGAGTCACAAAAATGACACAAACCACTGCAACATGTTTATATTGAATTTTCTTTGTTCGAAATGTGTTTTGCACTGGAAAGTTGCCTTGAAGTAACGCACGGCAACGGTTTGCGCTGCTTTGCCTCACTTTACATCAAGGGGCCGTTCCATGGGTGGTACATGGCCGTTCCCATGCAACTACTTAAGGTGTCTGATGCAAAGCCCCATCTACTAACGATAGTAGACAGGCCTTTGCGCCAAAAAATAACGCCACTTGAAAGCTGGCATTAAAAAACAGGAGAGATGTTTCTGTTTCTCCTAACTTTTCCTGTTTCGCATGTGTGCTGCACTGTACAACACACTTCCAAAGTGGAAAACGTTTTAAAGTTAGTCTAGCCATAGTATTTTATACTGGAATGATAGACTTCCAGTACAAAACCTATGCTACGCACGTGGCAGATGCCTTTGCACTTTGGTGCAAATGTGTGTATGTGAGGCACTAAGCAGATAAATTGTGTTCCAGCTCCATTGTGAGAGCAGGACAGTGCCATATCTTAGATAGGCCACGTTCCTGCACTCTCGTACAATGCAGTGCGGCAACTTTGGTAGTGGCTTTGCGTTGTGTGACTTTTTTGTAAATCTGTGACTTTGTGTTCAGAATGTGCATACACACACACACACACACACACACAGAGTGACAACTTAAGTGGTTCAAGAACATCTGCACCCTACAAGTCAACTCAAGTCTGGAGTGAGACCCAACAGCTGGCAGCTAAGCAAAAGACTCCAGTCTCCAGCCATGATACCACTGTTTTCCCATAAAGCTCCTGGAGACGTTTACCAATGGTTGAAAACAGCCTTTTCATATTTCCCATTTTGGAGAATTTAACATTAACACACAGATAAAAGATTATCGGAAGTTATGGTGGAGAAATGTATTCTTTCAAATTGACAACGATGTATGAGAGTGTACACGTTCGATAACATATAAAGAGGCTCAAATTAAACAAAAAATGCACAGTTTAGCAAGCAACATAGCTCCAGGAAGCAGCGACTGTTTCAAACTATGAAGATGGAAGAAGCATGAACATATGGGAGACTCTCCAAGCCCTCTTTATGCCACTCTCCCCTGGCCAGTTCCTGCCACCATATCCTTGTATTGGTTTGGCCACGTTGCTTTGCCCACCCTATGGCAGCGCCCACCTTCCTGCACTTTTCACTTTCATATCTTAATTCATCAAAAACTTTAAGGAGAGCCAAATCAACTGGATCCCTACTACCCTGCACAACCAGATCTGTCCAAAAATAGGCACAGGAAAGTGACACAGCAGAGCTCTAGTAATGGCAATGTGCTCAGCTCTCGACACACACAATGAAGACAAACTGCAAAGGGAAAGAGCACACATAAATGATGCACAAGAACACACTGCTACGGAAGAAAAGCACCACTTACAGGGAGTGTTGAGAGCTTACACAGGCACTGGTCTATTGCAGAAGAGCAGGAGAAGCTTGGAGACAGTGGGGCAGCCACTTTAAACGCAGAGAGTAGAGGGAGGGTCAAAAGAGAGACAGACATAAGGGAAGGAGGGAAGGACGGAAGGAGGAAAAAAGAAAGAAAACAAACACAGAGCGTTAATAGAAAAGTAGCCTTGAGCTTGCAGGTCATACATGTGCTTAGCACTAGTTACAGTGGGTTCTTTTTTGCTAAATTATGATGTGGGCCATGCCTACATACGGGTTTCATAAAAAGTGTCTGCAGCTTTTAAGTTAACCCTCAATACCTCACTAGGACATAATTATTAATGCAATTATGAAAACAAAACTTGAAGTTACAGGAACCATAATGCTTAAAATCTCATCAATGAAGTGACACCCTAATACAAATTCAGAATATGTGACAAGCCTCTAGTATCCATAATTTTAATTCTCAGAACTCTTAACTTCAGTTCTTGCTGACTCGCTTCAATCCAACATTTCAAATAGATCTCTGCTGCAGTTTCAAGGCCCTGCTTGCATTTTAGATCCACAAAAGAATTCAAAACCTAATCAAAGTTCCAATGAATCATAAAAAAAGTTACAGGCATTAAAAAAAAAGACAATTCTTTAGCTGTAATCCATTGGAATATATGTTAAATTGCCAATTCAATGCCTGGTACACTTAAATAGATTCATTTCAAGCTAACAACCTCACTTTAAATTCTGAAAAACATACTTCATCTTCTAAAATATTCCCTTGCAATCTACAGTCTGCCTTCACATTTTACAAATGTCCATTTTTCGGAAACTAAAAACCTTAATGTGAACTGTCATAGATACATTTAAATACCAAGCTGTTTTCATTTTAAATCAAAATCCGCACACGTCAATGCAACAGCTATAACTGCACTCTAAAAATACTTTCAATATCAAAACGCTCTTTTCAATCTAAGACCTTAATTTGTAATGAAACCCATTGACAATTTTCAATTTAACCAAACATGCTATTCTAAACCCTTTTTTCATGTTAAAATATTCATCATATATCAGTGCCTAATTTGTGAAAAAAAAATAAGTGGCAGGGACCTACACAGGAGCCCATTGCAGCGTGCAGCACTAATTTCCCCAGCTTGCACTGTGAACACCAGTACCAACACAGCTACTAACAATCACGCTTCAACAAGTGTGACAATTCACTCTCTTCGAGGCCGCCCAACACTATAACAATGGCTTAGGCGGAAGATATTAGTCGCTTTTAATGTATCTTGCATTAATAAACAGCAGTTGTTGGGATCATCTCTAAATTAGAAAAACAGTGCCTCCATGTGGCAGACTATCATAGATGCCAGTGTTGACAATAAGGTGCCAGTGCTGAGCACTAGAATCCGCAGGCTCAAATTAAGCACACTAATAAAGAGACATTCCTTTTAATTCAAAAAAGTATCTCATCACTGAAAATACTAACTTGTATGCTAAATCCAATGGCTTAAATTACATTGAAAAATGATTGCCCGTAATTAGAACCTCAAACTCAATCAATTGTTACAAAGTTGTACATAAGAATTCTAACATTATAAAAAAGCTCAGAATTCACAGATTCTATTTGGTGGTAATAACATTCAAATGAAATATTGTCTAACTAGAATCAAAACTCCTTTAAAATAACTTAATTTCGAAAAATGCATTATAATTCTAAAAAACAATCTTAGATTTAGTTGTTGTCTGATTTATCTGTTTTTTTACATAATGCATCAATATAACAAGAAAGCACATTATCTTCTGAATTGAACGTGCGCACATGATCACACTTCTAAAGAGAGCTACTCACTAAACTATGTGATACATTTTTGCATATGGACAGTGAAAAAGCCACCATTTTACCAAATATAGTAATGTTCTACCTTTTGGGGGAAAAACTGATCTTTGAACACTCTCAATTTTAAAACAGGAAGGTGCCCCTGAAAAACTAGTGCAGCAGGTGAGTCATCAGTCACACGGCTAAGCTGTGATTTAGTCTTCCCTAGCCAGGCCATCTTTTCAGAGGCCCCTGCCTGCCGGCAAACTGTGGGAATGTCCTGTAGATCTGTCTGCCCGCACTGTCCATTGTTCCTTAAGGAAAGATGCTTATTAATGATATTAATAATGATATTCTGAGATTGTTACCTAATTCAGGAACGATTATAGGATAACTGGCATAGTATAAAGTGAAATGTTTGGAAAACATTGGTACAAGACATTGGGATTTGGAATGACGAGGGCGAACACCCCTTACACACCCTCTCCTTCCGAATCAGTAGTCATTGAGAAAGTGCAAATAGTGAGTCAGAAAGGTGGTTGCAATATTGTCCCTGATGCTTAGCCTGACTCCAGGCCTGTGCTGCTTTTGGAGTAGCACTGAAGGGCACAGGGCGGAGTGTGAAGAGACACAGGGATCTCCAGGGCCACTTTCAAAGGTTCATAGGTACAAATAGCATTAGTGCAGCTGGGCCTACTCTAACAGGATGTGTATGGGCACCTTGTGTCTTGTCTCTTGAGGGGGGCCTTAGTGTGCACAGGGCCGTGAATCCATTCCCAGAATGTATCCATATTTGTGTGGGCCTTTACACATCCCCTCATAATTTGGAAAGGGCACAGCACATATACTATCAAAGAGTCAGTTAAACTTGCTGCTCTTTTATCCAGTGCTATAAGAATTTCCTCATATAGGCACACAGCACTAGTGCGCAGTGAACAATACCCGCCACTATTCATTTGCTTACACATCACGTGGTGGCCTTTTTCAGCCTCGTGCTACCCTTACCAAACATTTTGCTCAAGGTAACTATTAGGAGTGGGTGACATTTTAATTAAAGTGGAGTAACTTTGGTAATTTTGTGTTATTCTTTTGACACAAAATTACAAAAAATTACACAATTATGCCTGTTTGCATAATTATGAGCAATTTGACACAAAAATCCTATCACAGGTGCACAAGAATATCAAATTTAGTGAGCACAAGTAGCTTACAGACATGCTGTATTCAGGATATGGGCATTAATCAACACTCATCTTTATAATTGGCTCCTTTTACTGTTCTTTGTAAATGGCTGCTATTCATTGGTTAATATGGTCACTAGTCCCTCCTTTTTAGGTCTCGCCTGAGCCAGCGCATGCGCTGCTCTGGCGAAACATTTAGTTAGTGGGCTTTAAAAAGCCGACCACAGCTTTTTGGGTGGCATAGACCGTGCGGTTACGCGCACAATGACGAGCAGAGGCGCCATCTGGCTTTCCTCTCTCGTCATGGTGCGTGCACATCACACACCACTCGCCAGACGTGCCTCCTTTTTTTTTTTTAACTTGCAGCGCGAGGCACGCGTGCTTGTTTAGTTCGGGGTGTGTTAGCGGGGCCGGTGCTGGGGACTTGGGTGACTGATTGTAACTAAAACAGTCTGCGGTATTTCTCGCACACACACCACTCTACGCTCCTTTCCCGTTCACTCACTTCTCCGGATGAGCTGCGCCATTGATATCTTCCGTAGCTGTCACTGTCCCGAACTTTGCCCCACTGTTGCCGCCTACTTGCATGTCACTTTGCTTGAACTTCAGAAAGGTTAAATCGACCGCCATCTTGGGATGGGTGTATTGCCGCATACATACCTTGGGAACCCTCACTTTTTGATGAACAACAGTACTAGTGAGAAGTGAGCAGTGTGAGCACGCGCACATCAATGTGCCTTCTGTCACTGAAGTATGGAAAAAAACGGACCACCTGTGCCAGGGCACAAAACAGAGCCCGATAGAGACCCATTTCGGGCCCCTCTTTAAACAAGCATTGGCTAGCCAATAGGTCTCGCCTTTGGGACCTTATAAGTATTTAGTTATGCAGCACAATATCATTGGTACAACAGCATCAACTGTTGCATGGCTAAACACTTATAAGGTCCCAAAGGCGAGACCTATTGGCTACGCCAATGCTTGTTTACTTTTGTAACTTCCCATGAAGACTGCCCCATTTACATGTGGTGTTACTCGTCATGTTATTTCTTAGTGTCTGCACACTCTTTTTTTTTGTTTAACGCTTGCTCCCTGCACCTGGACTACAATTGCTTTGAAGGTTGCTTTATTTGAAACTTTATATTTAGAAAAAGTGCTCTCCCGTATGACACGACTTCGGACTTTAACTTTCACTCTGTGTCAGTAGCGGCCCGTTGAGGGATGCTGCGGGGCGGGGGAGGAGCAGGGTGGGGGGTAGTAAACTGCGGAATACGGCCCAACGGAGGTAAGTAAGCAAAAAAATAAATAAAACAAATGTTATTGCGCGCGCTGCATTGCCAAATGCGATGCAGCGTGCGCAATGAAATTTGTTTTATTTATTTATTTGTTTACTTACCTCCATTGGGCCGTATTCCATAGTTTACTACCCCCCACCCTGCTCCTCTCCCGCCCCACTGCCCCGCAGCACTCCCTCCATGGGCCGCTACAGTTCTGTGTGTTCCTTCCTTGTTTTACAAAGCTGCTAAGCTGTTCGTCCCCTCCCACCCACACCTCAGAGCCATGGCATATCAGGAATGCCAGCCCCTGATTTGTGTGAGCAGTAGTGATGCGAGGGGCCACTTGCATTACTCCTAGAGCTGGCATCTGTACTTGTTTTCAATTTTTGGTTACCAATCCAACTCAATCGGCAAAAAAATATAAAAGCGCCTTGACCCGGGGTTTCGATGCATTCCATTGTGAACGTTGTTTTTTGGTACTATGTCTGGGATTCCTCTGTAAGCACTATCTCCGAGAGGAATTTCAGGCTGGCAGAGCTAAATCCCGCAGACCTGTCTCTCTGCCTGCTGAGCTTGTGCGTCCCCTCCAAGTCCTCCTCCCCAGAGAGGCTCTGCCTGGCTCAGGGCTGAGCTTCCACTCAAGCTGCCGCCGTCACCTCCTGCGCAGTGTTTTGTGGGAAAGAAGTTGTGTTTGCACAAGATGTATTATGGTCCCATACTTGCACCTGAGGACTGTGCTGTTTTTTGGTGCAGTTCAATACTTACATTAAGTGCAGCTATTATGTAGGTGTTGAAGTGTGCCCCAGCAAATTGTTCAGAATGCCAGAGAATAAGAAATATTGTATACCGTAGTGTAGAATTGTGTTTCGCCAGACTTTAATTTTCCCGTTTACATAAAACATCATGGACTTGTTACAGTGGCATGGTTTCAAAGTGATCAGTAATCACATTGGGAAGTGGGCACCAGAATCGGACCCAAGTCCTCAGCCAATTTGGTTCACGGGCCATTATTGTGGTGCGTGTTTGATTTGATGTTTGCCTGCTAGATTGGCTGAACCTTGAAGGAGTTTGGAGTTCTGCCACATAAATGAGTGCTTGATTGAGTACACTTAATTTAGGTAATGGTACTTGAAAGGGCAGAGCGAAGAGCACCTGTTATTTACAGAGCAACGAAACAACTGAACGCCTGTTATTGTACATCACTAAGAAACAGCAACACGCCTGCTGTTTACAATGCTACAGAACAACCGCCACCTACTATTTACAGAGCAACAAAACAGCACAACACCACCTATTTACGGCTATATAACGAGCATATGAAATGCCATAGGTCTCACGTTACTGAAAGTTTGAGCTATAGGCATTGCATTATTATTTTCAACAGCAATAGCTCAAACTTTCAGTAATGCAAGACCTATTGCATTGCAAATGCCTGTTTATTGCAGTTAGCGCTATTTGTTTATTGCAAAATGCATCCTCAGGTCCATTTTGGATGCAAGGGTGCATTTTGCGCATAAAAAAGGCGCTATATGCTGGGTTACACTCCTCATGTAATTCGACATAATCCCGCAGAATTTTGATGCAATTTTGCGTAGTTATGATACAGGAGATTATGCAAGTTACGCCCACACCTTGTGACAATCTGACATAATTTATACCACACCCCCAGTGAACTATGATTCCAGTTGATTTAAAAGTTTTTAGGAGTTTCTAATGGTGTTTATTGGTTTCAGTTTGTATTTTTACGTAACCAGGAGAGGGGCCATTGTTAGCGGAGCAGGCACCGTTGTGTCAAGAAGTGTGAAGTACTACTTGTAAGGGAAGCTTGCAATAAAACCGCCTGTGCTGTCAGCCTGCCTGGAAAGTGCTTGCTACCGCTGCCTGTGCTGTACCTGTTCCATTCCATGAGGGATCCCTACACTGCAACTGAAACTGCTACTGTTGCACCTGTTTCTTTCTGCAAGGGATCCTTAAACTGCCACTGCCTGTGCTGCACCTGGTTTGTTTGCAAGAAAGGGTTGGACTGCTGCTGCCCGTACTGTGCCAAGTTTGACTGCTGCTGCCCCATATGTGCCAAGTTTGACTGCTGCTGTCCATGCTAACGTCACTGCCCATTCTGTGTCCATTTTGACTGCTGACGCCCATACTGTAAGAAGCTGTAAGAAGTTTGACTGCTGCTGCCCATGCTGTAACAAGCTTGTATGTGACAGAGGCTTTCATTGGTCCTCCCTATGCCGTACCTTTCCGCATGCGATGGCAGCAGCTGCCCCTGAGGCCTATGAAGTGGCTCCTCAAAAATATTCACTGTTACAGGAAAGCCACAACAATTCTTTTGGCCGTGGCAACGTTTTTGTTTTTTCTGCTGCGCCTGATCCTACTTAGTCGAGTGTTAGAAACTCCTAATGTTGCATCTTATTCCTGAAGAATCAAGTTGTAAATTGTAAATTGGTTTTTTACAGTGTGATTTCTCCATAAAGTGCCATATGCATCAACACATTTCCCCATAGACACAAACTGAGCAAAACCCTTTGATGCATCTGGCCCTAAGAGAATAGTTGAAAGAAAGTGATGGGGATGGCATTTCACAGAATCGCACATCCCCCAGTCTACCGCACCTACATTCTGGAAACTGACGCCCTGGTGAATTTGTAATTGAAGGATCTGTAGAGAAAATATATATGTTATGAGGACCGAATGGGTTTATAAATGAATACCGAGGCACAACGTTTATGGGGCTTCCTTACAGTGTCCCTTCCACGTTGTGATTCGGAATGCTGTGTATCAATAGTTTGTGACTGTACTTTCTGTCACAAACCGTTAATAGGCTACTGACTCCTAAAAGGAGGTAGTAACCCATTCGCAAAGAAGAAGGGATCTACGAGAGACATCTTGTCATTTGTGAATGTGAGAATAATCGTTTATTTGGTAGTGGGGAGCCGTCCAGGAGACCACAGGCAACT
The DNA here is from genome assembly GCF_964204655.1 of Triturus cristatus. NCBI lineage: Eukaryota > Metazoa > Chordata > Amphibia > Caudata > Salamandridae > Triturus > Triturus cristatus. The sequence goes on along the minus strand of NC_140590.1, from coordinate 1,079,620,024 downwards.
CTTAAACAAGCTTTTAAAATAAAAGTTATTATCTATTATTGTAAATGCAGACCCTTTCCTGCAAGGAAACTGGCCTGCATTCATAAAATAATTATGCACGGTTGTCTGCTGACCCCAGCAGGCACCCATCGCTGTGATGGCACACTATTGGAGTAGGTCGTAATTTGCGACCTACATCATGAATAGCAATGAGACAGGTCGATTTATTCTGAATGGTGATTTTGTGAACTGATCTAGTAGTTCAAAGTTCCGTTTGCAAAATCAGAATCGCGTAATTTGTGAACACTTTTTGTGAATCAATTCTTCGTACCTCTGGCTCATACATATTAAAAGGAGTAGAGCCAACACGAACTTAATGCACTATCCTCAGTGGGAGGGGGCTGTACAATGCAAGCTGTCCATTGATACCGCTGATGTAACATGCTCGCCGGGGGAGGGGGTGCATGCACACAGTCTGAAACATGTCTCTGGACTTGTGGAGAGACTCCTGAAGGGGGAGTGATTATAGACCTTTACCGCTGGTGGCGCCCAGTGCGACAATGTTGGTTGGCGCCCGCCACAATGAGCACCTCCACCACGGGTATCTCTCACTAGCACCCTTTAACAGTGACCAAGTCTCCACAACCACTCTCTTATATTCATTGAATTAGTTATATAGCGCCACTCATACCAGTAAAGGGTGTCAGAGCACTTTGCATCACACACACATTACACAGAAACAATTAAACTAAGGTTTGTAAATCAGTTTATAAGAAAAGTTACATAAGCTAAAGGACTAATAGTGTAGGAGTCACATGTCATCCATACTGGTAGGCCGTATAGTTTAGGAGTGCTTGGTGTGGAGAAGCACAAACTCAGAGTCGAAAAAGAAACAGCATAGTTGGGAGTTTTCTTTAATAAAAAAGAATCGATTTCTACCCAAAGTTACCCTTTTTGCAACATTAATCTATGGTCTAATTTATACTTTGCAGTGTGTATGCAGCTCTATGATGAAAATTAATAACTCATTGTGCTATATTAGGACTTTAAGTTATCAATTGCAAGGAACAAAATGATGTCTCTTTTAAAAGCAGTAATCTGCTGATCTATTTATATTATATGCACTGTTTAATCTACATGGTACATGTTTTTTGCAGCAGTCACATTAACCCTCTGCACTACCTACACAACAATCAAAACATCTACTATACAAAACTCCAATCTATCTCCACGAAGAACATTAATTACAAGTGTTAACTTTACATTTTTGTGAGGCCTGGTAATTGCCGGAGGAAAGGAACGCGGCAGCAGGCGCTTTAAAAACTTAATAAACTTGAAAGCACGGCGCCCCCAGGAAGACAACACCCGGTGCGGTGGCACCGGTCGCACCGCCCTAAAGCCGGCCCTGCGTCTCGCAATGCCTATCTCACGAAGCTATGGCTGCCTTGGGGGATTGTGCATGGGGTGTACGCCAAACAATATTGATGACCATAGACGGAATGTTTGACACGCCGAATGGTTGTGATTGCTATTTCCTATATTGAGTTTGTTTGTTTGATTCAAGTTGTTTTGGTACAACAGTCTGAAATATATTAGACCTGTCTCTTGATGGATATTGACACTGTAACTCTATATACCTTCAAAAAAAACAATAAATACAAGTAAAAACAAAAAGAAAAAGGAGTAGAGCCAAAACAACCCTGGAAGAGAGCACCACAAGCAAATTGATTCCACTTTTAAAAGGTCAACTAGGGTTTCCACAAATACATTGTGCTCAGGCTTTCTGAGTTGGAATTGCTCGACTCCTGCAGACAACAAACTCCCACGCCTCATTGCTGTTGCCACACACACTGATCACTCTTTGAGTCTATTATTAATAGGTCTGAAAACAATATGCTGTCTTCGGAAATGTAAGTCCCGGACCTTTGACTGAGTGAGTCCCTTGTGTTTCTTACCAGCGCTCAGTCCACTGTGTGTGCTCCCCTGACCCCGCCCCGGTCTCCCAGGCTGCCAGGGAGAGCAGTAAGAAGGGTAATTACATCTCTTTCTTTTTATGTCCAGCAGAGGATGGTAATAAAACCTCCCTGCACAGAAAGAAACTTTCCTTCATGAATTATAAAATGCTTCCCCAGCTTTTGGCCTCCGGGCTGCGCAATAAATATGCCGCGCTTCCTTGCATTGTATTATTCGATTTATTGAGCAATTGTATAAAGTGCAGTTCTAGACACTGTTTATAACAAATTAAAATATCACAATTTATCTATTTGGCCATAAGTTCTCATTATTTTGGTTTATAAATGCAGTTACTTAGAGGGCTAAAAGGCCACACCCGAATTACATTTTGTAAACAAGATGGTAGGAAGAGAAAGGAAAGGGACGAGACAGTAGAATGACAGTACTTCTATGACCAATATGATTTGGTAGCTTTCTATTTAATTAACAGAGCAGACCTGTGACATTTTCAGCAATGTAATGAAAAATAAAAAGATAATACCTCAATGTTATTTTCATTTTATTTTTTCCTCTTGTGGGCATGGCAGCTTTGCGAGGCGGGGCTGCTCTGCTGACTGAGCAGGGGAAGAGTGGTTTTCACTCCCTAAGTGCACATGAACATCTCAGGCCGGCCAAACTTTCATGCGCACTTAGCCCTTTGAATATGTCTTAGGCCTGCCACTGCAGCCTGTGTGTGCAGTTATAAACTGCCATTTCGACCGAACAAAATAAACCTTTTCAAAAGAGCAATGTGGTGTGTATGCTCCATACGCTGAGGGGTCCATACAATTATGTCCGCTTGGAAGGTGAAGCATGCCCCAAACAAAAACAACAGTGGGTGAGAGTCCTTTGAAAACAAATCTGTTCCAGTGGAGGTGCATAGGGAGTTCTTCTCTTCTGCTGGATCAGTGATTTTCAATTTTATATGGCAGGGACGAAGATCTAGGCTCGCCAATACATTTTTGACTCTCCCCAAAGAGGCTGGAGGTCTGGCACTGCCAGATTTACTTTCTTATTATGGAGCGCTCCAACTCAGAGTTATATCAGAATGGTCTCTTAGAGAGACTGAGAAACATTTGCTACATATGGATAGGGCACTGGTGGGAAGGACAATCTGGGTTGTGCTATGGAAACCTAAACAAGCAATGCCTATCTTAGCACACCTACGGCCGCTAGTCGTAAAATGTGGGACATGGTAATTAGACCACACAAATTAACAACTCTTCCCACCCCATATACACCTATCCATTATAATTTGGCTTTTTCTCCAGTATTATCGCGGGCCACTTTGATAACTGGTGGGAGGGAGGCTGTTTAATGATTTCTGACATTTCACAGAGGGGACATATTGACATTTGAAAATTGTTGTTGCAATTTTATGTTACCTACCTTGGAGATCTTCCATTACACTCAGCTGAAACACTGGGTACTGCAACTACAGGTACGACTCGCCGCTAATAGAGACCTGCTCCCCATTGAGTGCTTTGCCCGGATGGCCAGGACCACCAGGGACTGCATTTTCTTTCTCTACGCCCTCTTACTGTCCACTTCAGGCAACCCTACTCCACAAGATGTCCTCTTCTGGTAACAGACATTAGGGATCATTATAAAGCCCGAGCAGTGGCACTCACTTTATCATGATGTCCATAAATTCGATCGTACTATGGGGTTGAGGGAGGCCCATTGCAAACTTCTCTATGATTGGTACCTATATCTGGAAAACTTGCATAAGACTTATCCGAACACATCGGTTGGGTGCAGGAGGGGCTGTGGGATGTTCGGCGACTTCAGGCACATATGATGGGACTGACCATATATTCAGCCACATTGGAATGAAATCGTAGCGCAGATAAAAGGGATTTCAGGCTACCAAATTTCATCAGAGGCTAAATTTGTACTCTTAGGCCTCCAAGACCCTTCTCTTAAATGACAAACTGTAGGCTCAATAGCTATGTTTGGGGGCAGCTAAAACAGCCCTGGCCACGCCGTGGAAGAAACCTGAAGCCCCATCTATATCACAACGGCATGCGTGGCTCTGGCAGGCTCTTACAATCGAGCGTATGACCAATATTCTGACAGATGCTATGATAGGGTTTGATTATATATGGGGACCCTTGGCTCGTTTTCTCTCACAGGGTCTCCCCCTTTTCCTATGCCCCACCCTAGTATGGATGCTCCATCTGTTTGAGAGAAAATGTACCCCATACTGTCCTTCATGAAGAGCATTTCTATATGGTTATGCTAGAATAACTTCTCCTTGTCACACAACACTCACTTTTGGGTTTTTGTGCTTCCACCACAACCTCCATTCTTACTATACTGTTTGACATTTCTTCATGTCTGTTATTTTTGTTTCCAGGTGTTGATAGCCTGAATGTTTTCAATTCATAGGAAAGGTACTTTTATTTTTGAAGACGATAACACTGAAAGCTTGTAAATCTGCCTTGGTATTATATTTACACCATTGTGGTGTGTCAACCAATGATTTGTACTACACTTGAATGGTCGTTAGCGTTCCGATGAGGGGGGGCTGGCAATTTATCATCAATGTCATGATGATGAATGTACCTTAAAAAAATCAGTATGGAAAGTCTTTTCTCCCACCACTCTCCCTTTCCCAGTTTGTCTCCCTCCCTGTGTTTTAATACACCCCATTGCCCTGCGGGTGTAAGTGGGGTGAAGGTTCTGTAATGTTTGTCTTTCTCAAACCAATAAAACAGATTTAAACCTAAAAATAAATAAAAATGTCTTCCTTGCGGGCATGATTCAATCGATACTGCTTGGTATAGTGCATATGCTTCCCTTTGACCTTCTGGAATATACATAATTGAAAATGAGCGCATGCACTTACAATGATTCTGCCTCCCTTTTTTTATATAAAATTAACTTTTACCAGGCCCAAACCTCCCTTTTTCATACATACCAGACATCGCTAGGGTAGGCTCTAAACCGCAAGGGTGCAGTGCATTTAACAAGTGGGGCATGTACTTTTAACTTTTACATTTCTTGGAAGTAAAAAAAACCCTTAAATTCGTTTTGCACCACTGCAAGGCCTGCCTCACGCACAGGATAACTTTAGGTTACCTTATTAGTCACAGTTCTGCAAATGCCACTTTTAGAAAGTTGCCATTTTATGTCCCAATCATTTGCTGCCTGCAGCCTGTATCAAGGGTCACATGACTAGGTGCAGCTCGCAGTTGGTGTTTGCGTATTGCTTCCAGATAGTGAGACAAAGAAGTAATAGGTGTTGGCAGGATGGGCCATCTCTGATTTGGGGGAGGAGCTGTCACCCAACACACTTACACATCACAAAGGCTGTGCCTCAGCCCACTCACAAGGGGTTCCACACTAGTCTTTTGTGCCCCCCAGACAAGCTGGGGTCAGGGGAGACAGGAAGAAAATTCCAAACGCCTCTTTGTGTGTAACCCTCTAGAAACTTCTCCTACTTCAAAGCTGGCAGCAAGGAAAAGTAGTGACCTTCAGGCCCAATCTTCAGTACAATACTGGACCTACGGAAGACTCAGAAGGACTGCTTTATTACTCTGCTGCAAGAAGGACTGCTACTCTGCTACCCTATAACTTTTCTGCCTGGCTGCTGAGTGAGAACGACCACCAGAGTGACTTCAAGGGTTAGTTGTCTGACCTCCTAATCAGAGCCTAAGAGACAGAAAAGGCTCCAACCACCTCAAACCCAGCACCTGGACTCTGCTGTGAATCTTGCCTTTCCAGTGGTACCACCCTGGTCTTGGACCATTGGAAGTAAGCCTCAAGGTGCTCTGCCAGCCCAGCTGTGGACTTTTGGGCAGCACTGATACAGCACGGCGCATCTCCTCGCAACCCTGCATTGTAACTGCTGCTGCACAACACATCTCTAATGCAGGACCTCGCATCGCAGCCTGCAGCTCATCAAGACTGACGCTGCATGACACTTTTCCAATGCAGGAAGTCGCATCACCAGCCTCTGTCAGTGGCATCCTTAATGATGACACAGGACCTCACATCACAGCCCCTAGCTTCTTCAGAACCGCTGCTATGCAACACATCCTCAACGTGGAATATAGCAATACTCTGCAACCAGGATTTAAGGTACTTTACTCAGCAGGCCTAACTTGGTTCTAGTATCTGACCCACACTCCATCTTGATCAGACTGAACTTGTGACTTTGTCCCCATCCAGCACTACCAGAAAACCTCAGTTGTCGCTTTTGAGCTTTTAGGCACTATTTCACTTAATTATTTGAAATTGCATTTTCTAAATTGCTGTGGATGTATCTTGTGTTGTGTTTTCACTTTATTACTGGTTGAAATTCTGCATACATACTTTACACATTGCCTTCTAAATTAACCCTGTCTGCTTTGTGCCAAGCTACCAGAGGGTTGAGCACAGGTTAATTTGGGGTTTCCTTGTGTAGCACCCTGACAAGAAGTGTGGGGGCTGCTTGAGTAGAGTTTCACCCCCTCAACCAGTACCACAATTTCCTACAGTAAGTATCACACTCTACAGTAAATAATGTGGAATTTATGAACTTAAATTAAGTACTGCTGTTAGTCTGCTAAGCAATACTTAATTTTTATGTTAGTATAGGGTCTCATGAAGGGTCCACATGTGGAATGTAGCTTCAAAAGAAATGTATTTATAGGAAGGGAAATGTCCCAGCCATCCAACCACTCTACTGCAAGTACTTTTTTTCCTCCGCCTGCATTCTAAGATTCTGCCCCTCACTGACATTTCACAGTCTTAGATATCACATTACCTCCCTCTCTACAATGAAGAAGGAACTTAAATAAGGCTCAATCAAAATAAGACAAATGACAGGAAAAAGTATATAATAGAAAAAATAGCAAAACAAACAAAAACTTGACTTAATGTCAGTGAAACAATATTTGGAAATAACAGGGTAGCTTTTCCAATTTACACTCCTGTCAAGGTTCTTCCCTAGCTTTACCCCAATCACGTTTAGGAATACTCTTCACTCCCCTCGAGCTTCCACCTTGAAATCAATGTCATGATCCAACACCCACTTCTTCTTTCTCCTTCCTTCTGCGCTCTCATTTTATCTCCATAGTTCTTCTTGTTCAAATAATGCAACTCTGTTTAGATTTCAACACCTCTTTACTAGACAGGTTTCTTTATCTTACTCAAATCACCTACTTTAGCCCTTGTTTCTTTTACACCTTTCCTTGCATCAAACCCTTCTTTCCTCTGCTTACCTTTACCTATTTCTCTCCTCCACACCTTATTCCCTCCATCCACATTCAGAATTTTCTCATTCATCGAAGAAGGCTTGACCAGAGAATTGGTTCTCCTTCCCCTATATAGATGGAAGGAGGGTCTCTTTGTAGTAAATGAGGGGTAAGCCTATACACCCGAACTCTCCTGGTAACCTCGTCCCTCCACACATCGTCACTCTCTATGGCTAACTGAATAGTTTCTTTTATCACTGTGTTGAAACATTTTACCATTTTGTAAACCGCAGGATGACGCAGAGAACACTTTTTGTAGCTGATCCCTTTCTTCTCCCAAAACATCTTCCATTTCTTTTGAGACCAGCTGTACGCTATTATCCATCAAAATAGTATCCAGTATCCCTTTCATACTGAAAAGATAATTCAAACACTCCACAGTTTGCCTTGTTTCAATCCCATTAAGCTTAAATCATGGGTTAGCATGCCATCAAATGTGCAGAGGAAGATGTTATTTTGCAAGAGATTTTGAGTCACATGATGAATGGGTGGAAAATCAAAATTAATGGAAGTGAAGAATGCAGAAACTTTTGGGATGTAAAGGAAGAATTGGCTGAAAAGATTTGGGCTTTTGTATAGATGTACCAGACTACTCCCATCCTCGTTGCCTATGTTATGTTTGCATGTGGTCTCATGAAAAGTCCACACATGAATGCAGATTTATAATTAATTTATTCTTATTGAAGTGTCCCAGCCATACAACCATCCTGCTGCTGCTGTCCTTCTCCACCTACCGCATTCTAACATTCTGCCCCTCATTCCATACCAACATTCCATATTCTTAGATACCACACTTATGTATTCCACCTTATAAATATGAGCAAGTGAGGTGATTGTGCTCAACTGTTTACCTGAAGGCAACACTTAGATATCTGTGGAGGACACATTAATTCTGTGATCTTTTCCAAAGTTGTCCTGTGCTTAATGTGTGGCAGGGCTGCAACCTCCCTGTGCCATGCACAGAGCCAGAGTTGGTGGCGGGAGCCTTTCCAATACTCTAGGTGATATGACAGACCATCGACTTCTTTTTCTGAGATTTGGTGAAAATCTGTAACTAGCTTCGAAAAAGACAACATTTGTATTTGGTGTGTATTGAAAAGGTTGGGCAGCAGCGGTGGAGGCTTGCATCCTAAGAGGAACAGGTACAGTAAAATAGGCAGCAACACAAGCGTCCCTGCTTTTAAAAGGTGGAATCTGTGAGCATTTACAAAGGCTTACTTACTGTACCACACTCAGTAAACATTTAATTGTGCAGGACCGATGGGAAAAGATAAATTCAAATATCTCGGCATCCAGATATCGAGGACAGTTACTGATTTCACGACTGACAACCTACTCCCACAACTCGAGAGACTCCAGAGAGATGTGGCACACTGGAGGATGCTACCAGTGTCCTTGATGAGCAGGGCTGTCCTTTTCAAAATAATGGCCTTGCCTCGCCTACTCCATGTTTTACAGAACACCGATATAAAATTCCACTGGACTTCTTTCAGAAAGTGGACGGTGAGCTACGCAAACTCCTGAGGGACGGAGGCAACTCTCGGATCACGCTGCGTAAACTCCAGGCGGCGGTGTTTGAAGGGGGACTGGCGGTACTAGATATTAGAAAATATTAATGGGCAACCCAGCTGATTACAATAAATGATTGGATATTTGTGGATAGGGAGGAACCTGCCTACAGAGTGGACCAGCTTGACATGGGCAGCCGCGTCTACATAGGTGTGCTCTATTGTAAGAAGAAGGAAAGACAATTATCGCTGCTAACAGACAGTGGTCCATATATGGCTGGAAGACAATAGATTTCTGAGTGGGAGGGTGAACGGATGGAGAAAATCCCACTCTGGGACACTGGCCTCCTAGTGGAGGTGGGGAACTTGAAGGGCTTCCATGAATGGGGACTTCTGGGAATAGAAAGTCTAGGAGACATTTGGAGGAATCAGGCAATGATTCTTTGATGACTTGAGAGCAGAATATCAGATGACAGATGACATATATGGAAAGATTCTGATATTTAGAACTGGGACATGCGTTGCGCAGACACATACTTGAGGGAGAGCAATTGATGGAGTACACGCCATTGGAAGAAAGGTTACTTCTAGACCCTATGCTGGCCAAGGCTAAATCCGAACATATAGTAAGATCATGAATAACTCACCAGACCACCTTGTGTCCCCGAGGGAGGCGCAGGAAACAGATGTGGAACTGCTAGAGGATGACAACTGGGCCGAAGTGTTTCAAAGTCCCAGACAGGTCTCGTTTAGCCTTAAACAGTTAAGAATCTTACACAGATCATACTCATCCAGCACACGCATGCACCGGCTGGGATGAGGTGACACTGACGAGTGTGCCAGGGGATGTGGAGAAAAGGCATTGTTCTTTTCCATTCTCTGGGCCTGTCCCCTTATTCAACAATACTGGCGAGAGGTGACGCAGGTTATGGATGTGGTCATGGGACTAGGTGTCCCGCTGGAGGCGAGATGGCATATCCTGAATGTAACAGGGGAGGAGTCATGGCCTAAATACCTCAAGATATGGCTCATGGAGCTGCTGTGGTGGTGGAAAGTAACATAGCTAAGCCTTGGGGGGGGAGGGGGGGTAAACTTCACACTAAGGTTGAAAGACTGGAAGATTAATCTGAACTGGTGCAATAGGGCAGAGAAAGTGGTGTACCAGAGTCTGGGTTGCTCACACAAGTGGGCAAAGATTTGTGGCTTTTGGGAGGCATAGGGAGGGTACTGAAGTGATACATGGAAGATTCTGTAAATAGATGTATGGGACGGCATAGCCTGTTGACTGTATAATGTGTAGCAATCTAACATGAATGACATGTATCCTTAACCTTACACTGGAGTTACTCAAATAATGGACCGGTATTGCAATCTTAAGTTCATGTCTTGAGATGTTCAGCATATTCCTGGGAAATGCCCAACCAAACTGAGAAAATGTTAAATAAAAATATCTAATTTTAAAAAAAAACTATTGTGCTGGATCGAGATACCACTTTGCACAATTTGCAATTTGACTCTATTTGTTGATTGCAAACAGTTCCTGTAAATTATGAAACCCTATTTTTTTTAGAAACTTGGACCGTACCTGAAACAGGAAGCACACTAACCCAGCCAATAAATGCAGCACAGCTGCATTATAATCTGGTTCTCAAACACCTAATGTTTGTGAAGTATGACACATAAGGACACTGTGACCCAAAATGGAGGATCTTAACTTTACTAGCTGAAACAGGATAGCACATATCTTTTCTGCTGTTATCCGAGTTTACAAGTTTTGATAGTCATGCACACATAAAAAGCAGATAGAAAGTACACCCATATTAAGTGTGAAAGGTAAGGGGACAGTGTCTCGTGTCCAATGGCACACTGACTCAGAGAGTGCCAAAGGCACACAAGGTGAACAGCTTGGGAGCGTACAGTGCTCAGATTGAACAACAAGAGTCCGGTGATGTGTCTGTTTCCTAAACAATTACCTATTGGATGAGTCATTCCCTCGGGTAACATGTTTCTGTAGCTGGTGGGGAGCAGGCAGAGCTCAGCAGATGCCCACAAACATGGCCAATCCCCAGCAGCCCACTATTGTCTTATGGTGAGTGCTTCAGCAGGTTCAGGCTTTCTTCAGACTCTCAACAGCAGTGCAGGACTGTTTGCGGCTGGCTGGAGGTTTCCACACTAAACAAAGTGTTGGCGGGGCCTTTTCTGCCTCTCAGCCTAGAGGAAGCGGGCAGTATGTTGGCTGCACACTCTTGATCAGGTACAGTGGCAACGGTACAAGGACACATCAGTGAGCTTATGGTTATATTCACAAAGGTGGACAGAGGGAGAAGTCCAACCCCCCATCAATGTTCAGTGCATCAAGAAAATTCAAATTGCCATCCCATGAGGATATGGTCAAAATTCCTGCACCGAGAGGAGTCTGAGATAGAAGGACTACTGAGGTATCCTAAACTCGAAGTTATGTGGATTACCTTCATAAAACCTCAAATTAATGATTTCAGGAAGAAAAATTCACAGTCCACCCACCGTATTACGACTTCGGCTGTTGGACCGCCACAAGACCACTGCAACCGCTGGAGATCCATGATCCTGCAGCAGTGGTGTGTTGTAATCTTAGATTGTTAGATTACAATACTAGAGTCCTTGTATGTTCTGTGGCTTTAAATGTAAGGTTCTGTTATGGTTCTATGGTTGCTATGGTGTGGGAAATGCCAGTTGTGAGCTGACTTCTGTGAGATGGTCAACGCTGTCTCTGCGCTCCATTAAAGTAGTTACTTCATCTGATCTGTAACTTGTGAGCTTCATTACGATTACAACAATGGCGACGATTTGAAACTTATCGAAGAAAAGAAGACTCTAGAAAAGGAAGAGGAGCGCAGAGCGAACATTTACTCAGTGGCATAAAAGAACCCAACTAGCGTGCTAAAAACGAGAAGTAAGAAGCAGCAGTAAGGAAGTATTGGATGAACAGGAAGATTGTATTAATCCCAAAACGGAGGAACCAAGACGGTGAATTCCCTCCACATGACCATTGTGTTCATCGAGAGGTGTGGCACTCGATCGCAGGTGGAGTAGTTTGAAAAACCGGAGGAAAACTCATCTGTGAAAGGTGTATAACAAGAGAGGACTTTGTCTTGGAGAAGTATTTTACTGAAGCTAACTGTGAAGGAAAATGGCAAGACAGTTGGACTACGGCAGAGCCGAACAGTACGGATACACGTGCCAGTATTTGGAAAATAAACAAAGAACGTTCATCTTACAGTTCTACTGATCGCTGGGCCGGAGCGTGGTGAAGCTGGAGTGACGAGATCCAGTTCGGCGGCGATGACTAAAGTGACGCAGTCAGGACCAACGAGACGACCGCAGGGAGAGTGACCAGCGCAGGGAGAGTGACCAGCGCGACGAACAACGTTACGTAAGCAACGTGAGCACGCACCGCTCCTGCGTATATACATAATCGGCGGCCATATTGTGGGTCGACAGTGGTTGCCATAAAAACCGGAAGACACCAATAACTTTACGTGAGCAACGCACGCACTGTTCCTGCGTTTATGCAACATCGGTGGGCATATCGTGGATAGACTGTGGTTGCCATAGAAAACGGAAACACCAATCAGCTATGGACACTGGTACCAGCATCAGGGATACGAGTTATTATTCATGAGGTTTATGTGCAAGAGATAGGTAAAGACGTGTAAATTGATTTCAGTAAAAAAAAATATTGACAGTTGTGAAACCAAGCACAACCACTATATTTCCTCGGTGATATAAACGTCACTTTAAGTTGTTCTCGGGGTACAAATTATATTACATTTGATGTTAAGTAACACGTATTAATATTGACAAAGGAATATAAGGCAATATAAGTTGTGTCATATAAAACATTTTGTAACATATAATACCAATTTAAAGGGAAGTAAATACATTAGCGAGTAGAACATGGAAGGCACAAATGTCATACCACCACCTTTATTTTTACAGCAACCGGGTGACCCTCCTATTGAATGGGATGAATGGATAGAAATTTTTGAGAACTATATCATAGCTTTAGATGGTAAAGATTACAATGCGGAAAGAAAGAAAGTATTACTCTTAAGTACTCTAGGGAAAGAGGGCCAGCATGCGTTCAGAATCTTACCCGTAGGTACGGATAATGAAGGGAGAGCAATAGCTAACGTTTATACAGAGGCGAAGGAAAGGTTAAGGAAGCATTATGCAAAAGAGATAAATATAGTGATGTGCAGACACAAGTTCTATACACAACCTCAAAAATGTGAAGAATGTATAGACCAGTTTGTTACAAGACTACGTGAATTGTCCCTTAACTGCCATTTTGGGGCGATGAGGGAAGAGATGATAAGAGATCAACTCATAGTACAATGCCGAAATAAGAAAATGCAAGAGAGACTTTGGGCTGCGAAAAATCCCACGTTAAGTAATGCGATAGATATAGCTAAGGTAGTGGAACAATCAGAAACATGCATGAAAGAGATGGAAAAAAAAGAGAGTACCACAGGTATAGCTAGCGTAGTCCAAGAAGAAGTTGCGGCATTAAGCAACAACAAGAGTAATGAGATAGGGGAGAAGAAGGCATTATCTTTTAGGAAGACAGGCAACAATGTTGAGGGAAATCAAGAACATAATAAAATGCAGGAAAAAATGTGTACCAGATGTGGGAGCACATATCATACAGCGGACTATAAAAGATGTTATGCTATAGGCAAAGAGTGTAAAAAGTGCGGACGTAAAGGGCATTTTTACAAAATGTGTAAGTCTATTAATAGACCTAAAGTGGCGGTTGTGCAAAACGTTATAGATAATGTTGTGCCAACTTGTGAAGAAAAGAGAGTAAAAAACAAGATACTGTGTGTAGAGGAGGAAGAATTAACAATGTCACCTGGGAGGAGGATGAGACCTAAAGCTATATTTCAGATAGATGGAAAGGATACAGAACTAATGGTAGAGTCGGGTTCATTTTGGACCATTATTCCACAAGTTATATTTGAGAAAAATTGGTCAGGTGTAAAATTATTCCCAAAAGATATCAATCCAGGAGGGTATCAAGGAGAAAAGATAGACATCATCGGGTACATGATCTCTGACATATCTTTTCAGGGAAGGAGTTTGAAGGGTAAAGTGTATGTTGCTCGCAGTGGTCCACCAATTTTAGGATGGGCACACCGGTATGATTTACATATTATTATAAATCCTAGAGCCAGCCAGCAAGTGATGGTTGTGGATGAGGTGACCACGGAAGCGATTGTTGAAAGTATGGACAGTATATTCTCAGACCAAATTGGTGAACTAAAGGGATATGTTCACAAAATATTACTTAAGCCTCATGCTGTACCTATTCAGCATAAGGTAAGAAAAGTTCCCATTATTGCTAGGCGGAAGTAAAAAGAATGCTTGAAGAGATGATTGAACAGGGCATCATTGAACAGATAGAGACGTCCAGTTGGATTTCTCCAGTCGTCATCACAAGCAAATCGGATGGCAGTTACAGGTTCTGTGTGGACTTGCGCACTCTTAAACAAAATATAGTTGTGGATAGTTTCCCTCTACCTAATATAAATGAATTGATCTTATCACTGAAAGGAGGGAACATTTTTTTCAAAATTAGACTTACGCAGCGCTTACCATCAGATTAAGTTGCATGAGGAGTCTAAACCCCAAACTGCGTTTATCACTTCAGAGGGTATATTTCAATTCACCAGGATGCCATTTGGTCTAGCATCTGCCGCTGGTGTGTTTCAGAGGATGATGGGCTCAGTTTTGAAAGGCACAGAAAATGTAGTCTATTTCCAGGACGATGTATTGGTATTTGGTGATACCAAAGAACATCATAATTTGGTATTGAAAGAAGTCTTGAGTAAAATGGATCTGGCAGGGTTAACTCTTAAGAGATAAAAGTGCAAATTTGCAGTGGAAGAAGTTGAATACTTGGGTTACACTTTATCGGCTGATGGTGTTAAACCAAAAAGAGATTTGGTGGAAGCTATAAGGAAAGCTCCTGCTCCCTGTGATAAAGACCAGCTGAGATCCTTTTTGGGTCTTATAGAGTATTATGCAAAGTTTGTTAAAAATTTTGCAGCGAAAACTTAGTAAATCAAGGTACTTCTTAGAAAGGGGCAGAAATTTGTTTGGTCTGACACACAACACCGTACGAAAATTAAAAGAGAAATCTGTGAGGCAAAGATTTTGATTCCTTTTGACACAAAGTTGAGGTCAATTTTAACCGTGGATGCTAGTGCCGTAGGAATTGGAGCTGTCTAAGCACAGGTTCATAATTCAGAAAAAAACCAGTTGCATTTGCCTCTAGATCTCTTACTGAGTCAGAAAGAAATTACTCAGTGATAGAGAAGGAAGCGTTGGCTGCAGCATGGGGGGCAGAATATTTTAGAACGTATTTGTGGGGTTTCCAATTTACATTGGAAACAGACCACAAACCTCTCATTAAGATTTTATCAGCTGGCGGTGCTAATAGAGGGTCAGCGAGGCTAGCCAGATTAGCTGCTCGGCTACAGGAATATATATATCGGGTAGAATATATTGCAGGATGGAAGAATTGTCAAGCTGATGGATTATCGAGGTTACCCGTACCATGGTATGAGGTAGACAAATCCAATGTGGAATCTTTCCAAGGTGAAGGTGCAGTTGCCTTGATTGATGATCTAGTAGAACTTTGCAATAGAGCGATTGATAAGGATCAATGGTGTACATGTATGGCCAATGATGATACCTTAAAGGTGGTGAGAGATCTAATTGTTAAAGGGGGTAGGAGAGAGAGCACACTTCCCATCAGTGTTAGACCTTTTGTGAAAGTCCTTGAAGACTTATCTATCTCGGATGATGAAGGAAACATCATTATGAAAGAAGATAAAGTAGTACCACCACAAGACCTTAGGTTTGCTTTATTCAAACTCGCCCATGAAGGTCATATGGGTCAATCTCTTACTAAAAAAGACTAAGGGAACATTTTTGGTGGCCCATGATGGATCAACAAGTGTGTGAATGGGTAGAGCAGTGTGCAGAGTGTTTGGAAGGCGAAAAGAGATTGAAAGTAGGTAGCAAATCTGATATGGGGAAAATAGCTGATCCTGATTTGCCTTGACACACTGTTTGTTTGGATTTCATTGGCCCTTTCTCTAATATCAATTATAATTTAAAGTTTGCTGTGGTTATGGTTGATGTCACGTCAAAATGGTTGATTGTAAAATTTGTCAGGGAAATTACTACCAGAAGCACCATCTTAGTTTTATCTGAGATTTTTAGAGAGGAGGGCTATCCTATTAAATTGGTCACAGATAATGGCACGCAGTTAGTTTCGAGTGAAATGACCACATTTTTTAGGTCATGTGGGATTCTGCACACAAGAACATCTTTATATAACCCACAGGGAAATGGCATTGTTGAGAGGGCAAACCGTATGATGAAAGGAGTGATACAAATGGCTATAGCAAGCAGAGGTGATGTACAGAAGATGGTAAATGAATTGGTGTGGGCTTACCGCACAACAGAAAATACTGTTTTGGGGAAAATACCATTTATGTAAATGAGAGGACGCTCTGCAGGCACCAAATTAGTTCCAGCATGGTTGAAGGGTAGGAGGATAGGTTTGGCAAATTTTGGTGGTGACTTGGGAGGACACAGGGAAGTTCCTACATGTAGTGTAAAGATAAAATCTAATGATTGGGTCAAAGTTAAACCTGGTCGTGTGGGTGCCGGGTTTACTAAATTTCGTGGCCCATATAAAGTGAAGATGGTTCACAGCAGACATATAACACTGTATAATGGGGAAAATTGGAATCTTAGAAGAGTGGCACTTTACAAGAAAAGTAAATCGTGTGAGAATGAGAGGAGTGAAGAAGAAGGGAACTTCAATCCTCATTTTCTCATGAGTGATGAGGAGGCGAGTGGTGAATCTTCTGGTATATCCCTGAGTGAGTGTGGTGAAAATATCATTAATGGAACAAGACCTCAAAGACCGAGATGTCCTCCTAGATACCTACAAGATTATGTTTGTGGGAGTTCACTTTATTTAGGGAATTAAGGTTTCTCCTTAGGATCTACAGAGTTAGTGTGAAAAAACTTCGGGGAAAAAATCCTTTTCTTATGTTACCCTGTTATTAATGGTTTTTGTTATGCTTGCATTTTATTATTATTAGGTCTGTTTTATATGCTATACAATCGTGTAGCATGATACTTTAATAGTAGCATTTGTAAACAAGATGAAGGAAGGAGGATGTGTTGTAATCTTAGATTGTTAGATTACAATACTAGAGTCCTTGTATGTTCTGTGGCTTTAAATGTAAGGTTCTGTTATGGTTCTATGGTTGCTATGGTGTGGAAATGCCAGTTGTGAGCTGACTTCTGTGAGATGGTCAACGCTGTCTCCATTAAAGTAGTTACTTCATCTAAACTGTAACTTGTGAGCTTCATTACGATTACAACATGGTGCAGCGGTCACAGGGAGTAATATGATGGTGGTGCCGATGCATGACATCGCCAAGCATATGACAAGTTTTCTCACCGCCCTCTTTATCACAGCAGTGAGTCCGCCGTTAAAAGGGTGGCGGTCAGGAAAAAGGCCCCCTGCCCCTCCTTGGCCAGGGAGTGCATGCCGGGGGGCATATGTTGTGCCTGTACATTTGCACCCCAGTTCCTGTAAGCTATGGAATGCATGACATTGTACATTCCATATCGTGCAGGCGGTCTTACTGGGGTGCCTGTCTGCCTTAGATGCGCACCGCCGTAACTCCGCCGCAGCATTGCCTGCCCACCCAGGATTAAACTTGTAATCAGGCGAGCGGTCTGACTATGAGTTTGGCAGTCTTCCTGATGGGGCGCAGGCATGGGGGGCCGCAGGAAGACCACCAAACTTGTAATCAGGCCCTTAGTTATTAGGGAGCTGGAACTCAAACAGATGTCAATAAGAAAAAACATAACACAACATTAGGCACAAAAGTGAAAAATGGAGGGGATGCCAGCTGCACAGGTTGTTGGGGACTTTTGTAGTTACAGGGGTAATCAAACATTTTTTTAAACTAAGGATTTGTTTAAAATGCTACTGAAACATAGTTAATGAGAAACTTAAAGTTAAAGTATTTGCTTTAAATATGAAAAAGGGGCAATCTGTTTGTGTGTGGGTATGTCTTATTTGTTTTGTGTGTTTTTGTATGTGGTGATGTAGGTATAAGGTTATGCAGTGGTGTATGTATAGGTGCATGTATACTCGTGGGTTATGT
Organism: Triturus cristatus; assembly: GCF_964204655.1. NCBI lineage: Eukaryota > Metazoa > Chordata > Amphibia > Caudata > Salamandridae > Triturus > Triturus cristatus. Next base: position 1,079,602,057 of record NC_140590.1, on the reverse strand, counting down.
TAGTTTGTACTTGCACGGGACACTTTTGCAATCAGTATGGCTTTGTAACACCCTAGGCATTCTGCAGACCTTCCTATGAAGTAGGATTCTGTCTCCCTCCTCCATACCCTGCTTGTCTCAATCCCAGTGTACGCATTCCCTAGTGTCCATATCTTACAGCATACACCCATCCAAGAGCAGTGTCTCACAATGTCCCTGATATCAAGTTCAGTATATTGCAGGGTCAGAATTTTACTGTTTGCATGATTCTTGCTGGGTGGGAATGTCAGAGTTTCCCTTTCCTGCTATTTCCCTATCTTACAATTTCACTGTGCTTCCTCTTCCAGTGGTATGCTTCTCTTTCTTAGGGTCGGTGTCTTTCTCCCTTTGTGTCAGTGTTTCTCTGTCCCAGAGCAAGCTCCTGACAATCCCAGTGTCACCTTTCCAGATTCTATCTCTCCCCGTGTTCGCATCTTACTGACTCCTTGCATCTTCCACTGCCCTGTCTACAAGTGTCTCTGATTCACAGTGCAACCCTGTGGCAGTTATAGTTGTTCCATTTTCACAATTTCATGGAGTGACATTTTTCTTCAACTGGCCTGAGTCTCTCTCTCTATCCCATTTTCAGTGTTCCATCATCCCAGTGCCCATGTCTTGCTGCCCCTTTGAACTCCTGTACTAGAACCTATGCTGATATCCCAGGATCAGTGTCTCACTGCTCCAATGTCTCCCTGTCCCAGTGTCAAAGTCTCACTGTCCTGAAACATGTGCCTCTGTGTCACTTAGTGCCCAAGTCTTCCAGTGTCTATGCCTTGAAGAAAGTATCGGAATGGCTCCATCTCTTTCACTTTCACTGTATTTTTGTACAAGTATCAGTGGTTCTCTGTCCTTATAGTTATTTCCCCTTGTCCTACTGTCTTTGTTTCCTTGTCCTTATGTTCATGATTGATCACTGATATAATATCTATGCATACAATATTCAAACACAAAAATTTCAGAATTTGAATATCGATAACAAAAATATTGACTTCCTCTACTTAACTAGTAAAACCGCAAATATCGAGAACACAAATATTGTTGTTGAAAATATCGATTTTTAATTATATCGAAAGCAAAAATATTGGAAACAAAAGTATTTTTACCTTTAAATAATACTATAATATGTCAAAAATATCAATTCACACAAAATCTACTACACAATTATTGCCAAAATAATCAAATAAATATATAAAAAACACATTTTTAAAAACCATTACTTAAAATAAACCAAAACATTTTATACTCGTACTTAAATTAAATAAACAAAATCTTTACTATTTCCCCCAATAAATTATATTACTAAACTATAACAATACAACGTAAAACATTTTTAGCATTCACAACTGACATTTAAACAGCACCATACATATTAATAAATATATATAAATATATTTATATTTAAAACTATATATCATACATCAAAAATAAAACCTAAATTAGCATTTACCATAGAAGGACTGGCCTAATACAGAGAAATCAAACTAAAAAAAGACCAACAAAGTAAAATAAGCCATAAACAACTTTAACCACTAAAAACAAACAAGCAATTAAATCAACAATATAAAAAGGCACACTAATATAAACAACTAAGGGGTCCATTCCGATCCGGGTCGGAAGGGCACCGAATGCGATCCGGCCGGAAAAACTACGAGCCGTACACGTGTTTTCCGGCCGACTCGTACAGCTGTACGAGCAAGCAAGCACGATGCGAGCTACATGAAATTCCCCGACCGAGTCGTTTCCAGGTCCGAACCGCTCCGTACGTCTCGGTCGTAAGCTAACCGTGGCGTGCAATGGATGCGATTCACGACCGAGCCAGTACGATGCACGAGTTGGACAGCCTGTGCGAGCCGGAGTGTCTGGCTCGCAAATTGTCCGGGTGGTTGCCTTTGGAGGTCACCCGCAGCCCTACGACTCGGACACAGAGGGAGACCCATGGGTCTCCCCAACACAGGCATGTATGTTGCAGATGGCACCGACGCGTACCCACTGTAGGGGGCGCACTTGTCCAAGACGTACCCATTCAGTCCATGGGAGCCCATCGAACGACCGGCTCCCATTGACTTCTATGGAAGTCCGACCGAACAGAGTCCGGCAGCATACGGCCGCATCGTACTCGCTCAGTCGGACTACAGGACTCCGGCTCGGTCGGAAAACACTCCGGATCCGGCTCGGTCGGAGTGCTTTCCGACCCGGATTGGAATCGGCCCCTAAATACTTCAAAGATACAAACACAGTAAGATGAGTTAACTTTGCTGGATTCTCTCACCAGACCATTAAAGAAGAACTATATACATAGCAACAACTACCTGACCAAATAAGTAAATCTTATATGTAAACTAAAACATAATTCTTATTAAACTTGAAGACATAAAATAGCAAATAATTATCGAAACACTCTCTAACTTCTATCTCTTTACATAGACTTACTAAAAGAAAGAACAACAACTTGAAAAAGTGATAAACTGCCAGTAAATAACTACCAAAAACCAACTAAAAGATATAAGAAAGTAAATATACATAAATGAATACAAAACTATAAACTCACCCAAATATAAGCAAAACTAAGCCTAACGACCTCAACCTCTACAAACTAGCAAATATTAACATTTAAAATGAAACATGATTTTTTTTATCCAGCAGAAAAGAAAGCACCTGCTCCACAGTAGAACACACCCAACGGAGAAGTTGTGAAACCATATGTAACAGCTGAACCAAACATACATGTAGGGTATTGAATATGTTAGCTAAAATTTTATCTTTTTTTATGTGTGTGAAAAAATGTCTTACTTTGCTCCTTTATGGCTATTATTTAGCTGAATAAAGATTTTTGAAATGAAATGAAATGATACATGTAGGTATACAAAACAACTTAGTTGCACATTTTTACATGTAAATAACAAATATAAAAACTTTAAAATATTATACGTATTTATACTTTTACTCTACTTTAAGGTACAATGACCGTGGCTGCAAAAAATATTACTTCACAGAAAGGAAAGCATTTACTATATCACATGGTCTACACCTACTGCAAATATAAACTGGAAATGCACTAAATATTATTCTAATGCATGCTATGGGAGGGCAAATAACACTAACTTAGTTAGATGAGAAGCAGGTTCTTTCTAGGGTGCAATATGGGTTTTGCAAAGGTTTGGGCACTACAGATCAGTGGCTATAACTACAGCTTATTCTAGGTAAATAAGTCAATGCCAAAGGGGGGGTTCTAAACATTTAGCTTTTATGAATCTCTTTAGCGCATTCAACATGGTACACTGAACTAAACTGTGGTCCATCACAGAGAGACAAGGGTTTGATAAAGCCCTGATTAATTCATTACACAGAATGCACTGGAACACAGTGGCTAAAATTTGATATGGGACAAATGGAGAACTCTCCTCGGAGATTAGATCCAATATGGGCATGAGTCAAGGCTGTGAGATGGCCACCCCTGCTTTTTTCAATACATATTAACGGCCTAGAGAAATGTCTGTGCTCAGGATGGAAAGAGTTGCCATAGATAAAATTTACATTAATCCCAGTTCTGCTCTGTGCAGATGATACAGTGCGAATTTCGAGAACTACAATTGGTTTGCAAACATTCTTGGACGGTTTAAAATATTTATGGATGATCTAGGCCTTAAAAACAATCTCAGTAAATCATTTATCATGAAAGTGGGGCCTAAGCATACCAAAACAATGAAATTACAATTAGGGGGAACAGAGTTAGCCAAGGTAAAAAAACTTTACATACATAAGGATTGAGTTTCACTCAGTTTGATCTGGGATCTTCTACATATATCATGCAGACTTCAGTATAAGAGATCCATTGACTCCTTTTTTAATTTTTAAGATGACTAGGTCACAACCAGCAAGGAAAATTGTCCACTATTTCTAATACCAAGTGTCTTGCAATTGCATATTAAGGTGCCGGAGTCTGGGGATACAAGAACGCAGATGCTCTCCAGAAAGTGAAAAAAACATTTTTGCACAGATTGTTGGCTGTCCCACAATCTTTGCCCATCTATGTATGTCACTCTAAGGTTGGCGTACATTTTTTGGAGGATAGAATCAAACTCAGTGGTCCTCCTAGTATTCCCACTCCAATCTAAACCAGCTTGGGTAAGGTGTTGGATACCAGCGGGGTGATGTACTATTCCCACTCATCCTAAACCAATTTCAGAAGGTGATGGACACTAAACAGGTGACAGCGACTATTCTCACTTCAATTTAAACCAATTTGAAGAAGATGTTGGGCACTAAAGGGGAGACATTTACTATTCCCACAAGAATCTAAACCAATTTGGGGAAGATGTTGGACACTAAAGGGGTGACAATTATGATTCCCACTACAGTCTAAACCAATTTGTTTGAAGGTGTTGGACACAATAAGAGGGTAGCATTTACTATTCTCACTACAATCTAAACCAATTTAAGGAAGATGTTGGACACTAAAGGGGTGACATTTATTATTCCCACTGCAATCTAAACCAACTTGGGGAAGGTGTTGGACACCAAAGGGGTGATACTATGCCCACTCTAATTTAAACAACTTTGGGAAGTTGTTAGACACTAAAGGGGTGAAATGTAGTATTCCCACTCCAACCTAAACCAATTTGATGAAGGTGTTGGACACTAAAGGGGTAACATTAACTATTCCCATTCCAACATAAACCAATTTGGGGAAGGTGTTGGACACTAAAGGGGTGTCATTTACTATTACCACTCTAATCTAAATTTGAGGAAGTTGTAGGACACTAAAGTGGTGAAATGTACTATTCACATTACAATCTAAACCAATTTGGGAAAGGTTTTGGACAAAAAAGGGCTGTGAATTACTATTTCCACTCCAATCTAAGGCTATTTCAAAAAGGAATTGGGCACTAAAAAGGTGAAATTTACAAAATGCAGTTCAATATAAAACATTTTAAACAAGGTAATACAAATTAAACATCTTAAATGCACAATCAATAGTCCATACTCGTATACATTTTTTTAATTTTTAAATGTAAATAAAATGTAATCTAAAAACACACTAACTGTAATTACAAACCTATATATGCACACACATTTAAATAATAAAATATTAAAACATATTTTAATTACTATTAATAATTAATATATTTTTTAAATGTTTTACTACCATTCCTAAACTTTAAACCATAAAATGAAAAATAAACAAATAATTCAAAATTAAAACAACCATAACATATATAAAAATATTTCAATATATTACATGTTAAACAATAGGATATATAATTTTGAAATTAAAGTACAATTTTAAAACACTGAAATTAAAATATTTCTACAATTTAAAATGCATTTTTACAAAAATTATACATTTTCTAATTTTACATAAAAAGGTTTCTAAATATTTTACTTTATTAAAAATATTGTTATATATTTTAGATTTTTTAAAAAATATATATTTAATACCATTCATATATATCTAAGTTATTATAAAATTATAATTTATTAAAAGTACCATTGTAACAAAATACATTTAAAAATAGGAAAAAAGATTCGTACATCTTTAAAATTATTAGCATACATTTCTATTTAAAATTTCAATTTTTTTAAATCTTCCTTCCCTTCTCTCCTAAAAACCCAATATCCCGATACTACAAAAAAGTATTAAACAATTATTTATATACATTAATACAACAACAAAAAACAAATTTCAACAATTTCATAACTAAAAAATGATCTTGATAAAAATACAAGTAAAAAAAATATTAAACAGATACCACCAAAAACATTACAATAAAATACATACTACTCAACACTTACAAATGATATTACATACAGCGATGTTTTCTACATCTATATTTTTTACGATATTAATAACAAAACAAAAAACAATATTTTTACCTTTGATATTCGTGCTGACAATATTTTTTTATCCCGATATTCTTGACACAATATTTTTGTATCACAATATTACTTTCCGATATTCTGTCCAAAGACCATTCAGAATTTCATGCCCCAATGCATATATTTCCCTGTCCTGTTGTCCTGGCCGCTTGATCTGTGCTTGCTGCCCAGGTGTCTGTTTTTCAGTTTTTTCTGCTCTTCTTTCACCTTAGCCAAGTGTGACAATGTTCCAATGACTGTGTCTCCTTGCTCTATTTCATGTTTGTGCCAGTATCTCCAAAGCCCAATCGAGGGCATAACGTTTTCCATTGTAGCTCTGGTGATGCAGGGGAGGATGCAGGGGCGGAATCCTTTGGAGGATGCCCCGTCTGCTTTTATATCTGTGAGAGGCAGACATCTTAGGCGCCCATGCGACAACTCACATTAGGAGGTATAGGGAAAGGCAGTAATTTTGAATGAAGCCAATGGCCCTTTTATCTGCATGCTGTCTGTCTATTTACCTTATGTTTCATGTCTGCATATCCCAGAATCTCCCTCTTCTTGTGCCTGCCACCTTTCTCTTTGTCTGTTTCTATGTCCCCAAGTATCTCTGTGACAGAATCCAAACGTCACCGCAACATGTCACTACCTTATTTTTCTTGTATCCTTGTATCCCTGCATTGTTTAATTTGAGCAGGTGGTTGACGCTGATAGGACATTTTCCGAGGGGACGAGTGAAAACATAGACAAAAGGGAAAGAAGAGGAAGAGACATTCAAAACAACACAAAAGGTGAAAGCAGGAACCTACAAGAGTGAGATAAAAGGGGTGGGGAGAGTTTGCAGGTGATTCAAGACTGGTCAACTTTTGTATTCAGTGGCTGACATTTAATAGCACCGGCAGTAGGCTTCTAAGCAGAGAGTTGGACACCAGCACTTTTTATTTTACAAATTAAGTACTGTATAATCCCTGTAATAGTTTTTTACATCTCTCTGCCCTCTCATGTGTCTCTCAATTTCCATATCTGTGCCTTTCTTGAATATGTGCTTGTCAATCCAGCAGTAGTGGCTATACAAGGAAGTTGGAAGGGTGAAAACTGACAGCGGTTTGCATCAGATATCATAACTTGTGAACTTTTGTCCCCTGAAATTTCACCTTATGTTTATGATGTGTCAAGGTGTGCCTTTATCCACATAGATCTCTGCTGCAGTGCTGTTCATCAGAGTCCTAGGGCCTAATTACAATTTTAGTGGTCCATAGGACCGCCAAACCATGGTGGCAACCGCTGGGGATCCGTGATCCCTCTGTGTTGGCACAGCGGTCTGGCGCAGCAATATGCTGGTGGTGCAGGTGCGGACCCGCCAAGCATATTATGACTTTCCTAACCTCCACGCTTTTCATGGTGGTGATTCTGCCATGAAAAGTGTTGTGGTCAGGAAAGTAAGGGGACTAACAGGGCCCCCTTTTGCCCCTCTGCATGGGGGAACATGCAGGGGGGTACATGGTGTGCCCCCTGTGTGCTTGCACCCCAGTTCTAGCACAGCATGGACTGCAAAGTCCATGCTGTGCAGGAACTTGCTTTGCGCTCCCTTGACGCTGCAGTTCAAAGGGTCACATATGAGCCTTTGAACTGCACGCCCACAGGACTGCCACACCAGCCACTCCAAGACCGCCAAACTCGTAATCAGGCCACTAGTGTGCTGCTGGGATGTATGAGGCCCGATAAATGGGAAACATCTTTGAATAACTTTTGTGGGATCAACCCTCTTAAAAGCAGGTTACTGACTGATGGCAAACAATTTAGATTTTTGATTTTTCAGTGTGGTTTTATTTCAGGGTTGGCTACAGCAACAACATACACACATTTATTTGCCAAGGTCATGTAAATGCTTCACCAGGCCCCCTGTTTACAGGGGGTATTGTATGTCCGTGATTAATTTGAGCCGATGGTTGCAGATGAGGGCCAATGGCATTCATTTTTCCGGGGATCGGCACTTAATTCTAATCATCAGGGTTTGACCCAGAACAAGACAGGGAAAGGCAGAAAATGAGGGAAAGGCAGAAAATGGGGGAAAAGGATGAAGACAATGACAGTGACAAAGGAAAAAATCTGAAATTAAAAATAACCCACAAACCTGAAATGAAGGGGCAGGAAATGTAAGGTAGTGGACAAAAAGGGCATGAGGTATTTGACAACCACAACATTTCACAGTGCTAGCTGTGGGATTCTGAGAAAACCTTTGGGCACAGCCAGTCATCATTTTACAAATTAAGCACTGATATGTGTTGTGCAGCGTGGTCTGTAGAACAAGACTGTGTTAGAAAATGTTGACTGGATACTTGCCGCAACAATCAACCTGCATTATTTATTCTTGCTTCTTGGTCTGTGGAAATCAGTGGCGGTTGATGAGGTTTGTGAGTGGTGAGGCTGGGCTTGGTAAGTGGGGGGGGGGTGTTTGGGATGGTGGTCAATTTCTGTGCAAATATTATCAAACCGAAATTAGATAAAACGCCCAAATAATAACAATATAGGCATGGCTTGTTAGACAAGCCTGACCTCCATTAGCGAAATGAAAAACAGGCAAGACGTTTTAGGGTTCGTATATCTTTCACAACATGATTGTATTGAGATAATAATAGGATGGGCAGGGGGTAATAATCACAATGCATCGCTGTCGCCAGAATAATAAGAAGCAGAATAAAGAAGGCTCGCCCAAATGAAAAACGTAATCAGGCCATAAGTAGCATCATTTGTGCCCAAAATAGAGATCAGTGTGTTCTTTCTTTGCCATGGGTTTTATCAAAGGACAGTCTTTCCTGGGAGAAAGAAACAAATGGGGTTTGATGAAAAAAAGATTGAATAATACACTTTCACATATTCAAAAAACTTCAATATACTTCAATATGTTTCTCAAATTAGAGTTTCCAATCCTTTAGGACCTGTCCTCTTCAGCTTGACCTAGTGCATTACATGGGGGCTAAAAGGTGTTTTGATACTATTTTTAAATGCCACCTGATATTTTCACACCATTTTTAAATGTTTAAAATGACACCGAATGTGTAATGTAAGATTTCCGATCTACTAATATGCTTGCTTTCATGATAATTGTCATAGAGGTGCAACTGTCTCGTGCAGGAAACGCTAGTTCTGTAATTTGCAATCAATGTGTAAGGCAATTTAATTGTGAACACTTTGGAACTGATTCACAAAGCTATTTGTGCTTAGACGTTTTCACTTGTGACTGCCAGCAATTCACAGAAGGTGACAAAAACCTTTTTACTTTGATGCAATATAGTACATCAATATATATATTTCAAAGGCTTGTGAGGAGCAAGCACTCACTCTGAAGAAGGAGTAGTTTGCTATCAAGCTTTGCGAACGCCCAAACGTGAGTTTCTGTTTTCTCACACTCTCCCCTTCAACCTCTTTCCTCCATGAAACTAGGCAGAGATTTATGTCATTAAGGTGCTGGCAACACAACAGCCCGGGTATAATTATTACCCACAATTACACCAGCAGGAATGTCAGTGCTCAGCCAGGGCCAGGAATTCACAATGCAAAAAGGGTGAAACTAGTTAAGTCGGTAAAGTTCCTTCTGTGACTTGCAGGAAATCGTAAAATTACACCTACGCGAGGTTGATGTATGCCTGACCTGCTTAGACACACATGGCTTCCCTTTGTAAAACGAAGTAAAAAAAATGACCTGCGTCTTATCGGCTAATGGTGAACTGCTCAAGCTCACATAAACACCGTCCGCACACCGTCACGACGTGCACAAGTCCCACTCCCGAGAGCAACCTGCTGTGCCCAAGGGACTCGCTGCTGCTGGCCCTGCTGTAAATCAGACTGCAGCCTCAACCGACAAACATGCAGTCGGTCACGCAGTCACGCATCAGTATTCATGAAATGACGCCCACAATGACTAGGATTAACAGACGCGCGGGAAGCAGCCTCACTCGCTACAGGTCGAGTCTGCGCAGACTCGATCATTGGCTTCCTGACTGCCACACCCTTTCCCAACTCATCACCGGGTGGGGTCCCACGCCCTGTAACGAGTTGGGAAAAGGTGGGGTGACAAGGCTCCTCACTCTGTGATTGACGTGGAGGCTTTGCTATCCCGGGCTTGTATTTAAAACGCCCGGGGAAAACTTTACCTCCACACCATCAGTGGGTGGAGACTGGGCTCGGCAGCTAGGTCGTTGCCGAGCTGATGACTCCACCGGCTCCAGGGCTGTGAGATTGTCAGCCCGGCAAACACTTAGACTTCTTTGGGCCCGCCCGGGGAGCAAGCAAGCAATCACGTGATGGATGTGTCCACAATGATTATTGGACAACGCCGGTGTCGACGGTGAGTAAGGCAGACAGTGCTCCGTGTTCAACATAACATGATAAATTAAATTACAACAAGGGGGCATTTTTTAAATGAAATCAAAATGAGCATTCAGCATTATTATTACTGAATGTAACGGGGTGGAGCCCCGACGCCTGGGGACAGAAACCGTCACTGGTGGAAATATATAAACCTTCCAATCCATGTAGACTGATTTTAAAAGCGCAGCATGAAACCTTGAAGTTTACCCTGCAAAACTCATGGAAAGATCAGCACTGAAGATGCTTTTTCAGTTTGACTCAGGATTGGAATATAATTCTAGTAATATTTTCAAACCAGTTTCCTGTGCTCTGGCGGGAAGAAAACCTACAAATAATCTCAGAGAGGTGTACCCACTAAGGTTTGTGCAGGCTCTTGTGGCCTTATGTAAAGCACAGTAAAGTGCTGCTATGTTTTGGGTAGTATGGCGCCATGTACTCGCCAACACACACTTTAGTAAATATACCACCCTGGTAAGCCGTCATGCAAAAGTGTGAACAACCAAACCAATTGGGATCAGGCTCTTCCATAGCTGCCCAAGATAAGGGTTATAAAGTAGAGCTTATCTCCATCAAATTGAAGTCTCTGACTAATCAGGCCTAAAGAATGGGATTGGGGATCATGAGACTGGAGAAATATGAGATTGTTGGAGGATGAAGCTGGTGATGCACATGTATTGAGGAGCCTTCGAGACTGTGTGGACGTCCAGAACACCCTTCCACCGAGCTGGGCTTGTTTACGGGCGTTTACCGTTCAATATGCTCCAAAACACCTCCACCAATCCTGGTAGAGGAACGAGCCACTTCCGCAGATTGTGCAACAAAAGGATTTATTGCAGCAAAGAATCAATGTATAACAATGCGTTTCAACCACCTCTTTATTGAGGAGCCTTAGAGTAGGGTTGAGTGTTACTGGTGAATGAGAGTAATAGGCTACAGAAACTGGTGAGGGCAGATTGGCTTAATGAGACCAGGATTACCTGAATGGGGCAGTTTAAGACTGAAGAATGAAAGGGTGGTGTGAAACAGTAAGTTGTACACATAAGAATAGGGGCATGAGATCACCAAGGAAATGCGAAATAGAAAGCGATGAAAACACTGTAAGCTAAAAGCAGGCCCTAAATCCCTCTTCAAAAGGGTGTCATTACTTTAAATTGGGTAACCAAGGGTTTGTGATATCACGTGGAGCACCCATCTGCTCAGGATGTGACTGTTCCATCTGTGTACTTTTACAGCATTATTAACCACATTTTGGGGTTATGTATTCTCTGTATTACACACTGGAATTTTTACAGCAACATATGGCATATTCCAACGTGAGTCATAGTTATAGAAAGACACCACTTTATGTGGATTTTTAATAGGAACTTTGGCGCAATGTTTATGTTTGACTTTACAAGAGGTACAAACTGTACCATTTTTATGTAAACTCACTCAAGCACTCAACTGTCGTGCTCGTGGATTATTCTAAGAAATGCATTTATCATGGGTGGATAGAGCAACCTGCAGGGGAGGGTAGTGAGTCAGATCAGATTCACATTTGCCGTCAGAAGTTGAGCTTAGAATGTATAAACATTTCTTATATATCTTCATAGAAAATGAACAGTGGTCTATATAGAAGGATTGGCAGGTCAGTTGTCCTGCAAAATGAATTTATGAATGTTTTATTGAGCACTTGCATTGCTGACGATCCACTAAGGTGTTAACATTGGATGAAAAGTGTAGGAAAGTGCCCCTTTGTGTATGATCACCCCCCACATTCTGCTCAAAATTCTGATGGTCATGGCTCTGATGCCCATACTCTCTCCCAAAACTGTTATGTTTGACTTGTTAATCCTAAATTGGAAAATACTTTACCCCTTTATAAATCCCTAGTATATGGTACCAGGGGTACAAAGGGCATAGGTGGTAAAGGGGTCTCCAGGGCAGAAGCACCGCTTTGTGCCACCCTGGGAAAACAAAGCAAACTACTGACAGCAGGCCTGCTATTGCATACTGCAGGAGCAGTGCAAACTGCTTGAAGTCATCTGTGCCCTCACCATGTGCAGCACAGTCAAATGCACTGCCTATAATATGTGTCAGACACCCTTAAGGTACGCCTTCTCAGCCAAGGAGGCAGGGTGCATTATATTAAAGGTGTGGACATAAAAGTGCAATCCTATATATCCCTATAGTGGCATTCCTCAAACTACTGTGTAAGAGGTTCATAGGATAACATGAGCTGCCAACCGAGCAGTCTCAAGATTGGCAGCTCCATTATGATACCACTAATACATGCCATGTGGCATGCACCCGGGTGGAGACCTCAGACGTTGCCCACCGGGTTTCTTCAGCTTCACTGTGTTATGGTTGATCAGCCCGCACTTTCCGACGCCTGCTGCCGCCAAGACAGGATCTTGACCTCCTTCCAGGCAGTATGATCACTCCCAGGTACGGTAACAAAAGCTTGGGCAGTAAGAAGGTCACTCCTTCGAAGCAGGCTTGTGAATTTGGCATATCAAGGAGGTGAGCTTCAAAGTCTGCACCACCTCTGATTTGCATCTGGGCTGTCCCCCTGAGGAGGACCCAGCCCTCCCCTTTCCCCAGGTGTGCATGCACCCAGGCAAGGTAGGACTTTAGATATGCAAGAGGTGTACACCCCCAGGAAGGCTGGCCACACCTCTAGGGTGTGCAGCCTGATCTGTACACCTAAAATAGAATTCTGCCATTTTTAGGAAGGCAGAGATAGTTGGTTCTTGATAGCAAAGGTGACCTACACCCCCGGATGTGGTCATCACGGGTGGATTAGATGCAGGGATTAGCTGCTCAATGGCTACTAGCTCCCACACCCCTAACTACTCTAAATCTAGGATTTAAGGGAACCCGCTGACACCAGAACCTCAGATCTGAACAACTTACTTCCAGGAAGGACCAAGAGGAGATGATGTTGCCGACAACAGGGCTTTGCCCACAGCACCAACGTAAAAGAGGTATATTCTGTCCCTGTAGCAACAGACTTGGAACTGCGTGAATGAAGCCAGTCTTTGGCCAAAACTCATCACTCTTAAAGAGAGGGACCCTTGTGGAAGTCAGAAGCACCCTCAGTCTTCCCTGGTCTAGTGGCACTAGTCCCACACAAACTGCAGGTGAAAACACTTGCTGGATCTAAATAATCTCTGGCCATCGGGCCCTCCGTGGGATCGCCCAAATCCAGGTGGTCCAGTGCATCGTGTATTCTCACCCACCCCAAAGTTTCAGGCCACTACATCAATACCCTGGACCCAGTGAAGTTCCAGAAGCATTTTGCCTTGCTTACCTATGCAAAGGCTTGTTGGTCACCAATCCAGGAACCGACCCCCATACTCGACTCTGCACTACAGGGAACACCATGCAAACATCATCCGACGTCAACAGCTGTGTATCTGTTGTGTTTTTGCATTATGTTTCTTGCAGCACCGTGTAAGCGATAGAATCAGCATATGCGCGGCTCCGGTTCAGCATCAAGGACAGTCAAAGCAACTCTGTACCCAGATTCCATGGGCTTAGTAATATTGATGAGACTGTTGTAGCCTGGTCATGGGACACACATGACCTTAACACTGTAAGGGTTCCACGTAACTAAACCTGCAAGTGACCGATTGTCACTAGTGGTTTTTACCATTGACCCCAATGTTATTTTGTCTATATATTTTTCTGCACTGATTTAATATTGCTCAAAAATCTCCGGTTATATATATGCTATTCCATTCATTTTGGTGTCTAAAATAAGATAAAAATACACTCTATTTTATTAATTGGTGTTGAATTTCTCTCAAGTTGTGTCAATTACTTATCATCCATGTTGGTACTCTGAAATGCTTAACACATGTTCCTCTAGTAAAGCCTGACAGCTCTTTGCCACTCTATCAGGACTGAGCTAAGATTTATTAATGTGAATCCATGGACCATCTTTGGGGTATTGTGATAATATTACATGGTAAGGCTACCCAACCGTACTACATGATATTTCACTTTCCTACCAAAAGTAATACAAAGATGTTTAAAAAAAGAATTGTGACCATTGGTGGTGGGAGTGGGGGAGTGTCGTGGTTGTATAGGAAACGTAAATGGAAAAAAAGTATTTTTAATGCCTAGATAACTTACCAGTAATCCTCTCAATGTGCACTTTCCTTTTTTGTCCCAGGCGTCTTGCCCACTGATTAGACATTCTGAACTTTAATCCCAGAGAAAGGGAGCCTCAAATCCACTATGCCCCTGGGTATAGATAGCCTAGCTTAATTGCAAAGAGACCCCAAACCTCAATTAAGGCCTAAAACAAGAAAGGAAACATTGGAGAAATGGGATTATCAGTAAGTAATATAGGCATTACCTCCTCATATCCCATACTTAATTATGAGGCTATACCCCTACAGGCACAGGCAACTTTGGAGCCACGTAAAGTAGGCACCAACATAGAATAGAATGCACCACCCTGTGCCCATTTTTAATAAAATTCATCAACTTGTCGCGGTCTTTGAAACAGACGACAAGGCACCAAAATACAATCAGTCCTGACCACCTGCTTCCAATCTGAAGTGGGACACAAATGTTGAAGGAGCAAACCCTGTAGCTGTATGACAAATGTCATACAAAGAGACAATCAGAGCCTGTCCAAAAGAGTTGGCTTTGCCCTTTGTAGGACGGCCCTGAACCTCAGCCGCTAGATCCATGTAAGGAACCTCATGCGGCAGGGAGGCTGTCCCAACCTATGTGTCTGTGTCAAGTGCTACTCTAAGTATACCCAAACACCAATACAGCACAGAGGAAGGCGAAAGGAAGACCTTTCGATCAGGGATAGATAAGAGAATACATCCCCTAAGCTCCTTCCAATGGGCATCAAGATAAACACATTTGAAAGACAACATTGTCCTTGTTAGTAAATAAATTCATGACTGGCACAACAAATCTGATGTACAACTCCTGGAACACCGACTGGGGGAGACAAACTCTTGAGAGTAGGAGAACAGACCGCTCAGAACATCCACCCTTGATTTGTCCACTCGTCTGATGTGCACTGCTTTCAAGGACAGAAGAAGTGCCTCGGTGCACAAGACTGTCTGAAAGGCTAGATCTGCCAAATCCTTGCAACGACTTCCCCCCAGATAGTTCACATAAGTCTTTGTGGTGTAATTTTCCACACACAGAATGACAGCCTTAACTGTACCAATCCTTCAAAGGCCTGCAGTGTAGACCAACATCAGACAGTTCGTTCCAATTGGAAGACTGTCCCACTTATTTCACTCCCCAGAGACTTTGTGCATAGAGGTACCCCAAAGTCACCCTTCAGTCTTACAGTGCAGCGTCCATGGTCAATGTCACGGAGTTCTGTGGTTACAGAGATAATCTCTGAACCAGATGCTCAGGAACCAACCACTTTTGCAAATCTTTGATAAACTTTTTATCACAGGAATACTGGCTGTTAAGTGATGGGATGCTGGATATCACCAATATAGATTGTGATGGGACTCTGGCCTGAATGAAGTTGGGCTCGAGATACCACAAACACTCTCAAAGCCTGAAGGAAAGCAAATAAATGCAGGAAATAAGGGCATATGGTACAGACCTTACTACCCTGTACTGTCCCTCTCAGCAGGAGAATGTTGCTTTCCAAATCTCCTTGCACCTGCATCCACCACCGAGCTAAAGCTAATAGCTTGGCTAGAAGAGAAGTCAGGTGCAAGTTCTTGTTCTGCTCATCAGGACACCAAATCTGCATCTATGAACTGGAGATATTGGGTCAGCACAAAACTGAATTTGTAAAAATTGATCCGATTTCCTAAGGACTTGAGTATCAAACACACCTCCTCCACGTCTTGTACGGTCCTGGTTGTAGATGGAGAATGTATTAACCAATCATGCAAGTATAGGCCGACTCACTCCCTTATCATGTAAGAGAGCCACTAGCGTGGAGCAGATTCTAATTTGAATGTGAGGGCATCAACCTGCTTTTGTGAAGACAGAATTACAAACCTCAAGAACTGTAGATGACGAGGCCAGAAAGAGATGTGAAGAGAAGCATCTTCTAGGTCCAATGCTGCCATAAACTCTCATGAAAGGATCAGGGAAATAATACTTGGGAGGGTATCCATTCTAAAATGAATTGTCCAGACAAAATTCACTTCGGTCATGATCATCCTGAATACTCCCATGATTTTTGATACCAGAAAAATCTCTGAGTGATCTTCCCTCGACTGCTCTTCAACTGGAACCAGGTCAATGGTGTACTTGACTAGCAGAGATTGTATTGCTCCAAATGCTTTTCACATGATTGTGGCCAGAGGGAACCTTGAAAACCTGAATCTGGAATCAGAGAAGAAAATTTGATCTGATATACCTGCAGTACAATGTCCAGGATCCAAATGTCAGATACTAATATCTTCAATTGATTGTAGAACTCATAAAGCCTGCCATCAACCACTCCCATTTCAGGCAGATTGTCTGGAGAAATGATAGCGATTGGATGGATGGTCACTAGAGGATTTTGAAGCTGAACCCCACTGTATCCCCTGAGGTGCCCAGCCCCGTCTTGCTTTAGGCCTGATGTAGCATGATAGCAATGCATATAGTCGGCCATCCCAGAGGGGGCTAAATGAATCCTTTATGTAAACAGTTGCCTCAAACCACTAAATATACACGGCTGAAAAAAGCAGGAACAGGTTGTTCTCCCAGAGGGATTGTGAGATTTAAAGAATAGAGGGGCATATTATCAAGAAACGGCGTTAAAATTAACGCCGCTTTAGCGTCAGAAAACTGCCGCTAAAGCGGCGATAATTTTAACGCCGTGCTTGATAATATGCCCCAGTATTTTTAAACCGCTCTAATTACGCTGGTTCCCTGACAGCCTGAGGGAGTGACGGAGACAGGACCCTGCGAAAGAGGGTCCTTAACGTGCCACTGCGAGGCTTCTCTTCTCTACTGTGCTGCGTTAATGGAGACGTCGATGGCGGAAGCGCGCTCTGCCAGAGAAGGACCTGTGGGCTGTAGTATCATTTCTAAAGCAGGCGGCACTCCCAGTCAGTCAATTCCCACCCAGGGCGGCCGCGCGGCGCCGGGATGGAAACTAAAACCAACCCTGGCAAAGATGTTCATACGATACGAGGCACACGCTCGCTGCTCGCATGGAGTCATTTCATTGTAGGGTCACATCAGGCACCTTTAAAATGTTGCCCTATCCCCCCCCCCCCCCCCCCCCCCACACACACCCAAGGGATGTATGACACTGACATTTGAGCTGGAGATTCCTATGTAAAGGGAGCTGGCCGGTTCTGACAGAGGCAAATATTTGATGGAAAGAAGGACCAATTCTTACAAATTGCACATTTTAGAAAATAGGTTTCCAGATGATTAATTCAGAGGTCAAAATGTGGATGTGCGGGAGTCAGAACAAAGGCCCATTTATTTTATCTTTATTATTCAATAGTTGCAATATTTCTGTGACCCTTTTTAATATACACAATCCCTCTGGGAGAACAACCTGTTCCTGCTTTTTTCAGCCGTGTATATTTAGTGGTTTGAGGCAACTGTAAGCATTCATTTAGGATTAGAAACCGCGGAGAACGACGTCTGAATGAAACATTGTTATTTTTAAAAGTCGACAGCGCTCGCTCAGACCCCTCAGCTGTAAGCTAAAATGTAAAAGCCGGAAGAAGAAAATGACACCAGCAGAAGCCTGCGTGGCAAAGGAGAGCGCACCGCTGGTTCTCGTTGACATCCCACCCTGACACATCTGTGCTGAATAAGAGCTGATGACATCAAGGATGTAACTATTCTGAACATCCCGCTCCGTCGCACTTTGATGACAGCGTGAGCGCCGCGCCAATAAACATCTTATACTGTCGCTATTTGATTTCTAACACTATTGATGCGTCGCTTCTAAACAGTACAGTTTTCGCCTCTCCCTGGTCTTTCCACCTGGATTTGGCCTTTTAACGCCTTCTTAATCAGGCTTCTTTTCGGAACTGTTTCCTGGGGTCACAGGTCAGTCAGGGGTTACTGGACGCCAATTGTGCCGATTAGATCATTTTACCTGTGGTATCCCAGCGCCACCTTACTGTTGAACCCGGAATTGAGCAAACAAGTGCGCCCCATTAGTAACTGGACCTTACTGAGAGGAGAACAGTCCAAGCCGGCACTCTGGGGGCTAGAACCGCAGAGCTCAGCAGGAACAAATGTAAAACTCAGTATCGTTACCATTCCAGTCAGTGCTTTTACTTTTGAAAAGAGAAAGTACTGTGGGGCATATCAACAACAACCGGCGATAATTATCTCTAAGCGCATTTAGCGCTAGGATAATTATCGCCGGCTAGCGTGAATTTTTATCGCTGAGATAGCGTGCTATTAGCAACGCTTATCTCAATAGCGATAAAAATCCTCACGCTAACAGGCTAACGTGAGATTATCGCTGGAAACCCAGCGATAATCTCACGTTACCTTGTTGATAGGGACAGGCAAACTTAGCCATGATATCCTCCTTCCATAGGATATCATGGCTAAGTCAGAAAAATACCAGACGTAAAAAAGCAGCGTTAACCGCGGTTAGCGCTGCTTTTTTTGTCTCTAACAGGGTTAGCGACATTCTTGATAATAGGAGAAATGTCGCTTAGCGACATTTCTCCTATTATTTTACTCTGGAACGCCCCCTTTGCATCTCATTAGAGATGCAAGGGGAAGCAAAGAGTAAAAGGGTGCTAACATGCAAATTTGCATGTTAGCACCCTGTTGTTGATAGGGCGCTAGTTTTATCTCTAGTTGATAAAGCCCTTGTTGATATGCCCCCAGATTCTACAGACAGCCAGATACTGCACGCAGACGGATAATGAACACAGAGAAAGAGCAAGAAGGCTTTAAACAATAAATAGACCTCTATCGGCATTATCAAGGGTTCTTCGCATCAGTCACGCGGCTCTTACGGGCTTGGACAACAAGATATATGTGGTGCACCAGGCAAGTGAAGCGTTAGTTATTGTTATCTTTCCTGAAAGGCTGCTCGGAAGCAGACACCATGGTTCCCACAAAGCAGAGCTTTAAAACCAAACATCTCTGCGATTGTGTGCTGTTTTTGGATGCTGTTTGTGGGCATTACATCTTGCACCCAGAGTTTTAGGGGCAGAGGGGCTTACCACTGATCCCTGTGGGCTGATCCTCCCGTTGGGCATCAGAGAGATAATGTGGAGATGGTTTATGGTCCCTCTGCACAACCTCCTCAAATTACAGACTGCTAGGGTGAGATCTTCTATTCCAGACCCCATTACTGCCTGCAGTTTCTATTGCCCCTTGGCGTCCACAGGAGGTGCCTCCACATTTAAGGCAGAGTCAGGCAGCAGTGTTAGTAGCATTCAGGGTTCCAAGTCCCATGCACAGGTCCTTGTCTCCAGACAGCTGGGCTGAGAACTCCACGAGGCAGATGCTCTTCTGTGGAATGGATCCCTGGCTCTCCCAGGCAGTTCCTCCTTCTAGGCTGTCTCCAGCTCTCCTTCTACTGCCTTGTTTCAGGTTTATCCTTAACTTGAGATGAAGGCTGACAATGATAGAGCTCAGCCCTGGCACATAGAAGTTTTCTCTTCCACACTGTTGAATGGGGCCTGGCACTGGTCTTAAGCATCCTTGGCACCCAGAGTACTGATTAGTATTTATTCTTAACCCAACCAATCAGTTCTCTGCTATTTTCAAATTTTGGGGCCTCTTACCAGATTTTTCCAAAAGCCCTTTTCTGGAGCTGATGTGGGTCAGTTCATTACTCTCTGTTTATTGGCTCCAGACTGGTATAGCCATGTCCTTTTTTTAACCAAATGCAGCTGAAAGAGACACAAAAGAATGGGAGGTTTTGAAGGGTGATCCTTTAAAATAAATGGAAATAAAACATCTTTTAAAGTGTGGGTGGTGGGTTAAAGTCTAAGAGAGTCATTTTGTTTGTTTACAAGAGTGAAAGTGAGTCTAAGTAATGGGACATTCACAAAATATATCTGGCCTTGAATCGACTTGCCCGAGATACAGTGAGAGAACTGGAAATGTTCTGCTCTTTGACATAGTCTTGCACCGCATGAACGAATTTATCCACACTTTTATTGGTCAAACTGCAATATATAACTGGGGACATATTGATTATAACAAACAATGCCTGCTAAAGATCATGCCCAGGCCGAAAAAAAGGTCAAATGTGGACTAAATGTGCAGCTCTAAGAGCAATCTGGCAAAATGGCGCATTGCGATACATTGGCTAAGATAGCAGGGACCTTAAACCAAAACCTTGCTTAAATACATGAGGTAAAGATGGAGGAAGGACTAATGGAGAGCACAAGAGTGGACAATAGGTTGGCCAAGGAGTTAGCTGCTGCCGCTGACATGGCTATGATTTTACAGAGGTTGTCTACGTACACCAGGCCTCCTTGAAAAAACATGGAATAAGATGCGCTTAAGGATACGTAAATAAACGTATATGTGATTTGGGAAGGGCATGGAGCAGGTGCAGCTGAACTTAAATATTGCAAACGTAGAGAGTAACAGTAGCTTACTAATCATGCAACCTATGAATCATGGAATGCTACATTCTTATGAGTGCATTTTGGAGGTAACACATTGCTACTGACATGACGAACAACAAGCAGGAATCACAGTGAACCAGATGTACCCTGGAAAAAGTTGTGTTAAAAGAAGAAGTTACTAAACTGTTATGATCTGGCCTCTTCTGATAGGGTGATTGCATCTCATGCTTTGCTGTGCACGAGTAGGTGAGAATGCTCTCTATATTAATTGTATTGACGTTTTCTGCTCTCTGCCTTTGGAGCAAAATAAAACTTTTGTTTTTAAAGGGCAGTGACACACTGTAAATATATAATGTTGAGCTGACACGTGTATTTCATAGTGAGAGCTTTGCACCTGTCCCCTTGGCAAACATCAGACTCCCAATTGAGTGTAATCCGAAGCATGGCTGCTGCACTGACGCCCTCCATGAAGGTGGGCACCACAGTGCTGTCAAGAATGGGACAGAGATGGGTGAAACATGAATAGTAGTGATGGAGGGGCACAGAAGGGAGCATAAGAGAATCGCACATTTAGTGGATCAATTCAATGGGTGTGCCTTAGATTTGGAAGTAATATAGGGAAAAGGTGAATCGTGAACAGATGGATTGCTTCTTTTTTTAATGATGGGAGTAACTCACGTAATTTGCTGTAGCTTATTCACGGGGTATTCCTGCAAAACAACGTGAGATTACATGGATTTCCGCGAGGAGTATAACCCTGTATTTAGTGCAACTTTCTTGGTGCAAAATGCATCCTCCTGTCCAAAGTGCAATAAGGATGCATTTTGCATCAAGAAAATAGTGCTAAATGCAAGAGAAAATGAATAGAAGCCAGCAGCCGCTCGTGTTCCGTTCCTGTGCTCTTGTTGCGTCTATTAGCCCTGCATGAATCTAAATTAGATGAGCCAGGGTCGTCACATAATCTTCGGTAATTTTACATCACAAGAGTAACACAAATTTACTAAAATTACTCCGATTATTCCAATTACTCTGGCGTAATTAGAATTTGCCTAGGACTGTTTCTTTCAGGAGAAAGAGAGTTTACCAGACCTGGAAAGGGAGGAAGTTCCAGGTCATCAGTGCTTCACAGGGGAAGCCTGTAATCTCGCCTTCATCTTCCTGCATATTATGGTTTCCACTGTGCTGCTGCTCTGGTTGTTGCACAGCCCACTATCTTGATCTCGAGTGCAAGCAGAGGTGGGCTGCTTATGTTGACTGCATTGGAAACAATAGAGCAGTATTTGAATTTGATGTAGACTGCTGGTGTCATTTAAGATCTTTAAAAGTGGAGGTGATAAGGTGATCAGGTCTGACTCTCTTAGTCCTTTGATCAGCATTGACAAAGAATTTTCTTCCACTATGCTGAGGAACTGGTTGCTGCCTCCATTGAGTTGTGATATAAAAAGACTTCGGTAGAAGTTCTGAAGTATGACTTCAGTAATAAGCCTTCACTTTATGGGGTAAGTGAAGTTTAAATTGTACAGTTTTTGTTTGTGATGCTGGGTCTGAATTTGAGAATGGTGTCAATGTAGAATTTCAGACACTTGATGTAGTTGATGAGTCATCGGTTGAAGCCAGTGAGGTTCGAGGTTCACAGCTGAAAGACAATATTGACATGTTCTTGCTTGTCATTGACAAAGAGTACAACCCCTGTCTTCAGTGAGTTAGACTCGAAGTAGGTCTTCAACATTCAAGCTATTATTGTGGTATGCAATTCTTCAGACAGTCATTATCATTGGTAGTTGCAACCTTCACTTAGAGCCGGGTACATTCTACACAAGCTCAAATCTGTTTTTCTGGTAGGACAAGAACCACTGAAAGATGTGGTTGGAACCCATTCTTGAGGAGAGATAGGTTGTTGAGCAGTACTTGATGATAGAAGCTATTGAAAGCTGTTCAGTGTACTGGCAGGAAGAGGAGAGAAAGAGAGTCCACACCATTGTCTAAGATGTGTAGCATGTTGCTGCCCACTCTATTATGGGCTACCCCGAGATAGGTAGTCCTTTATTGTTATTGGTCCTATCGAGAGGTTGGGTGGTATGTGCGTGATGGGGAAGAAGTTTTTGAGCTCATCACAATCCAGGTTGGGATTTTGCAACTATAGCAGGATCTGACTATTCTTGAGGATCTCATGAAACAAACCTTGTCTGAGGTGTTCATTGACTATGTTGATTATTAGTACCTTGTCTGAGGTATTCTTTGACTATGTTGATGATTAGTACCTTGTCTGAGGTATTCATTGACTATGTTGATTATTAGTCTAAAAGCTAAACTGGAGATTTCCTTCGGTGAATAGATGAGCCATTAAAGACTATCAATGCAGAGAGTGTTCAAGGGAGTCTGTTTGGGTGAATTGCTGTGTGGTATCATGAGGGTGATGGCTGGCATTTCCATCCTTGCCATTGGTGTGTTGTCTAGTCTTGTAAATCGTTTTGAAGATTTTGATGCCAGTGCACTTGTCTTTGGAGTGTTCCAAAGGAATGTAAAGCATGGAGTTGGCACAGTGCCTGATGGTCACGAAGAATCTACTGTTTTTGAAGGGGTTTTTGCTGATGATGCTGGTGACCTGTGTCAAAGATTCACAACGGCGGACCCCTGGAACCGCACCTCACACTAGTTCCAATATATCGTGTTCCTCTGCAAGACGCCCCTGCGCCAGCCATTGTGTGATGCCCCTGTTTTCAGATCCAAGATTGTTTTCATTGAGATGGGGGTGCACCAGGAGAATGAAGTCCAGAAGTAATGTCAATAAAGTTCTTTATTTTCAAATTTCACAGATTGCATCAAAAGTATGTAGGGCTCAGCCAACACGTTTCATTCCCTGACGGGGAACTTCATCAGGGCTCAAGGATAATAATGGTCAGAATCAGAAGCTCCAACTGGCTCCTGTAATGTCAATGGGCCTGATTAAGAGATTCATGCGGTCAATCCAAAAGTCAAAGTCCAGTGTGATATGCTGAAACAGTCTGAAAGGCTTGCAGTTAAAATGAGTCCTGCATAGGTAAACCTGTAATTTCAAAAAGGCAGAGTATAGGAGTTCATACGTTCAGTCCGGACCAGTGTATTAGACTTGAAAACTCTGGAGGGTTTGCAGGTATATTAAGTCCTGCACAGTAAGACCGGTATCCGAGTACGTCTGGTCTGCACCCCACCCAGTTTACCTATGAAGGACTAATTTTAACTGCAAGCCTTTCAGACTGTTCCAGCATATCACACTGGACTTTGACTTTTGGATTGACCGCATGAATCTCTTAATCCGGCCCATTGACATTACAGGTGCTTGAACTCAGGACCTTTGGTTCTTATAGACACAACGGGGAGTTCCTATATTGTGTGCCACCACTGAACCCTCAGTGGAGCCGGTTGGAGCTTTTGATTCTGACCATTATTATCCTTGAGCCCTGATGAAGTTCCCCGTAAGGGAATGAAACACGTTGGCTGAGCCCTACATACTTTTGATGCAATCTGTGAAATTTGAAAATAAAGAACTTTATTGACATTACTCTATGACTTCTGGACCTCATTCTCCTGGTGCACCCCCCATCTCAATGAAAACAATGCTGGTGACCTGTATTTGTAAAGTGCGTGTTTACTCAGAATGTTATCTCAGTGCTGAAATAACAGATATTTACTGTTACCCAACTCAATGGTACTCTTTTTATCTACAGCAGAAAGAGGAAGGGCTGAGTAGACTGGTTGGGATTCAAACCTGTGACCATGAGGTCAAATATCGATCCCTGCAGTGGAGATACAAAAAAGGCCCAGCACTCCATTTTATTATCATAAATTCAGTTTCTTTAATTGATGTCCACTAGCGTGTTTAAGTTCAATACTCCTGGGGCCATATTAACCATACAGGGCATTTTCCATGATTGCACCGGGCGCACCTTTTAAAACGCGCATCTGGCGAAATTAAGGAAAATGAGCCATAATAGGGTGAATGCATTGCCTCCAGGGCAGCCGCGAACTCACGCTGCCCCCAGGGCAGAGCATTCATGTTAAACCCAGAGCGGCTGCTTTGAGACCGCACTGCATTTTCACAGTGCAGGCGGCACCCACCTGCACATTTAAAGGGGATTAGAGATCCCCTTGCAGTCGGGTGCAGTGAGTGACTGCACCCTCTTGCAAGGGGATGTCTGGGGGGTCCATGGGATCCCCTTTTCTCCCGCCTGAGGGCTGCAATCAGGGGCGCACTGAGAGCGTTCCACCTTTTAGGTGGCACACTGTCAGTCTGCCTTCTGAGAGCTTCTTTGCCTGTGCGCCCGCGTCTATAATGTGACGCCGGTGCAGAGGCAAAGGGATTCCCTCATTTGCATAGGCCACGCCCCCATGCAAATATGAAAACGCCCTCTTGAGGAAGCACTGGCACTGTATGTGCGCCAGTGCTTTTAGTAGCACAGAAGGGGACGCACTAGCGCCTTCGGCCATTTCTGTCATATAAAAGTGGGCGCAAACACCAGTTGTGCCCCCCCCCCCATCCAGGGCACTTCTATAATACAGCCCCGGATAGACTTTTTTTCTTAGAGAATGTACACAGGTTATAATCTTTCTGCTTTGACATAGAGGCGCTGGCTCAGGTTGATGATCATCAGCTTGATGTGTCAGGAGCACTCACCCAAGGATATGGTTGCATCCTGAGAAGAGAGGAAGCAGTCCTCATAGGCAAAGATTTGTAGGACAACTGTTTGGATGACTCTATCATTACCTGTGTAGCACTGTGGTTGGCAAAGCAAATACTCTGAGGTAAGAGATATTTGGGTCTCATTGTGTGCATTGATTTATGTTTTCTGATGTTGTGACGAGTACACATTCTTGAAGTGTGCTAAGTAGGTGATACAGTATTAAGGGGTGCAAAATCGTGTACTTTTTTCTCACAAAATTGTACAAAATGTCAATAAAATTTTGCAATATTACATGACATTACACTTTCATAGCAAAATGCGGTCTGCAAGTACCTCGTGAGAGCTTTTTAAGCAAGCCCTCTCTTTGCATAAAAGGCCTCTAGAAATACTATTAGAAGACTGGTTCAAGCAGAAAATGTCTGTGAGAAAGACATTTTCTGATCAAAGCAGTCTCCCACTGGTACATCACAAGACTCTTTGTATAAAATATGTGTGCTTGCTCAAACACTGGTTTCACACACACATTTTGTGCGACACAAAATGTGGGAATGTGGCTAAGTTTGCTGCCATCAATCAAATTTTACCCAGGCCTACCACTGATGAACCATACATCTTGCCTTCAAAGCCCTTTGCCATTGTGTTGTCTATGAACTAGAGATAAGTAAGCAGCATACAAGCAATAATGATGTGAAAACTGTAGGGAACAGATGGAATATTCATGGCAGCATTTTAGAAGTGGCAGATCATTACTGCTGTCTGAGAGTAAATATAGATTGGATGCTGACCCGCACCCTTATCTTGGTTGCCAGGAAACCATCTTCTATAGCTGCTGCAACAATTTAAGGAGATTCAATGAGGATATTCCATACTGCTGTTAAGACAGCATGCAATACCAAAAAACAGTGCATGTGCTGATATATGAGGCATCATCTGCATGGTGCTTGGAAAAGACTGGATTGAGTGGAGGAGGATGTGGAAAGTGGTCCTGTCATAAAAATAAAACAACTCCATTCCAACAAATTTGGCTCAAACTAAAGTTGAGATCAACCACTGCAAAGGCTCTGTATCATACTATCAGTCAGTCAATGAACATTTAGGATACTGAAAAGAAGGCACTAGTAGGATGGCTACGAATCAGCTAGTATGCCATAAAACATAGGGAGATTGTGCCTACCTGAGCTAGTAGGCCTAACAGAGATGTTTTAAGGCGCGGGCAAACTGGGCAATGGGTAAACTTTCTATCTATCTCACTCCTGTCTATTTCCATATCTCCTCTTCTCTCCTCTCTGACTACCTCTACCACTGAGTCTCTATTTGCCCAGTGAAAACCCATGGATTTTTGAGGCATTGTAAATACATATTGCTACTGTGTTTATGTGAACCCTGTTTTTGAAAGTACGTTTGTCATCATGTGGGCTTCAATTAGCAGAAAATGGGAAACAAAATTCAAAGTTGTTATGGACAGATGGTCGCAAAATATGTCTTGCCTGGACGAGCCACATAATCTTGAGACAGCACCGAGGCCTATGGAAGGAAGATTTTATGGACCTGTTAAAGGAAAATAGCTCTAAGGCCTCTGGTTCTTGTTGAAAAGAAAAAATACAGCCATTTCAAAAATAAGAATGTTTATAGGAAATAAATGCATATCTAAATTCCTCATAGTTTGCCATGCCAAGCCATCAGGTTCCCTCTCTTGTTAAGATAAATCAAATGCCAGCAGCCAAAATTCACGTTGTTTGAAATTGGGGAAAGAGGGCTGATTTGTTAGCTGTGTGTGGTCAGACTTCAAAGAAAAAGACATATTTTTATTGAATATATAGATCACTGCAGTGATAAATTGATAACATCTTTATAACCTAAATAATTCGACTTGAGGATCACATGTATGTGGCTGTTTACTTCTAAACATGTATTGGGACTTTTTTAAAAGCTGGTGAGTAGAAACTGCTAAAGTTATTTTTCCTGTGAATTATTATTGCACTTTTTCACGATATTAAAATAGATTTATATTAAATAAAAAAAGAGAGATTGTCATTGAGGCTTTTGGTCTGGGTATTCATGTAACTAGTAGTAACTGGAATGAGGAAAAGATACAAGGAGTCAATGCTTTGATTTCTTGCCTGTAATCTTCCGGTATACAGCCTTTACAATGATTACTTTACCACGCTTGACCTTTACCACACAGTTTTTACCACACAGGTAAGTACAAGGTATATGTTTTTTCCTTTATTACACAGGTAAGTATTTTTTTAAATAACATAACCATGTAATGTTAGTTATAAAACGAGGATAAAGGTATGGGTATATGTATTGGGGTTAACAGTGATTTTAGGGTTATGGGGTTGGTGGAGGTAAGGGTAATTTTAGGGTTTAGGAATGAATAGAGGTTAAAGGAGGTAAGGGTAATTTAGGTTAGGGGGAGAGGTAAAGTGAGGTATGGGTAATTTAAGGTTTTAAGGGTGGTTAGAAGTAATGGAAATCAACTGTAATTTTAGGTTTTAGAACTAGGTAGAGGTAAAGGGAGGTATCAGTATTTTAGGGTTTAGATGTGGGTAGAAGTGAAGAGCGATCTGGACAATCTTAGGAATAAGTGAGGGTAGAGGTAAAAGGTGGTAATGATGAATTTAGGGTTTATGGGTGGGTAAAGATAAAGGGAGGTAAGGGTAAATTTAGGGTCCAGGGAGGGTAGAAGCAAAGGATGGTTAGGGGTAAAAAAAAAAAGGGGGAGGTAATGTCTGATCTTCCACACGTCCTTCTCACATTCATTATGTATTGGGAGATATCAGCGGTGGAGACAAGTGTGTACCAGGTGAGAGGTAGGTTGTTCTGTATATAAGAGAAGTTTGCATTGAACACACAGCGCTACTTTAGTTTACGCCCGTCCAACCATACAACGTGAAGAAAATTTTGCTGCAGGCTGCAAAGGAAGGAAAGGAGAGTGCATCCTGCATCTGGTTGCAGTTCAGGAGCTCTCAAATTTTCCTGGTCTGTGAATGAATACCTCATCCAGTCTAGGTTTACTCTCTGCATTCTGCAAATTGTCATCCTTATTATATAATGAGCTCAACAGGGCCACAAATCCCAAATGCAGGGACCAAACTTGGACTGGCCCTTCTCACGCATGAAAATGGAGAACGTAAACATTCTTGGGCCATCTCCTCTCTTCCCCACAACCATCGGCGGGGTTGTAGTCAGTCAAAGGGCACTGCTGGTCCCCAACAAGGGTGCGGGTGAAATGGTCTTACCTATACTCCACTGAGGCCACTTGCGCTGAAGCCCCATCCCTTGCAAACTGTTCACATATTAGTGTGCCCATAGCCGACCCAAACCAGCCTCATAGCCTTATGGACTGGCCCATTGTAGGAAGAGGATGGCCATTCCTGCCCTCTGTTGGAAATAACGGTGACAGAGGCTCATTTGCTCACTGGTACAGGACTCTAGCATGCCCACTAATACCCCACTGGACCGCCAATGGCAACCAAATGACACAGCCAAAAAACAGCCCTTGGCTGGCACTCAGGCACCTGCCATTCACCTAGTACCTGACTGCCTGTTTTACCAATTTGACTCTGTCTGGAAAGTTAGGTGGGCGACTCGTGGTGTTTTTATTTTGACCAGTAGAAGGTGAAAATGCGGTGCCTGACAAAGAATGAAGACTCACTTCAAATCAATGACTGTAAAGGGAAACCTTTTGCTCAAAGTAACAAAGATTACCTGTGAGCAACTGAAGCGTTACCTCCTCTTTACCACTCCTCGTCCCAGTCCAAATGTTTGCGGCTTCCCCCTCCCCGTCAGTGCTCTCACATGCCCAGTAATTTTACTAAGTAGTGCTTCTTCCATTTTGGATTTCCCTTAAAGCCTCCGCATGCCTCAAAGCCAGTGCTTTAAAGGGCCAGTACTCACCGGCACTTCTTAGTTTTATCACTCTGAGTACAGCACTTCTCTACTGCCTGTCCTGATCTGAGCCCCCGCTGAGCTATTCAGCAGGGCTCATTTGCATAATGTGACAGAGCAGGGTCCAATCAGGCCCTGCGCTGTCAATCACATTAAGCTTTTACCTTTTGATGAGATTTCTTACTTTATTTACATTTCTATTTATATTTTAGAACTCTGTGTAGCTCCATAAGGTCGTCTTTTTGACACTTCAGAGCTCTATGTGGCCTTGGTGTGCGGTGGACCCTGATGGAAAGGTTCCATGTGCTTCTTTCTCGGGCTTAGATGCTTGCGGCTTTGACTCGGCTACAGGCCCGGTTCTAGGTGGTGAGCCGGGTGGGCCAGGCCCACCCAAACATGAGCCTGGCCCACCCAAACATGAGCCTTGGCCCTGGCAATGAATCTGCCACCGATGTACAACAACAATAAAAAATGTTTAGATAACTGATGATTTATGATCCTGCTGGAGAGCAATCATTTGTCTGTTGGTAGTTTTTAAATGCAGATAAACTGAATTATATGTGGATAGCTCAGTGGGTTACTGCCTTTGTCACAGATATCCTAGTGTTACTTGCAGTTCAGAAGTTACAATCCTAAGCTAGGACAGTGCCCTATGAACTGTCATCAAAGAGCTGCATACAAACTTCGCTTTTTTGTGTTGTGATATGGTTAGAACTTCTCAGAGTCTTTCATTATTCTAATGTTGCTAAAAAGAGTTTGTTTGGGCAGTTATACATTTTTATCAGTAAAGCCAACCCCCAACCACTTGAGTACTCCTGAGTTTGTGCTTCTCCATACCAAACTCTCAGTAAAATATATTGCCCACCAGTATGGATGACATGTGATTCCTACATCTTGTGATCCTCATTGGCTTATGTGACATTCCCTGTCGACTGATTTATTGTCTCTGTATAATGTGTGCGTGATGTAAAGTACTGTGACACCCTACACTGATATAAGTAGCGCTATACAACAAATGAAATGCATATGAGAGAGGGGCACCGGTGAGATGAGGAGCACTGGTGGAGGGTGGCTGTGAGGGAATCTGAGGAGGTATTCATGGGGTGGGAGGAACTACAGAGAGATGAGGGGCAGTATTGGAGGGTGTCAGTGAGGGAATACGAAGAGGTGGTCATGGGGTGGGGGGAACTACAGAGAGATGAGGGGTACTAGTGGAGGGTGGCAGTGAGGGAAGCTGAGGAGGGGGTCATGGGGTGGGGTGGGGGTGGAGCTACGGAGAGATGAGGGGCACTAGTGGAGGGTGGCAGTGAGGGAATCCAAGGAGGAGGTCATGGGGTGGGGGGCTACGGAGAAATGAGGGGAACTAGTGGAGGGTAGCAGTGATGGAGTCGTAGGAGGAGGTCATGAGGGGGAGGGGCTACAGAGAGTTGAAGGGCACTAGTGGAGGATGGCAGTGAGGGAATCCGAGGAGGTGGTCATGGGGTGGAGCTATGGAGAGATGAGGGGCACTAGTGGAGTGTGGCAGTGAGGGGAGCCGAGGAGGAGATCATGGGGTGGGGGTGGAGCTATTGAGAGATGAGGGGCACTAGTGGAGGGTGGCAGTGAGGGAAACCAAGGAGAAGGTCATGGAGTGGAGCTACAGAGAGATGAGGGGCACTAGTGGAGGGTGGCAATGAGGGAATCCGAAGAGGAGGCCATGGGGGGAGGGGCTTTGGAGCTATGAGAGGCACTGGTGGAGGGTGACAGTGAGGGAATCTGAGGAGGAGGAGGAGGTCATGGGCAAGGGGAGAACTACGGAGAGATGAGGGGCACTAGTGGAGGGTGGCAGTGAGGGAAGCTGAGGAGGGGGTCATGGGGTAGGGGTGGGGGTGCAGCTATGGAGAGATGAGGGGCACTAGTGGAGGGTGGCAGTGAGGGAAGCAGAGGAGGAGGTCCTGGAGTGGAGGTGGAGCTACAGAGAGATGAGGGGCACTAAAGGAGGGTGGCAGTGAGGGAAGCCGAAGAGGAGGTCATGAAGCAGGGGGAACTACAGAGAGATGAGGGGCACTAGTTGCAGGTGGCAGTGATGGAGTCTGAGGAGGAGGTCATGAGGGGGAGGGGCTGGGGAGAGATGAAGGGCTCTGTTGGAGGGTGGTAGTAAAGGTATCTACAGAGAAAGAGGTCATTGTTGGGGCCCCAAAAAAGACTTTCGCACCAGCACTAAGGCCAGCCCTGTCATGGCCTTTCTGTTTTCGTTTGTTCAATTAACAGTCGGGTAATTAGGAAAACTGTGAAGCATACTTTAAAGTGCATGCTAATTACATTTTTACTGCTATATTCAATGTTTTAAGTTTGAAGGTGATTTTACTAATGTTTTTTACTAGGAAAAATGAAAATGGAACCGGATGGCGGCTGATATGGGGCTGGGGCCGAAGGTCAGCTGTGAGATAAGATGCACTGAAGAGGGGTGGTAGAAAAGTGGATAATCAAGCCTGTAAGAGAGCACGCTGCAGAGTCTGGGGTCAGGTGGAGGTAGTAATGAAGAGGGATTCTCCCTGAAGGCTCGCATGGAGGGAGTTTGCGTAGTGTCACTTGCCTGATACTCCCACCTTAGAAATCTCCTCTTCCCATCTAAGGAACATTACAAGGGGAAAAAACACTTTTTGAGAGTGATAACATTTAGTAAGAGATTTTGCAAAGAGTGCGCTTTACTGGGCCTTGTAAGACTAAGAAGAGATAAAGGAGGGCCCGGAAGCAGGCCTGGCTAGACAAATAAGCGACGAATCGGGCCGGCAGTGGCCCACCCAAATAAAGGTTCCTGGAGCCAGGCCTCCTCGGCTTCCACGAGTGCCGTAACGAACGACGCATGAGCATCGAGATGAACGTGGTGACGTACTAAGGATAATGCTGCGATATGAAAATGGCAGTAAGTATGGCATCATGATGAGATAATAGCAGTGACACAGCAAAGGGCGCCTGATCAGATAGTGCTGGATCTGTGGTGACACACCAAAGCTCCGAATTATTGTCCACACCATGCATTGAATTCTGGACCGGCTTTAGGGCAGAGCGAATGGTGCGGCCGCTCTGGGCCGATCTATGGAGGTGGGCGCTGCCCTCAGACGGGGCGCTGCGTTAAGCAATATAGTATGATTGGAGAGATGAGGGGCACTTTTGCCCGGTGGTATTGAGAGAATCCGAATGCGGTGGTCATGGGGCGTTAGGGGCACCAAAAGTGACTGTTGCACTAAAGCCGGTCCTGATTGAATTTGAAATGAAGAGATCGACGAAAAACACGTTCCAGGATGTCACAGCTTGGCAAACTGGATTCAGGGCCGGACTGGGAACTGAAATCAGCCCTGGCAAAATTTGGCAGACCAGCCCCCGTCAAATTTGGCAGACCAGCCTCCGTCCAGCGCGTAGCGAGCGAGCGCAGCGAGCGAGCCCGACCGCTACTAGGGGGTTTTGGGGGGTGCTCCCCCCAAGAAAATTTTGGAAAACAACCGACCAAAATGGTGAATTTTACAGCACATTTTTCATTACATATACAATTGTATCAACTTTCAAACCACAGTAAATAGTAGATGATGACCTTCAAGAGCACCAGGTTACCCACCCAGTCATATGTACCCATAGACATTCTTTCAGAGAGCACCAAAAATAGGCACGAGTAGTAAATCAGAGAGAAATAAAAGTGAGACCAGCCCCCACATGGTGTGTAGCGAGCAAGCGCAGTGAGCAACCACTATTAGGGGGAGTTTGGGGGGTTGAACTTGTCCCCCCCACACAAGAAATTTGGGAGACAGAAAGGCCAGAAAAAAAAAGTATTTTTCAACACATTTTTCATTACATATTGGATTGTATTAACTTTTAAAGCATAGTAAATGATTACCTTAAGGAGCACCAAGATACACAGTCATAAAACACAGACATTCCTACAGAGAACACTAAAAAATGAAATGTCGAGCACAAAACATGAATTTAAATATAACCAATTTATTCTTCATATAAAATAGCATAAAGACATTTAAAAACGCACTTAACTTCAAACAATTGTGCAAAGGTTCAGAGTAAAAAGTGTACAAGACAATGTGCAAACATTAAATGATTTTTATATCCTGAGTTTTGTAAATAGTGCTAAAATAAAGCATCTCTCCGTAGCCACTCCCCCTCATGGCCTCCTCCTCAGACACCCTAACTACCACCCTCCACCAGTGCCCCTCATCTCTCCGTAGCTCCCACACCCCATGACCTCCTCCTCAGATTCCCTCACTGCCAACCTTCACCAGCACCCCTCATCACTCCGTAGTTTCCCCCCACCCCATGACCCCCTCATCGGATTCCCTCACTGCCATCCTCCACTAGTGCCCCTCATTTCTCTGTAGCCCCCCCACCCCATGACCTCCTCCTCAGATTCCCTCACTTCCATCCTCCACTAGTGCCCCTCATTTCTCTGTAGCCCCCCACCCCATGACCTACTCAGATTCCCTCACCGCTCCCTCCACCAGCGCCCCTCATCTGTCTGTAGTTTCCCCTCCATCCCGTGACCACCTCCTCGGATTTCCTCACTGCTCCCTTCACTAGCGCCCCTCATCTCTCTGTAGTTCCCCCCCCCTACCCCGTGACCTCCTCCTCGGATTCCCTCACTGCCACCCCCACCAGTGCACCTCATCTCTCTGTAGTTCCCTTCCAGCCTGTGACCCACCTCCTCATAAGATTCCCTCACTGCCACCCTCCACTATTGCCCCTCATCGCTCTGTAGTTCCCCCTGCCCCATGACATCCTCGTTGGCTTCCCTCACTGCCACCCTCCATTAGTACCCCTCATCTCTCCTGTAGTTCCCCCACCTCATGACCTCCACCTCGGTTTCCCTCACTCCCACTCTCCACTAGTGCCCCTCAGCTCTCTGTAGTTCCCCCCCACCCTGTGACCTCCTCCTCTGACTCCCTCACTGCCACCCTCCCTCACTGTCTGCCACCCACACCCTTCATCTCTCCGTAGCTCCCCCCACCCCATGACCTCTTTCTGGTATTCCCTCACTGCCACCCTCCACTAGTGCCCCTTATCTCTCCATTGCCCCTCTCTCATACCCATTCCATTCGTTGTATAGCACTACTCATATCAGTGTAAGGTGTCACAGTACTTTACATAACAGCAGCACACATTATACAGAGACAATAAATCAAAATCAGTTTACGCGAAATGTCACATAAACTAATGAGGATTACAAGGTGTAGAAATCACTTCATCCATTCTGGTGGCCAGTATATTTTACGGGGGTTTGGTCGGGACTCGGAGAAGCACAAAGTCAGGATTTAAAGAGTACTCCAGTGGTCAGGGTTGGCTTTACTGATAAAAATGTATAACTGCCCAAACAAACTCTTATTAGTAACATTAGAATAATGAAAGAATGGACACAACACAAAAAAGCAAAGTTTGTATGCAGTTTTTTGATGACAGTTCATTGGTCACTGTCTTATGTTAACTTCTGAACTGCAAGTAACACAAGGATATCTGTGACAGAGGTAGTAACCCACTGAGCTATTCCCATAAAATTCAGTTTATCTGCATTTACGAACTACCAACCGACAAATGGTTGCTCTGCAGCAGGATCGTAAATCACAAGTTAACAGTTTTTATTGTTGTTGTACATCGGTGGCAGATTCACTGCGACTGCGAGGGCTAAGGAGGCTCATGTTTGGTGGGCCTGGCCCACCCTCTAGAACCGGGCCTGGTAGGTAGTGGTGCAGCCTGCTAGCATAGCCGGAAGTCTTGCTCGCAGCCTCAGGCACAGGCAGGTCAGTGAGGAAGACTGCCCTCAAGGGCAGGGACGGCCTTAGCACTGGTGGTGCCCTTTGCATTAATAGCTCACTGTTCTATGTTAGGATTTTAACTTATTAACTGCAAGTAACAATAGGATCTCTCTGACAAAAGCAGTAGCCCACTGACCTATTTACATTATGTGCACTTTGTGATCTGCATGGTACATGTTCTTTGCAGCAGGCACATTAACACTCTGAGCTACCTTTCCATAAGTCAAAACTTCCACTAAACAATATGCAGATCTCTCTCTAGGAAGAACATTCAACACCAGATTCATCATGCCATTTTTATTGATGCCGAAAATTGCTGGAGGCCAGGAAGGAGGCAGCAAGCGCTTTTAAAATCTTAATATACTTGCAAACATAATGCCTCCACCCAAAGTCAGCACCCGGTGCGGTCACACCGGTTGCACTGCCCTAGAGCTGGCCCTTCAAGGGTCCTGTGACCTCAATGACAGTCACTGTTCTAGGGTGTGCTGCTTCATAGGCCTGCCCGCAAGACTGGAGGTGAACTTCAGTATGGATTGTGGTGGACAAGCCTTGAAGGTTAAACCACACTTGCCACTGCTAGGATCCGCCTGCTGGTGCTAAGACACCAGAGCTTCTAAGGTCTTGCGAAGCCTTTTAAGGTCTAGCATGGGTTGTGCTCACTCAGGAGAGTGGTCTAATGGACTGGTTATTAAGGCTGAACCTGGTTCACCAGTTCCAAATTCAGCAGCTCTGGCCATAGTGCCACATCCTCTCCCCCACTGAAAACCATACTGCCCCACTGAGAAAAACTCACACTACCTTCAATTACAACTCAATTGTTGCCGGCTATAAACACCTGGATGTGGCTCAATTTAAATGACGCACTAGACAAGAGAAATATGTGGCCTACAAAAAATAGTAACAACATCCTGGAAAAGCAAACACTCAAAGGGAATGCAAAATTAGCAAACCATGTGAAATGTAAGCAGGAACAACATGGTTAGCTTAGCGCTTTTACACTCACTATTCAGAAATCAGTGAGTGCTTTTGCCTGAAAAGTTGAGGACATGACAACAAGGCCCTGAATGGACCCATTTTAACATCCATTGCTTATATCCTTACAAAATGTAAGCAGTAGGGTAAAAAAGACCACATCCCTGGACGCAGAGCCGCAGTACACATTTCTTTTCTCCAATCCACACATTGCAGCACCTCCAGGATTGGAGCACTAGTTGCAAGCCCAGGAAAAACACAGACAAGAAAACAAAAATAGCGCTTCACTGGCAAACTCTGTAAAAGTGACGCTAATGTGTTTGGGTGTTAATAAAATCAATCTGGCCAGCTTGCTACCACTCTGTCTTACTTTATTTAGTTATTTTATCATATTTTAACCTTTTATTCCCGAAGCTGCACCTTGGAAATAAAATAACAGAAAAATACGACATTTCCAGCAAAAGTGTTTTTTTTTTTTGGATCCATTTCACAGGGGAGCAAATAAAAGAAAGGAGAGGAATGAGACAGGGGACGCACATCGCACCGTGAACTAGACTGTCAATCAGCGCTGGACAGTCACCCAGTCCTGCGGCTTTTAGTGTCAGGGAGCAGCGTCGCGTGTCAGGCAGTAGGCGATAATCCTAAACCCGTGCTGGCTGCAGTGCCAGGCCTGAGGCCAGCCACCACCTCGCTCCCTGCTCACATTCATATTAGGCAAGCAACAGCAACAAACAAAAGCCGGTGCAGTGCCACTACGTTGCGGAACCCGGGCCTGTGCCTAGTAGTAGCCCCCTTGCCCCTTACTTCCTTAGGCCCCTTTTGCTTTTGAAATTTCTGGCCCGCTCCAGCCCGGTCTTGAGCCGCGACTCCCCCGCACCAGGAACACTGCTGCCCTGGATTCTATTAGGGTGCGTCTTGTCAGGGGTCAGTTTTGTTTCCACCGCTCTTGCACAGTTTTTACCGCCGGTGGGAGAAACATGGGAGTGGACACGTGAGATGAGAAAGCACAACAGCTGCCCCGATAAACAGTGAGACGCAGCCGAGCCGACTCAATCGTTACCACAGCACTTTTTTCCTGGATTTGCCGTTTAATATATGTTCCTGCTTTACCCCTGTTTACAGGCTTGCCAACGCCACTCCTGGAGCTGCACTTGCCAACACAACGGTGGGCCAGCCGAGAATCAGCCGTACTTGTGAAGTGCTGGGCCGCACAAATGTTTGGCGTCACCCAGGTGATAATCACAGGCACACTTGAGCAACGCTCGCGTTTATACAACTATTCATCAACATGCAAGGGCAGCCGGCCCGTGCAAATGCAAACTGGAGAAGTGGAAGGAGCTGGACTGCACTTCACAGAAACCATGACGAGAGTCGTTCTTTGTTAGTGAGGGTGTTAAATTGGGCACGGTTACTGTGAAGTGTGGTACAGTGTGTCCCCCTTCAGACCCCCCAGGATATTGCGGCAGAGATTTGCAAATTTTGCGGCACAAAATTTTTAATTTTGCTATAATAATACGGCACTTTTTATTTTTAACTTGTAATCCTTCCTTTTTAGCCTTAAATCAATGGAAACTCTTTTAGTATAATTTATGTTTTATACTATTTAAACGCCTACTTCCTGATGAAGACAAAGCAAGAAGCCAGCTCTTCTTCCGAAGACGGTGAGTGAACCGGTTCTTTGTCAGGCTCTTCCCTGCATGTAAATATGGCTGGTCGATGCTCTAGTTAGGAATCCATGCACAGTTTGAGAGCAAAACTCTTCCCAAAACATTTTTTTTAAAAGATTGCAGGCATACATTTTTGAGACAAGTTATTGTACTCATATTTTGCTTTTGGCACTGATGCCGCTGGCAGCTCTCTCTCTACCTCCCTCTCTCTCTCTCTCCCTCCCTCTCTCTCTCTCTCCCTCCCTCTCTCTCTCTCGCCCTCCCTCTCCCCTCATTCTGTCTCTGTCTCGCTCCTGCTCACCTGCTGAAAACCACGACTTCAAGAAATGACTCACCCTCTTTATCCTCTCGTTTCCTTCATTTGTATCCTGTGAAGTGGATCCAAAAAAGACAAAGGAAAACATATTGCTTTAAAATGTCGTCTTTTTTGGACATTGTTCCCCTCTGGACAGATCAAAAAAAGGAACGGTGCTTCCAATTGCTCAGAAGACCTAGGTGCAAACGGCCTCCCTTCCAACACCAGGCTTCAAAGATACCCCGCATCCCATAGTAGTCTTTAACAATGCCTCTATAACAGGTTGTAGAGTGCCCTCATGTCCAAAATCCTAGCCGAAAGACAGCCCCCTTTTCTTCTGGCAAGCTGAAATGTGTTGCATAACAAAGCTGTAAACTGCCCCCTTAGTAAAATACGCAAATTATAGTAACAATTCCTAGACTGACTGCATGATTGTTTTGTCCTCTGACTCCAGACTGCCTCCCTATGATGGAACCTTGCCCATTATCCAGTGCAAACCGTCACCCCTTTGGGCCATGGTGTGGATTATCCAGCTACACAGAATACCTAGTCACACATCTACTCCACCGGCTGCACAGCGCCTCTCCCCTATGGTCCTTCCCTAGAGATGGCCAAAGCCCCAAGTAGGCTGTGCTCCCCCTTCACGGCAGTCTGAAACCACCTCGCAAGCATAGTATAAACTACCCCCTCCTCTCGCCAGGGAACAAGCTGCCTCTGTTCCAACATAAGGTGCAAACAGCCACCTTGTCCAACACCATGTAAAAACTCCTCCGTATTTCCAAAGCTGCACACAGTATCAAAAGTGGTAAGCTGGCCAGTGAAACTGCACAGCCCTCTTACCCTTGACTGAGTGAAAAGTGTTCTATTCACCACAAACTGTAAACATCCGCCACCACGGATAGCTACCCTTCCTCCATCACAGCCACAAACTGGACTACCCATAGGCTGCAACCTGTTGCCTACCCACGGCTGTACAGTGCCTGCACCTGTCATACATTTACCTGGGTGCCGTTTATGGGGGACCTCCTGCCCCCGCCAGGTGGTGCTTGCTTCACTCCATACTCCGTGTCTCAAGCAGTGGTTGAAGTGCATTAAAAACAGTGTGGGGATGCGGCGTGCCCAGATTTTGTGGATACGTTTGTCAAAGGTGCAGTCTTTTTACAAATGAACCAATTTCATGATTTTTTTGCAAATTACAAAATCCTGGTGGGTCTGCCCCTTTGGGCAAGAAAGCAAAAGACACACAATTGATGGACGGAATGCAGAACAAATCAAAACATTCTCCCCCAGTCAAGAGATCTGGGTTAAATCCATCATTCTTTTGCTCACCATGCCACCCCAGTTTAGACCTGGCCATATGCAATTCAGTCTTGACCCTGTGCCTCATG
Organism: Triturus cristatus; assembly: GCF_964204655.1. Lineage (NCBI taxonomy): Eukaryota > Metazoa > Chordata > Amphibia > Caudata > Salamandridae > Triturus > Triturus cristatus. The sequence continues at coordinate 1,079,562,647 of NC_140590.1, read as the reverse complement.
GGAACAGTCCAGCCCGAAGTGCCAAGCCAGGTCCTCCCTGGACCGGAAACAAGCATCCTAGGACCGGTTTCGGGGTTTCACCCCTCTTCAGCCAGGATAGCTTGAATCCAGTGGCACAGTGAGCCCGGGGCCCACGTCTGGGCATACCCGGCGCACTTAGGGCGAGAAAGCAAAAGACACACAATTGATGGACGGAAACCAGAACAAATCAAAACATTCTCCCCTAGTCAAGAGATCTGGGTTAAATCCATCATTCTTTTGCTCACCATGCCACCCCAGTTTAGACCTGGCCATATGCAAATCAGTCTTGCCCCTTTGACACTGGTCAGGTGGCTTTGGACTGTTCTGTCTGTGAGCCGGTTGGATTTGATGTGCCTTTAAAAAGTAGGGGAATTGTGATCCAGAGTAAAAAGGGAGGGGCCAGCGAGTGTAGGGGCAGGGTCAGAGATGTGGCAGAAAAGAACAAAATATTTAACAAAACTATTGAAAAGCAAATGACACAAATTTCCCAAACTCCTACATAACATAGGCTGTACACCGCATACCACAGACTGCGTTTAAACTATGCAAAAAAATTCAGCGTTGACGTGCTAAAATTGTTTTCAAAAGCTATATTTTTAGTAAACACAATTAAAATGTCCCTCGGCCAAACCTTTTTTTAAAAGCAGGCTTTACAGAACTGGCACCACCCTTACAGTACCAATTACAAAGAAGAACTCTCACCACGAAGCCTTAAATGATTCTATCAATTAAAGACTTCATAGGCTCCCAAGCAGCCTTTAGATTTGCTGATTACTAAATTGCACACATTAACATTTCTTTCAGATAGGCGGCACCCTGCAGAAGTGTTTGTTCTTTGGGAAAGGCAACTCAAGGTCGGCATAAAGTGTACAGAAACGGTTGCATGTTTTTTGACATAAACTAGCCCGGAAAAGGTCTGCAGCCCAAGCCGCAATGGAAAAATGCATTTTGCAAACATCCATGCACCGTGTCGTGTGCATGGATGTTTGCACCACATGTGCCCCCCTGACCCCATAGCGGAGGTCCCCAAAGTCCCTTTCCGTCTGCCTTTACATGGCTGTCGGACCGCCATGTGAAGGCAGAAGGAAAGGGACACCGTAATACCTATTGCGGTGCCTCCGCATGCACCGCACCCATTGTAGGGATCACGCTTCGACTGACGCTCCAATGGGCTCCTTGTGCCTTTTGGAGGCGTCAGTCGTGCCTCCACCCGCTGCGTTCCGACCGACCACATCATTATGCGATGGTCGGACCACAGCGACAGATGTCGGAAAGAGCGCCACAGACGGCATGTCGGTGGGGATCCGCCCAACATCATAATCGGGCCCTTCCAAGTTTTTTTCTTTGAGCCAGTTGTCAACACTTTTGTTGGTTGCAAGCAGAATTACTTCTTTTTATGTTTTGAAGAAGTGCAATATTCTTCAGACATCAATAAGCAACTCATCCAGGACTTTTATAATGAGCAAAGCGAAACCCACGACAAAAGCAAGCCAACTGAGTGGAAAAAGCAGCAGGGTTATGCTTGGATGGACTACGCCAGTCATGTTAGCTGCTGTCCAGAACTCATATTTCAGGTGGAGAAGCATCACACAATAAATGAGCTACCATTCCACTAGAAGAATCGTCCTTAGCTCAGGACAGGTAGGTTGTGTGTCGGTAGCCAGAAGTACCAAATGGCAAGCCAGAGTTAGCAGCTGGTCTGGTATCCATGACACTGCTTGTCCAACCTCTGGTCTCACAGGTGAAGAAGGAAGCCACCAAAACATAAAACAATTTTCACTTTAAGGACTTGGCCTCTACCCTTTCTGTCAGCGGCATATAGGAAGCATTTGTAAGACCACATGCAGTGCTTTAAATGAGCCATTTCTGTCCAGCACTGAGTAACTGAACTTCTTTATTTTGAGAGGGAGTGTACCTGCACTTCTCAAGAAAAACGTAATACTTTTAATTGGAGAGTATCGGCACTTCTTAGAAACATACGTGCACTTCTATTTTTCCATTTCAAGCACTAATCACAGGTGCTTAGGAGGGTCTAACCTGAGAAGAGACAATGGTTGAAATGGAGACTGATGCTCTATCAATTTGCTGAATCAACATTTATATGGTCTTCATTTAGAAGTTTCAGACTTTCAAAAACAAATTGGGCCGCAGCCTTGGGCCCTCCACAAATCAAACTGGGAGACAGGAGCTGTTTGACTCTTAGGAGCGTTTTAATATTTTTTAGGATTGCTGTTTGGTTTCAGAGCCATAAAATAAAATTCAATAATCTGATTGCTATAACCACTGAAAATGTTATTTGCGATATGCATTTGATATGTGATCTGTTGCATCAATTGATTGGCTGTTCGTCGTTTTAAAACCAAAGCATTTTTATTTATGTCCTCTGTATTTTTGTATAGCCCTTGTACTCACCCCTCTGTGCTACATTAATTAGTTTAATTAGTAAAAATGTAATTTATGGAGATTAATTAGGGCTGGGAAGCAGTAACTACAGGCATGATGTCCTATTTTTCCATTTGCAAATGTAGTCTCAAACTGAACACTGACCTATTGCAAATTGAATAGTATTTTACCAACCGACATAGCTACTTACAGGTCGGTTCACAAAATCCCAAATTGCAGGGGGTCACCGAATTACCTGCCTAATTATTTATTAGATGGGTAGCAATTTGCAACCACCCTATGATTGGCTGTGGTCATAGGGATGGTGGCCTGCAAGGAACAGAAGACTACCATCTTTATAACTGAATTCCATAACTTTAAAGTAGGCCGTGTTCCTCCAAGGAACTATGGTGCTTTTTTTTAAACTTTGCTATTTTTTGCAAAGTTGTGGAGGAGCAGGCAATGGTCCACTGATCTGGACCACTGCCTTCTCCCCCCCACCCACACCTCCCATCCTGCCCCTCCCCCCAAGGCTACCAACATCATTTGCTAAGGAGAAGTTGTCCTAAAGAGATCTCTTCACCTTTGTGAATCATTTTCTGTCCAAAGTAGGGGCTCAGTAGTTCATCAATGATTTGAAGATGCAATTGTGGTCATGAGCTATTGAGACATTATTTTCTGAATAGGAAATAGGTGTGGGACATCCCTTTCATGCTCCCTCCTAAAATGGATTCGAAAGGGACATCAAAAGTCCTTTTACGAGTCTTAAAGAATGTTCTGTTTCATAAAAGAACTCTTGTACATAAAGAGAAGTCCGTTAGCGGTCTTGAACTAAGTGATTTTGCGAATTGCAAAGCGAGTGATCACAAAAGGCTTTGTACATGAGGTCCATAATTCTTTAGAATTAGCCTGTTAATATGACCAAGTTGACGCTGTTACTTGTGTTTTAAATATCTGATATACAGATATATATGATAAACAAACTGGGTTAAATAAATGAATATTTCAAAATAAAAGTAGGCGGTTGTGGTTACTAGTTAAAGTTTTGAAAACATAAAATGTTTTCCTTTTACCGCTGTACAACTCTGTTTGCAAAACGTTACAAAATCTTTTGAACAAAAAGTTTTGAAAACGTGGGTAGTCCATGAGCCAAAAAGTTTTAAGAAATGTAGGAGTTCCACATGCAAACCCCTATCCCTCTATGGGTCAAGAGTTGGGATAAAGAAAGGATACTCAAACAGCCAAAGCAGATGAAAACATCTGGGGGGAAAGTGCCAGAATCTTGGGACCTATTGCTAGCCACACTGCTCTGAGCTTTTGACTCTTGGCGACCTGCTCTGATTTTAGGTCTCGCCTAGCGTTGCAGTGCAAAGCGCTGCCCGCTCGACGAGAGATTTTGTGGATGAGGGGTTTTCAGAAAGGGACTCGCAGCCCCGCCCCTCGTTTCCATTGGGTTGCATCACCGTTTATGCTAAATGGTGGCCGGCCATTGGAAATGGGGTATCTTGGCTGCCGCCCTTTCGCTTTTTGGTGCGGCCCATCCGGACTGGCTCATCTGCTTTGCGTCTGTCGCGAAGCACTTTCTTATCTTTATGGGGCCATGTGTTTCTAATTAGCGTGGAGGAGCGCACTGCCCCCGACCTCTCAAAGGAAAAAAATCTTGGTGTCGTCAAGATTTTTTTCCTTTGAGAGGTCAGGGGCAGTGCGCGCCTCTATGCTAATTAGAAACACATGGCCCCATAAAGACAAGAGATTGATGCTTGTTTATTCTTCTTCGCGGCACCATGCACTCTATATTTAATATATACACTACTATCTTGTTTTATAAATTTGAATCTACATCGTTACCAAGTTTCTGGTTTGCTTTTGTGTGGCACGTTTATGTTTTCGGTGCGATTGTGTGTGACGCTTTCACACTTTACTGCAAGCAAATCAGTTTATCTCCTTGTAATTAGATATATTTCTAATATATCCCTGTTGTGCAGCATAATGGTCTGTAAGTAGCCTTAAAACAGCATCAGTGAGGATTACAGCCTTATTGAATCTGCTCGATCTTCTGTATTGTAGTCGCCAACATCTTGGCAATTCTCTTTATTTCTCCACATCTGTACCATTCTTAATAACCCCTACAGTCTCACTGCACCCCTGCATTCAAGGATACTCTGAATCCCTCATACATAATAAAAAATGCAAAGCACATTGTAGTCAATGCTTCTCGTCTTTCTCCTACTGGATTTTTTTACTGGAAGAACATACTTCTAATTAAGGATATGGCCACTTTTCTCCACAAGTAAAATGTAAATCCAATTTCTTTTTAGTGCTTTAGGTTATTACTGTTTTTGTGTTACTTTCCTGAAACACCTTAGCGTGTTTTATTTTCTGCGTGCTTTCATTATTATTCAGTAGTGCCAGGGTGACAGCAGATATACAGATTCCTTTGTCCCGTGTTACTTAGAGCTAACACATGTTAAATTTACAGCCTTTCTGTGATTTAGATTTTTTTTTCTTATTGCATTCTTGTAATGTTTCAATTGTTTTATTATGGCTCAAAACCAAAGCAGCAACCATTTTTTTTAAAACAGATTTTATTGCGATTTACACCGCTCTCACATCATACAATATCTCTGTTGCAAGTAAGTCAATTGTACAATAATGTCTAACTACCCTTATGTCATTTGAACATGTTTTTTCTTCTCGCATTACAGATTGCCTCTTGTACTGCAGTACATTTCCAGGTCTGGTCTGCCTTCATATTCTCCCTCACCCCCTCCTCCCCAACAAGCAAACTGAAACATAAACATCACCCCTACCCCTGTCCCACCTCCCCCCGGCACTGCTGTCTCCTATAACTACCGGAGGTTTTCCTGTGGTCGCTTCTCTCATGCCACGTTGTGTGTGCAGTTATCCTTTGGGCGCACTGAAGTAGGCCAGAACCTGTTCAGTGCATGAGGTCCTACTGGTCTTCACCCCCTGGTGCCTGCTCTCCCTCTCCCCCTTGCTCTGTCTCTGGGGGGCTTCTCTGTCGTGGGGAACGTGCAGGGGTGGTGGCCTCAGATCCAGTATCCTTGTCCTTCAGCTCCTCCATCAGGACCTCCCATGCCCGTGCCCTTTCTAGTGTTCCCAATCCCCTTCTGGCATTTCTGAGCAAGATTCTGCCCTTGCTTTCTGCCCATTTCTCTAACTCTCTCTTCCATCTATGTATGCTGGGGCCCTCCGGAGCCTTTCATCTGCTAGTAATCTCCAGTTTTGCCAATATGAAGGCGAGGTCCTGGGATTTATCAGTGATCTTAGTCTTAGCAGTATGGGCACAAAAGCAGCAACCATGGCAAATGTTTTGGCAAAACATGAATGTGAGGCACGCCCTGTTAGCTAAAACACATATAGGGTCATACTCCTTGAACATTCTTTGCTTTGGGCTTGTCTCTGTAAACTATAACTAAACCCAACAGTTTCCGAGGTATGCCTGCCAATACAACTGTATTGAAAGTATATCTGCTCAAATATGCCAATAAATTAGTTTATAAATCACAACCTGCCTTTCTTTCTACGCTTGAACAACTTGCCCAAAAAATTATTATTAATTGCCAATTTCGGAAAAAAACCACAATTTACTTTGCTTCTGGGACGCTAGATTTCGGACATCCACCAACAGTTCTTCAAACGAAACATGCATCTTAAAAACAAAAAGCATGATAGATTCAGTTGGTTAAACTAATAATAACTTGCAAGCATCCTTATTAACAGGCAAGCTCAAAACCACCACTAAATAACTTAAAATATAGTGAAATATATTGGCTAATGCCCTAACATTACAGTGAAGTAAACACTTTAATAAACAAGCATTTGCAATGCAATAGGTCTCACATTTACGTGAGTTTGAGCTATTGGCATTGTAAATGGCAATGCCTTTTTTTATGTTTTGGTTTTAAAAACATAAATAAAAGGAATTGTCATTCATTTTTTTACTCTAATAAACGTGGCGCCGTCTTCACGGACACCACGCTATTCAATGCAATAGGTGTTGCTTTTGGTATTGTAAATAACAATGCCTTAATTGTTTTTTTAAAGACATTGCCATTTACAATTTCAATAGCTCAAAATAATTTCATTGCGAGACCTATTGCATTGTAAATGCATGTTGAAAGCTTGCATGCCTTCCGTAAACCAAAAATGTCTGTAGGGTGGAAAGGGTGAAATGGCCTGGGGCACGGATAATGGTCAAGATTTAAGTGGCGTCATGAGTCAGGAATGTGATTTCCGTGCCTCTGCATGCACGAGCCTGTGATTAAGGCCCCCACTGTTGATTTCAGGGGCAAACAACCATCCACCACAAGAGAGCATGGGTGCTGAATGCCGCTGTCAAGATATGTTGTACTCTCTTTGCAATACCCTCCGAGTGCCACAAGGCTAAGTGACTTATTTTGAGACAAGAGGTTTGCGGCGAATCAGACCTCGGCGCTATCTGTCATATTTTCTAGCTGATCGATTACCTGCCAGACTCTGAAGCCTTGAAGACTACAGAAAGAGCTCAGAAGTCAAGCAATAGATGAACGCTACTCCAAACAAATACCCAGCAAGAGAGCATAACACCCGGGCCAGCATTCTCACCTCCTGGCAGAACGGTTTGTAGCAGACAGACAACTTTGATTTTCCAGAAAAGCGACTCATCATGCAGGGCCGTCTTAACGGCATTATAGGCCCCTTGGCAAAGCAGTGCACTGGGTGCTCCCTACACAACCACTCACAGGAATAACAAGCATTTGCAATGCAATAGGTCTGGCTTTTATGTGAGTTTAAGCTATTGGCATTGTAAATGATAATGCCTTTATTTAGGTTTTAAAAACAAAAATAAAAGTCATTGTTTGCAATGTCAATAGCTCAAACTTGCATAAATGCGAGACCTATTGCATTGCAAATGCTGGAACAGCGAAGAATACGCTGTGTACCTCCGGGTCGAGCTCGCGCTATATAAATCTGCACAAAAAAAAAAATGTTAATAGCACTTGGGTTTTTTACACATACTGCTACTACCAGGAGCGCGAAATTATGATGATAAAAATGCACAAACTGGTAAAAAAAAAGCTGCACTGATCAGTTTTGCATCACTGCATGGAGAAGGGAAACGTAGACCCGCTCCGGTGCAAACGTTATTGTGCTGAGGAGATTCGGTGGTCTGGATTTACACAGGACGTGTAGCCGCTGAAGCTACCGAGGGAGAAGAGGGGAGAAGAGGGGAGGGGCTCACAAAAAACATTTTGAAATACGTTTGTCCGAAAGGCCGGTAAAAGTATAATAAGGCACCCTGTAGCAGAGGAGGTGACACGAAACCATGGGAAAATAATACAAACGAACGATAAGGGTGGTCTATAACAGAAAGAGAGGAACAGCGCTGGACTTAAGGACCACTAAAGCCAGACACCTTGCGGGGTTTGACATGGTGGGCTGGGGCAGCTGACTCCTACTGACATCACGTTCTACTTCCATAAGGCGCAGAGGAGCAACGCTGCCCCTTCCCATGCTGCTGTGATGAAGAAGGGACGGGGGTCCAGACGAGTGCAGCACCAATCCCCGGTGCTTCTGGGGGCGAGTCACAGCTCTGTAGTAACACACACAAGCTGCGGGGAGAGGTGAGAAACTACGGACTTCCCTCAAGGACGAGAGACAGCTAAATAAACAAGCGCGGCCGCTAAAGTGAAAACGGACCGCGCTGCAAATAAAAAAAAATAGTGCTTACCGATTTATGAAGGAGATCGTGAACGCCACAAGATCCGATCGTTATGGGTGGTGACAAACGGTGACAGGGCGGTAACAAGGGGGGACTAACAAGCCTCATTATCAATCAGAAGCCAGTATTTACCAAGGACAATGACACCAGCCAATGAAAAGTATGGGAGGAGAGTAGGCGAGGCTTACACACCATACTCTACTACTGCATGCCTCGCAGAGCGAGCAGCGCATGCGTGCTGCAAGGCTCTGCTTGACCTAAAAATGTTTAAGGGAAAGTTGGTGTTGAATTCTGGACTGCATGGGGCCCCTATGCTTGTGGGGTCCCCAGGCAACTGTCCAGCATGCCCATGTGGTTAGATGGCACTGAGTAAGGCTCCCAGTTTTTCATTTTTACTGATTTTTACAGATAAATACAGACAGAAAACAACGTGTTTCCTGTCTGCATTTATTTTTAAATGTAAAAAAATACAAAAAATTGAGCTTCTTGTGAGTGACCCTCAATGCTGTCCTACATGTATTCCAGGCCAACAGCTGAACACACAGACAGCAGGGGGATGTAAAAAATGGGATGAGATGTCCTTAATTATAGGCATAGAGAAACATAAATGTGTATATAATGCTAATATTTACCTATGGGTGTAGTGTTTTGTTATTTTTGACTGCCTAATTTGTTAAATGTGACAGTCATCAAAATAAAAGGGCTTTTTTTATCAGTTAAATAAATGTGGAAATATACAATTTTACAACTCCATTTGCTCTCAAAACACAAACTAAATGTGGATAAATAAAAACACATTGGGTAAAAAATAAATATGGATGAATAAAGACGGAAATGTTAAAAAAATAAATACAATAAAACCAAGAGCCCTAATCATGAGCTACTTCTCACTGCACTGCACTGCAGGCATTCCGAAGGGCACAGAAACAGGGGCTAACGCAATCTACCATTACCAGTAACTATATCAGTAACTAACTAAACAAAGCTTAGCTGAGTGATGCAGGACATCATCTGCTCAGAAATGCTTATGCTAATACAAAAAGCGCAGGTCAGAGGACAGGAAATGCATGGAGGCATAAATGAGTTTAGTGGTTCTTTCAGAGCAAATGCTAGTGCACAGAGACCTGTAGTTGTAATGCCCTGCAGAACTAAGAGCAGAGCCCAGCAGCTACCAGTACACAAGTGTGTCTGCACTAATGCACCAAGGGCATGTTGGAATAGGGAACAGTGGACATACACATACGCATAATTACATAAATGCAGAACACAGGGCTCCAGCTCACACTTCAGTGCCTGAAGTAAGGCACCACGTTACACAGACTGGCTATTGTGTGAATGTAGCAATGCGCGCCCGTATGAGTCAAAGAGCAGTGCATTGTATGACCAGGAACAGAGCAGGGATCGCCTGAAGTGAAGTGTGGGCCTAGAGCAGAGCACATGGGTTACAGTGACACAGGACCTACAGTGATAATGCACAGAGGGCAGAAAGTGGGGAATATGACCCTGAAAAAGCACCATAGCCCACTAGTCAATCTCACACTTCAGTGACTGTAGTAAGGTGCCAGGTGACCAGCTGCAGAGCTCAGGTGCTACACTGATGGCAACAGTGTGACTATAATATGTGTGCGTTGAGGCCAACGACAATGGCGTAAAGATTACTACGACATAGTGAGGACGCCTACAAGTCTGAAGTGTGGGTCTAGCAGCCGAGCACAGGATTAAAAGAAACACAGGAATGTAGGTAATAAAATACTGCAGAAATCAGGGCGGGGTAAATGGAGGCACCATAACAGTGACTTTAATAATGTGTCATTGAACTAAGAGATGTTTGGTGAGGCATACTATTTCCCCACACTTGACCTAAGCCGGGTGACCTTGAGGTTCATTTTGCCTCTAATATGACAAGTATTTGACAACAGTTGGCCACTGCTTAAAATATGTCTGCGGTCTTCAGCTCCCTCAAGCACCTAAGTAAGACCAAGAGGCTGCAGAGGAGGTATGGACCACCAGCTAGGAAGACAATGTTAGCTCTGAATAGAAGGAACAATGATGCAGCCTCATGGGGATACGAGCTGGAAGGAAGCGTAGGTGGGAAAAGTGCAAGAGTTGCCTATGCTCGAAGAAAAAAACAAGTTTACCTGCATGAAAACTCATCATATACTGTCATTAATTGCCATCACTAGGCATATTGCCTCACCGAATGGATTATCCTGAGTACAGGACGAGGGCAACCATAGAGAACTGAAGAATATTAACCATGACCTGCAGATTCATAGATTCTGATTGCTTTTGTGGTCTGGTTCTCCAAATTCATATCTTGTGTAGCGAAAAACACGAGGAGTACCAGTGGTAACAAGAAGTTCTGGCTGTCACTGGTATATACTGAGATACGGGTCAATTTCCGTTGTAGGGTGTTCTACACCATAATCAGTTGGGCTCCTGGAAGCGGGTGATATCAGATATCACATTCTCAATCAGAGCAAATCTCTGAAACATTTAATCGAACTATGGTCCACCCAATGTTTAATACTAAAGACCTTGTTTCACTCAGTCCTGTGGTTATAGTAAATCGGTGTTGCTCTCTGGTCCATATAAACTAACTTTAGATCAATCCATTACAACCTTGAAAGTAATCTTGATTCGTTATTCCAGTGAAGACTCCAATCTCAGGCTTTGGAAAGACTTTTGACCAAAGTCTCTTCAAGGTTTTCCAAATGTTTCCCATTGGTCAATATTGCAATATTGATTTTAATAAATGGTAGCCCAGACCTTTGTGTAAAACCTGTTTGATGTCAAAACTTTAGAACTTCGTGCAGTAGACCGCAGACTTCCGGTTTTCAGTACTGTTCATCATCTTCAGTATTCTATCTATCTAAGAGAATATTAACAATGCATTCTATTTATAGTGAATTGCTGTAATTGGACTTCGACCTTTATTGATTGTGGTAACCTTGTACTAAGTTTGTATTGAGTGCCAAACTTCACTCCACGTCCCATGTGTTAAGCCTTGATTAGTAATCCAAAGATACAATTGGAAGGTAGCTATGCAGCCTGTCTGCTCACTGAAAGCATAAGTATGATAGAGAGCAAATTGTTCTGGCATTGTAGGGGTGCATCAAATTCAGGGGAAGTCTGCACCCGGGTATATAATCTTTTATATACGTTAGCATTTGTACTATTAGATCATGTAATAACGTGTAAAGTGAAGTGATAGAGATATTTTTGTATAACACGGAGTACCTGTATTGCAATCACATATGATTAGACTTAAACTTGAGATGAAGCATTCTATATGTGACTAATGTACATTATAATTCGTATGCTTATGTAACACATTGGTTTAAACGTGCTCAGTAATAAGAATCATGTATATATGTGTTTATGAATTATGTGTTGTTTCTTATGTTGGCCGATTTCTGTAGGCCTGATGTGTATTTCTCCGTGTCGCTCTCTAGTTGGGTTTGCTACAGAATTCATGTGTATGCAGAACTCGATCTTTCTCACGTTTTTCATTGCAGTTGGAGAAATGCATCTCTGTTAGTTAGAATAATGTCTTTGTTTTAGGTGTTAGGCTTAGGGAGGAGAAGATACATTGAACGACGATGCTGATAATGTGGGATGGTGTTCTTTCTCACCGGGGAGAGCCTGGGAATCAAGGTCATCGAGCCAAAGCTTGGGAGCATCGCTGCTGAATGGAAAGTTACCTACGGGGAGGTGTCCTACGTGGATGGGGTGATGTTGCACTGCCCTCTGGGAGTATGCATTCAATTCTTCTATTGGGGTTAGGGAGAAAGTCCGACTTCTGCCTTGACTTGAGAGAAGAAATCCTCTTAGAATGAGCTCTGTAGCTTTAGGCTACCTGACCCATTCAACATGAATGGTCTTCTTAGGAAGTCTTCACGAGCTGATACCTTTTCAGAACTTGCCTTGGGAAATGCTAACTAGGGATGTTATGTTAGTGGTAGATTAGAGACAGACTAATGCTCTTTATCTACGAACCTCCAGTGAGGGGGGACTGTGTATGTCGGAGCGGTAATTTTCTGCATCCTGATTCTCAAAGTATTTATTTTGTGCCTGCTACACCGCCTTAACTTCACTCGTAGATTTGGCTTTGTATTAGTTCCAATGTATTTCTACACCCTCATCTTGAGGTGTTTGTATGTCCAGCTGTTCTTGGCTTTGTAATAAACTAACTAAACTTATTTGAGAGTCTGTGATTCTTCGGAGTCATGGGTCTTTGGAATTGTAATGTGTAATTGGCTAACAAAAACGTTCTCCCTGCCGCACTTGCAAGCAGACAAAAAGAACCTTCGGCTAGGGGTTCCAGATTAAGTCTAGAACGTGGAATCCGACTTCTTCAGTACCTACAGTTCTGGAGCAGTAGGAAGAACGTGCAGGATCACCCTGAAAACTAATAGGTGCTCCCTACACATGAATGCCAACGACAATGGAGCCAGGACCAATAAATGCGGATAGGGGTTGCTGTCACCAAGGCATGCCTATATTAAGCTACAATACGGCACATCAGGGCTAAGGGGTATATGCAAAATGTTGTTAGGGACAAAAGGTTTATTATATCAACTCTCTGCATATCCATCCCTGTTAGAAAAGGTAGATGGACCGGGAGGGTCGGCCGGGGTCAGGAGGAGAGGTCTCCGGGGAGAGCCGTCTCCAGCGATCGTACAGACAAGTAACTTCCCCCCCCACAGACAGATACCACACACGGATAAGGTTCAGTGTTCTTTATAAGCACTTATTTAAGGTACGGTTAAATGGTACAAGGAGGTCTGGACTCAGGGGTCCCCTCGATTAGAGTCTCACAAGGTAGGGAAGGGGGTAGCGGGACAGTCTATTTACCAATCAGGTAGTTCGGATGAGGTGATGATGAGCTCACAATCCTCGAGCTTGGTGGTTAGGTGGTATGGGCCGCGGCAGCGCCAGCAGGTCCCGGTGTGGATGGTCGATACAACGGGCCGCGGCAGCGCCAGCAGGTCCCCGGAAGATATACGGTCCGCGGCAGCGCCAGCAGGTCCCGGTGAGGATGGTCGTTACAACGGGCCGCGGCAGCGCCAGCAGGTCCCCGGAGGATGACTGTTGCAGAAGACCGCGGCAGCGCCAGCAGGTCCCGGTGAGGATGGTCGTTACAACGGGCCGCGGCAGCGCCAGCAGGTCCCAGGAAGGTGAAGGTTGCAGAAGGCCGCGGCAGCGCCAGCAGGCAGGACGATGGTTCACAAGAGCGGGCTACGGCAGCGCCAGTAGACCGTCAGGGTTGAGTTCACTCGGTGTCTCTCGACTCCAGGATACAACTGCCTTCCTGCTCCGGAGCTGCCTCAGTTATAGGGCTGGTGCCCTTTGATGTCCGGACCCTCGCACTTGGAGGTCGGAGGGTCCGGGATGAAGGTGTCCAGACACCCAGCAGGGGGTGGAGCCAGTGCCTGGGGGAGCTGGGAGCGATCGGCACCTGGCGGGGGAGAGCCCTTGACACTTCGTTCTCCCATTGACCTGCCAAGTGGTCCGCTCACCTCCTGGGTGGATGGTGGTGCCGGGATGTCGGGGCCGGCCAGGCCCGGGGTTAGGGTCGAGGGGAGGCCATGCGGCCACGTGGTGCAGGGCCCAAGATGGCGGCTTGACCCGGCCGGGAAGCCGGTGGGGCCGGACCCCGTGATGAGCAGGGGTCCGAGGGCAGAGGGTCCGTCGGGAGACGGGGTACAGGTGCTTGTTGCGGGGATATGCCAGGTGGGCCGGGGTTCGGGCCCCGTCGAGCGGGGAGGGAGCAAGCCGTCTGTGAGGCCTGTCCAACAATCCCTCTGTTCAGGATTTACATCCAAGGAATAGCTTTCTGTACCAGCAAAAATGAACAAACAATGATTTTCTGAGCAGCGGATGCAATGGTGCCCAGAAATCTGTCAGGCCAAGGGAGATTGATTTAAGCTCCCCCACGCTACCATCTCAATGGACTGATGCTCGTAGGTTACTCATATTTATATAACAGGATTATCCTTCTCGTAGATCAAGAAGCAGGACTCACAGAGTGTCTCTAATCTGGTCCCCATGTGTACAATAAGAAGACAATCTCATGGTAATGCCACGCAATTACAAAGGGATTTCATGGGACATTTTCGCAAGCGTGAGCTCAAACCACCTGGTGCTCCAGTCCGAAGAGCGATTACACATCTTGGAGCACCTGAAAATGCTCACTTCATTTCTCTGAACCTCGACAGAAATGACAATACACACCATTGAAACTTCATCTTAAAAAAAGCGCATTATCTTCAGAAGAAAACGCAAAATATACGTCATTTCCGTAGCAAATTGATAGATCTCTTCACAATTTGTAATGCTTGTTTCACAGGTTTCTAGCAGAACAGCTTAATAAATGGATTTAGTCGCACAATTTACAGATTTAGTGAGAGTAGAAATTATTTGTATTTATATATTTTATTTAGATATTTCACACATTACCAATGTGTCAACATTTGTTTTCTTGCACCATACAACTGACACTCTGTACACGTGCTACACCGAATTAAGTCGAACGGAAAGAATAGCTACCAAGTGTTAAGTAAAAACAGGTTACCAAGAAAAATACTAAAATAAAAAGTTAATAACACTTTTAACCATTTAATAATGTGAGGCAAGAGACAACAAAGACTGTTTGGTCCGTCATTAGGTCGAGACTGGGCAGCACATGCGCTGCTCTGTGAGGCATGCTGTATTCGGGTATGGACTTGACGCTCCGCTGACTTTCCACCCATATTTTTCATTGGCTTGTGTCATTGTCCTTAGTAAACTGCAGCTTTTCATTGGTCAATAGGCTTCCCTCCTTAGTACCGCATTGTCTCATCTTGTAACCTCTAATAAAGATTGGCCCTCTTACTTGTGTTGGTACTCGGTAGGCTTTAATTACAGCCTCCAAGCACTATTTTGTTAAATTGTTTTCACCTGCCTGCTGTTGCAGGCAAGACAAGCTCTCTCCCAACCTTTATTTGTTTTTTATAGCATGGCATGCCACAGTGGCGGCCGCGCCTTTGGTTTTTATGAGGCACCGAACGTGGCCGCATGTTTTTTTAAAACTATTTATTCACTTTTTTTGTTGTTGATTACACGCGCCCCATGCCGCGCTTTCACGTTAATAGAGGCCGCGCCCCTTTCCTTAGACGAGCAGCATCTAAAGAAAGTTCCCCTGACGCTATTAAAGTGAAACAGTGGCATGGGGAGCTTACAAAAAGAAAGAATTTGTTTATCAACTTGACAAACAAATGTTTTCTTTTATATAATCGACCCATATCGCGCTTTCACTTTAATGGTGGCTGCGCCGCTTTCTTTAGATGTGGCTCATCTCTAGAAGGGGTCACGGCCTATATTACCATGAAAGCGCAGTATGGGTTGTTTGTAAACTACAAAAAATATTTGCAATGCAATAGGTCTCGCATTTACGAGAATTTCAGCTATTGTCATTTACAATGCCAATAGCTCAAACTCTTGTAAATGCAACACCTTTTGCATTGCAAATGCTTGTTTTTAAGGTAGCGGTAGGTTTAAATAAAAGGGTCCCTATCTGGTCAAGACTGTAGAGTTACTTGGCTATTCCTTAGTTGAAATAAAATGTTAGGACTGCATATGTGGGAGTGGGTGTCTAGTAAGGGAGTTGAATTGTAAAGCAGGCAACTCACCACTTGATGGATTTGGTAAAATAAGTTAACGGAATAACGTTTGAGAGATACACAATTGAAGATTTGGTTTTCAGTTCACTCTTTTCCTGATATTTTGACATTTTTGTTTTTAAATCAATGCTATTAACTGCATGTTGTTTGGAACAATCTAGTTGTTGTCAGAATAGTTATTGTTAACTAAATGTAGCTGCTACTCACAGTGTTTTATACAAATTGTAACAAAGCATAGATCCAAGTTGTAAAATATTTATAGTGTCCAAAAAAAGATCAGATGCTCCCAGATTTAAAGCGACCCCTTACTAGGTCAGATCAAAGAAATTGAACATCAGGACGATCCAAAGTATGTATGTATGTTTGAATAAACAGGTTTATTTAGAGCAAAACTAACTAGGAAGCAAAGAAGCGTTGGGCCGTGGGAACCTAGGGATTTGAGATATCGTTATTTACACAGACAAATGCAAAAAGACAAGTTGAGGGACATAATGCAGAACAATGTCATACATACACCCCAGTACAGCGATCTGGGCGTAAATCCATTGTTATTTTGCTCACCAAGCCATACCAGTTTGAACTCAAGCCATATGCAAATCAGTCTTGACCCTGTGCCTCATGAGAACAGTCCAGCCCTCACTGTCAAGCCCGGTCGTCCCTGGACTGGAAACACGCATCTTAGAACCGGTTTCGGGGTTTCACCCCTCATCAGCCAGAATAGCTTGAGTCCAATGGCATCGAAAGCACCCATGTCTGGGCATACCCGTCCCACTCGGGGTGACAAATGCAAAAAGACAAGTTGATGGACAGAATGCAGAACAATATCAAACATACACCCCAGTACAGAGATCTGGGTCTAAATCCATCATTTTTTTGCTCACCATGCCATTCCAGTTTGAACCCAGCCATATGCAAATCCGTCTTGACCCTGTGCCTCATGGGAACAGTCCAGCCCAAACTGCCAAGCCAGGTCTTCCCTGGACTGGAAACAAGCATCCTAGGACCAGTTTCAGGGTTTCACCCCTCATTTGCCAGAATTGCTTGACTCGAGTGGCATGGAGAGCACGGGACCCACGTCTGGGCATACCCGTCCCACTCGCGCAGTTTGGGCTGGACTGTTCCCATGAAGCACAGGGTCAAGACTGATTTGCATATGGCCAGGTCCAAACTGGGGTGACATGGTGAGCAAAAGAATTATGGATTTAACCTAGATCTCTTGACTGGGAGTGAATGTTTTGATTTGTTCTGCATTCCGTCCATCAATTGTGTGTCTTTTGCTTCCTCGCCCTTAGTGCGCTGAGGATGCCCAGACGTGGGACCCAGGCTCACTGTGCCACT
Organism: Triturus cristatus; assembly: GCF_964204655.1. Classification (NCBI taxonomy): domain Eukaryota; kingdom Metazoa; phylum Chordata; class Amphibia; order Caudata; family Salamandridae; genus Triturus; species Triturus cristatus. The sequence goes on along the minus strand of NC_140590.1, from coordinate 1,079,545,517 downwards.
GGAATCAAGCTAGCCTGGCTGATGAGAGGTGAAACCCCGAAACCGGTCCTAGGATGCTTGTTTCCGGGACAGGGAGGACTTGGCTTGGCAGTTCGGGCTGGACTGTTTCCATGAGGCACAGGGTCAAGACTGATATGCATATGGCCAGGTCTAAACTGGGGTGGCATGGTGAGCAATAGAATGATAGATTTAATCCAAATCTCTCGACTGGGGGTGAATGTTTCAATTTGTTCTGCATTCCGTCCATTAATTGTGTGTCTTTTGCTTCCTCTCCCTAAGTGCGCTGGGGATGCCCAGATGTGGGTCCCTGGCTCACTGTGCCACTGGAATTAAGCTATCCTGGCTCATGAGGGGTGAAACCCCAAAACCGGTCCTAGGAAGCTTACTTCCGGTCCTGAGAGGACCTGGCTTGGCAGTTCGGGCTGGACTGTTCCCATGAGGCTTAGGGTCAAGACTGATTTGCATATGGCGTGGTCTAAACTGGGGTGGCATGGTGAGCAAAAGAATGATGGATTTAACCCAGATCTCTTGACTGGGGGTGAATGTTTTAATTTGTTCTGCATTGCGTTCATCAATTGTGTGTCTGTTGTTTACATTGAGGAAGGTTGCAGATGAGTTCCTGGAAAATGTGGAGGAAGAGGTGTGTTGTCAGCTTGTTTTTGAATTGTGAAATGGTTTAGGGCAGTTCTGAAGTCACTTACCTCTGTAGTTTTCTTCCTTCATGAAGAGAAGCATCTAAAAAGTAATACGGTACTCTCTGGTCTTATGATGTCAGTGCTTTCACTCACATTGCTCCTCCTGAGTTATAAGACTTCTCTTTTTTCTTCTCACCACTCATACTTCGACTTGCATTTAACAAGTGAAATCTGCCTACTGTTTTAAGCCTGAGGAAGGCCAAATCTGAGCAAAGGTCGTAGAGCCAGGCACTATAACATTGTGATCTTATAATACATGGGATGCTGTAATCCCTGTATGAAACGGCAGCCACTGATTTCTTAATAATCAGTGACTTGTGACTGACCAAGTCGCTGATTATAAAGAAAAGACGTCAGACCTCGACTATTATACGGTTATTTCTGACATCACAATGCCTGCTGCCAGAGCCAGTAGCTGAGCTGAAAAGCAGGTCATTTCAGGGAGCATACTTTAAGCTGCTGTTTAAAGCAACAAACAGAACATTGCTTTTTTTCTTCTGCTCTATTTTAATATCTTCCAATGACAAGCAGAGAAAATGTGTTTCTTTCTGCACTCATTAGATAGAAAAAAGCTATCATTTTCTGCATGTTTCTACACATTATGAGCGACTTCAACTTTTTTTTTTAACAGACTTGTATTGAACTGTTTATAATATCTGTTTGCAACAAATATTTAACAGGCTTTTGATGTGTTTAATTTTGCATTAGAGATGTTATTTTTATTCTTCGTGTTTGCAAACATGCTTGCTCCTTCACATGAAATAGCTATGCACTGAGGTTTTAGGTGGTTTGTGGGAAAGGTGATGGTGTGACCAAATATTATATGAGATAAAGTACACCCTAGCATACATAATAAGACTATTGCAAGTCACCTCGGAGTTCCATAGCCCTCTTATAGTTGTGGAACTTCTCAGTGACTTGCAATATCTTTATAATGTACATCAAAGGTACTTTATTCCTTAAATAACAGTCCTGCAGAAACCTCCCTGGAGGAACAGACACAGTATGAAACCACCGAAGGCGAACTAAAGTATACAAAAAGTGATGGATGGAATGCTTGAATTAATCACAATCACTGGTAATTACTCTGTGCCACATCCCAGTCCATTTTCATTTTGCACACCATGCATCGTAAGTTTGGGCTTTGGACCCAGCTATATTTAAATCAGTCTTCACCCTGCTCCAATGGGAACTGTCAAGCCTGAACAATGTAAATGTGTGTTCACTTTAAAGAGAGGCATACAAACTTTCTGTATGAATAGAAAACATTGATAACGTTTATACTGTGATTGCTGTTTCAGGCCATGGTTTGATTTAATTTGCAACATTAGGGTGAACAGTAGGAAATGTACATTTTCTGCATTTTATCCTAATCTATACCTTACTTTTATGAGTAACATGCTTCTCTCATTGTCAATTTGTGCATTCATCTATGGTCAGCTAAGGTTGTACAGTTGTTTATATATACATGTACATGTGTGTGTGTCTGTATATCTATGTGTGTGTTATATATATTTTAGTGACAATTGCGATTGTGTAGGTCAGAGTTTCCATAGGAGTAGTATTTTTTATTTTGCGAATAACTTTGGCGCCCTTTGATGAAGCTTCACGAAACATTCCAAAAACAATGTTAATCTACCTCATCTTCTTTGGCACAGTAGCAATGGATCGTGTTGACTGAAGTGCAGATGGAGGGAGGTAGCATAGTGGTGAAGGATTGCCATGCAGGAGTGAGTGAAAATGACATGACTCTGAAGAGGGGAGAGGTGAATAGGAATAAGGGGAGGCAGTGACTTGGCCTCCATGAAGGTACAGAAGGCAATCAACAGCTCTGAAAAGACAAGTGAGGGAGGTACAGGAAAAGATGAAGTGGAAATCAGTTCAGGAGTGGATGAGAAAAACTTCCAAACATATGGTATTGGGCCCATTAGGAGGTCATCTTTTGGGCAAATTATAATATTGACTTCTTTACATTTTTGCACAGAGAGACTAAGTGCAAAAGGGTTCCAAAGTGTAAGAGAGAGAACTGGCCAAATGGCCGAGGATATAAGTGAACATAGATACATGTACCACAGAGCAGTGCCACAGAAATACGTGGGTGAAGTAAAGTCAGCAAGCATCAGTTTCACTGGGTTTTCATGGCTCCATTATGACAATGAATTTTTCTCAAGGAAGTCCACAACACCTACATAGTCTTGAGAGGCTTTCGATAACAAGCTGTGGCTACAATTTGTGACCCTAACCAGACTGCTCACATCGGTACACACACGGAAGAGTTCACTTGCCCAACATGCCATTGAAAGAGCATCCCAGCTTGAGGAGACTGGTAAATTCATCCAGAATAGGACAAACAGGAGCCTGCTGTAATTTTAACAAAGGGGCATGTCACCAATTCCAGTGCATGACTGCTCTGTGTGAGGAGGAAGAACCCCTATTATGCAGTGCACGGGGACAGGCCATCATGGTTTTGGCAGAGACAGGGGGAAGATCAGAGGTGTGGTGGGCAAAGGCAACTACGCTGGTTAAACATGGAGCCATACAGCCATGGCTTCTATGGGACCCAGCATTGTTTTTGTAGGGAGGGATTAGCCAGGAAGTCAGGATTCCTTGCATATGAGCTAGATGGAGAAGGAATTCAGAGAATTTGAGATCCTGCAAGAAAAACATACAAGTGGTTATAGACAAATTGCAAAAGGAGATGGAAAGCAGCAGGATGGAGAACCCTTTTATGGGCCCTCCAATTGCAGACTCACCCACGACCTTTCCTGGCCAGGGCGAACATCCATGAATGATTTCATTGAGAACAGTTCATTATGTCAGAATGAACCAGGTAATTGATTTGGTTCAAAAGTGTGGTGCAGGTTCTGAGATGGGAAAAGCCAATATAAAGTCAGCATTTTGGTTTCTACCAATTCATCTTGATGACTTTCATTGACTGGGCATATGAGGGCAATACTGTTGGCATGGCAATGCCAATGGGGTGTTTGGGAGCCTGCACGGTATTCAAAACGTTCAGCACATTTGTAGAGTGGGTGGTAAAACAAGTGGCAGAGTGAACAGATGATACACTTCTTCAATGACTTTTTGATGGTGGGCAGAGCAGTTGCATGGGTGATTGTGAGAGATTGATAGAAGACAGATACACTGGAGTGGGTGGCTAACCAGTTTGGCATACCATTGCACATCAAGAAGAAAGAGGACCCATGCACTTGATTGACATTTTTGGGGGTTAAATATTACTAAACTGTGATGGGATCATGACAACCTGATGACAAGATGAGGGTATTAACTGGGGTGTTGCAAGGGTTGATTGGAAAAGACACGTACAAGCTATGGAAGATGCAGGGGGTGCCAGGGAACCTGATCTTTGCATGCAGGGTCGTAAACCCCTGTAGGAGTGTGGCTTTTGCCATGAGGGGTGCCACAAAATCACACCACAGTGTGAGAGTTACAGGAAGGGTGAGGCAAGATTTGCAGATGTGGTTAACAGTCTTGGAACAATACAACAGAATGACATTGTGGCTGTAGGCTGACCTCATGACATAAAAGTGAAGATGTTCTCCAACACGGTGGGTGCAGGAGGTTTCGCTGCATCTTGGAAGGGTCAGTGTTTGGCAGAAAAATGGCCACTGGCTTGGAGGTACAAAAGGCACAGCATAGCCTTCTTGGAGTCGTAATAACTGGTGGTGGCAGTAGGATTGTGGCGGAAAGAACTGAGAGATAAAAAAGTGACATTTGTGATTGGTGATGCCTCAGTAGTGTACGTGATCAACAAGATGACAAAGAAAGATAAGTATGGTTTGCGCTTGCTGAGAGAGCTGGGGTATACTGAGTTTCTAGGGTCAGGGGCAACAAGAAGGAACAATTCAAGACTGGGAAGGGAAGAGAGGTGGATGGACACAGTCAATTTTATGATGGAACAAATTGGGAAGGAGCTGACACCAGTGACTACTGGGTGGAAGATGGTGGGGATTGCATTTTATGGGAAAAGTTTTTGGGGTGTGATCCATATCTGGGGGATATGGGCAGGATGATACTGGAAAGCTGACCCAGAGAAAAGGGGAATAGATGAAGGAAGGCAAGGAAGTTGTTGACGATTTTCAGGGTTTTGGTGGCCCAGACAAGACCTTCATGCCATCCATGGGGGAAGGGTTGCTGTTTGGGGCTGTATTTTTGCTGTCGTTATTTTGGGGCACTTCAGTTTTTGGAAATTGGTTGGGGCGAAAATGTTATCGGGCTTGAGAATGAAAATGTGCTGCGAACAGAGAGGAGGATGTGTTTTCAGCTGTAGTGCAGCAAAACAGGTCAGAAAAGGAAAGCTAACATGGTTTGGCTGTGTAAATCTGGGGGGAAAGGAATTTGCCCAATGTGGATAGTGAATCATTTTTGGGGGGTGAGAGAATATGGGCCGGGTCCATTGTTCATACACAAGGATGACTCAAAGCTTACAGACAAACATGTACTGGAGGTTTCGTGGATGTGCTTGAGGAGGGGTGAAGGGTGGACCGAAAAGGACTTCTTCACCCCTTTGTTCAGAATAGAAGTGGCAACTGAAGGGTTTCGAGTGGGTTTGAGTGAGGAGCAGCTGAATGGTTTGAGGAGGTGGAAGAGTTACTAGATGTGGGGTTATGTGAGGTCAGCAATGACAGGGGAAACAGGAAGGTCTTAATGGCTGTACTTTCATATTGCAGGTGCAGATGCCAAGAAGTGTAGGAAGAGGGAGGTTTGGATATGTGGGCTTTCCATAGTGAGATTGGCAGGAAACATGTGGGAAAATAGTTCTAGGGCCAACAGCTGGGAGTGGATTTTGAAAAGGTGATACTAAGTTGTTATGGATTGAGCGAAATTTCATGGAGTCAGTTCATGCAAATAATGTGGGAATTAATGGAAAAGTTATGACTGTGTGATCCCCGTGCACTCTGAGGTATGTGGACGGTTTAACAATATAGTTTCGGCGCACCTTGTGAAACACGAAGTCCCAGCGTGTCTTTATCAATGCAAAAATGTTGTAAGAAAGAACATCTTCTCACTAACAAGGGCGCACTTAATATACGATGAAACTCGCTGGTTTCTTCATCAGTTTTCTTTTATTATTCAAAATTTTTAACTCCAAATGAATTTCAAAACTTTGTCAGTTCATATTGAAAATCATATTCAACGTTCATTTCCAATCAGGTGAAAATAAATTTTCATGACAACCTTAGATGTCCACCCAATGCATTTCGGGTCAAATAAAGGTCTGACCCTTCTTCAGGGGTCTAAAAGTAAATGAGACAGGACCATTAGCTTCACTCAAGCATACAGTCTAATACATGTGAATTAATCATGAATTTTAAATGCATATAACCACAAATTACATTACACATGATCGTTAACTCTTAAGGTCTAACCGCTTAAAAATATAATAAAGAATGCCTAGAGGCTAAAATTTTTTTTAAATGAAAGCAAAAAAACAGGCGACATTGGTAGTGCAACAACCTTCATCTGGTAAGGAAACATCAGCGAAAATGGTGGTGACAACTATGCTCAGCGAACAAAATCTAAAACACTAGAAGAGTTTTAGATTTTGTTCGCTGAGCATAGTTGTCACCACCATTTTCGCTGATGTTTCCTTACCAGATGAAGGTTGTTGCACTACCAATGTCGCCTGTTTTTTTGCTTTCATTTAAAAAAAATGTTTAGCCACTAGGCATTCTTTATTATATTTTTAAGCGGTTAGACCTTAAGAGTTAACGATCATGTGTAATGTAATTTGTGGTTATATGCATTTAAAATTCATGATTAATTCACATGTATTAGACTGTATGCTTGAGTGAAGCTAATGGTCCTGTCTCATTTACTTTTAGACCCCTGAAGAAGAGTCAGACCTTTATTTGACCCGAAATGCATTGGGTGGACATCTAAGGTTGTCATGAAAATTTATTTTCACCTGATTGGAAATGAACGTTGAATATGATTTTCAATATGAACTGACAAAGTTTTGAAATTCATTTGGAGTTAAAAATTTTGAATAATAAAAGAAAACTGATGAAGAAACCAGCGAGTTTCATTGTATATTAAGTGCGCCCTTGTTAGTGAGAAGATGTTCTTTCTTACAACATTTTTGAATTAATGGAAAAGTGTCAGCTTCCAGATATGGTGTTTTTGAACCTATGGGATAACAATTTGATTCAGTCTACAGGGTTGAAGGTGATCAAAATGATGAAGAAAAATCTAAGTTTTCTAAAGGAGAGGTAGAAGGGTACAGAGTTTTGTTGAGCACAGCTGGCGCCGTGTGGACTGTGGTGAGAGGCTTGGAAACCCCCAGCAATAGACAAAGCTCGCAAGATTAACAGAAACATTTTGGGGGTTTGCAAGGGGAGGGGTTGACAGTTATTAACCACTGAGAGATTGTTTATGATTTACCTGTTTTTTGTCATGATGGAGTCCATTTGTCACTGCTTTGCAAAAGACTGTACCTTAAAAGATTGATGGAGCAGACCGTTGAATGGATGGCATGAAATGAGCAGGTAGCGGTGGCACACTAAACACCTCTGGGGAGGGTTTTTCTGGTAGTGGTGGTGATGACGACTCAAAGAATGGAGAGATGGAGAAGTGAGAAAAAGGGGGACAGAGGAAGGCTGGGTAACAAGAGAAAGAGCCAAGAATCTACAGGAAGGCTTAGTCCAGGAGCGGGCAGGCTGACAATTGATAAATTGGTGGACAATAGAAAAGAGATCATATGAGGAAATTAAATCAAAAGTCTGTCTAAGGTCAGAATTGTTGGGGATAAGAAGGGTGGACATGTTTGGAGGAAAACTGTCAAGGTCATGCGATAGGTTAACGCTAAGACGATGTTTAGGGCATAATAGCTTGTGCAGCTCAGTATAGGGTTTTATGGGTTAGCCCGACTTACTGCCAATAAAACAGACGTTTGCACAACTTGAAAGAAGTGTCATAGTGATTTTCCTCCTAAACAAAGTATGAATGACAGGGGGCTGGCACCAGGACTCTCAATGTATGATTATGTATGTATGTAGAGGTTTGGTTTTTTTTATTTACAAGGGACTTGCAGGCAAATACATCTGCAGGCCCTCTTAAGAGGGTCTAGCAAGGGTTATAAAATTGCCAGTTCAAGACGATTTTATTTGGCAATTTGCCATAAAAGTTCATAACAACATCATAAGTCGTTGTTAAAATCAAAGATATAAAAAGCAATTAAGTGCACATAAAAGGGTATATACAACCACAAACATACACAATACGCATAACTAAATAATACTTTAAAATGATGATACATAATGATATATGAAGTACAAGAAAGTAAAAACAAACACAGTGAGCGCTAACTGATAACCCATTAGTACTTTACGGCACAAGTTGGAGTACTCTTTATTGTCAGAGCCTCCACATGGCCTGCAGAAACCGAAAGACCACAAAATCTACACATTGGTTAGTATTTGTTTTTAAAATTCTCAGTGTCTTTTTAAATTCCTTGACCCCCATATTACGGCAGAGTGGCAAAATGCATTTTTTCTAATACTTTGATATGGGAAACATCAATTACCATGCGGGCATTGCATCGCAATGCCTTTACATCGCGGGTATTACAACGCTAGTCATTACAACAACTTGCGCTGGATAGCGCTCTAACCTAAGTAATAGTATGATTTACTATTCCAACACCTCCCCTACTATACGTAGACTGGTGTTGGAATAGTAAATCATACTATTCCTAAGTCCTGTGCCCTCCAGCGCAAGTCGTTGTATTGACTTGCGTTGTAAAAACTGCAATCTAACGTTCCGCCATCATTTTGATCGCGTTGTAACATCACATATTCCTTTGATATACGGGGCAGAAAAGTAAAACATTCTCAACTGTTTCTTTTGAGTTAATACAAGATGGGCACTGCCTATCTCTTGGCCTAGATTCATACCCCCACTGGCTATAAATGAGGAGAGTGGCAAAGTCCCATATCAAAATTGCAGGTAGAGGTTACTGGTGGTTATAGGCTCTATTTCATTCACTTACCTCTCTTCCTCATATCCATCCATAAACATTAAGAACGTCGACATGAGGGGCCCACACTGGACTAGCCTTGCATGAAGCCCAATTTATGTTGCCAATAGGCTCTCCTGATTTGTTCTTTAGAGATTGCACAAGCCTCCACTGGGGCACCCCACAATCGCTAAGGCCTAATATTTGTGAGGGTTGTCACACTATGCAAAATTGGTTTGTCAGTCAAACTGCTCAGTTAAAGTGACACCCAAGTAGTCAAAAGTGTGAACGTGCTCCAAGGGAGATCCTCTCAACATAAGATTTGGATGAGTGGAATGCCTGGGTTAAAAAACATATATTTGGTTTTAGCGATGTTAATGTCAAAGCTCCTTCGCTTACAAAAGCAATTAAATCTGTTCAGAATTCTTTGCAGACCCATAGGTGTTTTTGAGAGGAGCAGCATGTCATCAGCGACCATCAAGTCAGGCACCCTGGTGTTTTAAAGGTGTGGTGCGCCAGACTCGCATTGGTCCACATAGACTACCAGGTCATAAATTAATAGTTTACATAGAGAAGGTGCGAGGACGCATCCCTGCCTGACCCCTCTATTTACTGGGAATGGATTTGTCATTCCGCCCATCTGCCCACATCTTACTTGCCCGCAGTTATTATCATGGAGTCTCATAATCATATGCAAAAGATATTGGGGGACCCGTATATCAGCCAAAGAGTAGGGCGGGATACAAGGCCAAACGCTGACCTTAAGTCAATAAACACCACTTAAGATGACCACCCCCCTATTAGAACGCTCTTCCAGTGCAACAGCTGGAGATGAGACACCTCATCTCTTGTACAGGTGCGTTCTCTACAACCAGTTGTAAGGGGGTCAATATCTCTGTAGTGGTCATCCATTCTTGCAGTCTACCCAAGATTACCCTCGCAAAAAGCTTTTAGGCTCTGTTAATGAGGCTTATAGGCCTATAGTTTGAAGGACGATCACAGGATCCCTTCTTGCAAATAGGAATAATCGCTGCCCCAGCCCAAGTAGATGGGTGTGGACCCCTTTCATTATAGCATTAAACATTAAAGCAAAATAGGGGCTCCAGAAGTCAATCCCATCCAAGAATGATCCACTGGTACCTTGTCAAGCCTTCAACCCAAAGACTTTGTCAAAGGAAGAAAAAAAAAAATCCGTGCCTACTACAGTAATCTGTCAGATTCCATGAAATAAAATGCCCACATACAGCCTTTAACACAATATAATAACAATCCAGCCTTGAAGGCCTATTGGTTTTTAAATATAACTTTCACAATAAATTAGTCGGGCTTATTGCCTTTGTTGTCATTTTTCCTTATAAACAGATCAGATCTATGGCATCTGACTAAACTTTTCCTAACAAACCATTCAGGCCTAAAGCTTTATCATTGACTCATCACCAAAGCCAACGCAGGTCTACTTTAAGAGGCATAGGCGTTCCTGCAAAATAACCATCATGCATACAGGCCTGAAGTTAAAATGTTTACACAATCAGAGTTATATCGAGCATAAGCTTGGTCACAAGGCAGCCATCAGGCACACAATCAACACAATTACAAATACATATAAAAGTAAAATACTGCAAAACAATATACATCCTCTCTTAAGGTCCAACAAGGATTATCACAGTGCACATCTTCTAACACAAGGGCTTATCTGAAAGGGTAACCAACACCAAATCCCTTATTTCTTAACTGAGATTACATGCAACAAAATACCAGTCTACAGCTGTCAACATAGTGTAAAAACAATCCACCGTTAAAGGCTAATTGGCATTAACAAATGTAAATTGGACGCACGGCCTTTGTCATAACTTTTCATAATATATTGATCAAAACTATAGCCTTGATCATTCAGCCATTGGGAACAGTTTCCCTGAGTTTAAGTTTCTTCAGTAGGCAAAATGTGAATTACAACCAATTTTTCAGCAGAAACTGACTTCTGAACATATCAAACCTGCACTCGTGGAAATCAAGATATAGGTGCAGCCAAAGACCCTCTGTCAACAGCACAGGTGCCAGCAGACCCGATTTACGCATGATGAGCCTAACTTTTTAACCAAGAATTGCTTCATTTTAGCTGTCTCCAGACTATTGTCTCGGCATCAATCCATGTTAGTGGGTAAAATCACCCACTTTCTTGTAGAATGTTGGCATGCGTGCAACAATGCGTCTCGGTGCTCTTTCACTATCGATCCTACAAGTTATGCTACAGCTGATCTGTCGAGCCGGACGTAAAAAGCGTAGCCTTTGAAAATACCAGTGAAATAAAACGAGAATCAGGCTGGGAAATGGCGGATTTCACGCGCACGTTCGGCTGGCTTAGACTTTTCACGGTCGTGCACCTGCCTCGCTGTGACGGTCGGTGAAGGTGCCCCCAGCGGCCTCCCTATCACGAAGCCGGGGGCAGTGGCAGGGGATCAGTGTGAGGCTACATTTTACATTTGTGAACTTTGAAGCAAGCCCAACGCGTAGCCCCCGCGAGGCGGCGTGAAGCCACACAGTACGACTGTCAGAAACATAACGAGGACGGAGCTTTCTTCAAACAGCTTGCGCTCCCCCGAGCAGCTCGGAGTTTCCGTGCTCTGCTCCCACGTGGGGCACGGTGTCCCCTCGCCTCAAAGAAATGTCAAAAATACGACTCCGCTTCGGTTCCTTCATCTTTTTTAACCATTTTATTTCTTCCCTCCGTGTTTCTGTGCCCAGGATTACTATAAGGGAAATCTGTGATAATGAAGCAGATTACCTAGCTCCAAAAATAAAATCTCTCTGCGCTGGCGAGAAGAATTTATGAAGCGAATTCACACTGAGCGAAAACAAGCATTGGCAAAACCAAAGGCACTCCTACCCGGAGACCTATTGTCTTTGCCAATAGATTTAGCTGTGCTGTACAGCATGCTCGATGCTGTGCAGTATGACTAAAAAAAGAGAAAAAAAGCCATTTTGTAGCGCTGTGCGCAAAGCATGCATGAGCCTACAAAATGATGTGACCACTTTTTTTTCTTTTTGCGCATCAATCTGAGTTGGATCAGTCAACAAAAGGAAACTAGTATTTGCAATGCAACAGGTCTCGCATTTACGAGAGTTTGAGCTATTGACATTGTAAATGACAATGGGGCATATTATCAAGGGACATAACGCCGCTTTTTAGGCACATAGCGCCAAAAAAGCGGCGATTTTTTTATCGCACAATCATCAGGGTGGTGCTAACATGCATTAGCGCATGTTAGCTGCCGTTTCCGTGACGCTTTGTATCTTAGCAATATACATTGCTAATTAGATGCAAAGTATGCGTTACTGCCAAGAAACAACATGACAGATGTCGCTAACACGACATCGCAGTATTTACAATGTGGCCAAGGAACCGCAACGCGATTAAGAAGGCCGCGCAAACTGCGGTTTTCACCGTATTCTTAAGTCCGCTTGAAAGTTGCCTGAGCCATGTTTTGTATGGGAGGTGGAACATCTGGTTACGTCCACACTCCCCTATTATCAAGCTTTTCATCAGCGTGTGAAATCATCGCCGGATTTCACACGCTAATGAGGATTATCGCTATCGCTGGTTTGTACATCGCCTGTTAGCAGAGCGTTGTTAATACGCCGCTAACACGGCGATATAAACCAGCGATAGACGGCGATAATCAAATTTGCGCTAAGCGCGATTTGCGATGTTTACCGCTACCCGTTGATAATATGCCCCAATGCCTTTTATTTATGTGTTGTTTTTAAAACAGATAAAAGGAATTGTCCTTTACAATGCCAATACCTTAAACTCTCACAAATGTGAGACCTATTGCATTGCAAATGCCAGCGCCCAAGCTATACATTTTGTTAAAACCGTTAGGAGAGAGCGTGTCCGACAAAGCTATTTGTGAAAATAGTGCTCAGAGTCTGTAATTGAAGCCTACAGAGTAATAACACACTTAAAAGGGGGTGTCGCCATTGGAGGCTACAAAATTAAACAAGGTGGTACTAAGGAGGGACTACTAAGCTGATTGACCAATGAACAGCCACAGTTTACAGTGGACAATGACACAAGCCAATGAAAAATATGGGTGGAGAGTGGGCGGAGCTTCAAGTCTCTACCCGAATACAGCATGCCTCGCAGAGCAGCGCATTCGCTGCCAAGGCTCAACCTAAAAACAAATAGCGCAAGCGGTTGGGGAAAAACAACATAGAAGGGAGGTTTGAATCAAGAAGGGCTAGTGTGGGGAAGCACCTGGAAGGTGGGAGGAAGCAAAGGGGGCAGGCAGAAGCAACAGGGCAGCACGGGTGAGAGGAACCAACATAAAGGGCACAGGGATTGAAGCAAAAGGAGGTAGAGAGTGCCTGAAGAGCATACAAGTGAGAAAGAAATGCAGGGACAAGGCACTGCAGGGACAAAGCACACAAGGGCACGGAGGGTGTGCAGAGAAAAGTATGCCGGTAGAGAAGGAGTAACATGAACCTGGTAGAAGGGGGAGTACAGGAGGGAGACAGTTTGAAAACACATACACTCTTGCGGCGTGCTTAAACAAAAAGAAAAAGGAGTGTCTGAAAAGTGAGGTATGGAAGGACACAATAAATGCATCCAAGCGAGGAACAAAACCATAAAGAAGAAATAATGCCCACAAAAGTAGAAAAATAAATAAGCCAGCAAATGAGATTGACAATCCCCTTGCTTGCTTTTATAGTTAAGTTTTATGATATTCTATTTAATATTTCTGTAATGCAAAAAACATCTAAAGCCAAAACACTCAACAAGGGCCTAATTAAAGCTACCTTTCTTAAATATAGGCATGAATTTAGGATGGAGGACTTGAAGAAATCGACTGTTGTCTTATATATGTCAATTAACCCCATGGAAGACTGTCAGTATTATTTGCCACTCGTTAATACTTACCATCGATTTGTTTTGCCGTGGCTGTCTGCATGTATAGCTCACCATCTAGTTGCCATCCCTAAGATTGGGGTTCATCTGCTAGACTCTTCCCCTGTCCCTGTGATGGTCAATCGAATCAAAGCACCCAGCACTTTATGTTTTTTTGTGTCTCTTACAAATACCTAAGGAGCTTCTATCTTATACCTGTTCTCCTGGCTCAGAACATTAGAGATACTGCGGTGAAGTATTTATTTTCTCTCCAAGACCCTCATTTATTTTTCCTGTTGCATTTTATACAAGAGGGGCCTGATATCTCAGGAAAAATATGGTGTGCTAACTGTGACTCAGATGTTTTTTAAAATTCTTCTTATGTATCACATTTTATCCTGTGATTCTTTTATATTGTACTTTTGTGATTTCTATATGTACTTTTTTGGCTGTTCGTCCGATGCCGCTTGGATCGCCTTTGACCCCCCCATTAATTCCAATGGCTGGTAAAGAAAGAATTTTGACATTTACAGACCACTGTCTATGGAAGTGAACTGACACCGGCTGACACCTCCCTGAAAATTGCTGCTAAGTTGGATGTGCAATTTGCGGGACCTCAAATCGTTTGGCTGTCACCCTCCCCCTGTCCTGATGAAGACCCGCCTTGATGCACATTAACCAGCACTACCGATAAGGGTCGAAACGTCAACGTTGTTGTCTATATGAGTCCACGCAATTCCCTGACTTGAACAGAGAATCATATCTTCCTTTGGGGCATATGCAATGAACTGTGGACACACATGTGAAATATTGTTGTTTTGTGTTATATATGTTTTTTAAGCCACCCATGTACAGCACTCTGTCACATATCACAAAAAGTCACTACCTGTACCACACAGCCATTGGCTCATCCGCAGTATGTTTTTTATGTTTTTGACAGCCGTCTATTGATTTGTATATACATAAAATACCAAGCAAAGGAATTTAGTTGTTTTGGCAGAAATTGTTTCTCTTCTTGGTGTGTTACTCCGTTATATGACTAAATGCATATTGTTTTCGAAGGACTAAGTACCTATCACAAATCAGTTGATCCCACACAGAACCACTGTTTTTCTCATTATGGGCCACAGCAGGGTGATATTCAAGTCTTCCCTGATGCACTGTGGGTAATATGTGAGGTCGCCTGGACTACCACTGCATGAGGTATTGAGGTTCTGCCGAGCTCATACTGAATATGTTCATACTATTGGGCACTGTATGGTGATAGATCTTGTGTGTTCACCATCACAACCTGAGTGAGAAGGCAGTATATGCCTAGTGTTTCTTGTTATAGTCTACTCCACTTGGATAAATTGCCATCACTCTTCAAATTTTTTTTTATTGTGCTTGTCATTTACCATTCACATTCTTCTGGTGCAGGTTTACTTGTGGTGGACAGCTTCATTCAGTCACAGTTCAGCTCAGACAGAGCCACAAGATTCCAGAACATTTTTAGGTCGGGCTTGACAGTGCAGCTGTTGTTGAACTATTGCTGCCAATGCGAAATCTGAACATAGAGTGGGCTTTGGCTCCACCAACATAAGTAATTCTATCTCCCACCATGCTATTGGCTGTTTGTTGTATTATTCCGCCTTTTAGTAAATGCTTCCATTTAAAATGATCATATAAAACCTTGCATCCGCTATGCATTGAAGACAGATAGCAAAATATGTTTTTGCTGCTTTTTTCCAGTTCTAATAAGGCCAACAGGTCTGGCTTTGATGTGCTAAACAACATTTGTGCAGGCAAAACATGCAATCAACATTTGTGCATGCCTGTATTTGCATGCAATAGCACTTAAAACAAGAACCATTGTCTATGCAAATGCATAGAATTTATTATGTCACCACAAATCCAGCACATTTTGGCTCACAGAGGCTTACAAGAGTCTACTGTGTAATTTTAATCTTGAAGGGCTGCAAGTTTTGTTTTCACTGTTTTGATAATGTAGTATCAGAATATTGATGATAGAATATTCTCTGTTGCAAATATTGTGTCCTAAATATTGTCTAGAAAATATTGCTCCATTGGAGTTATTATTAGTAAATCTACCCGATAGGGAAATATTTTTGTAATCAATATTTAGGACACAATATTTATGTCAGGCTATGTTTTTTTGTATATAGTACTCTGGCATACAGCCTTTCAGATTATGAATATAGCACATTTACAATGCAGTGTGTGGAGCAAGGAAGGCCTCCAGCTCAATTTCTTTCAGAGACTGCATGATTTTATGACATGTTTCCTCATAGACAGCATCATCTTCCAAGTCACGGTAGCTTAACAATGCAACAGACATTCAGCACAGTTGCTAATGGAGGCAAAACACTACAGATATTTAAAGTCATGGTGGCCACAAGCATTCTTAGTTTGGCTTATTGGACTCAAAGCATCAGTACAGTTTGGCTCAGGGCAAGCAATGTACCCCTGAAATAGGTTCATAAAAGCCATGACCTGCTGGTGCAGTTTGGCTCACCAAAGGTTCCTCTCAGCACATGTTGGTGCAGACTGGTCTTTAAGTCAGCTTCCATCACAGGTTAGCTCATGATTGGCCTCACGCTTCCATCACCTCCGGGCTTATCGAGGTGCATCAGTATAGTGTGGCTCACGGAGGACGATGTGCTTCCGAATGGATCCTCTCTTCCAAGGGATCACCCAAAAGTCACCTTCGCTGCTCCCCCAGCAAAGTCCTTGGCTGTTGTTGAGAGTAGGGGGCACCCCAAATGTCCTTGTATTTCCCTTTGATGGATTATAACCCCTGAGAGGCTAATAATAAAAACTTCATATTTTGCTACAACCCCCTTCTGAATAATGCAAATTATTTCTTTTTGCAAGTTAGCTGGTGAAAGGTTACTATCTGAGTAGAAAGCTGCTTCAGCTGGTGTAAACTCTTGTTTAGGCAGATGGTGGAAACAATTATATGAGATTTTCGGTCTTATCTCGTAGTTTAAACATCGTTTGCTCTTTCTCAACTTTCATGCAGTTTATTAGCTTACTTGTGTATACCATTCCTAAGCAAGAAAGCTAAATTAGATTTTTCTTTACAGCATAGCATTTGTGATAGCAGTAGCCACTCAGGTGAAATCAGTAGAAAAACCTCTGGTCAAGTAGCACTGAAACAAAAGTGGCACAGAAACAACACATTTGGTCTTCTTCAGGACAATGACAAACTGATGTCTTGGAACCTCCACTTCATTTATTATCAATCTCCAAAATGTTAAATAAGACTGTCAAATAATGAGACCAGATAATATGCAGAATAGTAGTTAACTGTATCCCTTTTTAAGGCCACAAAATAAATCAAGCAGTTGGTCTAGACTATGAGTAGGGCCGGAAGGAAAATAGCAAGATCTAGAATGTCAAGTTTGGCAAAGGATCCTGAGCTGCTTTTGATTCAATATCCACTAGCCACACATTAATGACCCAAAGAATCACAATACAACTTGTAACCAACAATAAAAAATAATTCAGATCCAGCATCCACCATATCCCAAAGCATTTTTAGCAATAAATCAATGGAGAGAATACAGAGAGCAAAAACATTACCTTGCAAGATGTTCACCTGCAATAGAACATGTAATGGACCAAATATCTTCCCTCAAAGAGTCACTAATTACTATACCTACATCTCTACCAGAAGTGTTAGTAATTGTGATGCATATTAACACCAGAATGAAATGCTTCTGTGATGAAAGGGGACGGGACATCTGTAAGCCAACTTTCCATAATAGACCTTACCTCCAGAGAACATCATGCATTTACAAAGACTAAGGTAACGCTGGATGATCATTAACATAAAGCATTAAAAGATGTAACAATTGCGATGGTGAGCGAATCAGGTCAGACATCACCTGTGATGGATACAACTCTTAAGGGGGCCAGCCAGTAAAGGAAGCCCGAATGTATCTCAAATTTCAAACAGACATCATTAGGCAAAGCTGCATTCTAGAATCCCTTGAGGTACTGAACATGTCAAGAATGAGCCCTCCGACAACAGGCTGGTAGTACAGGTAAACTATATAGGGGCACATGCATCAGGAAATGCTTTTGCAAGTCCTTAATTGCGGTTATTAAGGAATCGCAATTAGGGACTCTCAAAAGCCTATGCATGTAGAAATTGCTATTAAAATAGTGATTTCTAAACATTCCTTAATTGTGACTCGCAAATTGCGAGTCGCAATTAAGGAATGGCTTCCCATTCATTCCTATGGGTCTACAGGTACTCGCAAATTGCGCATGCAATTTTAAGGGTCCAAAGGTGTCAAAATGACACCCTGTTGCACCCCTGAAATTGTGATGTGCACCCATGTTGCGCACACACATGCCCCAAGGGCATGTGTGTGTGTAACCTGAAACCTTGAAAAAGGCAATTTAGTGCCTTTTTCAAGGTTTTTGCAAAATACAGACCAGAGTAATTTCTCTGCTTTTTGCGGCCCCAAATTGCAAATTCGCTATTTCTAAGGGGTACATGCATTGCATTTAATAAATCGCAATAAATTGCAATTTCTTAAATTGCGAGTGCCTTAAACTTTGATGCATCGCAAAAGCCATTTTTGCGAGCGCAAATGGCCATTTTTTGCGAATCACACCTTTTGCACTCGCAAAAAACGTTGATGCATGTGTCTGTTAATCTCTTAGGTAAGGAGCCCAAAAGATCATGATCCAGGGAGGCCTATAATTTCGGCGAAGGGGGCCTTATTGGAAGCTATGGCCAACTTTTTGGATGTATTTTTATTGCCATATGTCAAAGGTCTGACTTCTTACTTACAAGACACAGGTGACCTGTTGAGACATCTACAGGAAATTCCTTGGCAAGCAACATACACATTAATCACGATGGATGTCATATCATTGTATTCTAATATTCAGAATGACATTGGCTTAAAAGCCTGTGAACACTTTTTGTCAGACAGAAATATTCAATTTGCATATCACAATAAAATGTTATTGGAAATGATCCAAATTTGTTTAGAACAAAGTACATTCATGTTCGGGGAAGAGATCTTCCGCCAAGTAAAGGGTACAGCAATGGGATTTTCTTTTAGCCCTTCTTATGCCTGCCTCACGATGGGGCTATGGGAAAAAACTTGGGCATGGAGAAATGAAAATGACCACCATGTAAACAAGACCATAGCATGGCTAAGATACATTGACGATCTGCTGATAATATGGGAAGGAACCAAAGATGAGTTTGCGGAGTATTTTAAGATATGGAACAACTCAGAATTCAACTTAAAATTCACATATGACATCAGTGATGACCAAGTTGTGTTTTTGGACACTGAAATTTACATAGTGGACAATACAGTGCATACCACTTTACATCGCAAAAACACAGCCACAAATGCAGTTTTACATGCAGAAAGCTTTCACCAAAAAAGTTTGATAAACAATATCCCACATGGGGAATTTTTGAGGATAAAGAGGATATGCTCAAGAGAAGAGGAATGGTTAAAACATCAAAACCAAGCAGCAGCAAGATTTAAAAAAAGAAATTACAGCTCAAAAGCTATCCAAACATCATTACAACGAACACTTTCCATCAATAGAACTGATCTGTTGAAAGAAAGAGAAAAACAAACGGATACAGATAAGGACAACAAAATCAGGTTCAGAACAACACACTCTATGGAAAATCTTCAATTGATGAAAATAATGCGTTAAAATTGGCATATCCTACATATGGACTCAACAATAGCCAAAATAGTGGGAGACCATCCAAACATCACATATAGACCGGCAAAAAATCTAAGGGACCAATTGGTTCATAGTCACTTTCAAGATCCAAAGAAACAAGAAACCTGGTTAAAACCAAAGGGCTTTTTCAAATGTACTGTTTAAGTATGCACAATTGCCCAAAATGTGAAGGAAGTAATGATGGCTAATAAACGCATATGGAAAATTCAGCAGTTGATCAACTGTAAAAGCCAATTTGTCATTTACATAATTGAATGTCCCTGCTCATTGAAATATGTGGGGAGTACCAAGTGTGAATTAAACAAACGTATTTTGGAACATGTCCGAGCCACAATAAACACAGACAGGAGCAACGCTGTGGCCAAACATTTGGAAAGGGAACATAATGGAAAGTGGAAGGACTTGAAATTTTATGCTGTAGAAGCTGTGGGAATACATCCTAGAGGAGGAGATCGAGAAAAAGTTCTCAGGCAGAAAGAATCCAAACACATTCTGAACTTTCGAACTCTAACTCCATATTGATTAAATCAAGACGAGGAACTCCATTATCATTTGTGAACTGTTGAGAAACCGTAGTAGACTATATACCAAAGCGTATCAAGGAAAATCTAGGACTGTAATATTGACCTCCCGCATATATAAATTTGTTTTATAGTTTCTTTTTCACAACAATTTTGGGATAATCACGGGTGGATTGGGGTCAGCATAAACTGTGTGTTAAAAATCCTTTTCTGTCTCAATACCAAGAAATTTCAGATATTAGGGAACTTTCTAATCAAAATCAATAATTATCATTAGATTGGTCATCCTATGATGAGTATGATGGATATATGCCCACTGGGGGGGCAAAAATAGAATTATGTACTACAATATACACCTAGTTATCGAAATGATGGAATGAGCTTTAACTATAAGACCAGGATATCCAAAATATTGGAAAGGCCCACTAGAGGGCAGAATTTCCTAGATGGTCTTTGTTAGAAAAATACTGTTAATAATTTAATTGGTAACATTCGGATAAGAAATTGTACTCGTTCATATAATTGAACTAATTGACACACAAAAAAAGAACAGTTTGACTCAATGAGTAATGATTTGTGTGATCGTAAAATTGCATATATCTTTGTATTATAGGAAAGGTTTTCTGCACTACAATAACCAGAATGCTTAGCTGTACCCACCAGGAAATTATGTAATTTCACAATAGATGTAAGTTTAAAGTACGAAAAAAAGTGGTTTGCTGCAAGTCTCGTGAGCAAGGTCTCCATAGAGACCGAAACGCGTAGAATTCTTGTCACTGGCACGCTATGAGAAAATAAAGAAATTAAATTAAATAAGCTTTTGTGATAACGCTGCATCTGTTCCATGAGTGCGCGAGGAAGCCCTGTTGGGAGAGGAATGAAAATTGGTAACGGCTTGACCCTGCCATACCTCGGACGCACCGTCATAAGAGCGCCCAGGCATCCATAAAGTGGGTCGTGCTGTAAAGCAAGATATATATATATCCCGTCAGAAAATGTCTTTCATAGATGAAATAAAACGTATAGTGTGAAAGTATTAACACGATAGGTATACTGAACATACAATATAATATATTATATTGACAGCAGTGAATTGACGAAAATAACAATGTATTCACATATTTGTAACCTGGATTTAACTATGTTACGGTCTTTTCATGAACTGCCTCAATGTATGTTTGCATGTTGTAACTTCGTTACACTTACCTGTGGTACGAGTATTCCTCATATGAATGATACACCTTTTGCAAGCTTTCTTCCATGTCTATGCATCTGTGCCAGCATCACGTGCAGAGTGAGTTACGCCTACATAAGGGTGGTACTTGGTTCAACACGTTGTCATGTGAACAAGGCTCAGGTAGAGCCGAAACGTTATGGCGACTAGCACGCGAGATTTATAAATAAAAAAATTGCACTGAAGACCGAGGTCCGTGTCTGTATTGTTGTGGACTGGCACCTGAAGCGGGCGGACGCGACGCAAACTACGGAAAGTAACGGATATTATTGGCCGGGTGGCGACGTACGGCCATCTCACGGGACCCTCTCCGCAATGGACAACGCCTGAAACGAAGCCAATCCCCGGAGTCCGGGTTATTCAAATCCTTGGAAGAGGAACGGCGTTTGACCCCCCCAGTGTGACGGAACTGACGGCCTGAACGTGATCCATAGAGAAGGATTCCTTGGGGAGTGCCGCGTCGGAGGACACGCCACACCGAAGGTAACCGCTCGCAACAGATTTGTTTTTGGCCGGGACAGTCCGATTTACGGGGGAGGAGAGTTTGAGTGCTGTCGGGGTAATTTGGATAGTGAACCTGAATTAGCATCAGAGTTGACCCCCAGACGATAAACTTTGAATACTCGCACCAAGTGCAAACAAGCAATATGTCGACCGACAACGTGGATGAACGGGAGGCGGCGGCATTGAAAATGTTCTCTGACAGTCTCCCCACAACAATGGTAACACGGGATACAAGCGGCAATGAACCCATAATGAGTCATAGTACTTTGAAAGAAAAATTTAAGATTTTAGAGAAAAAACTTCGCAATGAACAGAGTAAATGGTGGGAAGCAAAGTCATTACAGAGCTACCTGGATGTAAACAGGATACCGAGGGGCCTCCGTATCTTAATGGCGCCAAGCTACGAAAACCCAAACCCGGAATTAATGAAAGAGTGGGCCGAGAGCAATTTAGAAGCCTCACGTAGACTTGTACAAATCTTAGTCAAATACGCAGATATCGACAGAGCGCAACTATTAAAGGAAATAGCCACGATCCAGGATGAATTAGAAGGGATTGAGGATAACGAGGAAAAGAGAAAATTAACAACTGAAATGAAGGACAGACTTAGGAAAGAACAAACAAAAATAATGGACAGGAAAGCATATAAATTTCAGAGAGATCGTAATGATTATGAGCTGGGACAGATCTTCACTTTCTCCAAAAAACATGATGCTTTTCGTGGTAATAAAAACAAAACCCCGGGCCAATCCAAATTTGGAGTAATGAACAAAGAACAAGGGGAGTCTACGAGGTCCGACATAAGTTCGATGACCAGCAGTGGTTCGGATTCAGATCAGAGGCAATCAGCATCTAATGATATGGCCAAACCACGACCGGGGGATGAAATTCATTTTTTATGCCAGGAACGGATGCAAACCCTACGGCCCCGTGTCCAAAAGAATTACGGAGGAAATACGCAAACTACAGGCGCAGGCAGAGGCACAGGGCAAGGAGGGGGCACATCATACAAGAGAAGAGGCAGAGGTCAATGGAGAGGCAACAAGCAATTATCGATGAAACCTCAATAATCAACTTGACCACTACAATACTTACCGAAGAAGAAGAGAGTATTTTAAAATTGGGCCTCTCCTATGCCCCACCTACCAACATGAACTACATCAATACAAGGTTTGACATGTACAAAGCTGTACGCAAATTGAAACTCCGCAAATTTCATTTGTTGAAAAACAAAACCATGGCTGAAATAGCAGAACCCGAGCTCTCTGGGGACATCACTGCATCAGGGTCGACAATACCCAGTGGTATACTAGAGCTGTGGATGGGTAAAGAAGTGGATGCTATGGAGACCCAGTCTGGGGGAACGGATGTTCCAATCAGTAGGATTTCTTTGAAACAAACAGCACCAGTTACACCTTTCAAACCTACCTCAACCTTCACCCCAATTTTGGCACGGGACTCTATCGACATATTCAATGAGAATGTGATTTCGCAAATCAAAGAAATGCACAAGAAAAATAGTCACAGGAAACCTAAATTTGATATCAGGAAGAAGCACTACGACACTTTAATTCATAAACTGAGCAAGGATATGAAAATGGTAATACGCTCAAGTGACAAAGGAGGAAACATTGTATTGATGACCAAGACAATGTATGATCGTGAGGCATATTCCCAGCTGAACAACAGGGAGCACTACGAACGGAGCAATGTATCTAAGATGAAGCAATTGCAAGCCGAATACCACAAGAAACTGTCTAGATGGAGAAACAGGGCTATGCTGTCAGATGATGAACACAAATTTTTAAGAAATGAGCATCCAATCACTCCCTTTATTTATTTTATCCCCAAAGTTCACAAAGATATAAAAAACCCGCCAGGCAGGCCCATCATCTCTGCCAGAGGTGGGTTATTGGAAAAGACATCAGTCTATATAGACTACTTTTTACAAGGAGCAGTGAAGTCATTGGACTCCTATGTGCAGGACACAGGGGATTTTTTGTACAAATTACAAGCGGTACAATGGAAAGATGATTATTGGATGCTAGCATTGGATGTCTCATCACTTTACACTAGTATAGTGCATAAAGATGGTATAGCAGCTGTTATGTACTACCTGTCCAGACGTGAGGAACAGTTCAGTGATCATACCGCTATGCTATTGGAAATGCTCAATATTTGTTTGACCAATAATGTATTCATGTACAACAACTTGCTATACCGCCAACTACAGGGCGTAGCTATGGGGGCCAGTTTTTCTCCAAGCTACGCTTGTTTACACATGGGGGCTTGGGAGGAACTGGTCCTCAGGGTGCAATATGAAGAGATTATGAGATCCAACATTGTTGTTTGGTTTCGATATATTGACGATTTATTTGTAATCTGGCAGGGCGACAGGGAATCGGCTGAAACTTTTGTCAATGCCATCAATATCAATACATTGAACCTTAATTTCACTGTAACTATGAGCCAAACTAATGTGATGTTTCTAGACACAGAGGTCTATATCAATAAGGGAAAAATCGAAACCAGACTTTTTAGGAAAGCCACGGCCGGCAATACCATATTGCATGCGGCCAGTGCTCATCCTCAACACCTGATTGCAAGCATACCTTTTGGTGAGATGTTGCGCCTACGTAGAATCTGTAGCAATGAGGAAGAATGGAACAAAGCTCAGGCATCCAGTAAGGTCAGGTTTCTACAACGTGGCTACTCTGAATCAGTGATTGACAAGGCCATAACCAAAGCTCAGGCAAGGGAGAGACAGGGGCTATTCGAGAAATATGGTCCACCTGCCATCAGTGATCTGGTACCTACCAACACCGTTAATTTATCTAATGAATTTAGATTCATTACAGGGTACAACAATCAACATCGGGAATTGTACCGTATAATTAACAGATATTGGCCAACATTAAAAAGTGATTCGGTACTGGGTCCCAATCTGCCTCGTAGGGCTACCCTCACCTTTAGTCGGGCCCCCTCAATGAGGGATAGCCTTGTCAATACCAACCCTGAGACCATAGAAAAATCCACGTGGCTGCAAACCAATGGGGGTTTTTATAAATGTAAGGTATGCAAGGCCTGTACACACGGGGTAAACACAAAGACTTACAAAGATGGATTCAGTGAAAGAAAAAACAAAATTGAGAAGGTACTAACCTGTAAAACCGAGTATGCTATATATGTCCTTCAGTGCCCCTGTGCACTCAGATATGTGGGCAGCACCAAGTTAGAAGTGCACAAACGTATTTTGCAACATCTTAGGGCCATTACGAACCAGGATAATACGTATCCGGTGGCCCGCCACTTCAGGGAGGCACACCACAGTAACAACAATGAATTATCATTCTTTGTTATTGATGCAATACCAGCTAGCAGACGAGGAGGCAATAGGGAAGCAATGCTTCGCAAGCTAGAAACAAAATATATACTCCGTCTTGACAGCAAATGGCCTACCGGTTTGAATGTTACTGAGGATTTGCATACTGGCCTCCACTAGAATTAGTATTTTTGCTATCATGTACTATACTAGGAAAGGCTGCTGTTTTACTGTAACTTCTTGGTATATTGGTCCAAATGTGCACACTGATTTTATTTAATGTCTTATTGAATATTTTATGAATTACTGTATGGAATATTTTATGGAACATTTTAGTAATATTTTAAGGGTTTTATAAAAAAATACGCGGAGGTTGACATTTTATCCTCTCATGTATTATGTAATATTTATCATTTTAGGTATAATAATGTTCACCAATACTTAATTTTAGGCCATGAATTTTTATGATCTATAGGCGGTTTTACATATAGAGTTACAACTTATGAATGCGTGATACCTTATAAACCTTTGCACATTTGCACACCCTGCACTTTAGCACTGCAGACACTTTGTTCTAATTTAACCTCGTGATTGACTAAGTTTTTGTCTACATACACAGTGACTTGTGGCCACTAGTAACAGCAAAGATTGAAGCTATAAGACCCACTATTCTTATCTGTTCATCGCGAAGCTATCTACTGATAGCACATCTATACATATATATTCTGGAGGCCAGTCTGGGCTCAGACTACCCACTACATTTATTACCTGACACTGGTAATTGTGGCTATCCTGGTTTTTAAAGTTTTTTAATTGTCAAAATATGAATCAAAAAAATAAGTAAAAATACACTAAAGGTATATTAGATTAGTTCTCTGTTTTCGCTATTTGCACATATCACTAGGCACTTTATTACACCCTTTTAGGCTAACATAACTGCAGGAATTAGTAGATTGATGCATATGCTGATTTAAACAGTGGTAATATGGAGGGATTGATCCCGTCAGAAAATGTCTTTCATAGATGAAATAAAACGTATAGTGTGAAAGTATTAACACGATAGGTATACTGAACATACAATATAATATATTATATTGACAGCAGTGAATTGACGAAAATAACAATGTATTCACATATTTGTAACCTGGATTTAACTATGTTACGGTCTTTTCATGAACTGCCTCAATGTATGTTTGCATGTTGTAACTTCGTTACACTTACCTGTGGTACGAGTATTCCTCATATGAATGATACACCTTTTGCAAGCTTTCTTCCATGTCTATGCATCTGTGCCAGCATCACGTGCAGAGTGAGTTACGCCTACATAAGGGTGGTACTTGGTTCAACACGTTGTCATGTGAACAAGGCTCAGGTAGAGCCGAAACGTTATGGCGACTAGCACGCGAGATTTATAAATAAAAAAATTGCACTGAAGACCGAGGTCCGTGTCTGTATTGTTGTGGACTGGCACCTGAAGCGGGCGGACGCGACGCAAACTACGGAAAGTAACGGATATATATATATATCTACACACATATATATATTATATATATATATATAATACACACAAACACACACACACACACACACTGGAGTTTGTGGTTTTGCTGGAGTGCATCCTAATCACCGGTGGTGCAGGAAAGAGGCATACCACAAACACCTCTTTAAAATGCAAAACGTTCTTCCCTCCATATAGAGAAAATTCGCACTCAAATCTTGGAGTTCACTTTCTTTATTCACCAACAGCACTTGTATTAAAAACTAGAACGCGTTTCGGCTGTAGACACAGCCATTGTCAACCATAGAATGCGATGACTTTTTCTTTTCTTTTAAACTCATTCCACAGGTGTAGCAAATTGCATTAACATGGAAGAGTCACGTGTCACTTTTGTAGTATTTTCGTGTTTGTAGTTCACATTATTCCCATCTCAGCAATCACTTGTAGAAAGGTAAAGTTAAAACATAGCTCCGATTTTTGCATGTTTCTAGCAATATACGACTTGTTATTACATGAAGAGCATTCACATCAGCTCTTTGTTAGCCTCTTGTGCGCTTTAATTAACTTCCTGGAATCTTTGAAAGTGTCACAGATCATATTGCATTTGTCTATTTCCGAGTGTTTGGCAGCCTTTACAATGCATGCGTTTTCAAATGTGTCAGTAAGTACAGAAATCCGAGTTCCTTTACTGCCTGCTGCCAGCCACACTTTAAATTCAATTGACACAATTTAAAAGAAACTTCTTTGATTCCATAATCCAAAATGTCTCATGGCAGCGCTCACCGTTTTCTCTCTGTTCAGACTGCTAGAACTTATTCTGTTGCAAGCGCTGGAAGTTCATTCGGAAGGCCCTGTGATCCACATCTCGCCATGTGCCTTGAGCTGTGCCTGGCTCCGAAAACTGCCATAAGTCAATATTTGGGGTTTCCTGCAGAGCTTAAGTCCCCGCCAAGGGTAGCCCTCTGGCTCCCAGCGCCGAACTTGCGCAGTTACAGTCATCTCTTCCAATGTAGTACTCGGGGGCTCTCCAGACATCAAACTACTGCACTCTGGGTTTTGTGTTTTTTCTGGAGGGCATCCTAATCGCCCGCTGGTGGTGCAGGAAAGAGGCATACCACAACCACCTCTTTAAAATGCAAAACATTCTTCCCTCCATCGAGAGAAAATCCGCACTCAAATCTTGGGGTTCACTTTCTTTATTCTCCAACAGCACTTGAATTAAAAAAATGGAACGCGTTTCGGCTGTAGACACAGCCTTTGTCAACCATAGAATTCACTGTTTTTTTCTTTTCTTTTAAACTCATGAAGAGCTGGCAGCAGGCAGTAAAGGAACTGAGATTCCTGTACTGACACATTTGAAAACGCATGCATCTTGTGGAATAAGTTTAAGTGTAAAAGAAAAGAAAAAATCAGGGCATTCAATGGATGACAAAGGCTGCTGTGTCTACAGCCGAAACATGTTCCAGTTTTCACTACCACCCGTGTACCCCGAGGGTGCGTCTGAATGGGTGAAGCGAGTGGTAGGTGAAAGGCAGGGCAGGTACATATGTGCGTACCCTGCCCAGGTAGTGAGGAATACCCATGTGTGTTTTCACTGCCTACAAGGTTTGTTCTTCCCATAGGCTAACACAGGGAAATGGTTGAATTTACTTCAGGCTGCAAAATTGGATTGCTGTAGAGCACACTCATGTTCTTTCCTATCATTGGATACACAGTGACAACCCATTTCCGGTGGTAAAGGTGTCTTTGTCATGATTCAGTTAGAAATGTAATTACTCGGAAGTGGGCATTTCTATGCTCTAAAACGCTTTTTGTTCCTTTCTGCTTGGCTCCAGTCCACACTGGAGGTTGGAGGAGCACATCGGGGCATTCCCCAGCAACAGCTATAAAATACTGGGAATGCAACTGGAACAACAGACCTCTACCATTTGTGGGCCAGCTGGACAGATTGGAGGAAGAGGTTTTGACACTTGGCCTCTGGAGTCAGATCTTGGCCCCACTAAAGATTAAGATCTGCATTCCACGGCCTCAAGAAAGACAGGACTGAAATTTAGGGGAGACATCTGTGGTTCAAAGGGAGACTCTTTCGAGCACCACCAACTTCAAAGGTACAGTACAGTATAACTACAGTTAGCATAGCTGGGGAGACATGATTGTGGGGACGTGGGACCATAGAACCTTGAACTGTGTGGTGCACACTACCAGAGGAATCTGTTATGCACAAGGAGGACTTCTGCCATTATAAGCACCTGTGTGCCCTTCCCGAAAAGTGGCTGGCCAGGGCCAACTACCTGCTGCTTTGTGGCACCCTGAAGTGAAGTGTGCTCTGCAAGGGCTTGTTGAGCTTGCCCCCGTTCTTTCAGAGGTCTCAGGGACATCAAATATCTCCTACGAGGGACTCACATCACCTACCTGTGACACCAAAAGAGCGGTACCCTATCAAGATTCCACATTGTCTGCTGGATCCCAACTGCTAGCGTGGCATGATTGTGGAACTAAGAATTGTGCATGGAGACCAGATTCCCTTGTGCAGTGCCCCAAAGTCTTGCCCGCATCTAAGTCTGGGGCCTGGATGGTGAGAGTGATTGACCGAGCTGGGGAAACGCTTCTGAGAAAGACCGTAAGAGGGTCAAAAGGCTGCTTGACCATCCCTCCTGTGCTTCACAGAACTGGGTTGGTGCCAGAAGGCCCTGGTGGACTCTTTGGTGTGGCCAACTATTGGCCTCAGCCCGGTTCTGCTCTGCATCCTGTGGATGAAATTGTCATCTGGCTGCCAAACCCCCTTTGACAACTGCCTCCTATTAATCCTGCTACCTACCCCCATCTGATTTCCTGAAACCCTAACTAAGAGTGACTTCAGCTGCATGGGGCCTAGTGCCCAGGGGGGGGCGAGGTTTCTCCAATCGGTGGGTGTAGGATAGTCGGGGTGAGTTGGAGGGTTGAGGTAGGCTTGGGGCCATGGGGTCTGCAGTGTGAAATCAATTGACCTTCTGGATATCAGTTGCACCGCATTAGGCTGCTGAGTGCGCACGTGTGTGAGAATGTTCCGTACGGACCTGCCTGATATCTGTTGCACTGGGTATCAGTGCGGAGTGAGTGTGTGTATGTGGGGGTGACAGCCAGTGGACTTCCTGTGATTCACGACACTTGCTGGCCTTACATGCTGACTTCTTGCTAGAAGAACATTACGTTTGACATTGATTTTACTTGCGCGGCCTCAGACCGCGGTGCTGCTAAAAAGTAGTATTATTCTGTGTATATACATATTTCTGATATCGTTGTGACCCGCAGCACCCACTAACTGTGTGATATTGAATTTTAACAATTGCTAGGCTGGGCCTGGGGTGGACAACGTGTTGCACCGCATAACGATGCTGGGATGTAGAACAGGGTCTTTCTCAAGTGTGCATATTGAGATGTCATTTTCGAACACAGTTGGGCCTAGTTCTGCTAGTAATAATTCCAAATGTGATTTATGCCCAGAAATACATGATGTTCATGTTGTGTTGATTATTATGTGTGCTGAATACAAACGTTATTTTTTTTAACAATTTATAGCTTTATTCGAGATAAAAAACTCATAAAAGCATGAAACATACATAGCATATAAACAATCTCTTATAAAAACTTTTTGTTTAAAAAGAATAAAAAACGTTAAAATACATCCATGATACTGGAGATCATAAAATTATTTAGCCAATATAAAAGCAGAGAGGCAAACGTTAGTTACATCCATCACGTGTGAAGTCTGTTTTGTTATGCTCAAGATATTTATTTATTGTGAGTGAGAGCTGTGCAAATGCTTTATACTTTGCCCCTGTGGTAAGCCTGACTGCTCAGTGCCAAACTACCGAAGGGTGCGCACAGGTTATATTATACAGTGTGTGTAATCACCCGCCCCTGATGGGAGTGGTAGGTTCTGCCTGGCTGGGGTATTGCCTTAGACAACCAGAAAGTGCCAGTTCCAACAGGTGAGCTCAAGCACATACACCTCTGTCTTTCACATGGCACTAGCAACTGAGGACAGAGCAACTGAAAGGTGTGGGTCAAGTCAGGATCTTACACTCAATCATTCATACTAAAAATAAACTGAGGTTTGTATTTAACAAACCTTCAACTGAATAGGTCATGAAAGGTACTGATGCATCCAAACCAATGACTGAGCATCAACTCTGGTCAGAAGTAACATTTTTCTTCCAAGTACATGTGAGCTAAGGCAAATGACCTTATGTTTTTTAGGTATCAGATTGTTTTCGGCATCAGTGAAGCTCTGAGTTCAATTGAAGACAGGTACATTAAGCAAGTCAGGATATGAAGTGGAAGCACAGTCTGTTACAGAAGGATTTCTCTTTGCCACCCAAGTAAAGGTATTTTTTGAGCGTGGCATGCCTTCTACTCTATTGCACAGAACACTCACAGGTTCTTGTTTAATTGGTAAAAAAACAAAATAAAACAAGAAAATAAGATCAGGAGTCAAACGTTCTGGTAGAAGTCTGCCAAAGACACTGCTGAATCGAATGCTGGGGTTGCCAAATACCAAAGTTACCTAGCTTTGATTCCACCTCATGCATCTTTCTTTCACCACATTAGAGTTCCTGACACTTGACACTCATGCAGGTTTGTTTGGATCCTTGTTTTATCCCTTTCATGTTGTTTTCCTGTCTTTCTTTTCCCACCATTCTTCCTTTGCTGCCTTTCTCCCTCTTGCTTCAAGTCAAAGTCTAATGATGAAATGGATGTCCTGGTCCTCAAAACTGAGCGCAGGTGGCACCCAACTGCAACCACCAGCACATATTAAGCGCTGAATATTAGACCCACGGCCTTATTCCTCAAGGTACAAAAAACCTGACAAGTGCCATTTGGCCACTTAGGTATGTAATCATACCGTAGCGAACTCTTTAAAGGGCACTCTGATAATTCCTAATGCAAGGTAGAAATGCAGTGGCCTGGTTGTTGATGTTAGCTTGCTGTGTGAGCATATATTATCACCCAGTGGAGGTCTGCAAACAAGCCGTCATTTCCATTTGGCGAGGAATTTTCTTGTACAAGCTGAATACATGTTGCCATGCAGGAGGCTACACCTCGGGGTTAATGTCTCCATTAAACAAATTAAATGGCGCTATTGCCATGCCAAGTCAGAAGGGCATTGCCAGAAACAACACATTGAGCACACAAACGAAAACACAAGCACCAAATGAGAACACTGCAATTTCCCTGCTGTTTTATGGTCATTGCTGTTTTGTGTGCTGTCGCCCGTAGGTAGTTATATTTAGGACCTAGTTTTCATAGGAAAGAAGTTTTTTGTTTTGCTAATACCTTTGGTGCTGTTTGGCGAATCTTCGTGACATTTTCAAAATTTGCCCAGGGAGGGGGGCTCATGCCCCCCCTCCCCCACAAAATGTTCCAGACCCCGGGGGATAGGGTCCCCGGGCCAATATCGTCCCGGGGAGAGGGGCTGTATCCCCCCTCCACCCGAAATATGTTGCCAGGCCACATAGGATGGTGTCCCTAGGGCCAAAAGTGGCAGAGGGAGAAGTGTCCATGGCCCCACCCAAATAAAATGCACCTTCCCCAAAGGTGTGTGGTCCTTAGGGCTAAAAGTAGGCCAGGGGGCTTGTGGGTTGGCTGACTTGGGGGGAAAGCCGTCCACAGGCTTTGTGGCCAAACCCCACTGTGCACGGCCAAAGACCATGTGCAGCAGGAGGTTGGCTGCATGCATGGGGTTAGCATCAGGATTAACGTACGGTAATTAAATATTGCTTTGCGTAAAAAAAAAACCTAGAAATTCACTGAAAAAAAGCAAGTGTTAAAAGGACATTATAGTTAGGAAATAGCACTAAAAAATATACAAAGTCTCTACAAAAATAAAGGTTACAGGGACTGGCACCATTGGTGTGGGTCTCCCTTCCATTTTTTTGCTGTTGCTCCAGTGTTTTTGCTGGTCTAGATGCTTTGGGCACTTTGCCACTGCTGAACAGTGCCAAAGTGCAAGTGCTCCCTTTATAAATTGTTGCTATGGATTAGTGATTCCATGATTGGCTTATTTGATTTACTTGTCAGACCCTAGTACAGTGCACTATGTGTGCCGAGAGCCTGTAAATTAAATGTTGCTGGTGGGCTTGCAGAACTGATTGTGCCATCCACAGAAGCAGCTTGTAAAATATGACTCAGGCCTGCCATTGCAGAGCCTATGTGCTGTCTGGGACTGCCATGTCAACTTGGCAAGTGCACACACTTGCCAGTCCCTAAACCTTCCCTTTTCTACATGTTAGTCACTCCTAAGGTAGGCACAAGGTACCCCTGTGGGCAGGGTGCCTTGTATGTGAAAGATAGGACATGCCCTAATGTGTGCGGCATGTCCTGATAGTGAAATACTGCCAATTTCGTTTTTCACTATTGCAAGGCTGTCTGTTCCCATAGGCCAGAATGGGGAGTTTGTTTATAACATCTTATAAACATAACTGACACTGGGAACAAGATGGGAAAATAAAGTTTAATATGCCTGAGCTCAGAATGTTAAAGTGCATCTTTTAGTGAGGGTGATATTTACATTCTGTGTTTGAAAATACCACTTTTAGAAAGTAGGTATTTTCTTGCCTAACCATCCAGTGTGCTTCTGCTAGGTTTGTGTAGTGCATGTCTGGCTTTTGGATGTCAGGGGCTGGAGCGGGCAGTGGCTCCAGAAGTCTAATGAGTCAGGGCTCGGCTAAATAGGCTTGGTCTGCATTTGGAGTGGTGGGAGGAGCAGCATCTTAATCTGAACAGGGCTGTGCCTGCCTTCCACAATGACAGCTCTGCCCCCCTGTGGTGTGTCTGAAGCCAGGGCTCACACTAACAAAGGAGGGTGTTGTGCACTTACAAAGTGCCCCACGTAACTGGTTTTGGCTGGGTACAGACACCCTCTGCCTTCAGAGAAAAAAGGATTTTGGTGTAAAAAAAGAGGGGCCCAGACTTTTAGATCACTTCTGGGAAATCAAATGGAAACCTTTGCCTAGGATAAGCTGAGGAGGGATACTGTCCATGTGCTGTTTGCTGTCTGGGGCAGGCCTGCAGTGGCTACTTGCTGCCAAGGAAATGAGAAAGGGACTTTGCTGTTTGCTTTGTCATCTTGAGGAAGATCTCCAAGGGCTTGAAACTGAGCTTGCCCCCTGTTCTGAAGTCTCAGGCACACAAAGACTTCCCCACCAGCTCCCCTGAATTTCCTTGCTGGGAATTCCAACCTGCAAAGAGGTGCCTGCTGCTGTTTGGGACCTCTAGAGACTGTTTTTTACTTGGAAATCAATGCAACACCGAAGAAGCGTGTCGCATCTGCACTGGTTTTCAGACGCATCACCGAAGAAACCGTCGCAGAGCCTGCGCGGCTCGAGAAATCGCCGCTCTGATCCAGATGCAAGCCTGCTGTGCGGCTGCACAAAGACACGCATCATACCGGATCGACGCATTGCATCGATGCGCCGAGCATGTCGCATCGTTGTGGTCCTAAGTAAGAAACAGATGCATCAACTCCCCATGCAGTAAGGAATCGACACATCACCTCCCCTGCACTGCAGTAAGGAACAGTACATCACCTTCCCTGCATGTAAGGAACCGACGCATCACCTTCCCTACGGCCATTTTGTTTGCGTCGCATGACGCATCTAAGGTACTTTTGAGAAAAGTGTTGCATTTATAACTTGCACTGAACTGAACTATTTCTACCATTTGAAAGACTTATTTTTAATACTGTATTGTGGATTTGTGTCCTTTGGTCTTGTTTTGGTTTAGATAAAGATTACTTATTTTTCTAAACTGGTGTGGTGTTCAGATGTAGTGTTTTCACTGTGTTACTGCATATGTTCACGAAGGCTTTACACACTGCCTCTGAGATAAGTATGTCTGCTCATGCCAAGCTACCAAGGGGGTGAGCAGGGGTTATTTTGGGAGTGTACCCCCCTTACCCTGACTAGAAGCAAGGGTCCCTATTTGGACAAAGGTACCTACCTTTGCCAACTAGAGACCCCCATTTCTAACAGGGAAATTATAGTGAGGTTCAAATCTTACACACACAAAACCATGGAAATTCAGCTGGTATAGTTATACTCATCTCAAGGAACTTTAACTCGTGCCCTAAGGTAACTATAACTCAAGCCCTTATCATGCACTGCTAATTACGCAACCTATTACATCAGTCATGACATCTTCATTAACATCATTGATAATATAACTACAACATTTGCAATAATATGATGGATGAGAAAACTATGTGTGACGGGGTGCAAGTTGGCACGACGTATAGTTTCTTGAAATAACTATAACTTTAACTCCTGAATTTCTATGGTTTTATGTGTGTAAAATCTGAACCTAACTAAAATGTCACTGTAACCTTTGCTTTGTTAATGAATATATATTTATGAATTTAAAAAAACAAAGCTTACAGAGACGTTATAGTTTGACTCAGATTCACTCGTACAAAACCGAAAAAGTTTAGCAGTTATGGTTACCTGAGCTAACTATAAGTTACACCCCTGCAATGCACTTTTAAGAGCTCACATATTACATCACTCATGACATAGTTAGTGACATCATTGAAGACATCTCAAATGGCATCACTGATGACATCATTCAGTGAGTGTAAGTTTTTCTAAGAGCTTGTGAGTGTTAGCCATACTTACTAAGCTACTGCACAAGTGTAATTAGCATACTAGGTGGATTACTAATGAGTGATACGACTCCTAACATATATTATGTCAGTGGCTGTGTGGCTGTGTGTGTATCCATGTGTTAGTGGATGTCTGAGTGGTTGTATGGGTGTGTGAGTAGAGGTGTGAGTGGCTGTATGGGTGTATAAGTGGGTGCATGAGTAGACATGTGGGTGATTAAGTGGATGTATGAATGGCTGAACTGGTGAGTGAGCAGGTGTTCTCGTGGCTGTATGGGTGAGTGAGTGACTGTGTGAATGGCTATATAGATGGGAGAGTGGGTGTGTGACTGACTGTATGAGTGATTGAGTAGATATTTGAATGGCTGTATGAGTGAGTGACTGTGTACGTGGCTGTATAGGTGAGTGAGTGACTGTTTGAGTGGGAGTTTGGTTAAGTGAGTTGGTGTGTGAGTGGCTATACTGGAGAGTGAGTGTCTTTGTGAATGGCTATGTGAGTGAGTGAGCTGATGTGTGAGTGCTTGTATGGATGTGTGAATGGGTATGTAAGTGGTTGTGCGGGTGGGCAAGTGAGTGTGTAAGTGGTTGTGAGGATGAGTGCATGGCAGTGTTGAAAGGCTGTATGGGTGAGTAAGTGAGTGTGTGAGAGGCTGTATAGGCAAATATGTGGGTGTGTTTAGCTCTATGAGTGAGTGTGTTGCTGTGTGAGTAGCTGTATGGGTGAGTGGCTGTTTGCATGAGTAGCTGTATAGGTGAGTAAGTGGGTGTGTGAGTGGCTCTATGGATGAGTGTGTAGTTATGTGAGTACGTGTATGGGTCTGTGAATGGGTATGTGAGTGGCTGTATGGGTGAGTGAGTGGCTGTCATTGCTGGCCTTCATTTTGCCTCTTTCTGCTCATTGCTGATCTCTATTTTGCCTCTTTCTGCTAATTTCTGACCTTTATTTTGCCTATTTCTGCTCGTTTCTGACCTCTATATTGCCTGTTGGTGCTAGTTTCTGACCACTATTGTGTCTCTAATCATTTCTGACCTTTATTCTGCCTCTTTCTGCTTTTCTCTCACCTTTATTTGAGCTCTTTTTGCTCGCTCCTGACCTTTATTTTGCCTCTTTGTGCTCTTTCCTGGCCTTTATTTAGCCTCTTTCTTCTCACTCACTGCTGGCCTTTATTGTACCTCTTTCAGCTCATATATGACCTTTATTTTGCCTCTTGCTGCTCGTTGCTAGCCTCTATTTTGCCTCTTTCTGCTAGTTTCTGACCTTTATCTTACCCCTTGCTGATAATTTCTGTTCTTTTATTTTGCCTCTTTCTGCTCAATTCTTACCTTTATTTTGCCTCTTTCTGCTTGTTGCTGGCCTTTATTTTCCCTCTTTGTGCCTGTTGCTGACTTTATTTTACCTCTTTCTGCTAATTTCTGACCTTTATTTTGCCTATTTCCGCTCGTTGCAGATCTCTTTTTGCCTCTTTCTGCTTGTTTCTGACCTCTATGTTGCCTCTTCTGCTCACAGCTGGCCTTTATGTGTCTCTTTCTACTCACTGCTTACCTCTTTTTTGCCTCATTCTGTTCCTTTCTGATCTCTATTTTGCCTCACTGAAGCGGGCAGGGTAACAGATGAAAAGATTGCTCCAGCATGCAAGGAGCAGCATTTTTAGATGCTTCCTGTGGGCAGGAGCTGGTGCTCCTGCTGGAGGTGGGGAGCAGGCTGGGGCCACGGGGGCATTGGAGCGCCTTCACGGACCCCAACAATGTTGAAGTGGGTGCCCTGGGTGGGCTTCAGGGCAACCACCTTTTATTGGTTGGGCCATGGCGATGGGGTCCCTGGAGCCGATATTGGCTTGAAGAGGGTGGCTGCATGACCCCAATCCCCATGTTAAAAGGTGAAGGGTCTCGGGGAATGGTGTCCCGGGGGACAAATTGGTCCACATTATCATACGGCTGTGCCCAGGGAAGGGGGCAGCATGCCAGGCCTTGCGGCGAAATCCCTGCCGTGCTCAGCAGCGGTTACTTTTAAAAAACCCTAGACATTCACTGAAAAAAAACAACGGTTACAGGGACGTTATAGTTAGTAAATACTTTTAAAAAACATAGAGATTCACTGAAAAAAACAGAGATGTTCTAGTCAGAAATTAGAATTACAAAAACCTTGCAAATTCACCTAAATAAAAGTTACACAGATTATAGCTAGGTTCAGATTTTGCACGTACAAAACCATAGAATTTCAGCAGTTACAGTTACACTTATCTCTAGAAACTATAACTCATGCGCTGCCCATATTACCACACGTATTATATCAGTTATGACATCTTCTATGACATAATTGATAATATCACTGCAACATTTGCTGTAAAATTATTGATGAGAAAACTGTGCCTGGCGGGGGTGCAAGCTATAGCTACCTTACGGCACGAGTTATAGTTAGGGCCCTCGCCATGCACTGCTAACTACCTCCCATATTGCATCCCTCATGACATGTTCTTTGACATCACTCATAATGTGGCTGTAACATCTGAAATGACATCATTGATGGCAACACATGGTAGGAGTGTGAGTTATAGATACGTTAGGGCACCAGTTACAGTTCCTTAAGATAACTATAACTGGTAAATTTCAGTTGTTTTGTTCATTTAAGATGGTTTGTTTAACCTGAAACGTTCACCTAACTATAACAGGTTGGGTAAAGTTGATTTTATTTTGTGCAGTTACACAAAAACATCAGGCGTTACATTGCTAATTGAGAGCAGTGTTAGAATTCATACGATGACGGGTGGGTTCTGCCATGTTCCTGCACCCCCTCAACCCACCCCACCCCAACTGAAGTGCACCATACGTCTACAAAACCTGAACATGCAGCAGATAAATATGTGTGTGTATATGTGTGAGTGTGTGTGTGTGTGTGTGTGTCAATAAGGGTGACAAACAAATTATTTAGTCGCAGTATAGGACTTTTTGTATTCTTTTGAATTTCCAAATGTTTCCAAAGATTGCCAAAAAAATACCTTCCTCAGTTTTACCCAGAAGGTATTACTTTTCCTGAATTCATTTGTGCATGCATTACTATGGGGGAAAATGCCTCATAGTGAACAATGTCACAATGGGGTACATTCTGGTCTTTCCAGGCCTTGGGTTTAGACAAGGCTTTAAGTAGGTAAGTAGGATGAATAAAGTGATGGGAGGGATCTCTAAAAGGGGTGTGGTCTACATAATCCAGGGCATGGCTTAAACATGTAAAATATATTTATTCTGGCACCTCCCTGAGTTTACTGTTATTGCATTTAGCTGTGGCACAGAGCAAACTGTTGCCACCCCTTGCAGGATGTGGAGAGGGTCCCACGAGTGATCAATGTGTAGGAGATATTCATTTGCCTACAGGTGAATAGGGGCCCTCAGATGGGTTGCTCCCTCACCCCCGTGCTGCAGGGACTGCAGGGGCCTGCGTTACATCTATGCCATCCAGGTATATGACATAGCAAACTTGACATAAACCTAAAATCCAGCCAGAACTATTGGTTTTGCCGGAGGTTGTTAGCAGTTTAAGGTAGATGAGTAACAGCAATGATTTTGTTATAAATAATATTGAAAATGCTTCAATTCTGCTATTGTAAGACTGTTAATTAAACATTACAAAGCCCTGTGGAAGGAATATTGGTCTTTAGATTGACTCAATTACTCCTGTTATGTTCACTTAAAGTTAGTAATGGACACCTTTTTTCTCTCCACATATCACCAATTTGCATACCTTACACCTCATCTCTTCCCATTTCAGCACCCTCTTTTCACTCTCTCCTAAATGCACTTCTTTGCCTCTCCTTCCCTTCACCATCACCCAATCACACACTCACCAACCAGTAGGCACTGCATTTTCTTTCACTTTCGCCTTGACAGTATTTTGACAACTGTGTACCTTTATTGCACTGAATCACAACTGCAGCTGGAATATATGACCCCGGTTCTGTGAATTCTGAAGACCGGGCAGAGATTGGATGACTTTGTATTCTGGGCATCTTTTGACCCAGTGAGAGCCACTGTGAAAAGTTCACAGCCTTCAGCCTCAATCCCAGAGCTCTCAATTGTGGCACCTTACACACACCTGAAGGTGAGACGTTTCAAAGTATACACTATACAAGGGTAATATGCTACAAAAAATAACATTCCGAAAGACAACACCCTGGATATAGCTAAAACTCTTAGGGAATGCAAGATTGAGTAAAATGTGAAATATAAATGGGAGCTGTATCGCTAATGTGGATTACCTTAAAGTTTTATCCATTCATTGTTCAATCAGCGTTTTTTGCCAGTCAAGTTAGGACTTAGGACAGGCAGTGGCGTAGCTGGGGGGGGGGGGGGGGGGAGGGGCAATCCACCCCGGGCGGCACTCTTTTTGGGGGCAGCAGGGGTGGGCAAGTCGTGTCTCTCAACTACCACCACCCCCTGGCCCCCTCGAACAAGTCGTCTGTCGTACACCACCCTCCCCTCGAGCAAGTTGTCCCGTCTGTCGGACGCCAACCCACCCCTCCCCCCACAACAAGTCGTCTGACGGCCACCACCATCTTCCCCCTTGCTCTTACCTGCACCAGGGAACAAACTTAGGGGCCGCCCCGGGTGTCAGTAGGTCTAGCTACGCCTCTAAGGACAGGAATGTACGCCGGATAGGGTCCCATTTCAATGTCTGTTTTAATTAGTACTTGGTCTGAGGCTCAGTGGGACCTGGCCGACTAAAAGCCTTGGGTTTAAATTAGATATGTCTCTGTTTTAAGCCTTTCGTCATCAGCTCTGTATTTGAGATGGGCACGTGTGTAGTTTGTTTTGCCCACCACACTGTGCCATTCTTCAAGCTAGAGGTTTTGTGTGAGTAATCTTTAGCATTGTCTTTTTTATATTGCCCTTTCAGGATCTTTCAGTATCTTTCAGTGTGGAATAATGAATTCGCTTTCTTGATGAACATGAACAAATGACATTTTAAGACCACACTCGAGTATTTACAAAAAATGACAGCCGGTATCTTTTGACAATGTGTTATTTGCAGACAATAATACTCTCTTGTTAGGAGAGTTGAGTTTATTTGGCTTAAGTGAGCAAATGCCGAAATATGTGTTTATTTAACTTAAATGGAAAGTTTGTACTTAGGGCCAAAATGCTTGCATGTAAGGAAGCTGCAAGTAGATGTTTATAGATAAAAAAAAGACTGTATTTTTATAACGTTTTTAAAGCTTATGTGTGGGTGACTATTAATGCAAGGTTGGGAAAACGTATTGCGGATGTATTTTCTTAGTGCTGTAGGAGACCTGCTGCTATGAAAGATAATTTATGACTCATGGTGATTACATTTGATCATCCATCATTATAAACGTTTTATGTCATAGTATGGGATTATCACCAATATTGCTTCCTGCAAACTACATCTGTTAACCTGGTGCATCCTAGCAGATTTGCTTGCTGCCCAAATATAGAGGGCTCCATAATCTAAGCCCTAGTGTCTGAACCTCTGGTACCTGTTTAATGTGAGTGATATGTCTTCCAGCAATGTTAAATTGGCAATAGGGAACTGCATTTCCAAATTATTTGAACTGACTGTGAACCCTATAACTCTGTAACCAAATTTGACGCACATTGTGCTCAGAAATCCAGGCTTTAGCACCATTTTTAGAATTATTTTTTTAGGACAGCGAGTCCCTACACTCATGCAGAATGTTGTGGTTGCTTGGCTCACCATCACAGTAATGGGATATTTTATTGGTGGTCCTCAAGAACCTCTAGATATGTCGCCAATTTATGAGCACTTTATACCATGAAATACACAATTGGGCCCACTTTTCTCAAGATTTTCTCATGTGGGTAAATCCCTGAACACCCAAGAAGAGAACCTGGCCTGCTCGCTGCCGTGGACCAATTAAATCAGATATTAAAGCCCATCAACATTCAGGAGCTGCCACTGACGACAGCATGGGGAGTGCATAAGAGCAGAAGGTGAGAGAGTGCACTGCAGAAGAGGGTGGTTATATGAAAGGAGATTGAGCGGGCTGTAGCAAGAGAGTGAGAAAGCTGAACTAGGAGAGTTAAGCACTGTCTAGAGTGCTGCCACGGGTGAGTGTCAGTGAACTCTTGTCCTGAAATGAGAGCACAAGAGATGGACAGTACAAGTTCTGTGAGTAACTAACGTGTGGAGTGTGGAAGAAAGTGGAGGCTTGTGTTGTACAAGAGCAATATATGAGGAGAGTATAGTTACTATGCTACAGCAGAAGGATTCAGACAGTGATGGAGAAGAAACAACACTCTTCAGCGGGAGATCAGGATAAAACATGTGCCCTTAAGTAGGGGGTAAGGTCTTTTTTTTCATCTTAAACTCTGAGTTAAAGCATCAGAATCATAGATCCTTTCAGCACTCAATCGCCTTCCGTTCGTAACCCACTGCCAGGCTGGCCCTACCACAGACCCCCTCATTCCACGGTTAATCTCATTCTCAAAGTAGTAAGGATCAGCTTATCACATCGCACCCACAAAGACCATGTCGAGCCAGACACCACCGTATAACTACATGACTCACTATCTGTAGGGACAAGAAAACACAATCATACCAAGTCACTACAGCATCCTTCTTCTTTAAACACAGGACAAATGTCTCCATAGGAAAACTATCAAATCCTCTTGCCATCACAAAATAGCAACATATCCAGCAAGGGCCACCACACTCAGGTAGCCACATCACCGAATGTGCATTTCAGCCCTCCACAACCCCAACACCTAGTCACACCAGTTGGTCATACCAACATGATCAAGTGTCAGATGGGAGAAAGCACCGGAGTCTGCACCCGGCTGAAATTTCATGCATGCTTCTCAAACACAAGAAGGAAAACCTTCCATATACAATGATGCCTGCCCAGAACATGCAAAGTGGCACTATGGAAAGGAAAACAGAATACCCACACACTGGTGCGGTCCGGCCTGAGTGCAATTCCTCTGGATGAAGAGCCATCTGCCCATACTCTGTTAATACGGGAGTCCTCCGCCGCAGTGAGACTTAGGTCTTAGCCATTCTCAGAGTCCTCCATTCATGGCCCATTCTCCTCACCGGGCTCCTCTGCCTAACAGTGGGCATTGAAACCAGTTTACAGCGGATATGAGAAAAGGGAGGGGGGAGCCATACTGCACCTTTGTCTCCTCACCTCTCCAGCTACATATCTGCCACCTCCGCACTAGAGCGGCTCCTCCCCGCCTCTAGAATTGTCTCGCATCTCCACACAGGTTCTTGACCATCTCCATCCGTGAGATGTGGTGAGTGAAGCCAGGGTCTCTCAGTATAGGAGTAATTTGTCCATTTTAGGGTCTTTGATACGTCATCGCCATCATAGCTCATATCTGGGTCCATCCCTCCTCCTCCTGTATTTGGCTCCAGGTCGCAGACCCCAACATTCCACCCATCCCAAAATCATCACAAGATCCACACTCAACATTTCACAGCGTGTCCACATAGTCCACGCTTTCACAAACACTCGCAGTCACTACATCATCCCTTTCCTTAAAAACCAGACGAAAGAGGTCCACCATGTCTCTACACCCGAAAGAGAAGAGGGGTTCTGTGAGAGGAGGGTGAACATCAAGTTGGAGCTGCACCGAGGAGCAGGAAGAGAAATGGAGGGGGCGTGCAGGGCTCTTTCGAGGAAGGAGGCGGGCTCAGTAGTGTGAGGCCTTTGTGATGGGAAAGTTAGGAGTGGATTGGGGACTCTGGAGTAGAACGTGGGGACTCTGAAGTAGGACATGTATCAAGAGAATGGGAACTCAGTAGTGGAAGCAGGGGGCTTACTCGTGTTAGTAGAAGGTGACCTCGTCATAAACCAATTAATTCTGATTTGAAAATAAGAACACTTATAGTCTTCTTCGCTGGAATGTAAACGCGTGTCAAGCTGTCGATGGAAGGAGGCAAAAACATCACGCACATGTGAATTTATTAGCGAGAGATGGACACGTAAAGTGGAAGGCGGCAGGCTCGATCAGAGCCGTCGCTGTCACAGCATAATGTCTGCGTCTATCTCACACTCCTTCCCAG
Organism: Triturus cristatus; assembly: GCF_964204655.1. Classification (NCBI taxonomy): domain Eukaryota; kingdom Metazoa; phylum Chordata; class Amphibia; order Caudata; family Salamandridae; genus Triturus; species Triturus cristatus. Next base: position 1,079,502,465 of record NC_140590.1, on the reverse strand, counting down.
GGGGTTTTCGGGCCTGCTTGCGCTTTTAGAACCTGTTACTGTCACTTATCTATTTTCCGCGCGAGTACAATCTCTTGCAAGGAATTAGCATACCGCTGGCTAAAGAGCTCTGAGGGGCTGATGGTGCAAGACAGAAAACTCAGCATTCAACTGATGGACGCGCTCGGACTGGCGACCAGACCAAGGGGGCAACACAAGCTTGATTTCTTGTCTCAAAAACTGGAAAACTTGACAAAAATGCTGTTTCAAAGCACACACCTTAATCATCCTGCTGGGCACGTGTGCAAACAAAGGAAAGCGGGGAAAATGGCCAACTCATTCCTTAGTGTGACAGTAAAGAGAATATATATATATATATATATATATATATATATATATATATTCACTGAAAAAACCATAGGTTTCAGGGGTGTTATAGTTAGCTAGACTTTTCACTTGTACAAAACCATTGAAATTCCCCCGTTATAGTTAGTTCAGCTAACTATAACTCGCGCGCCCGCAATGCACTGCTGATGACGTCACATATTACATCACTCATGACATGGTCAGTGACATCACTCATGACATCACTGATGACATCTCAAATGACATCACTGATGACATCACTGATGACATCATCCAGTGAATGTGTGTTTTTCTGAAAATTAAATATGTTTTATATATGTATATCTCAAGGTCGATGGAAGAATAAATGGGTATATAAGTGTCTAAATGGATGATTTGTTTTTGAAAAATTGATTGTGTAACTGACTGATTAAGTGTATCATAGTGAATACATGGCTTAGTGAGTAATGTTTAAATATGTAAATATCTGTATCAGTCTCTCACTTTGTGTATAAGTGGCTGCATGGGTTGGTGAGTAGCTACATGGGTGTCTATATCGGTTATTAGTTGGTTTTTTGAGTATCAGTCTGAGTGTCTGCATGGTTCGGTGGGGGGTATTACGTAGTGCATAGGTGCATGAATGAGTGACTCACTGTTTGTATGTGTTGAACACAGCATGTGTGCAGGACTGTATGGGTGGATGAGTGTGTGTATGGGTGTGTTAGTGAGTGAATGACTGTCTCAATAGTGTCTTTATGAGTAACTACATATGTTTTAAACTAGTATATGTGACTATTGGTGTATATATGTGAGTATATGTGAGAGTGAGAGATTGAAAGAGTTCCTGTATGAATAAGTATGTGTTTCTATAAGTGATTGTTTAAAAGACTAAGTATGTGTAAGTTTCCGTAGAAGTAAGTATGGTGGTGTGTGTATAACTGTATATGCAAGTAAATGTATGTTTGATTCTTTATTAGCATGAGTGACTATGTGTGTGAGTAACTCTATGGATGAGTGGCATTGTGTAACAGGATGTATAGGTGTATGAGTACATATGATGAGTGAGTACATGTATGAGTGACTGTATAGGACTGTTGGTGAATGAGTGGATGTGTATGTGGATCTTAGAATTACTGAAGAGGTTGTTGTAACTGGTATTGGTATGTCCATTGTTTTGAAAATTTTAGTCTCTATTTTTGAATGTGTGTATCAAAGGTTATATTAGGGTGAGAGGAGGTCTGCCACTCTATCACAAGGATGATGTCATCAGTGATGTCATCAGTGATGTCATTTGAGATGTCATCAGTGATGTCATGAGTGATGTCACTGACCATGTCATGAGTGATGTAATATGTGACGTCATCAGCAGTGCATTGCGGGCGCGCGAGTTATAGTTAGCTGAACTAACTATAACGGGGGAATTTCAATGGTTTTGTACAAGTGAAAAGTCTAGCTAACTATAACACCCCTGAAACCTATGGTTTTTTCAGTGAATTTCTGAGGTTTTTTAAATGCTAATTCCTAACTATAACGTGCCTGAAACCTATGGTTTTGTTCTGTGAATTTCAAAGGTTTTTTAACTGCTAATTTCTAACTATGCCTACAGAGATAGGACATGTGAAGAAAGAAGAAAAAATGCACAGAAAGAAACAAAAGAAGTGCAGAAAGAAGCAACAGAAGTCCTCAAATACGAAGATAAGTGCAGGAAGAAGGATAACGTGCAGAAAGAACAAAAAGAAGAGCAGAAAGAAGCCTTGTTGCAAAATCATCCTGTACCCTCAACTTTTTCAGACGGATACTGGTGGTAACTGAGTCTGACTAACCAGTCCTAGAGCCAGTGCTATGTTAAAAGACACTTAGAATACAGTGAAAACACCTACATACACTAGGGAACATTATGCGTTGGGGTCCCCCTGTGATTAGCATGACCTCCTCTGTAAGCCCCTAGTGTATAATAGGGCATGGGGATTAAAACTACCTCTTAAAACAGGCCACAGGGCGTTTTTGCACACGTTAACTCAGGCCCCGTCCCCTCCCTTCACCACTGTGTAAACACGCCCTGTGTCCATTTTTAGTTGGGAGATTAAGTTCATTTGAATCCTGAGGGTCCCTAGGGTCCAAATAGCCCACTAGGTACCTCCAGTAAGTGCCACAGAGCTGCGTTGCAGAGAGGTGTAAAAAGTGGCACGGCCTGGACCACCTCTCTGCAATGCAGCTCAGTGGCGCTTACTGGAAGCACTTGGTGGGCTAGTTAGCCCCCAGGGGCCCTCAGTATTGAAGTGAAATTATATCCCCAATTTAAAACGTGCCATAGTGCGTGTTTGCACACGTCACCTCAGGCCCCGTCCCCTCCCTTCACCACTGTGTAAACACGCCCTGTGGCTGTTCTAAGTTGAGAGATTAAGTCCCCCTGAATCCTAAGGGTCCCTAGTGTCAAACTAGACCACTAGGTACCTCCAGTAAGCGCCACAGAGCTGCGTTGCAGAGAGGTGTAAAAAGGGGCTTGGCCTCAGAACACCTGGCTGCAGCGCAGCTCCGTGGCGCATACTTAAGATGCCTGTTGGGGGCGTGTTTGCAGAGTGCTGCACGGAGGGGGCATGGCCTCCGGCACGATGCCAGTCTTTTATTTATTTTAGTTTTTTAAGAAGGGGGGCTGTTTGGTTCCCCTTCTTATTCTAATTTATTGGCCCTGATGACCCCATCCCCCAGGGCCAGTCTCCTAATTATATTTTTTTGACCCCAATCCCCAGGGCCGGCCACTGTTTTTTATTATTTTTAAAAAATATATATTTATAGACACACCTAGGACATGCTGGACAAACCGTACGTACCTATCACCATGACGATTTGCGTGATATTCATTAAAAGGCGACTATGCATGCAATGAATCCACGTGGAATGTATTTACACCACTAGTGAAGCTCTGACATGTCTGATGCCCTACCGTGCCTAATCCTGGTAGACACCCTTGTCGTTTATTTATACAAACATGGGTAGCTATTGACGGGCACATTTAATACACATGCACACCAAGCCATTCAAAGGGGATTCGACAAAAATTCGACCAAAACTATGCAAGAAACCCCCCTCACGGTTAATAAAACACACATCCACTGCCGGATGTGTAATACTTTTTATTTTACTCTCTGGAAAGGGGACGAACATAACTTGAGAGTCACAGCGTGCTCCTGACAGAGCCCAATGCTGTGTTACACCCACCATTGCCTGCCGAGTGCCACACACCTCTGTGTTGTATTCCACTAGCTAGTGCATATGCTATGACAGTCTCTAGCCCATGTGCACTGTAACACCACCCCGTGAATATGTCATGCCACACTTGTCTTCGCACGGGTTATATTGGCCCATCTAACGTGCCTTTCTCGATGCCTATGTTATAACGCACAGTGCTATGCCATACATATTACAATCTGGGATCCATATCTTTGTCACAGTGCATATGCAACGTTACACTCCCCAGCACATATTTTATATTACAACTTTAGAGACTAGTTAGGTTACACAACACTGCCCTGTGCATATTACACTCCAAGGCGCATATCGCATAGCACGCGCTAGTGCCTGTGCTATCTCGCGCTCTCCAATGAATCTGTCATTGCGCACAATGTATTGCATATTATATTTCACGCCCGGTTCATCTTATATCACACTTTTTGGTGCATAGTTTATACCATACACTATATCTAGTTTTCATTTTCAATCGTGCTCTCAGGACTATGTTCTATATAACACTGTGTTCACCTACCCTTTTCACGGGCATTACATTTTGAGATAGGGGGTGGAGGGTCAGGGGGTGTTTCTGCCAAGTGAGCCCGGAGTCACAGTCACAAACGTCCTCTTCTTCCTGAATAAAAGTGAGATTATGCTGCATACTTGTTCATATTTTAAGTAGTTCGCACAGACACAATGTTTTAAAAACAATAAAGTTCCTAATACCCGCCTTCTCTGAACAGTTAGCTTGCTGCCCCATCCCCTTCCTCCCTATCCTCTGTTGTGTGAATCCATGGACTAGCCTCCTCCCTCCTGCCATGCATGGTCTGATGTGCTGCCACTGCCCTCAATTTAGTATGATGTACCAGTCCACTCCTCCTGCCCTCCATTGCCCAATTCTATGCCCCATCATTGACCTCCTGCTTAAACTCTGTGCTTAGCTTGCTGCCCCTATTCTCCTTCCCCCTGCCCTCCGATGTCTTTGTGCATGCCCCTGCTCCATCCTTTTTGCCCACCATGTCCCATGGACCTGCCACTCCTATCTACTCTGAGTGCTCTGTTGAGCTGCCACTCCCCTCCCACCTGCCTAGCATTGTCAGATGACTGTAACCTGTCCCTGCCACCTCCACCCTGCCTGTCCACATGCCATGCCCCTATCCTCTTCCTCCTGTCCTACATGGTCCATTGTACTGCCACACCCTTCTGCCCTCCCTGGTCTGTTGTGCTGCAACTGCTCCTCCTGCCTGCCCCGTGTGGTCTGTTGTTAGGTCCCTTCCCCTGAACTTTCTTGTCTGTGCACAGGTCCTGACCCTTCCTTCTATCCTCCATCGTCCTTTGTGCATGCCCCTCCACCCTCCTTCTTGCCCATCATAGCCATTGTGCTGCCACTAACCCTCCCACTTGCCATGCATGGTCTTCTGTGCTGCCATGGCCCCTCCCACCTTCCCTGTGTGGTCAGTTAGCTGCCCCTGACCCCCTCCCACCTTCCCTCCATGGTCTGTGTGTATGCCATCACAGTCTCACTGTTGCTCTTCATGGTGTGTCTTGCTTCTAGTGCCCATCCTGCCTGACCTCCATGGCTATCTTGCTGCTCCTGCCCTGCCCCCTTGCCCCCAGCCCTACTCCCTCCCTCCTGGCTTGTCTGTTCCATTGTAATGCCCCTGATCCGTCCCTCCTGCCCTTTATGGTCTGTTATGCTGCAGCTTTCTCTCCTGTCTGTCCATTATGGTCAGCTAGCTACCATTGCCTCTTGCCCCTCTGTTCTCTGTTGTCCATGTGAATGGTCCTGTCCCCTCCCTCTTGCTTTCTATGGATTGTTGTGCTGCACTCCCGTCCTGCATGCCCTGTGTGGTGTATTGTGCTGCTGCAAACCCTGATGCCTGCCCTGCAGGGTCAGTTTGGTGCACCTCTCCATGTCCCTACTGTCCTCTGTTATCCAAGTCCATGTCCCTATCCCATTTCCTTCTATGATCCAATGTACCATACTTGCGAACATTTTGAACTTGGTAAGAGGGAGATTTTGAAAAAAAACTGGGGTATTGATTTTCCCCTTTGAGTTACATTGAAAAAGAGGATATTGTAGACAGGAGACAGATCAAATAAAGCCCATTTGAGCTTAAAAACATTGGACGTTTCCTGGCTGAATCGGGTCTGTTGGCATGTATGGTTGTACTACCATTGCCTCTTCCTTCTGCCCACAATGGTCTATTACATTGCCACAGCCTTGAAGGAGGGCAGATTTTGTATCACAGGGGGCCCCTGGCCCGTTCTGTCCACACCTGAAGTATGAGACCCTTGTCCTTGCCCTGCCAGCTGCATTTGTAGGCCGTAATAAATTGACCAGCGGGTCCTGTGTTGCTATATAATTATCCTGAGACATCCTTACCACTCAGCCAGCATAAAACCCCTGTGTAGGCCCTTCTGTTCAATATGTATGCCTCTTTGTTAAATTGACCATAGCTCTGCAATTTTAGTGTATAGCAGTCTGAAGGCAGGTCTGCGAGGCCTTCTGATCCAAACTAGTAGCCCCCACCCTACCCGAGTGCTCCGTGCTCGGTATCAAAGTTCAACATCCCCCTGAAGCTGTCGACATACAGTAGGCTGCATCCTGGACTGGTACTTGCTTCCTGGGCAGGTTTCCCGCTTTTAAGGAAGTGGCAACCGCAGAGCGTCAAGTTAGGAGAACTGAGGAGATTTTATACATGAATATATTGAATTCCCGTACAATACCCATTATTTTCTGCTTGCTCTATGGAACTTACGATAAGCGATTGGCCTGAGAGACTGACCGTTTCACCCAGTCCATTGTCAGCATTAAGTGGGTAAATGACGAAATGTCTGGTAAAATCTGCAGACGAAGCTTTTGGGTAGCATACGTAGGTAGATGTAGCGTGCAAAGGAGCCCACAAAATGATATAAAAAGGGAGCACCCACAGATATCGACGGACTACCTCGCCGTCTGTATGTAGGTTAACAGGCAGTGCAGGTTTTCCCCAAGAGCTGGGAGCTCTTGTCTTCCTTTGCTTAAAATGTCTTGCTCTGCTTTGCTTGAAGTATCTTATTCTATTTTACCTATATGAAATGTCATGTTATGTTTAACCATTGTTCTCTTTACTTTTGCATTTAAAAGATTTTGTATTGTAATTGCAGGAATGCTTGCTCTAAGAGTAAACGTGAGTGTTCCTAGGTAACATTTTCCTTGGTGTAACTTGTTTCTCATGATGCATTTATAGATGTGTTTTCTCTCTCTCTCTGTCAGTACATTAATTGAGATACAGAGAATATTATGACAGCTGTATGATTATCTGGATTCTGTATTTTGTACTTTATGTCTCTATTCTGCGGTTTCTTTGAAGTTGCATCTTCTCATTAAACTGCCATTGTATTCTGCCTCCAATTCCATGTCTCATATGTCTGTTTTCTTCATTTTTGGAGCAAGCGTTCCTAGGCACCCCGGCTCAAATTAAGGTGCCCCTTTTGTTCCTGACTCACTCTCCTGCTCAGTTCTCTGGTGGCTCCCGGGGATCTGGGGACCGCCCCTAGCTTCCTTGACCCGTAATAGATCTTCCCTCCAACAGCCTCTCTTGCAAGTCCTGTATTGTTGGTTTGTTGCCCCTGCCCCCCTTTCCACTGCCCTCCATAGTCTGTTGTGCTTCCACGGCCCTTCCTGCCTGCTCAGTGTGGTTAAATTGTTGCCTTTGCACCCTCCTACCTGCCTTCAATTTTCAGAGTCCCTGCCCCTGGCCTCTGCCTCTCAACAGTATCCTAATGAACAACTAGATTGCTAACATTCTATATTTATTACAAAAGTGTGGAACGCCTGACATCATCTTGATGTAATCAAAACTGTAATACCTAGAGCATTTCCTTTAGAAATTACATATATGAGAGGGTCTTATTGGCATCAAAATTATGGTTAGTGCTCTAAAAGACTAAAATAAGGACATATTTTCTGAGTTTTCAAATAGCGACAAAGCACTTTTAAATTATTTGTTATCTTTATGTTTTTTTATCCAGTTGACCACTTGATTAAATGTTGCACTTAGGGGAGAGGATGTGGTGTTACTTCCAGAACTGCAGACTTTGCAACTGGGGAACCAGGTTGAAGTTTCTGCTTCAGCTCGACATTCTGTGATTCTGGTCAAATCACTTAGTCTCCCCATGTCTACAACCAAAATGAATTTGTTCTTGTGTGATGTAACCAATGCTCATGTAAAGCACTCCAATACCTGACAAGTCTGCACTATATAACACTGCAAAAACACAAAATAATAAGTGTTTTGCACACTTCTGTCATTGGGCTATATTTGGGCTACATCTGGGGGATTTTGGGCTACATTTGGGCTCTTTTGTCTCCGGTGGCCATCTTGGGAGATTTATTTGTTATGAAGTTTCCTAATTTCCTCATGTACTGCAGTCTCCTCAGTAGGAAATGCTTTCAGTTTTTTACTTTGATTCCATCATGAAGGTATTCAGATATGTCACACATTTGCCATAAATTCTGAATGTTAGCACTCTAGTTGCTCATTAGATCACTGTAGTAAAACTACTGCACCATGGAAGTCTGCTCCTGGTATTAAAAGTGCATGTTTCAGTCTGCATGTCAGAATGTTTTAATGAAATAGAAGAGGATTTGAGAAGTCACTCAAAATGTGCCCTCATTTTCTTTCTTCAGCATTAATCATAATTTCTATGGCAAAATGAACCTCCTCATTGTGTTCCTTTTTAAATTAAATGTTTTAAGTGTTACCAGTTTATTCCAATCAAGATGGCTTCAGGTGTGCCTTACTTTTGTCATAATGAAGACAGTAAGCGCTCTAGTTGTTTTTAAGAACATTCTGGGACATTCTGTCATTGGGCTATACTTGGGCTACATCTGGGTGATATTTGGGCTACATTTGGGCTCTTTTGTCTCTGGTGGCCATCTTGGGAGACTTATTTGTTATGAAGTTTCCTAATTTCCTCATTTACTGCAGTCTCCTCAATAGGAAATACTTTCAGTGTTTTACTTTGATTCCATCAAGAAGGCATTCAGATGTGTCACACATTTGCCATAAATTCAGAATGTTAGCACTCTTTTTGCTAATTAGATCACTGTAGTAAAACTACTGCTCACCAGGGAAAACTGCTGCTGGTATTGAAAGTGCATGTTTCAGTCTGCATGTCAGAATTTTTTAATGAAATAGAAGAGGATTTGAGAAGTCACTCAAAATGTGCCCTAATTTTTCTTTCTGCAGCACTAATCATACTTTTTATGGAAAAATGAACCCCCTCATTTTGTTCCTTTTTAAATTAAATGTTTTAAGAGTTACCACTTTAATCCAAGCAAGATGGCTTCAGGTGTGCCATACGTTTATCATAAGTAGGACTGTTAGCGCTCTAGTAGTTCTTTGGAACACTCTGGGAAGCTGCAGTAGAACACAAAGGAATCAACTGACAGTCTCTGCCCTTGTTGGATGTACATGTTTTACTGAGAATGTCAGACTTCATTCTCACATGACTGAGAAAGATAATGTGAATTTACAGAAAATAAGCTCTCAGTTTAGCCTATAGATCACCTTCCAAACCTCTGTGGTAAAAGCATGAGAAAATATTTTTCTCTCAATCATGATATCCCAGCAGAAGGCTTTTTCACATGGTGAAATCACCTTAGAACATACCACAATTCCTAAAATGAGTATGGTACCATCAACAAATGATTTATAATGTAACTAAAGTCTTAAAACCTTCTATTAACTGCAATGCTTTTTAATGAGGTGCTATCATGTATATTGGTCCCAAGATGGCTGCCAACACTTCTTGGATGAAGTGCTGACAGCCAATCAGATCTGAGGATGAGATGTGTGGTTAGGCTCCGCCCACATATATATATGCTTTTAAATGCTATTTTCTCAGGAAATACTGAACAGATTTACACCAGACCTGCAAAAGGCACTTCCTTGACCTTATGGCTACCTCTCTGCCAAATTTCAAGTAATTCTGTTCAGCCGTTCGGGCTGTAGCTGTGTCTAAAGGTCCTATGGAAAAATGAATGGGGAAAACGCGTTTTGGGACCCCCCTTTTTTCTCGGCCCCTGCTTGACGAATCCCCCCAAGACTTTCAGGGTAGGAGCGGAGCGTAGCGCCCCACCTATTTTGAAAATTTTGCGAGGATTCGTCGACCGGCGCCAAAGTTATTCCAAATAGAATGTTGCAGATTTCCTATGGAAACAGGGTCCTAACTATAACTACCTACTGGCGACCGCCAGTAGGTAATTACCTACTGGCGGTCGCCAGTAGGTAGTTATAGTTAGGACCACGTTTCCATAGGAAAACCTCAACATTCTATTTTGAATAACTTTGGCGCCGGTCGACGAATCCTCGCGAATTTCTCAAAATAGGTGGGGCGCTACGCTCCGCTCCTACCCTGAAAGTCTCGGGGGGATTCGTCAAGCGGGGGCTGAGATAAAAGGGGGGTCCCAAAACGCGTTTTTCCCATGCATTTTTCCATAGGACCTTTAGAACGAGCTACAGCCCGAACGGCTGAACAGAATTACTAGAAATTTGGCAGAGAGGTAGTCCCTAGGTCAAGGAAGTGCCTTTTGTAGGTTTGGTGTAAATCTGTTCAGTAGATTCTGAGAAAATAGCCTTTAAATCAATATATATATCTGAGCCCGCTTACGGTACGCTTACCGTACGCTTACCGTACGCTTACCGTAAGCTTACGGTGGCGTGCGCGAGCGCGATTCTGATTGGCTCTTAGATCTTAGTAAACATTCGAATCGGCCGAAACCAGGAAGCGGCGTCCGCCATTTTGTCTCTCGCACTGAGTGTTGTTTATCAAACATGATGGCCAAAAACATGTTACGGGGCTGTTTTGACAACTCCCTCCCACATAGTCATGTTGAGGGAGTCCCCAAACATCCCCCAAGAGCAAAAACGGTTTTATTTTTTTTCGGCAATTTCGCGGGGTACGCTTACCGTACGCTTACCGTACGCTTACCGTAAGCTTACCGTACGCTTACGGTAAAAAAATAAAAATAAAAAAAACACTATCCACACTTACCCCACCCCCTGTGCTTTTGGTGGCCGCAGGCCACCAAATGTGCAGGGCTTATTAATAGAGAAAAAAAACGTAATTTTGGCAACATGAAATTATAAAATCGAAATAAAAAAAACACTATCCACATTGACCTCACCCCCTGTGCTTTTGGTGGCCGAAGGCCACCAAATGTACAGGGCTTATTAAAGTTGATAAAAACCGTGCACGGAACGAACTGCGTTAAGTGGGCACGCACGCCACAAATGGCGTAAAGTAACTTAGCATTTAAAAAACCGTACAAATTCACTGAAAAAACCATAGGTTTCACACACGTTATAGTTAGGAAATAGCATTTAAAAAACCTTGCTAATTCACTGAAAAAACCATAGGTTTCACACATGTTATAGTTAGCTGGACATTTTACTGATAAAAAAACAATGAAATTCCCCCGTTATAGTTACTGTAGGCAACTATAACTCACGCGACCGTAATCCTCTGCTGATGACATATGTGTCTTTATGAAAAAAAAATATTTGTAATATATGTATAGCTAAAATTTAATGGAAGAAGATATGGGCAAATAAGTGTCTAAATACAGTATTAGCATCAGCAGAGGATTGCGGTCGCGTGAGTTATAGTTGCCTACAGTAACTATAACGGGGGAATTTCATTGGTTTTTTATCAGTAAAATGTCCAGCTAACTATAACATGTGTGAAACCTATGGTTTTTTCAGTGAATATATATATATATATATATATATATATATATATATCATGCCTGAAAAGAAATCCTTTTGTTTAAATGGGAGTGCGTCTTCATGGGCGTGGAGTCACTGGTGGGGGGGACATGAAAAGGGGGGGGGGCAAAAGTGAACGTATACATTTATTTTTAATAAACTGTGTTGCATCGTATATATAGTCCATTCCGTTTTCTTTTTGGATACGAAAGAAGGAGTATCAAAAAAAATTATATATATATATATATATATATATATATATATATATATATATATATATATATATATATATATATATATATACAAACGCATTTTAAGCAGTGATGTAGTTAGTAATTTGTATATTGTATTTTAATGTAGAAATTCCCTAAAAAAAAAAAGGTTACGGGGACATTATAGTCGGGCTGTCATTTCACTAATGCAAAACTAGAGATATTCAGCAGTTATAGTTTGCTGAGCTAACTAGAACTCACGCCCCCGCAATGCCCTGCTTATGATCTCATATATTACATCACTCATGACATGGTCAGTGACATCACTGATGACATCACTGATGCGCCAACAATTCCAACAGGAGGACATACACAATACCCACGGGCAGGAAGGTCAAGATAAAAAAAATAATTCATTGCAGCAGTGAATTTGTTGTTATTATCCTGGCATGTGTTTGTGGCTTACAATACGTGGGAAGCACAATCTTCCCGGTAAAGAAAAGGACTCTTGAGCACTTGTGTGTCATAAAGAACAAGGATCCAAGCTACCCAATTGCACAGCATTGTCATCAAGTGCACGCATCAAATATTCATGAAATTTAATTTTTGGGGATTGACAGGGTTTTGCCGAATATGAGAGGAGGCTACAGGGAATGCACATTGAGAAAACTGGAATCAGAATACATAATCTTGCTCATTAGGAAACACCCAGGAAGCCTCAACCAGGACAAGAAGCTTCATGTGCATATTGGCTAGGAGTCTGGACTGTATGAACCTTTTTGAGAATATAATGGCTCCTTTTGTGTGGTATCCTGTATGTGTGATTTGACCTTAATGAGGGCTCTGAATGTTTTTCATTTATGTTCCTACTGTTGTTCTCTTTTTGCCACTAGAGAGATTTTGTTAATTTGTTTTGCTCTGCTAGAATTGCCTCTATGCTGAATTATTGGTATAATTTGTAGTGACAAAGCCCGAACCGACGGAATATTTGTAGAGTGTGTTTTTTCTTTTTTTGTGTTTATTTTGTTATTGACGCATTTGTTTCTTTCGCACATGATTGTGTTTTCACAGTATGTTTCTGTATGGAAGGTTAACTCTTGCACTAGAGACACATTTACACATTGGAGTCCATTAAGCCACTTGGCTAGACTATGTATAGAAATGTATTGGTTTTGAGATATTATAACAGCATGATTTGTTTGGTGTCATGTTTCAAAATGTTTTGTGTCAGGCGCTCGAGAATGTTAAATTGGCCTCCTGTCAGGGGAATGTCATGGCATTGTCATTTGCCACTTGGTAGAGCGATATTGCCATTTAAAATGTTAAAAGGATGTTGATATTCTTAAATAACAAGGGGCCACTTACCACAATTATGTATCATTATCAACCGTTTCACCTGAACTGGGACATACCCAAATTATTTGATAACATGAAGCCTGTTTATTGCAAAGCATTTATGCAACCTAAAATGTGTCATAGATTAAGAGCTCTAATCGAGTTCTGGAATGCTTATATATATATAAGATCTCAGCCAGTGAAGCATCTTCAAACAAATTGCAAGTGGTCCAAACCCCCGCTGCCCGACTGGTTTCCAATGCTCCTGCTCTTACCCCTTCCCTCCCTCTCTTGCAGAGATTGCATTGGCTGCCAGTGCGGAAACCAATTCACTTTAAGATCTACTGCATTGTGCATAAAGCCCTAAATGGCAAAGGCCCCAGTTATCTGGCAGAGAAATTAAAAAAATATCAGCCTCCTAGGACACTACGCTCAGGGACAAAATCCCTACTTGTGGTCCCATGCTGCAAAAAACCTCGGCCAGGTGGGAAAGCTTTCTTCCACTTAGCCCCTACCTTCTGGAACCAACTTCCTATTCATTTGCGGGAATGCTCTGATCACGTGCAGTTTCGTACGCTTATGAAGACTACATTGTTTTAACCCATACCCCTGTTGCTGACCGACTAAGCAGTTCGCGAGCACGGAGGTACCCCTTAGGGGGTGATTTAGGCGCTATATAAATCTGAAATCAAATCATATATGTATATATTCACTGAAAAAACCATAGGTTTTACAGACGTTATAGTTAGGAATTAGCATTTAAAAAATCTTAGAAATTCACAGAAAAAACCATAGGTTTCAGGGACGTTATAGTTAGTTGGACATTTCACTCATAGAAAACCATAGAAATTCCCCTGTTATAGTTAGTTGAGCTAACTATAACTCGTGCCCACGCAATGCACTGCTGATGACGTCACATATTACATCATTCATGACATGGTCAGTGACATCACTGATGACATAACTGATGACAACTCAAATGACATCACTGATAACATCACTGATGACATCATCCAGTGACTATGTGTTTCTATCAAATGTAAATATGTTTTATATATATATATATGCCAAGGTGTACTTAAGAATGAATGGGTGTATAAGAGTCAGGATGGATGATTAAGTAGGTGTGTAACTGATTGTATAAGTGAGTGATTAATTGTGTCTTACTTAATGCATGTGTTAGCGACTGATACAGACATTCACACAGTTTAGGTTGTCAGTTGGTGTGTAAGCGATTGCATGCGTTGGTTAGCAGTTAAATGAGGATCTATATGGCTATTGATTGGTTGTCTGAGTATCTGTATGGGTGCCTGAGTGTCCGTGTGGATGGGTGAAGGGTGTGACTCTGCATAGATGTAGGAGTGGATAATTTACTGGGTATATGTGTTCAAGTCTATATCTGTGAAGGGCTTTATGGCTCAGTGACTGTGTGTATGAGTGTATTGGTGAGTGAATGGATGCCTCAGTGGTACATGTGCGAGTAACTGCATATGTGAAAGGCAGTATATATTAGTGTTGGAGTGTATAAATGACTATATGTGAGACTAAGTGATTGTGAGAGTGCCTGTATGGATCAGTGTGTGCTTGTATTAGTTATTGTATTAGAGTGGAAGTATGTGTCAGTATATGTTTAAATAAGTGAGGTGGTATATGCGTAACCGTACAGGTGAGTAAATAAAACTGTGATTGATTATTTCCATTACTACTACATGTGTGAATAACTCTATCATTGAGAGGGGGTATGTGAGTGTCTGTATAGATATGTGACTGGATATAATAATGCTGTATTGATGGCTGACTGTATGTATGAGTGACTGTATGGGTGAATGAATGGATGTGTGTGTTGACCTAGGAATTAGTGAGTGGATATGTACTAACTGGTATTGGTGTCTTCATGGTTTTGAAAATTATAGTCTCTATTTTAGAGTGGGTGTATCAAATATTACATTAGGGTCCGATGAGGTGCATCAGATTTTCACATGGATGATGTCATCAGTGATGTCATCAGTGATGTCACTGACCATGTCATGAATGATGTAATATTTAACGTCATCAGCAGTGCATTGCGGGGGCGAAAGTTATAGTTAGCTCAACTAACTATAACAGGGGAATTTCTATGGTTTTCTATGAGTGAAATGTCCAACTAAAGATAACATCCCTGAAACCTATGGTTTTTTCAGTGAATTTCTAAGGTTTTTTAAATGCTAATTCCTAACTATAACGTCTGTAAAACCTATGGTTTTTTCAGTGAATTTCTAAGGTTTTTTAAATGTTAATTTCATATATTGATATTTATAAAACCTATATTTTTTCTAATTTTTTAAAGAATATTTTCGAACTCTATTAACCTTTTTTTAACTTTAAATATTATGTAATGTTTTATATCTTCAAAAAAAGAATCTATATAATTTTTTTTGTGAGAAAACTAGAGTCCCGTACCGGAAGTCTATCAAGCTCCATCAGCACACGAATCCTATCCGCCATATTGAAATTATGCGCACTTCGTATCCGATGAGTCCATAAGAACATATACGTATGAGGTCGCGCCAGCTGCTACTTTGGTATGCGACGGGTACTCAATACCAAGCCGTGCCTTACGTCATGTACGTATGGGGTGGCGCCCGCTGCGCATTGCGTATGCGACGACTGCACGCTGTGAGGCCCTGTGTTACATCATAGACGTATGGTGCCCCGCCGGGTACGCCATTCCCTCATTTTTTTTGTATGTCTCAAAACTATATCTACATAACTTTAAAGTGTATATGAAAGGAAGCGATAATCTAAAATATTTTAAACATTTGTATATTTCTAAATGTAATAAACTTATATTATGGTAATATTTTCTCAAAATCGCGTTGGGTGCGGCCTACTTGCGCGCTTGCTGCGCGATTCCCATGTGACCTTAAAGAAAAGCATTTGATTGGTTCATAACATTTCCCATTGTAACAGTTGGAGGACCCCACCCATTTTCGCCATTCTCTCTACAGCATTTCATGAGAGACTCCTCTTCTACATACAGAGCTTTTTTGAAAACTTTTTGCTATGTACACATATCTGACAGTACACACAACATGCAACCATCATCTTCATCAATATACATGCTCTGTAAAACAGCCTTCCACCTGTGAAAGCCATGCATCTAAAAGCTACATAACAGAACTTTTCCCCACTGCTAGAAATAACATGGTTGTATATGCTGTCCACAGCACAATGTAATGTGGTACGGCCCAGGGACAGTATCATGCATAGATAATGAACACACGGACACAGATAGATAGTGGAAGTGGGTACGGGCAGGTGCGCTCGGCTCCTTTTTATTACCAGGGTCACATATCCAGTGACGTCTGTGCTGGATGCGTGTGCGGTGAGTGTAAACCGGCCATCAGGGAATGGTTGCTGCTAGCATCAACTACAACAGTAATCATTGGATCACACACAGAGATTCAATAATAAAAGGGTCAATAGTTTGTGCTGCAGTAAGGTAGGGACATTAGATGTAAAATAATACAGAAAAGGGTCTATCGTAAAAGAACCATAACTTGTGGTATACTGAGATACAGGCTGTAAATCTGAAATAATACACAAAAAGATTGTATCATAAATGGTCCAGCAGTTCTAGTGCACTCAGATAGCCACATCAAAAGCATTCATCATGTGCACAGCCAGCGATGAAGCGTGCTGCGAGCGGGCCGTACTAGCAGCAATGTCTGTTGCCATCAACACTGCATCATCTGCAATAGCGACTCGATCTCAATTGTGAACACTGCTCTCTGCAGTGTAGGCTAGAGAGAGCGGTCAGCAAAGACCCACAGCTATGTAAGGTGGACTTGAGCTACACAGTTTGTCGTACGCGAAGCAAGAAAAAGTGTGTGCGGAGCCTGCGATAACGCGTATGCATGGAAGGGACAGAGCACACTGCAGCAATGTCTTTTCCTACAGGACTGCGTCATCTACAATACCGACTCGATCTGAATTGTGAACACTGCAGTCTGCAGTGTAAATTGAAGGCATTAGTCACACAGACATCCATTAATACTTTCTCTCACTTCCTCTTCCCAAAATACAACAACATAAATTACAGAAAACTCTGCAATAAATAAATCAAAACAATTTGAATTGCGATTTCTACTGTCCAAAGTGTAGACTATTCAGTGTTCCTTTGAACTTGCAAGATGAATTTCACCATTGTACTAAACATATAACTCATCTAAAAAAAATTCTTCAAGCAAATATACTAAAAGAATAATCTGTATATTTCAAAACGTTGTAGTTAGTTGCCTACTAAATTCTGTAATTAAACAATCACAACTGGATGTGAATTGTGAGCCCTGCTGACTGCAGTGTAAGCCAGAGGCAGTAGTCATTAACACCCCACAGCCACGTGCCGTTGGATTCGGATGCACAGAGTTGGTTGCACCTGGTCGGAGGGGGTACACAGAAATCATTACATACTTTAACTTCTGACATCCTCAATCATATACTCAAGACCCCGTTTCACTGTTCGGACCTAGGCCAGCACTCTAGTTTGTGGGAGTTGGAGACAGGTGGGTAGCATCCCTGACCCCCAGGCTAGGTAATAATCACAAAGTGCTCATTGCCATTTGTGATTCTTTAACCCGAACCCGTCCCCCCTTCTCTGGGAGTTTCTGACGCTTCTATGAACTGATGGGTTGTTTGTGGTGGTTGTACAGTTTAGGGGCATACAAACTGCGTGTATGCCAAGAATTTCATAACTAGATTTAATCTGCATTATCGCCAAAGAGAAAAGCATTCTTTGTTGTGAGTTGTTAAGCTTTTTCCTTGTTTTTAATAATGTTTGTTTATCACAAATAGAAGCTAATTTAAAAATCAGAAAGGTATTAAAAACAGTGCTCCAGGTACTGTCTGCATTTAGTTGCATGATTTTAGTAGGCTAAACTCCGCAAAGTAACAAAGAAACTCCGCCAAGCTTGGCGGAGTTCCGCGAGCGGCAAAGAGAGCGTTATCTCGCAGTTTGCACTGATTTTGAGCACCAGGGGCCCGATTCACAGAACTAACGTAAGACAAAATCCTAAACTTACTACCATTTTGGTATTCACAGAAGGCACTTACTCATTTCGGTATTCACAGAAGTTAGGACTCCTAACTTTAGGACTCCTAAATGCCTTCTGTGAATACCGAAAGTCTTACAGTTAGGATTTTTACCGGTTTAGGAGTAGTAAAGTTAGGACTCCTAACTTTTTGAGGGTCAAACGTCATATGATGTCACTTCTTGTGATGTCATTAAGGTCAAGGATGTGTGATGTCATATCCGCTACCCCTGGCATTTTGGTGAATCGATGTCCCTGTGTTACTCTAGAGCTTGTAGTCTACCTTCAGAATTGTTATAAATTGGGCCCACATTGGCCCACCCAAACGCACCCTTGGCCCACCCAGATAAAGATTCCTACAACCGGTCCTGACTGGGGATTTCATGCACGACTTCCGCCCTTACTCTCAATGTTCGCTGTGTAAGGTAAGCTTGCCCTGCAGCTGTCTGTGTCTTTGATGGAAGCTTGTGCACGTGTTTCTCGTGTTGTGCCTCTATTTGTGGCGGTAAATTTGCACCACACCTGGATGCAACTCTTCTGTGTGATGAAAGATCAAACTGGCTCTGTCCATCCTCCAATTCTACTGTGCACAGGCTGGAAATCTGTCCTGCTGCACAACTGCTTTATGCGAGTTACGCTTGCAATTCTACCACCTGTGCTGAAAATATGCCATCTATTTGCGAGGTTAGAGCAATCAATTCTTATCTTGCCCTGCACAGAAATAATAACGTTACATACGTATAAAACCAACTTCTTCACGAATGATACATGATACAGTGCGGTACAAGAAGCCCCAGGATGCATTTCTGCCTCTAACAAGGTCCTGCTCGCTTGTCCACCCACGGAGTGCAGTAGGGTCCGGAAGCACCTTTGCGCTATTCCCTGTTCACCCAATTACAGATCCTGACAAGGTGCACGGAAGTAGGGGAGCCCTGGTGCTGCTCCCCACATGCTGCCAAAATGAAACTCACATTTCCCAGAAGGCTCGTTTCTGTGTGGTGGGGATGTAGCAAAACACATCAGAGCAATGTATCAATTCAAGTACAAAGATGACTACTGCAGGCAAGAAACGCCACACTGCGTAGGCGCGGATAACATTAGTACCCTAGGCAGGGTTCTCCAAAGTCGGTCCTGGAGGGTCAGATCCAGGCCTTTTTAAGATAACTACATTTATCTAAATGGGGATATGAAAATAATCTGGCATGGATCTGGCTCTCCAGGACCGACTTTGGAGAACCCTGCCCTAGAGCAGTGGCCTGTGGCTTTGGATAGGGCCCATGCAGGGTGAAGGGCAGACCCTAATCCAGGTTTGGTCTGCTGACCCTCCATATGATGTCTCTGTTTGCGGCTAGTGGATCATGCAGAAGCCGCGGGGGATCCTGAACCGGTGTCACTCATCATTTCAACTCCCAAGGGATTTGAGGAGCAGGTTGACGCGACTTGAAGGTCAGGTCATAAATGCCTGGGGCAGAAGCACTGTGCTCTCCAGCTCCTGATAGCATCAGTCTTGAGGTACTCAGTATGTCTCATACATGGGTGACTCATCCCCTATTAGTGCATACCCACTCTGGCTGGTCCGCAGAGTACAACCGACTATCATTGCTGAAGAAGTGGTATTTCAAGTGCACACTTTCTAGCCCAGGAGATGCTGAGATGCTCTTACCTGGCAGGCAGCCTCCACATTCTGGCAAGGTCACCCTTTGTAAGTGTCAGTCAATCTCGGTCCCGCCTCCTGCATGGACCATGCCTCCTCACATTCTCTTCCCGTATTCATACCTCTGCATTACCCATCTTTCCAAGTCTTCCTATCTCCCTGCTTCCCCTCACTCATCGTCACCTCCTAAAATGTCTTAATGTGCACAGCGCTTCTCTCAGCTGGTCATTTCTATCTTATTTTCTTTTTCTCTTGTCGCTCGCTCTTTCAGGCTGTTCTTCTCTCTCTCCCTCTCTCTCCACTTCTCGCGCTCACCTCTTCCGGCATTAGGTTTATCTCACTTTTGTTCTATATTGTAGTTGCATTTATATGGCGCATACTGCCCTGTTAAAGGTTGGGGTGTTTTACGGTGGGTAGAAGGCCTTTTCCCCTCTCCGTCACCCTCGCCCCCTGTATACCTCTCCCCTCGTTCCATCTCAGTTTCTCCTCTCCATCCATGGCCCCAGTCCCATCCGTACAAGCACTGGCTACCTCGCACCCCTGACTGCCTCGGCCTTCAACAGCCGCCCCCGGGATTGGCTAGGGCCACAAGAACCAGTTCCATGTTTTACTAAGTTTATCTACTTTGTGCTATTTTGGGACAGGAATAAACGTGACCAGCAGCACATCATGAATCAGCTGCGCTCAAACCATCAGCCAAGGAGCTGCCTTGGCAGGAACGTCGTGGGCCTTCCGCCGCATGTTTGTGGGTCCAGGGCCGTTTCGTGACCCTTCGGTGCCTTTCTATGTCTGTTTCCAGTGTGAAGTTGCAGAATGAGTTTTGCATCTCAGGCAGGAGAGGATGACTAACAAGTCAGTGATCTTCTGAATATGGGGATATATCTCCCTACACACCTTTGACACTGCTGGACACACCAAACCGCTCTGTAATTCCAGCATCGGTGTATGCCATCACAGTGTGGGCTATGATTCACCATGAGACATCACACGTTCTTTGACCTCTGATGACATCACAAGGTTGACCTTTTATCCTACCCTCAAACCCTCAGGCCCTCAGTGGCCTCCTGTTTGCTGCCCCAGAACCCTGCCTTCTTCATCCCTGAAAGCAAAAGTGGCAGAGGCAATGCCAGGGAAATGCAGCAGGGGGCAGCATTAGCAAATGTTACTCTGGCTACCCCTAAATCCCTGAAGACCGCTTGAAACTTGTGCATTATTGAGCATGCAGTGCTGTGTGATTTGCAGTAGTGGTGTTTGGTGCTTCTCTGGAATGTGCAGTGTCCGCCTCTCATTTCCTGGGTGCCTTGCCCACGATATCCAAGTATGTAAGTCGTGTTCGTTTTAAATAACTTTTACTAATGCTTTGCCATGCATAACTCTTGATATTTTTATGCTCCATCACTAATGAGTAGTGATTTAATTATTTGAGGAAATTAATTTCCAAATTCCCAAATTAACATTTGTGTCGCAGTTGTTTTCGTTGTTATGATTCGGGAAGTTGGGCTTGGGACTGTGTCAACCTAGAAGGGCACAGGAGGAAGACCTGGGAGTAAAAAGATGAATAAACTTAGCCCTCCTGGTGAGAAGTTGAGAGAGGGAGGCTGATCCTTTGATGGCAAAGAGCCATGTCTTGCAACAATTTATGCATTTAGTCGCGACCACATGGTATCTTCACACGTGTTGTGGAAACATTGTTGTGAGATGCTATACACTGGATGCCAAGGTAGCGGCAGAAAGGTGGTGGCGTTACAAAAGGTGGAGTCATGAAAAAGGGAGTCGTGTGTCAATTAATGTATTTATTTTTATGGTTCAAATCCCTTTTATTGGAACTTTATGGAACATATACACTCACCGACATCCGAAGGCCAGTGAGGCGATACATTAGGAAATAGGGGGGACTCACGGGTTGGTGGAAGGAGCGGGGTTGGTAAGGGTGGGAATGGGTAGATCATAAACTTGTAAAATAGGGGACGGAGTGGGGAAGGAAGGAAGAAGGGAAAGGTTGCAGGAACTCGATAGCCCCGATGGGTTGAGTCTTGCCAGTAGTCAATCTTGAAGCACCCTAAAATAATGGGGGCAGGTAAGTTCAAAATAGTCCTGGGCAAGGAGGTGAATACATGAAACCCACATTTTATTGAAGCGGGCAGTTTGTGTTGTGGTGAGGCTGTAAGATTTTCCACAGCAACAATGTCCCACTGTTTCTGCAGCCAGTCCGAGTGGGTTGGTGTGGTGCCTGTGCCCCATCTAGATGTGATGACTTGGCTTGCAGAGGGCCCTTGTCATAGCCTTCCCCCTGTCTGATCAGAGTGGATACGCTAGCTGATTGGGGAGTCACAGGCCGGTGAAGCTTTGTAAACGGGGGATATCTGTCAACAATGTCATCAATGTCTTTAAGTACCTCCTCCGAATTTCTCTTGAGTTTATGGAATCTCCAGAGGTGGTGGGTGAATGTGCCCATTTGGCAACAGTTTCACTAGCAGGTGTGGTCAGCACTGGAATTCTATTTAGCGAGTCTAGCTGAGGTGTAGTACCAATAGGAAGTTGTTTTCAATAGTGACTTTTTTCCCTGCAGCGTGGAGGGAAGAGGTGAGATTTATGCACAAGATTTTGGCCTTTCCTTGGGTATGAAGGTGCGTTCCAGCTCCACTTCCCAATGTAGTTGAGCTGGTGATTTGGTATAGTCAGCCTTGGTGTTCATGAATTGATAGATGTAGGAGAGCATACACTTATGATCAACCTTAGTAATCAGCCATTTTACCAAATTCATCAGGGTTCTGGAGGCATGTGGGCGAATTCATGGATGAGTTACACAGTGTTTAATGGCGGTACAGTGCCAGTGTTCAGTATTAGGTAGAGCGTAACCAGCTTGGAGTCTTGGGAAGACTTGAGCCAATGTGTTGGCATGGGTCTCCTCCTCTTTTACAGTTGGCTGTCTGCCAGGCTCAGAATTCTAACCTCATTTGCACGGGGGGAAAAGCTGGGTTGCCTATGATGGGCATGATAGGAGAGACAGGGGTGGATAAACCTTTGTCACCATCACTTTGTCCCAGGCTGCTACAGTTGGCCGTATTATGGGTGGTATGCAGACCCCTACTGGTCGATGTTTTTTAGATAGCCATGTGATCTTCCAAATATGGACCCCACTATGGATCGATCAATTGAACATCAATGTTTCTCTGTAAGTGGCCTGCTCCATTCCACCAATTACCTACGTTGGGCTGCCAAATAGTAATGAGTAAGATGGGGTATACCAAGGCTGCCACTGTCTATAAGGAGGTATGCTTGTTTCCTGGCCATGCGGCGACACTTCCTGTACCATATATAGGATTCTATCATCGTAGAATACCAAGAACCGGGGGAGGCACAGTGAGAGGGTCTGCATGATGAAGAGAATCTTGAGTAATGATGCAATTTTTAGTGCTGCTATTCTTCCCACCCATAAGAGATCTCCAGCTCTGTAGGTATTTGTATTCTGTGGTGCAAAGATTCTCATAATTTCTCTTTGCTGTCTAGGAGTGCAGGGAAAATTGTGCGGTCCAAGTAAGGCACCCTTGCTGTTGCATAGGGGAAAGGGAATTCATGTGCAAGGGCTGGCTTTTCCATATGTGATAGGGTTATACTGAGGACGTGTGGTTTAGGACGTTCACTTTGAATCCCGAGACACTCCCAAAGGGCTGGGGCTGGGAGTGAGGTCTGGGGCTTGATAAACATATCATGACATCATCAGCAGAAAGGAGAATTTTGTGTTCTTGCCCTCCAAAGATGGTGCCTCTCACCAAAGCATTCATTTGCTTCCTCTTAGTAGATGACTCCATATATAGTGAAAAGAGGAGGAGTGACAGGGGGCAACCCTGGCGGGTACCTCTACAAAGCAAAAAAGTCAGAGGTGAGGTCTTTTAGCTGTCCCAGAGCATTAGGATTTGCATAGCCACTTCATATCCATTTCGATAAAATAGGTGCCTGCCCTGCATTCCCCACTACCTGACAAAGAAACACCCAATGCACTCAGTTGAAAGTCTTCTCGGAGTCTATGGATAGGAATAATGCTGGGGTATGGGACCAAGAGGCTTTATCGATGAGATGGAGGAGGCGTCTGGTGTTGGCACAGCAACCTCTTTCGAGGATGATCTCAGCTTGGTCGCAATCAATTAATCCCTTCATAAAGTTGTTCAGGTGGGTCACCCTGATGCCAGTGAAGAGCTAGGTTACATTTTGTAATGATATGGGTCTGTATAATGAGAGAGTGGGGGTCTTTCCCAAGCTTAGGGATGACCATAATCACTGCTTCCATCATTGTGGTAGGGAGTGTCCCGGTCTCGCTGAGGGTTTATACAAGCATGCAAGGAAAGGTGTGAGTTGAGGGCCAAAAGCAAAAAATCGGTAGTAAATCCATCGGTCCCTGGGGCTGTGCCTGGTTGTAGCCCAGAAATGGCAGCCATCACCTCCTCCACACTAATGTCTGTCTCCAAAAAGAGAGCGCACCTCTCTGGTAGTGTAGTGGAGAGTCTTGAGGTAAGGAAATTGCGTCTCTCTCTCTCAGATCCACTGTGCCCTCCTCATAGATGGTTGAATAAAATTGTTGGACGATTATATGGTCCCCCCGTACTCTATGTCCTGCCTTGGATAGGATCTCTAAAACCCTGTTTCTTTGGGTGTTTGCTCATAGTTTAAGGGCAAGTAGGGGCCTCCCTTGTTCCCACTGATACAGAATTTTTTTTTGGTGCAGAGTAGGGCACGTTTGAATGTATGACAGTATTCTGCATGTGTTTAGCATCCCGGCGTTCCGAACACCATCATTAGAATGAAAACGTCTTTAGCATGCATTCGCTCAGCAAACAAGCCATTATAACGACTTGTCTTAGTGGGGTGCTGGATTTTGGAATATTAGCATTTATTTTTCAAACTCCAGTCTGTGCAACAGTAGGGAAGGTGATGGACTTTAAATTCAACACCGTTCCACCAATGATCCAACCTAAAGCAAGTCGCTGTGCTCAACGAATGCATGCTTAAGACGCATTCGTTCTATTGCCGGCACTGTAAAGGCACAGCGAGATTCCGGCTTTGTCCTAATGAACGTTTATCACAGATTCTGCTCTTTCAGAATCTAGGGCTTTAAGCTGTTTTCTAGCCTAGGTCAGCTGCCTATGCACCCTATGAATGCCTACCCATTGGTGGGCTTTTCTAGTGTCCTGACACTGGCCTCTAGGGCCCTCCTCTTGTCTTGTCTCTCCCCATTGAGTCTTGCGGAGATAGCATTAAGGGTCTCCCCTTAATACCACCTTTAGTGTTTCCCAGAGGAAGGAGATGGAAGTGGTTGGTGTGTCATTGGAGTGAAGGAAATGTTGGATGACTTCCATAATTACCTTCGTGGTTGATTCATAAGTTAGTAGTTTATTGTTAAATCGTTATTGTCGCTGCTTCCCCGCTTCTGAAAGGGACCACGAATGGTCTAGTCTGATCACTGACTCATCATGAAAATTGTTGTAGACTGAATTAAAGTTGCCCCCTATCACCACATCCTGGTCTGGGGTTTCAGCCACTAGGCCCAGTGTTTTAAGAATGAAGGCCTCCTGATGGTCATTGGGAATGTGTAGCGTGGCAGGTGTGAAGGTGTAAGTGCCCATTGAAAGTCGTGGGGAAAGGAGTCTCCCCGGGAGCTCTGCTTGAGTATCTGTGACTTAACTATGGAAGGCGCTGACCAGCAAAATTGCTACTCCTGCCTTCTTGCAGAGCCCTGAGGAGAGATATTGTCCATCAAACCAGCAGCACCGTAGTCTCTTCCAGTCTTTCTTAAGTAGGTGTGTTTCTTGGAGGTGAGTGACGTCACAATTAGAGTCTCCTAAAAAAAGAGATAACTGCCAAGTGCTTTGCATGGGCATTCAGACCTCTAACATCAGCATTTGCAAGTGGTGGAGGCAAACTGAATGTGAGTGGTTGGAAAGACCTCAGAGCAGCATGTGTGGTAACAGGGAGCCTCCGCGTTGACATGTGATAGCTTGCTAAAAATGGAACCCTGAGTTGTCAGACCATGGGCGACCAATAGGATAATGCGCAATACATCATACGTGAACAGGCTCGGGAGAGGTTTGAGCTGGGTCCAGGGCATTTCTTACAATATGAAAAGATTGCTCAGGTGGCGAGGTACCTTTGTCTCTCTTTCCCGGATGAACCAGCGGTCTCCCAGACGCTACAGACTCTGTTAATAATGGCTAAAGGCAGAAGGCTGATTTCACATTTATATCGGGCGATCCGGGATGATTGAGTAAATGGGGGGTTGCCGATTCAAGAGAAATGGGAGCCACTGACAGGGATACTTTTAGCGACAGGGACTGTGTCAAGATTCATGAAGGGATGCAACAGGTGAGTGCAAACACGAGGTTTAAATTAATTCAATTTAACTACGTACACCAGACTTACTTGAACCCAAAGGTGTTATGCAAGATCTATCCGGAGCGGTCAGGGCAGTGTCCCCGGTGTGGAGAAGCGGAGGCTGTGTTCATACACATGGCCTTGACATGCCCTGAGCTGCAGGGATACTGGGCGTTGGTTCTAGAGGTACTGAGGGGGGTGACAAGCTGGGAAATAGCAGGAGAGATCCGGGTGGTATTGCTGGGATTGTTGCCTCGACCCACGAAGAAGAACCTTAGTCGAAAGCTAGTCCTTTTAGGGCTGGTGCTTGCAAATAGGCGGATTGCCATATCATAGATGGGCGCCGTTCGCCCAGCATATCACAGTGGGTGTGGGATGTGCAGAATTGGCCGATTGCTGAGGTGATTCGAATGCAGCGTCTCAGAAAAGATGAGAAACTAGAAGAAAACGTACAGGCTTGGAGGGCTATGGTAGCAGTGCTGGTAACTGGGGTTACAGACAGAGCATATAGAGACATAACGGGGGGAGCGTACACTCAGGGCGGGAGTCAGAAAATAGCGACAGGGTGAGAGATGCAGGGTATCATGGTTCTACCGGAAGGGGCAAAAGGAATGGAGAGATTCGGCCCATCAAGGTATGCCATACGGGATCCTACACCAGACATGGTTTGGGGGGTGGGGGGAGTTCTTGTTGGGGGAAGGGGGGTGGGAGGGGAGGCAGGGTAATTGATCCACAGCGTAGAAACCCGGGGTGTGGGCCAAGGCAGGTATTTGTAAGATTGTTCACGATTACAGCATGATACAGAAGATACATACGGGAGAAGCAAGAGGAAGGGACACCGGTAAAAGCTTGTATATTACTGCTGTTGTATGCGGGTTACGGCCTGCGGAATCTGGACGGTGACCATTCAGTGTGATATACCCATGCCTTGGCGTATGCTGATATCTGTACAACCTGTCTGTTTAAAAGATCATTAAAGATATATATATTTTTTTAATGGAACCCTGAGGGTAAGGCGGAAACTGGGACAAACTGGGAAGAGGAAGCTTGATGGGTAATTGCATCCACCATGGTGTCCCAGGGAAATTCAGTGCAGTCGGGCAGTGAGAGTGAAAAACGAGGTGGATGGGTGGCCCCCCTGGGCGACTCCTAGAAGGAAATGTTTATGTCATCAGTCACATCTGCTGGGCTATTCAGTAGGTGATTCCCAAGGCCCCCGCTTACACACCTGTGGATGCCCTCAGGGGCCATCCGCCATGGGCTGCTCATGGGGGATGGTCCGAGTTCCGGTCTTCGATAGCGCCGGCACACTGAAGATGCTCATTCTCTGCAGCACTCATGTTGGGTTGGTTTAAAAGTGCTTCTTTCTGTGCTGTTTTGGTTGTTTCTCCCAGAACACTTGTGAATGGGAGCGGGTCCCGTAGGAGAGTCTCATGGTCAGATTCCGACCAGCAAGGATCACAGAGGCATCCTCTGTCTGGTGCAGACAGCACATGTTTCTCTGTCCCAGACAAAAATTAGGCAAAAGGGTTGTCCGCATTTATACTTGATACCCATTTGCATAAGGTTATTGCATCCTTGAAGGCATGTCACCCATGGGTGGTAGGGGGACAGATCCTGTGAAAGCCAAACCTTAAGGCCTTCAAAGGTGATTGTTCCTTGCTCCTTAACCTCCTCCATAATGGCCTCCTGTATGTGGAAGTTGTGGATGCAGGTGAGGATATCCTTGGGATGTCCCGGTGTGTTGAAGGGGTGACCGGGTCTGTGGGCGTGGTCCAAAATTATCTTTTTGTCAGTCATGGCTGGGAGGAAGTGGAGCAAAAGTGGACAACATCGGTCTTGAGTTCTCCTGTTGCTGCCTGGAGGGGGACCCCCATTAATCTGTACGTTATAGCGGCAGGATCTATTTTCTAAATCCTCAAGATGCATCTGTAGTTCCTCATTCTGTTCCAGCAGGTCCAGAAGTTCATGCTGTTGAGCTTCAAGTTCTTCCTTCCTGGCATCCTCACCAGTTTCTAAAGTGGCCACCCGTTGGCCAAGGTCCGTCACGCATTGCTTGACATCTTTGATATCTGAGTCTTCCTATTCCAGGAGCGAGGTTATATTCTCCCCGAGCTTGTTGAATAGGGTGGTCATAAATACACGGGTGACAGCGGCGTTGAATCCTCATCCTCTGTGGAAGGGCCAGCTGCTAACAGTGATGTGGGGCCCAAGGCAGCCAACTTCCTGGGGGATCCAGCTTTTTAGAGGCTGCTTTTGTCAGCATTTCTTTCACTGTGGTGTCTCATTTGGCTGTATGGGCCACAATCCTGTCCCATGTTGCTTGATCATGGTAAGTGTGGGGAGGGGTTGGACGATATGCAGCAACACTGGTGAGAGACGCTTAGAGTGGATCTTTGAGGGGAACCCCTGGTTGTGCCCCTGCCATCTGGTGTGGTACTTGCAGAAGGGCCTGTGAGCCTCATGGGGACTTCTCAGGATGGTGCTCTTTCGATCTGGGACTTCCCCAGGCTGCAGTGTCCAGGGCTACGTTCAGCAACCTGTCTGTTTAAAAGATCAATAAGGATATATTTTGTTTTTAAATGGAACCCTGTGGGTAAGGCAGAAACTGGGACAAACTGGGAAGAGGAAGCTTGATGGGTAATTGCATCCACCATGGTGTCCCAGGGAAATTCAGTACAGTCGGGCAGTGAGAGTGAAAAACGAGGTGGATGGGTGGCCCCCCTGGGCGACTCTTAGTAGGAAATGTTTATGTCATCGATCACATCTGCGGGCTATTCAGTAGGTGATTCCCAAGGCCCCCGCTTACATTCTTGTGGATGCCCAGTCCTTGGGAATGGTGCTTTGTTGCAGCTGCCTAGGAAGTGCAGGAGGGTCCTACCACCCTCACCTGCAGTCTTCACTACAATTCAGCGGGGTAACCAGGCAAGTTGTAGGGCGCAGAGGTAATGACATGGGCCCCCTGGGTGATGCATTGGTATCTTTCATCTCCTGCTCCCCTCCTGACCTCTGGGGTTAGCATGCAAGGCTGTGTCCCAGCTGTTTTTTTGCCTCTGATTATCACCGTCCATGCTGGTCCCTGATGTACTCTTTTGGCGGGCCATTGATCTCAAGATGGTGGCCGCTTGCCAGGTCGGGCCCGCTCCTCGATGTCCCATCTCTCCCGGAGAGCCACACAGGTCGGAGCTTAAGAGCGGCAATCAGCTGACTCCACTCTCCCTTTCCATCAGTCTGTGTGTCTGCAAGGCAGCGGGTCATGACAGAAGTCTCCTTCTCATTTGTGCGCCCCAAACCTGTGGCCGAGGCCGAATCTCAGGCCCCATGGTGCTCCAAACTCTCTGTGGTTGGGGGATGCTCTGGCTCCTTCTTTGTCTCCTCAGGTCACTCGGACTCTCCCCGTGGTGCCCCTTCACTGGCAGGGACTGCCCCTTGGGCCAGAGGGCTCAATGTGTGCAGCAGGACCGGTATCAGTCGATGTCGGGTGGAGGAGCCACATCAGAACAATCCAACCAGGTCACCATCTTGGCCACCCCCTCCATGTATTTTATTTTGTTTATAACTCTCCTGTAAAGAAATTGGCAGGAAGGACAAATGTGACAATAAGTTAGCTCTGATTTGCTTAAATGGCCACAAATAGGCTAAATTTTAAAATATCATATGGGGATGAGGCCCTTTAAGAGATATTTGTGTGCCCAGCAGTTTATATGGTATATTAGGAGTGGTAAAATAACTTTGGTGGTTAATGCACATAATGGAGAGGTCTGCATTTTGTCTGGTCAAAGTTTTGGCAGTAGGGTGACCAATCATCCATAAATTTCATGGGCTGTCCGTGATTTGGATCTCACGTCCGTTGACAATGGCAATCCCTTTTACGGACGCCTTTTGTCTGTAATTTTGGGCATTGCAGGGACCAGCGCTGTTCCCCTGCGAGACGCCTCAGCTCCCTGATGGGGCCGCCTCGCACTCCTCCTCCGAGCACAAGAGAAGCCCCACCCTGCTCATTGTCATTCTGTATGCCGGCTGATTGTCACATACAGAATGACAATGGACCAGTCTGGGCTTTTACAGCAAATTGTGTGCTTCCTCCTGCTTCGGTCTATGGCAGGGCATTCTGTCAGATGGAAGAAATGTACAAAACAAATGTACAAAAACACACATGCTGCTATGTGCCAGTTCATGAAAAGAAGCCGGTGAAAGAAGTTAAAATGAAGAGGTTATAGTTCTTTCACAGTCTCATCATTTCAGAGCTGACGCATTTTCAATATTATATACAACGAAGCCATAGTTGCTGCCTTTTTTCATGCAACTAACAACCACTGACAAAACCAATAGTCATGGTTTGTAGGTGTAATGTTACTGGATGCAATTCCAGAAGCAGCAAAATACCAGACGGGTGGCACACTATGCTAAGCATAGATTTTTAGCTTAGGTGTTTAAGCCACAACGTTCATTACATCGGTCACGCCCTTTGGAGAGACCACCTAGTTTGTTCATGCCACTTAAAGCCCTGGACACAACACCATGTCACAGTCACCTCAGGTCCGTACACTGTGCATCATGCATGACTCATGACTTCAACGTTTTCAAATTGCCTATGTGCAGTAAGTGGCCCCACACAAAAAAACAGCCAAGGGCTGGATTTAATTATTACAGTCAACATCAAAGTATCAAATCTAAGTGCCAGACCACTTATAGTCCGATTTATCTTCCTAACATTAAACACGACCCCAGGGCATTGCAACAAACGCTGGGACGTTCCAATTCCAACCAAACAGATCAATAAAATGAATAAAGTTACAAAAAGACAGTGTGAACACCATCACGAGATGCATCTAGAGCAAAAGCTCTCCACCGCCCCATAACCAACACACTCACTAGAGCTTCTCCAAAATCAAAATCCTAGGTTGAACTCAGTAGTTCCATACGCAGTCAGTCTCATAAAAGCTGTTGGTTGATAGTCCAATGATCGAAACTGAATCAGTTATTCCAATCTTCTATTTCGAACTCCCCCCCTCATCCCTTGCTTTTGGTACTCCAGCGACGGTGGAGTTATTAATGGGCCTCTTCTGTCTGCAACTCTACAGACCAAGGCTCAGCTCATAATTAATGTGAAAAGGTGGGTAAGTGAGTAAGTGAAGGGATCGGTGGATGGCTGGATGGACGGATCAGTGAAAGGACGAATGGATGAGTGAGTGAAAGGGTGAATGGATGGATAATGAGAGAAGGGATGGATGGATGAGTGAGTGGAAGGATGGATGAGAGAAAGGGTAAATAGTTGGATGAGGGGTAGATGGATGAGTGAAAGGGTGGATGATGGATGAGTGAATGGATGGATGGATGAATGAAATGATGGATTGATTGATGAATTGATAAGTGAAAGGGTGAATGGATGTATGGATGAGTGAGTGAAAAGGTGGATGTAAGGATGAATGAGTGAATGAAAGGGAGGGTAGATTGACAAACGTATGAATAGATGAGTGAAAGGGGGATGGATGAGAGGATTGGTGGATGAGTGATAGGGTCAATGGATGGATTCAGAGTGGATGAGTAGATGGATGGGTGGGTGGATGGGTGAAGGAAGGATGTCTAAGTGAAAGGGGGATGGAGAGAGAAAGGGAGGATGGATGAGTGAAAGTTTGGATGAATGATTGACAGGATCGATGAGAGAAGGGTGCATGGGTGAGTGAAAAGAAGGATGTGAAGATGGATGAGTGAAGGAATGCATAGATGAGTGAAAGAGGGTGGAGAGCTGGAAGAAAGGATGGATGAGTGAAAGGATGAATGGGTGGACAGATGAGTGAATGGCTGGATGGATGAGTAAGTGAAAGGATGGCTGGAAGGGTGAAAGGGTAAATGTTTGGATGGATAAGTGAAAGGATGAACTGGGTGGATGGATGGATGGATTGATGGATGGATGGATGAGTGAAAGGGTGGATGGAGGGATGAATGAGTGAAATAATGGATGGAAGAATAGATGATGGATAGGTTTACAAATGGTTGAAACGGTTTGGATATGGATGGGCACACAGATGGAAGGACAGATGAATGGTGAAAGACTGAATGATGGATGAAAGAATGAATAGATGACATGAAATGGTGGATATCAGCGATTTGACGAAAGGATGAATTGCTAGATCCTTGGACAAGACAGCTCTTCTGGGGAGGGTTGTGGTAATTTACTTTGCTTTCTTGGTGCCATAAGAGCTTTATTTCAAAGTGGGAGGTATTTTAATTTTTGTGCTACTCCCTTGCCTATGTGTCACTCTTCTGTATTTGCTGTGTGCTTATTTGTGGGATCTATACATCATGCATATGACATTTTGAGTTACATCCAAAGGCTACTTGAATGTTACACTACTAATTGTAAATGTTTGTATGTTTTGTTTTAGGTGTAAGGTTTTAGGGAGAGCCTCAAAGTGCCATGAGCTGTGCTTGAGATGTATATTGTGTTTGTAGCAAGGCATCAAAAAGAAACTATGTAATAGTGTATCGACAGTGCCTTCTTTAAGACAGCTGCAGGAAAAAGCCCCTTTGTGACTTCCATCAGCCAGTGCAACTCTCTGCAAAGCCTCCATAAACAAAGTCTGATTCCATATTTTAAGTTCCACTTGCTGAAACACCCATGATGCGTTCCATATAGTGGGTTCATCACAGCGATCTTTCCTTTAGTTCACCTATGCTTGCCACTTAACATCTCACAATGGCACTCAGATAGGTGATGCTAGTAACACAGTCTATCCAAGCAGATCTTCCTGACCACTTCTCTCACCAAACATGCCTGCTCAGGACCATGAATTGTGAACAAAATATTAGACTGGCCAAGCTAATGCAGTAACCAAATAAATAGATTATTATCATATTAAATACCACAAAAAGATCTGCACAGTTGCTCAAAGCTGCGCGCATACTGAAAAAACGTGAAGTGGACGAGTGTCTCAACCTAATATAAACTTATTTGGACTTGTACTTAAGTGGTTGTCTATTTGCTTCTAACAATACTGTTTGTATAAAACTTTACTCCCTCTCCTGACCAAAAAACATGTGTGCAGTCCCTATTAAACTCAACTTAAACAGGAGATTACCGCTGTCTCAGAGCACCCTCTGTTCTCTCTCTGCTGTAGAAATATCCCTGTTGCTAGAGGTGAAGTGGGGGCTGGTTTCACTCACTTGCTAACACAAAATGGGAGCTGGGGGTGGACTGCTTAACATACAGGTCTTAGCACGGAGCAAGGGAGAAAAACAGTGGGGAAAAACTGATAGTCCCTCTCATTTCCCTTGACTATCAGTTTTGCCATGTTACATGTGGGTTAGGAGTCGCCATAATTGCATTATTTTTCAAAATGCAAGTAACGTTTGCATATAGTTGGCCCTGTACCTTGAGCAAAATTTAGGCATGAGGGCATCACTTGTGTACAAGAACCACACGAGAATCTACTGTGGTTTTGCTGTCCCTGTGAGACTTTTTATGCTCAGATTAGTGACCTGTGGGCACAAATTAAGAAAACATTTCCACTCATGAAATGGCAAGAAATTATGCAATTTTTGCTTAAACACAAAATTTGTGAATTTCACATGGGTTTGTCTATGTAATGAAAATGTTGCCAAGGCCTAATGTGGGTGTATGGTCTACTATTGTGACTTTTGCAGAAATCTGTGTCTATCCGACAGGGCACCATTATTCATTTCAGCATGGGCTTCACAGACTTTCATCCTTCTTACATTTATAAAATGCGTATCAATTAACAGACTGCAGAAATATGCTGGAGAAAGTGCTACATACAGCACAAGTCACCATAATTGTGCAATCAAGAAACATGTTTCTGTGAAAGTTGAGGTTGCAACAGGAACAAAGAACAACACATAACAAGCATTGCAAAGTGAGTAGGTCTGGGGTTAGCCACTAGTCTTTTGACTATGTCAATGTTTGTTTTGTATTATCTTTTTTGTGAAACTTTTCTTTGGGAAAGCTGCTGCCCAATCGTCAATATATGTAAATGGCATTGAATGGAACAAATGTAAAAGAACACAATGCCGATGCTTACAGCTAGCCAGTGTCTAAAGTAGGCTGACCCATTGCTCTATGCTATAGTGAGCGGAAGAAATGAGAATGAAACAATAGGCCAATAGATGAAGAGAGATGCCTGAAAGTCCCTGCAAGTATGTGTATTATATATATATTTGAGCAAAATTTAAAGGTGTTGGCTAACGCCAGACCTAAAAATAATAAGAAAAGGAATTGAAATATATCAGATAAAGTGCATTTAAAAAATGTGTAATGTTTTTCTGGTGCACCGAAAATTAGGGCTTCGAAGGTATGAGGTATATTCAAAATCATTAGCTTAGAAAATGATGGCAATTGAAGAAAAGAGGTTGAGAGACAGGGAACAGAGGAGAAAGGAAAAACAGGAAGAAAGACAGAAGAGGATGATAGAACAAAGAGTTAACGATAGATAGAGAATATAGAAAGAGGGAGCGAGATATAGAAAAAGAATGATGAAAGGGATGGGATGTGAAGAAATAAGGAGAGTGAGAGTAAGAAATAAGAGAAGGAGGCATAAAGAAAAGAGCAGCTAAGGAGAGCTAACAGAATATGTTGGAGAGAGAAGGAAAAGAGGGTAAACACAGACAGGCATGAAACAAAATTGTAAGTCAAAGAAAGCGGTATACAGGTACAAAGGGATAGAAATATGGAGGACATACTAAAAATTGTGTAAGAGAGGGAGAAAAGGAGGGAGAAAAGGCAGAGAAAGTAGAGGCAGAGGAAAGAAAAAATATAGAGCTACAAGCAAGAATGTTGGGAAGAAAGAGAAGAATGATGAGAACAGCAGCCCAGAAGAAAAAGGACAGAAAGAGTGAAGAGAAAATGAAAGAGGAAAGAGAGGGGAGGGGAGGTGTAAAGGAGAAGCAGTAGTTTAAGCAAAAGGTAAAGAAAGA
This sequence comes from Triturus cristatus, assembly GCF_964204655.1. Taxonomy (NCBI): domain Eukaryota; kingdom Metazoa; phylum Chordata; class Amphibia; order Caudata; family Salamandridae; genus Triturus; species Triturus cristatus. Next base: position 1,079,467,586 of record NC_140590.1, on the reverse strand, counting down.
GGAGCGAGGGAAAGAAGGAAAACAGTGATACGGAAACAGTTTTAGTAAGACAGACTGGATAGAGCAACAAGCAATAGTGAGAGACAGGAGGTAGAAAGAAGAAGAGAAGAGACTTTGAACAGAGAGAGATTCAGGCAAAGAGAGTTAGATAATTAAGAGGAAGGAGAGCTAGAGAAAGAGAAGAAAGAGAATGTCAATGGCAAATAGTCTGTCCAGCTGGTGAGAAAAGGACAGCTTTTTTGTCAAGAGGCACTGCAAACTACACCTCTGGATCTACAATGGGTCAATATTTATTACATGCAAAAAGTAAGTATCCTAAAGCTCTGTCACTTTTATACTAGGCAGGTATGCCAAAAGTAGTGTAAAATCAAGCATTTTGTACCAACGATGAAACAGTTTGCTTGGAAAGTATCCTCTAATTACTTCTGTGTGTTCTTTAAGATCTTACACTATGATTATTAGATTAGTATTACTGGCCATATTTGCTTTAAAGGGACAATCTTCAATCTACTTTGGATAATTTTGTTGGAATGGTTAACATTACCTCACTCGTATATTCTAAGGTCTGTGATTCTCTTTTGAAAGCAGATTTTATCACTCGCACAACACAACACCAGAGTCACACATTTGGCTAAGCACCTCAGCACGACACCCACATTGTTATCTGTATACCATGACCCACAACAAACAAACACATTAGGCACACTCCCTGAAGTAATCGCACACAACAATCCACCAAAGCCTGAGAGTTGGCTCTTCAACTGCATGTTCTCTCAGCACTCATTAGAATCACTCTCAATAAGACTATCCATGGATAACATTGAGTCGCTGCAGAAGAAAACAACTGACATGGTCTACATCTATAATCATAGGAGGCAGGTTAAATGAAGATGGATGAGGTGAGAGGAAGGGCTATGTGGGTGTAGGGTGAGCATGGAGGGGGCCTCTGCACATCCCACAATCACATAACCCCATTCGCCTCTCAGCTCTTCCATGATCGAACCCTCCTCATCTCTCCCCCTCTCCACGCTTCTACTGTCGGCCTTCCCTCCTATCCTCCGCCAAATAGCTCTTCCTCACACTCTCCCCTCAGAAACTAATTTCCCTTAATCTATTGGTCCTCATCTCTTCCCCTACCTATCCATGTCCTTTCAGGACTTCCCAAAAGAAATTTAGTGAGACCCAGAGAGATAGAAAGAGACAGAGAAACCAAGACAAAAAGAAATGGAGAGGCCCAGCGAGAAAGAGAGGGGGGAGAGAAAGAGACGGAGAAGAGCGAGCAAGATGGGACTGTGAATGGGGAAGTAGTGCTGAGGAGAGGAAGAAGGAGAACCAGAAAAGAGGGACCAGGAGAGGATGAGACTAGATAGACGGAATGAAGATGGAACATTGTGCATTGAGTGGTCATCCCTCAACACTCTCGTTTCTAACTGGACAGAAAAAATATTCTTTATTAAGTGCCGGACTAACACGGAAGGAAGGAAAATTAGATAATGGGATGCAGAATGGGGCAGGTCAACATGTGAGAGAGAAGGAGCTAGACATGATTGGTGACAGGGAGAGGAATCAGGGCTTGACAGAGAGGCACATTGAGCTTTTCAAGATATTCTAGGGCAGGCTCCAGTAAGCCACTCAGAGGCAATAAACTGTCCACATGTAACCCACGCAATGAGTCTCCCTAATAGACATATTCAGCTGAAGGAGCGATAACTTGGTTTCTGGAAGGACAGATATCATGAGGTTTAGGGAGGTCAAATCTTGTACAAGGGTTTACAGTGGTTGGAGGGAAAGGATTACATTAGCAGGCAGTGTTTGAAATGGATAATGACAAATGCATGTAATTACTGTTTTGGAGTACTTGCTTCCGACTCAGAACTCTCACTCATTCTTTTCCTCACACTGGTTGCTCCAATTTGTCCAAAACATTTTTTGGTTTTGTTTCCGATTTTACCCACCATTCCTGCTGCAAGGCTGTTATGCTTCTTGTGAGCATTTTTCCAAGAGGTCCTATGTCATGATCCCTTTACTTCGCAAAATAATTTGACAGAAAAAACTCATAAAGCCATCTGTTGCAGTTAGAAGTCACATCATATTTTATGCACTGCAGTCACTTATTTTTACAAAGAGAAATTGTATTATTCTGCTTTAACCAGTGACCATGGGTGTTGTCAATTTGGATATAAGTTCTGTGCTAGAACAGCACTGTGGAGGATCACGCTTTGTGCTTGGTTTCGGTGTTTTATGCTTGTTTCTTCATCCTATATCTTTTCAGATGCAGGTAAGATTTCAAGCTGGAGGGACAAATCATATCAAAACCAAGAATACTGGATGGAAAGAGTAACTCTGAGTTATCATGTAGTACCATCGAGTACATATTCCAATTTCTATCTGTTCTATTGCTTGCACTTGGATCATCATTCGCACTGAACGGCAAGAAATGTTTCTCCTTCGCTAACACCCCATTCTGAAAATATTGTAAAGGTATTATATGCATATAAATGCAGTATGAAATGAAAACGATTAAACAATTTTTGCTTAAGCTATGCTACCTGTCACCACTTTTCCAAAACTCCTTTGGGGTAAGGACGCTCAGATATTTTGCAATACTTTTTAAAGTCATATCCAACGGGACTACTGTGTTTTAGAATAACAAAAAAATCACCTATAATGCTAGACACTATAAAAATAATTACACATCCTGTCAGGTCTACTGGCCGAATGTATTTTGAATGGCAACTTTTGCCATGTAGCTTGCTAAATGTCCTTAATGGGGAGCCCAGCACCCCCTGTAAATGTCATCAAGTACTGTTTTGCTGAGATCATTCCTGCTGGCCTGGTCTGCTTTAAAATACACAGTTCACCCCATATTGTCCAGTTAAATGACCCCCCAACCATTAAATATTGGCCTAGAACAGTGAAAGAAGGCCCAATAAGTATTTTTTCAATTAAATTCTGAAGATGGCTCCGCCAACACAACAAACCAGAAAATAACAGCAACACAAAAACTATAATACAGCCCAATTCAGCACAAATACGCAATGTCACAAAAACAGCAAAACAGATCATATCACAATAGATGCAACAAAACAATTATGCAAACATAGTCCTTTCACACATTACTACCTCCACAAACTGCTTTCATAACGCAGTGGTAAAAGGTGTTTGCACCAAGTACTGCCTTACTTAACCATCGTGGAAGTGTAGCAGTGTCACTCAAAGATGTTTTGTGACCAGGCCACAGAACACACTTTTCTTTTTAGAACTTTTTTTAGGTCGAGCCTACTGGACTCCTCAAGCTGTCTGTTTGGGAAAGACCTATAATGGACTTTCTATGCACTTACAGGGGCTTACAGCCTCCCATTATTTACCACTGTTTGACATTATCATCACTCTCATGTACTTGCTTTTTATTTCAAGGCTTTCCTCGTCAATGTTATATTTGCTCCTTCCCTGGAGCAAATCTATTTACCATCATCATGACTGGCTGACTTGTTTCCTTCCACTGCTTACTTTTAGGGAACTACTTTTTTGTTTATTGGTTAAGCACTGCATCAGGGTGCATGTGTTTCCACCTCTCTCCTCTCTCTCTCTCTCTCTCTCTCTCTCTCTCTCTCTCTCGCTTGCTAACTCGCTCTCCTATACACTTCTTCGCCCAAACCCCTGTATTCTGTGTTGCTGTCCCCACATGTATTTCTCCTCCACCCCCTGTGTTGCTCCCCCAACCCACTCTATCTACCTGCTCCTCCTTTTCCCCCTACCTCCACCGTCCTTTCTTAAATTAGATTTTTAAACATTTTTGGGAGGGCCAAGCAGCACATTTCTGCTCTTCCACTGACAAGAGTACTTTTGAACACTTAGAATTTCATTTTTTAATTGACCAATCTCTTGCCACCTTTGAGCAGTCAATAAAAAAGTAAATGAAAATGGTGCCCTTGTCATTCAGTAGATGTGAGAATGTGAGATTACTCATGGGCACACTATCACATAGGAGCCACAAAGGACTATTTAAAGACCCATAATGCATTACTCCCAAAACAATATAGGCACACCAAATAAATGCATTAGATCTAATAAGAGCAGCTCGACATCTAGAAGGGCTAGCAAGTCACAAGTCTCTTGATTAGAAAACCATATGTTTTTAGGATGAAACCCCTGACCTACTCTTCGGTGACATACTCAGCATGTGGTTCATCCTCACACCACTTCCCAAAGGGTTAGTGGTGGGGGCTACAACTCACCAAGAAATGGAGACAATCACTTTTGGATTGTCTTTAAGAGATGAATCCCAAAGTGAACTATTTGGTATGGGTGAGTATTGGTAGTGTGTAGTGATGGGTAAACATAGTTTACATTGATTGTGATACATCACATGCCATTACAGCGCGCTCATTACAACAAATGCGTTGTTAAAGCGCAAACCATTACAACGCAAGTCGCTACAATGACTTGCTGTAGGGAGGGGGCAGAAGGTGTTAGATTTGAAATCCAACACCTTCCCAACTGTTCCACAGACTGGAGTTATAATAGTAAATTATACTATTCCAACATACAGCGCCCCGTACAGCAAGTCGTTGTATCGACTTGCATTGTAATGGTATGCGATGTAACAACACGGTCATTGTAACAACCGCATTGTAATGGCATGCGATGTATCGCATACGTTGTAACATGGCCTATTCGTAGTGAAGGAAAGTGAACAGGCTAAAAATGCCACTCGGTGCTGAATCACAACTTTATTATATGTCAACGATGGGCATATTAAAAAATACAGGAGATATAACTTCAACCCATTAGTGACATGTTTCTGCCAGTTGCAAAATCCGACAAAGAGGTTATGGGGTTCTTCAAGGCTCAAATTAAAATTCTATCACTCAGCAGGTAGAAGTGTGTCAGTAAGACAAAAAAATAAAAAATAAAAATAATAATAATAATAATAAAAATATATATATACACACACACATATATGTGTATATATATATATCTACAGTGTATATATATATATATATATATATATATATATATATATATATATATATATATATATCAAAATGCAAAGGTTGCCCTCATGGAGATGTCACACAAAGAGGAGTTACCGCACTGACAACACCGGCGGCGGCAACTTGACTGTTCTGTTCACTTCCCTCAAAACACCAAACGCGTTTCGGGCGGTGAGCCCTTGATCACTTGTGAGCACTGAGATACGGAGACAGCAGCTGTGTGAAGGAACTCCCTTTATTAAAATAAATTGAAAGTCCCGCCCCAGTGGGCGTCATCATGCTCAGCATTATGGTAGATGTAGTCTTTGAGCATGATAGACTCTTGAAGTTCCTGATTACACCCCAGTGGGTGTCGCTGCCCCTGTTGCAAATATGGAGGTGAGCACGATACAGCCGCCTTGCTGCCAATCACATCCGATGTTGAGGCCTCCTCGATTCCTGACGGTGCTCGTGTTGACAAGCACCAGGATCCGCTATCACAAGCGGCGGGATATCTCCGCGGCCGGGCCGGCCGCATAACATCAAAACGCAAAGGTTGCCCTCATGGAGATGTCACACAAAGAGGAGTTACCGCACTGACAACACCGGCAGCGGCAACTTGACTGTCCTGTTCACTTCCCTCAAAACACCAAACGCGTTTCGGGCGGTGAGCCCTTGATCACTGGTGAGCACTGAGATACGGAGACAGCAGCTGTGTGAAGGAACTCCCTTTATTAAAATAAATTGAAAGTCCCGCCCCAGTGGGCGTCATCATGCTCAGCATTATGGTAGATGTAGTCTTTGAGCATGATAGACTCTTGAAGTTCCTGATTACACCCCAGTGGGTGTCGTGATTACACCTAGCGGATCCTGGTGCTTGTCAACAGACTACATCTACCATAATGCTGAGCATGATGACGCCCACTGGGGCGGGACTTTCAATTTATTTTAATAAAGGGAGTTCCTTCACACAGCTGCTGTCTCCGTATCTCAGTGCTCACCAGTGATCAAGGGCTCACCGCCCGAAACGCGTTTGGTGTTTTGAGGGAAGTGAACAGAACAGTCAAGTTGCCGCCGCCGGTGTTGTCAGTGCGGTAACTCCTCTTTATGTGACATCTCCATGAGGGCAACCCTTGCGTTTTGATGTTATGCGGCCGGCCCGGCCGCGGAGATATCCTGCCGCTTGTGATAGCGGATCCTGGTGCTTGTCAACACGAGCACCGTCAGGAATCGAGGAGGCCTCAACATCGGATGTGATTGGCAGCAAGGCGGCTGTATCGTGCTCACCTCCATATTTGCAACAGGGGCAGCGACACCCACTGGGGTGTAATCAGGAACTTCAAGAGTCTATCATGCTCAAAGACTACATCTACCATAATGCTGAGCATGATGACGCCCACTGGGGCGGGACTTTCAATTTATTTTAATAAAGGGAGTTCCTTCACACAGCTGCTGTCTCCGTATCTCAGTGCTCACCAGTGATCAAGGGCTCACCGCCCGAAACGCGTTTGGTGTTTTGAGGGAAGTGAACAGAACAGTCAAGTTGCCGCCGCCGGTGTTGTCAGTGCGGTAACTCCTCTTTGTGTGACATCTCCATGAGGGCAACCTTTGCGTTTTGATATATATATATATATATATATTCATTTATATATATATATATCTACAGTGTATAAATTGTTTTTTAAAATGCAACTGGTATCCCACATTCAATTGGGCTGTGTTCACCATTGTCATCACCTATTAAAAAGCAATATTCAAGAGGCAAACAGAAAAGCATTATTTGGATCACGCTGGTTTTTAAATCTGCATGTCTACGTATCTTCCAACAAGCAATGTCAGTACCAATCAAAAGTCGGTGTTATACCTCACCTCACCAAACCTCAGGCAGAATGAAAACAGGGCTATAAGTTAGAAAAAAGGATTCAAGACCAATCAAATTACTTTGTCACACAAACATCCATGTAAAGAATCTATGATTTGTTCACTGTCAAAAATGCTAAGAGGTATTCGAAGTTCGACCAATCAAATGATAACAAATAAACAGTGAGGAAAAAGCACTGATTTTGACTGATGCTGTTCAGCATTACCAAAACCAGTAGGTTCCACAACACTTCTTAGATCTGCCATTAGACAATACCTTTTTAGGTCTCGCCTGGCGTAGGCTGCTGAGACATGCGCAGTCTCGCTGGCGAGATTTAAGGATTTAGGGTAGCTTTCACTAGCGGGGTTTAAGCCCCGCCCCTCTTTTCCATTGGCTGCCGTCACCATTTATGGTAAACAGTGGATAGCCATTGGAAAAGAGCTTCCAGTGACGTACACTTTTCTCTTTTAGAGCCGTCCCAGTTGGACTGGCTGCCCCGACTTACTGCTGGCGTAAAAGGTTTATTATCTTTATGGGGCCAAACACATGGCCCCATAATGATAAGAAACCTCTTAGCACAAAAGGAAGTCAGGCGAGCCAGTCCAACTGGGATGGCTCTAAAAGAAACAAGCATTTGCAATGCAATAGGTCTCGCATTTACGTGAGTTTGAGCTATTGGGATTGTAAATGACAATGCGTTTTATTTTTGATTTCGTTTTAAAAACATAAATAAAAGGCATTGTCATTTACAATTCCAATAGCTTAAACTCGTTTAACTGCGAGACCTATTGAATTGCAAATGCTTGTTCTGATTGCTCAGAGAGGGCGGCTTTGATGTGATTTGTTTTCTCTTTGCTCGTTTGTTCCCCTCCACAGACCCCAGAGCTGCTGGGGCAGAGCAGAGCGTGTTCGGCGGCGTCTATTCTGGTATCGTACACTGACCCTAGTAGTTGTCCGTGTGACTTGCGGACTGCACCATAAAGCGCACTGGCCCCGCGTCAAGGAAAGCTGTCGTTCGAACATAGATGCAGAATTGCTGGAGGGGAAGGGAGCAACCCCTGCAGCTGCTTGCACAACACCAGTCCGGCAACAAATGCTCTTCTTATGAAGATCACAACCGTCCTGAGCACCCCAAGGGCTCCAGTCATTAACACAGGGGGTGGTCTTTTAAGTACTAAGGAAAACATGCCGGACTCTGATGTGGAAGAATCTTCCCTCTTCACACCCCCCTTCTGAAGGGGATGTGAAAATTAACACGGGCCAGTGTATTTTTTCACGCCTAGAAAAAAAGCAGCATCCTGAAAGCAGTATGGTCATCTTTTCCCCATTAAAAATGTGTTTTAATGCTGAGCACGATCGTCTCTTTCCTACACGCGAGTATCCAATTTTCCTCGTTGTGTTCCCGTACAGTGTGTGCACTTGGCAGCGCCTGCTCGCTTGACATGCAAATGCCACCTTCCTTGTTTTTCAGTGTGAATGGGAATTGGGCGTAAGGTGCAAATGGCGCGCATTTGTTTCTCTGCATATGGCATGTGCAAAGTGTACATTTGTCTGCGGGTGCTGCTATTAGTCATCCGTACATGGCATTTTTTATTCGTTTCTTTCCCACGCCCTCCTCTTATGGAGGGCGTACGGGGTGCTGTCTGCTGGGTGAATGTATTACCACCCACTGGCTTGAAGGGGAAGGAATCACAGTCTTTCTTTCCTGACATGCCTCTGACTACTGTACCCCACGTCTACACCGAGGAGCGGTAACGCTGGCACGCATTCAGTCGCCACCCTGATTTACAATTCTTGGAAATGTCCTTTTCTTGTGCAAGAACAATGATTGCCTGTCAACCAAACCTTCCACCCAGTTCTGTGCACCCAAATACGTCCTGCAACCCTCTCCTAGTGCACTCCCATAATTGTTTTCAACCAACGGCCTTCTTACAGAAACCGTGTTGCCCCTTCTCTGTCCGTTGACCACTTTTTCCTCACACTGTGAGACAGGGCTTGAATACCCTTTTCAGAACTACCCGGGTTCCGTTTCTGTTCCTCACTAGACAAACACAAAACAAAAGCACCGCAACCCAGATATAATTGGACTGATTATTAATTAATTAACTGCAGTTCGCGTATGGAATGGCGGTTTCATTTGCAGCAGTGGAGCCGGCCTTTCCCATCATGCACCACTTGGCCCCGGTGGTCTTGATGCATCTTTAAACACCGAGTGCTCTGTGAGCTGGGGCGTGCTCACTCGGATGGAAAAATCCATCTTCGGGTCTCCAAAGCTGCTCTCTCTGCAGCAGGAGCGGAACTGAGATAGCAACTCCTATTGCAGCGCAGTCACCGGGGCATGGCAGGGCACCGGGCACACCCAGCACGCCGAAACCTCCAGTACTAAGCAATCGCCGTGCACATCGTGCTTAGCCAGGGCTGCCCATGTACAGGTGAGGGGTGCCAATGCACTTTCAGGGTTGGAAGTGAACCTGCCGGTGGCCATGGCAGTCAGTCAGACAGTGTACATCACAGGGGTGCCAGCGCATAGCTCAGGACTGCCATGCACATGCAAAGAATGTCAGCGCCCATGGTGATGATGTGATGAGCACACCACAGGCCGCCTGTCACAGAACTGGCTCTTCATATCTCAGGCCTGTCAGCGTCCTTGACGGCTTTCAGTGCACTTTCCCCGGACTGACTGTGCACATCCCAGACCTTCTAGCGCCTATGATAGTGCTTTCAGTGCACAGCATTGGGCCAAGAGTGCACACAGCGCACCGCTCTGCCACTGCACCTCTCAGGACAGCCAGCGCCCAGCACAGGGCTGCCAGCGCACGTCCCAGCGCTACTAGTGCCCATAAGAACTTCCAGTGCACACCCCTGGCCTGACAGTTCACATCCTATGGAACGTTCCACGGCTTGCACGGATTGTCAGCGCCTATAAGAGAGCATCCAGGCCACAACCCGGACTGACAGGGCACCCTGTGCCCACCACGGGCCTGCCATTGCACAGCCAAGAATTGTCAGCGCCTCTAAGAGAGATTCCAGTGCACATTCTCGGCTGACAGGGCACATCCTAGAACAACCTCTGCCCATTTCATGGCTTCCGCACCTCCCGACCACAGCCCGCCCACTTCCCTGCGCCCCATAGTTTTGTGACGTGCAGCCACGCACTGCTCCTTGGTGTGAACTTCCAACAGCCAGCCCGAGCCAGCGATTTGTTAAACTGAAACCCGCGACGATCAGAAGCGGCCCTCTAATTTAACATGACAAATTGCACGTAGACAAAACAAGGACCAGAAAATGATTTATGGATTTTTTGCGATGTTCGGAGCAAAGTAATGCAACATGAATTAAACATCCGAATGCGAGCTCTATCATTCGTAATATCCAACTATCGGCTGTGATATCACACCCACACTATGAAACACCGGCGCACAAACACGCACACAGAGAAGCACATCTTCAAAGTGATGCCCGCTTCACTGGCACACACAGCAACACCCAGATAGAGCAATGCAGCAAGACAAACTTAAGCCCACATGCACACCAAAAGATACACACAGGCGATTGCACACTTTAAGAGACGCAGATACAGAAACGTAGAGCTACATTACAGCTGTGCACAATTGTATGCATGGATACATACACATGTACATACAGATGCATAGTTGCAGAAACATATATGCACATATAGAGCTACATACAGATCTACACACACACGTAAATATTCTCATAGAGATGCATAAACAAGTACACGCACGCAGCTATATATTTATATACAAATATGTATATAAGTACACAGATGCATGCTGGCAAAGACGCATTGCACAAACTCAATTTTGTTTAAAGAACACTTTCTTCCTGCAGTCGCCTCTGTAAATGAACATACGTACCAATCAGCATGTTCTGCTCCTACTGTCACCAAAACACACTCACGCAGACCTCCCAAACGCTGCCAAAGCTTACGGTTTCCTTGTCTTGAAAGTGAAAATGTGTTACCCTTGCCACACAGCAAGTTTTAACCGAGCTTTATTTAGCACTCATTTTGACGAAGAAAAATGCTCTAGTTGCTTGTATGGCATTCCCAGTCAAAATATGACGCGCTTATTTAAAAATACGTGGGCAGTGAACGCCATATGCACGTGGTTACAAGTTCGGATGTCCTCCCATTGTCAGACGTCCATATAGATTTACCGGTGCTTCATTCCTGTATTTAAAAAGTGCACAGCTATTAAAAGTGTGAGTTATGTTCAACATTTTCAAACACTGTCACCAGATTAATGGAAGATTATGTTTTCATTGTGATATGCCTTTTTGAAAAATGTTAAAATTGCTTCAGGCAACCGTTCCAAATGCTCGCATTAAAAAGTACTGCATTTCCGTAAACTGCTTGAGCCTGCCAATTATCTGAAGCCAGATAGTAAATAACAGGAAGCAAATAGTTCACATCGGGCAAATAGAACAAGCATTGGCCGCTTTCGCAGTGATCAGCCGGGAGTGGTGCGTGCGTGTGTGTAGCAGGAAGTGGGATAAGGGAGGGGGTAGCATGGTGATCACTTTCGCGGGCACTTTGATGTTCTCAGTGGCTGCGCGGCTCACTGAGAACATCAAAGCGCCCGCGAAAGTGATCAGATGGATGACAAATGGTGCGCGCGCCCAGCGCACATGCACTGTAGCTGGAGGCCTCAAAGAAGCACTAGTTTGCACTTCCAAATGCCGGTTACTAAAACTCTCGCCAGAGCAGCGCTAAAGCGCTGGCTCAGCCGAGACCTAAAAAAGTGTCTCTGGCGACTTTAACAACCGTGGGCGCTATACCCCAACATTGTCCCGTGAGAGCTTGTGTCTCACTCTTCGCCAACCAGCAGGAAGTGCGTGAATCTTCTGGGAGCAAGGGGCACTTATGGAGGGGAGAGAGTGTATCCCCCACGAGCATGAGAGTACCTCTGAGGCACGTGACAGTGAGTGCACGTGTGAGGGCGTGTGAGATCCGCAGAGCCGTGTTTTTTGTCTTTCAATTTTATATAGCTCGAACTCAACCCGGAGGTATCATGGCGCTATACATGAGCACCAGTTGTTGCAGACGGGCACATCCATGTTTTGTTAGATGTGGGGAGATGAAGTGATTTGCCCAGAATCACAAGTGGTTGAGCCGCAGAGACTCGAACCTGGTAACCCAGCTTCGAGGTCATATGCTCTAACCGTTAGGCCACATCTTAATGAGTCCAGACTGCAGGGACAGGGGCCCATGTACTTTCACTCCAGAGTGTGTCACTCCTGGGCGTGTCACTCTTAAGTTTTTCAGTCCTGTGTGTCTCTCCTGAGGTTATCACTCCTGGATGTACCACTACTGGGTGTGTCATTACTGAGGGTGTCACTCCTGAGTGTGTCACTGGGGTGTGGGGGGGAGCAAACAGCCCCGTACTGGTGACCATGTTCTATTTGTATGCCGATGCTTGTTTAAACCCGAGAGGTGCTTGGTGGGTGCTATACCCCAACCTTGTCACGTGAGAGCTTGTGTCTCACTCTTCGCCAACCACCAGGAAGTGCGTGAATCTTCTGGGAGAGAGAGGCACTTATGGAGGGGAGAGAGTGCATCCCCACGAGTACGAGAGTACATCTGAAGCACGTGACAGTGAGTGCATGTGTGAGGGTGTGTAAGATCCGCAGAGCCGTGTTTTTTGTCTTGCAGTTTTATATAGCTCGAACTCGACCTGGAGGTATCATGGCGCTTTACACGAGCACCAGCTGTTCCAGATGGGCACATCCATGTTTTGTTAGGCGTGGGGAGATGAAGTGATTTGCCCAGAATCACAAGAGGTTGAACCGCAGAGACTCAAACCTGGTTACCCAGCTTCGAGGTTATACGCTCTAACCGTTAGGCCACATCTTAATGAGTCCAGCCTGCAGGGACAGGGGCCCATGTACTTACACTCCAGAGTGTGTCACTCTTAAGTTTGTCAGTCCTGTGTGTCTCTCCTGAGGTTATCACTCATGGATGTATCACTACGGGGTGTGTCATAACTGGGTGTGTCATTACTGAGGGTGTCACTCCTGAGTGTGTCACTGGGGCGTGGGGTAGAGCAAACAACCCCGTACTGGTCACCGTGTTCTATTTGTATGACGATGCTTGTTTAAACCCGAGATGCGCTTGGTGGGCGCTATACCCCGACTTGTCACGTGAGAGCTTCTGTCTCACTCTTCGCCAAACAGCAGGAAGTGCGTGAATCTTCTGGGAGCGAAGGGCACTTATGGAGGGGGGAGAGTGCATCCCCCACGAGCACGAGAGCATCTCTGAGGCCCGTGACAGTGAGTGCACGTGTGAGGGCGTGTGAGATCCGCAGAGCCGTGTTTTTTGTCTTGTAGGTTTTTATTGCTCAAACTCAACCCGGAGGTATCAGGGCGCTTTACACGAGCACCAGCTGTTCCAGGCGGGCAAATTCATGTTTTGTTAGGCGTGGGGAGATGAAGTGATTTTCCCAGAATCACAAGAGGTTGAGCCGCAGAGACTCAAACCTGGTTACCAAGCTTCGAGGTCATACGCTCTAGCCGTTAGGCCATATCTTATTGATGCGGCCGCGAGATGCGATATGTGATGGGGGATGGGGAGAAGCGGGAGTTGTGTGCGCGCACGGCCAATTTTTGGAAAAACAAGAAAATGCAATAGGTCTCGCCTTTAATTAAGTTAAAGCCATTTGCTTTGCTAATGGTATTGTGTAGCAAAGCAAATGGCTTTAACTTAATAAAAAGGCGAGACCTATTGCATTTTTAATGCTTGCTAATTTTACTAAAATTATACCTATAATATACTTAAAGGGTTTTCAACCACCCATTTTCATCCATTGGTCTATTGCTGTGTCATTCACATATTTCTGCTACTCACTACAGCATACTTCATGGGGCAGTGGATAAGCCAACTTCCACCATTGGCTAACTTCACAGTGAATTATAACATTCTGCTCTTTCACAAAAGCACATCTACACTCAAAGTAGTTCCTTTCAGGGCCAGGACCTGTATGGTAATGTGTGCTTTTTGAGGCCAAAGATGTTTTTGGTTTTGCCCTTTTTATATTGGCAAGGGCACAGCAGCCACCTCCCCAGCAAAAATGTTTTACCAAAAACATGACAAAGCATGCATTGACGAAGCCAACAGGCAGACCGTTAAATATTGGCTTTACTAATGCTTGTGCTTCCCAGCTGCATGTGTCTGTCTGTCCTCTGCAAACCCCTTTGACTTATGGGCACGTATTTACCCCACAGAGGCATATTTCGTTTTTCATGTAATGTGTATTGTTTCCATAGTTCGCATTTTGCAAAACATTTAAACGGGAGTTATGAAGTGTGTTTAAAAAAAAGACCTCGGCACTGTTTGTAATTCAAATTCCAGTAATTTAATAGGATTAAAAAAGAAACAAATTACAGAAATAGATCTCGGAAGGAAGGGAAAGAGAATTTGGATGAAAACATTTACAAAACTCTGAAATGCCGTGTTTTCCGGCTCTTTCAAGCGCCAGCGGGTATCTTTTAGGGACACTAATAAAATATGCAGCGATAGAACACCAACCAAGCAATGCCCGGGAGCGCGCGCGCAGAGGGAGCTCTCCGAGAGATGCCAGCTCAAAGGGCTGCGCTGAGGCCCGATTTCCATGGCATCTGATGCCTCTGTGATTCGCCAATTAAAATCGCGAACGGGTACAAGATGTTCAGAATTCCCTTGAAACAAAATGTGAGCAGCCGCGCGGTTCATTTGTGTCTAGCAGCGCACTTGTAGCAGCTCTCAGCTCCAGAGACACCAGGGGCATTATTTGAACCCGAGGGGTTTGTATCAGCCTACGGGTCTGAACAAACAAACGCCTCACCAGGGCTGGACTGTAACTCGGAAGAGCTGTGCAGTGCGGGAAGGAGGTGTGAAATCCACTCGTGCAGGCAAGGGCTGGCCTTTCGCACAAGCGGGGGATCACGCCCATGGCGCCCACCTTCACAGTGATGTTTGAACATGTCTTCTTTAAGGATATGAGAACAGCAGCATGGAGGCGTGGCTTCAGTCTTTCACTTTAAGCTGCTTTTAATGATTTTTACATGCTTCTGGTACTGTTTTTAACACCCCATCAGCCCTCATCTGTCCCCGCCTGTCTCCCTCTGACAACGCCCTCCTTCAGCCTACCATCAACAAAGTGGTACCCATGTGATGGAGCGAGCCAAGCTGTGGGTGATCCAGGTGACCTGGTGGAAGAAAGGAGATGCAACTGGCCACGCAGCCTGCACAGCAGCATACAGAGGGCAGGATCTTATCATTGTTACCCTTCTAGATAGGATGGGATGTGTGTCCTAAAAGGGTTACCGTAAGTATGGTGGGCTCACCCTCAGTTTATTGCCTCACAGAGTGGGGAGTGCAGGGGTGAGGCCACAGGTGTCTTATAAGGGGTCAGCAGGTAGGGCAGGACCTCTTATGATGCGTTCCACACCCACACGCCCTAAAAAAGGAAAATAAAAATAAAAAAAGTTGTTGTTTGTGCTTTTACCGTCAGTGTTGCATGTAGGAGTTAAAGGGTGAAGTAAATGCTTTATACAACTACAAAGTCCTCCAAATAGCAGATGTTGGAGCCAAAAAGGAAATTCCTTAGATCACTGGGAGTCATCGCGGTGTAACAGCGCTCCTCAATCCCCCAAAGGATAGTTTGAATACTGAGCAATGGAGGGGGCTGGCCTTGGTATCACTCTGACTTGTAGGGGCCTGACATGAAAGAAAAGATAGGGGTGCACCCAAGGTCAAGTGAAGGAGCTTTACAAAGTTAAGTACATTGCGGTTGAGACCACCAGCAGGACAGCTCCAGCTTTCTCAGGATGCACGTCAGCTGTTCGGTGGACTCACCATTGGCTCCTTCATCTCTCGTATTCAAACTCGACCTATGTAATTACTAAGCTGGCCACATATTTTTATCCACAAAAGAGTTGTCAGTGCCATTTATTGTGCTGTGTGCACGGTATTGTAAGATCACCTTTTCCCCTCCTTCAAGGCATAGGGTTAGCAATGCTATGTCTGTGTTCAGGGTCCAGTCACTGCTCAGCCGCCGACCACAAAAGGTGCCCACACCTGTCTCATTTTATTCGTCAATAGCAGCCCGGGTGTCAAACTTCTTTCCTCCCATGGTGCTATCCCAGCAAAGGCTGGCGCTAACTGTAGAGATTGGTAACTTGTTTGGAAATGTAGCAATATCCCCACAAGGCATGGTTTGGAAAGGCTTGGAGGGTTGTTGTAAGGTCACAGCTTTGTTCCCTCTTACAGGAAAATATTTAAATCCTCCCACTGGAGGTTAAGAATGCTACTGTCTATCAGCCCTCCTGGCATTAAACTTTAGAGCTAGGCCGTATGTCCCGTCATGGATTCCGCAAAGTCAAGATAATGACCAACTTGTTGCTCCCAGGTACAAGCTCATATCTAAGGAGCCAGAGCGTTCTCAGTAGCAGGACCTGCAGTGTGGAACATTCTACCTCGAAAGGCTCTGCGACTCAATATATTTACTACTGCTTTGGTGGCTGGAAACCTCTTTGTTCTAGACCTTCCTATGAGACCAGCTCTAAGAGGCCTCCACTCAGGCGGTGATAGCTTTGTGCGTCTTTATTCATTCATCATTCATTCATTCTCCTAGTTGCAGTCTCCAAGCAGGCAGCACCTCTCTGCATTCAAGCTCCCACATTGTGCACTAACCTGAATCTCATCAAGAGCCCAGGGGAAGCAGGCACACCACACCAGGTTGTTTAGGCGTGGAACAGCAGCATATCCACTATAAAGACTGGGCGGGCAACAGGAAGTGAAGGCAGTCTTCCGGTTAACGTGGGCTTATACAGCCAGTTGTCTCTGAAGCAAGCTCCTCTTTTCAATAATTCGTGCTTTTAGTTCTACAGAACTCAGATTGTACATTTCGGGTCGAAACTGCAGACTATTTAATTGTTAATCATGTCCAGTATTTGTAAAGCACGAGAGGGTGTCAAGGCGCTGAGGGCCGTCGGGAAGATTAAGCGAGCTGCTGCCCAGAGTCACATGGTGCTGAGCTGCTGAGCTGATCTGCCTCCTGTACCGGGGATCGAACCGTGAACCCCCGGGGTCTGAGTCAGCTGCCCTGGCCACTGCGCCACACCTCTTTGCTTCACTGGGTTTATCTCTCCATCTCTAAATGTCTCCTTTTAAGTAAATATACAAAAAAGGCATTTGAGCACGATTTATCTTAAAACCAACCACACAGAGCAACCCATTTGACGAGGCTGCCAAGAACACACTGGCTGCTGCTGCACAACTTTGCTCTCGGTTCAAAACGTTCTCACACTTAACTCGGGCCCTGCGGAAGCCCAGTCCGTGCTCCCAGAGCAGCCAAGAGTTGAGCCCTGTGGGTTCTGCGGCGAGGAGAGCGTTCCCCGATGCCACAATAAACACCAGACGCTGGCTGCAGACTCAATACCAGGAACCAGTCCAAAAACTCCTCGGTGCAAAAGACACGCAGCTAAACAGCTCGACCTAACACGAAATCTGAAATGAAATGGGCAAGACGTCAACTCTTCATTAAATTGTGTTTCTGACAAGTATATTCTTGTGCTTGATGAAGTTTAATTAATTGATGAAGTTTAATTAAAATATACACATCCTCATTCTGTATCTCTCTTACGTAATATATATACTTTTTGCAGTTACATGGTTTATTAATAGAGTATTCATCCTTAAAGTATTCATTTCATTTGTTTTTGTTTTTTGGTCCCCTGCCAATTTTAGTTCACAGCCCCTGTGCTTTTGTTTGTTGTTCCTCTATTTTTAATTATGCTCAATTTTCTTTGGAACTAAGGGAAGGACCCCCCTTTTTATGGCTTTCCTTTTTCAATTTGAACGAATATCAAGAGACCTACTGTTAAGCAATTGAGGTGAAAGATTTTACAATAGTAACATGTCTGTGGTTTACTTTACAAGTAAAAACTACACAAACTCCCTCTTAGTATAATGCCACCACTCCAGATCTTAACACAGAACACTGGGTGTAGCATATTCAGGATTTCACACTTCATACTAAGGCCATAGTTACGAGTTACACAGTTGTCCTGAAAGGAGTCCCCAAATTAGAACCCGATTCCAAAGAATCTTGGACAGAGTTAAGAAATAAAGTGGCACACTGGATGGCGGGTATTGGTCTAAACATTAACCTTCTTTTTCAGGAAATTATCATGGTTAGAAGGGTGAATTGGGTGGTGCCTTCTCCAAAATTAGACCATGGGGACTGAATCAATATTAGTTTTCAGCACCCGGATGTGGTAAAGTCCTCCCTCATTAAGGTCCAGTATAAACAACAATATTTGATTAGCCTTGAGGAAAGAGTTATCGCCGTACAATTGGGTTTCTTTTATAAACAATCAATCGAGAATTTAAGATCATCTGATAGCTTGTGGCATCATTACCAAGATAATTTCAGCCAGGGCCGTTTAGTGACCTGTTCAATTCGTTATGTCCCCCTTTCAAGCCTCAGTGAACAGGATTAACTTAAGAGAGAGTCGTGAAGAAGCTAAAATTACTGACATGAGTAACATAATCATGAGAATATTATCCCTTGGCAGGATAAGAATGAAAACAGTATGACCAGCTCAATAAAAATGGGATCTTGGAATATAGCAGGGATTAAACACAAACTTAAAGATAAAGAATGGTTAAGTAACATAAAGCCAGTGCAACTGTTGTGACTTCAGGAAACATGGCATACACAACCTTTCTATAGTGATGGTTTTGTTACTATATCCACCCAGCCACACCAACATCACACGAGCGGGCCAAAGGAGGCCTGGCAATATTGATATCCACAACAGCCCCTGTTATACTAGGGCCTATAGAGATTCTCCTTTCTTCCAATTGGTCCTCCTGGAAGCGGGTAACAAACAATTCTTTATAGTAATACATTTTTATAATAATATTTTTAATGCCACCCGATACACGGTTGTGGAGGAGCTTGGTAAAGAACTTCCTGACTTCTCAAAGGGACAGGACCCTGAGTTTCTTTGTATTTGGGTGGAGGATTTTAATACTCGCAAGTTTTGTTACTCAGGGATGAACGTATGTGGTTTTACTGACATCTTCGGGAATAATCAACTTCACTTCCCTCATGATATATATTATTATTATTATTATTATTATTATTTATTTTTATAAAGCGCATAGTCACCCGGAGGTATCCCAGCGCTGAAGAACCCTAAAACAGTAAAACTGAGGACCGAGGCTGAGTTCACGAGGGGGACATAGGAGCTAGGGAAAAAGATGTGTCTTTAGCAGTTTCCTAAAACGAAGGTATTGGGGTTCCAGACGGAGAACCCGAGGAAGGGAGTTCCAAAGACGGGCCGCATGGACCGAGAACCGTCTTCCTCCTGAACGTGCTTTCCTAAACCTTGGGGCGTTGATGAGATTTTCTGCGTTGGAACGGAGGGATCTCGTGGCTATGTAAGGGGTGATGAAATTGCGGAGAACTGGGGGGCCTTGGTTGTTCAAAGTTTTGTGCACCAAACACAAGGCTTTAAATTTAATTCTCTCCCTTATAGGGAGCCAATGCAGGAGTTTGAGGGCAGGTTTGGCCGATGATCTTGCCGGGGTGTTGGTAATGATCCGGGCAGCAGTATTCTGAATCCTTTGCAGTTTATTCAGTGTTGCTTCCGGTGCACCCAGATAAATCGCATTACTATAGTCCAGTCTTGATATAATAAGACCCTGGACTAATAGTTTTTGTGATTTCGGAGGAAGAAGGGGCAGGACTTTCCTCAAGGATTTTAGAAGACCGAAACAGGTCCCTACGACCTTCTTTGCTTGCGGGGCGAATGAGAGTTCCGAGTCAATCCAAACACCCAGACTTTTCACCTCTGTCTTTGGGTCTGGGGGAGGACCTAGACATGTTGGCCACATGTCCAGAGGAAGTGAAGTTCCTTTTGAGCCGAGTACAAGGACCTCGGTTTTTGTCCCGTTTAGTTTTAGCGCTGATCTATTCATCCAATGATGGACCTGCGTGAGGCAGTTGAGGAGATCAGCTTTCTGTTGTTTAGGGTGGGACAGAGACACCACTAATTGTGTGTCGTCAGCATAGCTGATGACACTCACTCCGAAAGGGGTGATAACCTCCTCCAATGTGGACATATAGATATTAAATAATGTGGGGCTCAGGGAGGAGCCCTGAGGCACACCACATTGGAGGGGCATTTCGGAGGAGCGGGCGTTCTTCTCCCAGATCTGATAAGATCGTTGTGTCAGGAAGGATGAGAGCCAGGATAAGGCTGTGCCTTCCAGACCAACTCTTGCCAGCCTTTCGATGAGGAGTTGGTGGTCAACGGTATCGAACGCTGCGCTAAGGTCGAGGAGGATCACTGCCACTGATCCTCCTCCATCCAGCAGCGTTCTGGCTTCCTCTACCGCCGCCAGGAGGGCGATGTCCGTGCCCTGTCCTGGTCGGAAGCCCGTCTGGGAATTTTTCAGTTTGTTGTTAGCCTCTAGGTACTGCGAAAGTTTCTTGTTGATGAGTTTTTCCGCGATTTTACTTACTCCTGGGAGTAAGGAAATGGGCCGGTAATTCGCCAGGTTTTCAGGGTCAAGAGTGGGTTTCTTCAGTAAGGCCTTTACCACCGCCTTCTTCCAGCTCAGGGGCACAACTCCCTGTTGAAGTGACGTATTAATCAACTGAGTGAGGGAGGGGATGATAGAAGGGGCTACCTCTTTAAGGATCCGAAGAGGAGCAGGATCTCTGGGGGAGCCGCTCTTCATGGAGTTGAGCGTCGTCCGTACTTCGTCTGAGGTGACCTGGCCCCATGTGGACAGGCCG